>NC_091617.1:26593837-27218837 GCF_027580195.1 Bos mutus
CCATCCACAGCATGTGTGTCTTTTCCTCAGGCTGGTTCTCCTGATGATTGCAAGAAAACTATAGTAGCTCCAGAGCACAAATTCAAGTGAGAGGGTTTAGAACAAAAATTTTCTACCTTTTTTTAAATTGAAGAATCTATTTCCCAGAAAACTTCTATCAAAAATTCCCTAATATCTCATTGGCCTAACTGCCAAGCATACACATGCCTACACCAATAACTAGAGAGGTAAACTGGTGATTTCAGCCTATCTTGTTGCTGTGGACTGCTTGTGTCCTCAACCATACTCATATGTTGAAACCCTAATCCGTAATATATGATGTTATTTGCAGAGAGGGCTTTCAGGATGTTATTATGATGCAGGCTTTATGATGAGATTAGTGCCCTTAGACACAGGAGATGCAGGTTTGATACCTGAGTTAGGAAGATCCCTTGGAGGATGAAATGGCAACCCACTCCAGTATTCTTGTCTGGAGAATCCCATGACAGAGGAACCTGGTGGTCTACAGTCCTTATAGGGTTCTCAAAGAGTCAGACACTACTGAGCCTGCAGGCATGTGAGAAGAGATACAGGTAATCCCTTAGTGGCTCAGTGGTTAAGACTCTGTCCTCCCAATGCAGGGGGCTTGGGTTTGATCCTGGTCAGGAAACTAGATTCCACATGTCTCAGTTGAGTTTGTGTTTAATAACTAAGAGTTCACATGCTGCAACTAAAGATCCTGCATGTTGCAAAGGAGACCGATGATCCTGTGTGCTATAATTAAAACCAAGGTCAGCCAAATAAATAAATAAATAAATAAATATATATATATATATATACACACACACACGCATAGATATTTGTGTATATATATAAATAATATTGATATTTCAATTATTTTATTAAATATATGTTATATATTTATATATTGTTTATTTATTTATATATAATATATATAAAAAGATATAAGAGAACTGGTTTCTCACTGTTTTCTGCCATGTGAGGAAATATCAAAAAGGTGACTGACTGTAAGTCAGCAAGAGAACTCTCACCAGATCGAATCTGCCAGCATTTTGATCTTGGACTTCTTGGCTTTAAGAATTGTAAGAAATAAATGTTTGCTGTTTAAGTAACCTGGTCATTATATTTTTGTTATAGAAATTTGAATTAAGACAGTCATGCACCCTTTGATACTTGGGATTATAACTGCAAGCAATGGCTCTGGACAAAAGTGCAGATTGATAAAACCATGGATCTCTCAAGAAGGGAATCATCTCAAGAATGGAGCTTACGCACAGCTGAGCAGAAAAGGAGACTAAGCCTGAGTTTTTAAAATTCTATAAACCTCCAAACCAATCCTGGACTGTTCACCAAAGAATTATATTGTATGCCAGAGTAAGTTACTGACTGTTTAAATATCATAATTATTCATAGCCCTAATTAATGCATAACTGATATGATAACATGAGAAATTTACAAGCATATCTTGTTTTATTGAACTTTGCAGATAATGTAGTTTTTACATATTGCATCAAGCAAGTTTATCAACACTATTTTCCCAACAAGTTTTTCTCACTTTGTGTCTCTGTGTCATATTTTGATAATTCTTGCCATATTTCAAATGTTTTCATTACTATTGTATTTGTTATGGTGATCTTCATTCAGTGATATTTGATGTTACTATTGCAAATATATTATAATTCACTGAAGTTTCAGATAATACCTAGCATTTTAAACAATAAAGAAATTTTTAATTAAGATGTATTCATTGTTTAGACAAAATGCTATTGTATGCTTAATAGATTACAGTATAGTGTAAATGTAACTTTTATATGCACTTGGAAACCAAAAAGTTCATTTGACTTAATTTATTACAGTTTTGCTTTGTTGTGGTGGTCTGGAACCAAATCTATAATATCTCAAAGATGTGCCTGTATAAATGCCTATGTAAGTATTGTGTTACTTAACCTAAAAGGTCATACAGATTTCATAATAAAGTTTTATTAAAAAAATATAGTATTTAACAATCTTAATTCACTACCAGAATGGAAATGTTTGAAACTGTAGAATTCTTTGTATTCTTGATTAATAACATTTTTTCACTGTTATAGAGTTGGGAATTTTTAATAACTACTGAAATGGATATTAATTAATATTTCCTCAGGAGAAATATAGTTCAAAAATACACTGAACCATTTCATCATACATATTTATGACTTATTTAAATACAATTAAATTTTCTGTTTCTCCTGCAGCCAATGATTAATATTTCAGATAAGTTTATCAAGTCATTTTTCAATATGTAAAACTCCCTATATAAAACCTCAAACCAAATAATTGAATAAACCAAAATTATTCCCTGTACTTCTCTTCAATACAACATACTTCACTCTACTGAGTACCAAAAAATAAATCCTTATCATAGTTAATGCCTTAAAGAGTCATTTTTTGTCATTTCAACTTAATTATCATTGCTTTCTCTTATTTTGGTGAAAGAGAAATTGGTGAATGGAATGTGATGAAACTTCAATTTTGTTATTTTCATTCTTTCCAAATGAATTCATATTTAAAACTTCCCAAACATATTCAGATTGTATTAATAATATTGACTTCAATCTTTTAAAAATCATGACTAATATTTTTGTACTAAACATATAGTAACATTTTTAGTGAGGGTACCATCACTGTCAATGTCCTCTTTGCTTAAAACATCATTTTCTATGAAAATGTCCTGAGTATGTGAAGAATAGTGTGTCACTGGAAATCCACTATCCTGATGTGTAGCAGTGAATGAATGTATGCTATTAACATTAGAAGGGACTTTGAAAAAAATGAGATATAATTAATAATTCATATTGGCCTATTACCTGTAGTCATTTAATGTGAAGTAGGAGGTTTATAAACCTCTCAAGTCTTGTAAGGGCTAAGTCATCTTGGTTCATATTCCCTAAGGTCTAAAATTTATGGCTCTTGCAATTAACTGCTTAATAGGTAAAGAGTAACACATCAGATTCAAAATAAAAATTCATTACAAAATATTCAGTGAAAACCTGTTAATCAGATGCAAAGATGTAAAAATACCAGTAAGAAAGTGCTTTGCCTAGCACTTTTGTAAAATTCTAAAACAGTGGAATAATGTAGTATTGTGGACTAAATTCCATGAATTATGCTTCTGATAAATGCGTCTTTAAAGAATGGGTAATGTTTTGGTGCTAAAAGTACATCCTTGAGTTTCAAGAAATCAAAGACTCCCGAGAACAATCTTATTTAGTAAGGTGGTCCTAAGTTCTCACCTTGAAGATATATTTCAAAACTTAATGAATTTGACCTTAATTTTAATGATTGCACAGGATTACAGATGAAGGAAATAAAGTCGAGTGCTCACTCAGTATAGAAAGTATAGTACCATAACACCCATAAAGGTAAGATCATCAAATATTATACCTCAGTGCAAGACTGAATCAGCCTACAAAGCAGAAATACGCAGTAATTAAACTTTCCTGTTTTGAGTCAGACATTGGGTAAATGAAGACAAGTAAAAAGGAAATCTTGATTGAAAATGAAGATCTATAAGTCTGCTGTGGATTCATGACAGTATTTAAATTTAAAGTATTTACATTGAAAACACATGGATAATTTAATTTAGTCTCCAATTTACACTGATGTTATACAATTAGTAAAAAGACTGTGGAATATAGTTCAGGAGGAAAACAACTTCCTTAAACAATTATTTCAATAAAGTTCCAAGGGACTTTATAAGCCAAAATTCATACAGCACTCAATTAAAATCAAGCAACAAGGAAAAAACAAGGAAAGTGAGTTTGAAGAGAGAACAGGCATTAGAGATGAAAATGTGAAGAATTTAGATATTGACAATATGAGACATATTTTGTTTCCTGGTAGCTCAGTTGGTTAAAAATTGGTCTGTAATGAGAGGCCCCAATTTGAACCCTGGGTCAGAAAGATCTGCTGGAGAAGGGATAAGTTACCCACTCCAGTTTTCTTCAGCTTCCCCGGTGGCTCAGCTGCTAAAGAATCTGCCCTGTAATGTGAGAGACCTGGGTTTGGTCCTTGGGTTGAGAAGATCCCCTGGAGAAGGGAAAGGCTACCCACTCCAGTATTCTGGCCTGGGGAATTCCATGGACTGTATAGTCCACGGGGTTGTAAAGGGTCGGATGTTACTTTCATTTTTGTTATAGTTAAAGGATTTTAAAGAAAAGAGAATTTTGAAAATGTAATGAATCACTTGGAAAATCTATGAGAACAATTGTTAAAATTTGTAACTTGGAAAAGAGCTCAATAGACCATATGTGTGTGTGTGTGAAAAATATATAGCAACAAAGTTAAAGATTTAGAGAATTGGATAAAGAGCATACTAGATGCTACTGAAGAGGATGATCAGTTATTAAAATTTAAATTGAATTATTCAAATTGTAATTAAGGTAATAAAATCACTTAAAATATGAAAGAGGTAAAACAATGTACATGATAATTACAACATATATCTGATCAGAGTTCCTGAAGGACCTTGACAATGACAAATTAAACAATGTTCACAGAAAGATGTTAAAAACCTTTTCAGAATTGCTAAGTAAAACCCCTATGAATTTCAGATTCAGAAAATCCAATGAATCTAAAGATGGATAATAAAATAAACACACACCACAATAAATGGTAAAACTTGACCAAATTC
Source organism: Bos mutus (assembly GCF_027580195.1). NCBI lineage: Eukaryota > Metazoa > Chordata > Mammalia > Artiodactyla > Bovidae > Bos > Bos mutus. The sequence goes on from NC_091617.1 coordinate 26,598,510, forward strand.
AAAGAAAAGATCTGGGGTAAGTGGACACTGGGGGAGACTGAGCACTGTGAAATCTGTTAAATTAGATGAATGCCATACAATGAGCTGAACAAAATGTGTCTTTGGATCCTGCAGTTGGACATGTCTATTATTTGCTGTTTAGTTGCTCAGTCATATACAACTCTTTTGTGACCCCATAGACTGTAGCCTGCCAGGTGCCTCTGTCACTGGACTTCTCCAGGCAGGTATACTGGAGTGGGTTGGCATTTCCTTCTCCAGAGGATCTTCCCCACTCAGGGACCAAACCCATGTCTCCTGCATTGGCAGGCAGATTCTTTACCACTGAGCCACCAGGGATATCATTCTGCATAATATTCGTGCATCCGGAGGATTTCTCATATTTCTTAAATATCATCTCAGTGTTAAAAAGAGAAATTTCATTGCCATTAACTACAAATAAACAAATACAATATAGGTTCTGCCAATCAGGTAAACTGATGACTTATCACTTAGAAGAGAGAAATATGTGGAGAAAACATCCTGAAGATTGCATTTGATTGTATTTTTTGTTGAGGGGACAGTGGAAGCTTTTTCTGTGGTGGCAGAAATCAATGTCTTTCTAGGACCTGATGCACAGAACTGTTCAAGCTGCTATGTCAGTTTCCCCACTGAAGTTTGGGCTTTGTTCTGAGATCCTACTTCTCCAAGCCAGATTCTAGTTCACTTGGTGAATCTGTAAACCAGAAAATACTATTTAGTAAATAAAATTTATGGTTAAATGTGCAAGAGTAGGTTTCAGTGTTTACTTATAAAAATACCAGTTATTATAGAAATTGACATTCACTGTGATTTCAGCTTTCAGACTCTAACGAAATGAGAATCCGGGATATGTGAGCTGGCTTCTGTTAATTTAAAGAGCATCAGCTATCCCTCTAATACTGGTGTATGGGACTCTAGCAACCTATAGCATAGACTGACAGCATGACTGAAGACAACTCCATTTGAGCATCTATGATGAGTTGTAAATTGAGAGCATGTCCTTGGGAGATCCCATTGGCTTTTTTTTTTTTTTTTTTTTAGTTTTAAACTTTACATAATTGTATTAGTTTTGCCAAATATCAAAATGAATCCACCACAGGTATACATGTGTTCCCCATCCTGAACCCTTCTCCCTCCTCCCTCCCCATACCATCCCTCTGGGTCATCCCAGTGCACCAGCCCCAAGAATCCAGTATCGTGCATCGAACCTGGACTGGCATCTCGTTTCATACATGATATTTTACATGTTTCAATGCCATTCTCCCAAATCTTCCCACCCTCTCCCTCTCCCACAGAGTCCATAAGACTGTTCTATACATCAGTGTCTCTTTTGCTGTCTCGTACACAGGGTTATTGTTACCCTTTTTCTAAATTCCATATATATGCGTTAGTATACTGTATTGGTGTTTTTCCTTCTGGCTTACTTCACTCTGTTTGACAAAAAAACCATAAAGTTGAAGACAAAAAAGAACTGGCTAACTGGCTCTTCTAAGTATACTGAGAGCTTACAGTATGAAACTAAAGAATACTGTAATTTCAACTCAAAGAATATTATGAGAAATAGGTACTTTCTATGATTATGCAAAAACAAAACAAGCAAACAAAAAACCTAAACATTTCTTCTAGTTTTAGGGCTAAAATAGCTACAAGTCACAAATAAATTAAACTGAAAATAAGTTTAATCCCTAATCCCACTGTATCTCTGATGTAACAGGACACTGTTATGGAGAGAAGGAGACTTTTAGAATTAAGAAAGAAACCCATGTTAGAATATAAAAGATGAAATTTATGAGTATCTTAAACATCTAAATCCCCACATTGAGCTTTATTTCTATCATAAGTAGCCTTTACTCCCCAGTCCCACGGGTTTTCTTCCTGCTGTACTAGAAAACCTTAAGACAGTCTTGCAAAGGAGAAACCAGTTCTCCTTATGCTCCACATGTAATGCCAGTCACTGTTCCTAAAATAGAGTAAGATTCCAGAATTTCCTCCTTGTGAAATACAAGGTTTCGATTCTGAGAGAAGGAGGCCCAAGTGCCAAATAACTGCTACTTTTATATGAATCAAAATTCTGAAAATAGGTACAGATATGGATGGCATTGAAACAGAGAGGAATATATTTTATATAAGATTGAATTTATGATTCCAGATGAAAAGATCAAAAGTTCTGAATGTGATAGGCAAGATTTCAGAATTGTGAGTCGTTTCTAATTATGTCCTGATAGGTTGACTAGAACCTGAATTGTATAGCAGATTACAATAAATGAAATTGAGATACCAAAGTTTCCTTGGTCTAATATGGAGACAGTAACCTAAGGATTTAGAGTGATAGGAACATTGAAGTAGAATCACCATAAATCATCTACTCATTTCCCTCTCAATGACGCTCTAGTAGGAGGCCCAGAAATCACTCCCTTCATCATGACTTAGATCACACATTGATGAAGAGGAATGTCATGTTGTAGGAAGGGGCTGGGGGGGGGGCCTTCAGGGCCACAAGAGTGGACTCCTGTGTAACACTAGGAAAAGAATTGTCCGAGGAGACACGTGCTGACAAAACAAGACCCATTATTGGAAGAGGGCACTGGGGCAGAGAGCAGCAGGGTAAGGGAACCCAGGGGAACTGCTCTGCCACATGGCTCCCAGTCTCAGGTTTTATGTTGATACGATTAGTTTCCAGATTGTCTTTAGACAATCATTCTGAATCAGAGTCCTTTCTGGTGGTGCATGCATTGCTCAACCAAAATGGATGCTAGCAAGAGATACTCTGGGAGGTGGAAGGACACGTGGTGTCTCCTTTTGACCTTTCCCGAACTCTTCTGCTTGGTAGTGGCTTATTAGTTCCATGTTCCTTACCAGGACCTCCTGTCATAAAACAACTCATGCAAATGGTTACTAGAAAGCCTGGCCAGAGTGGGCGGTCTTAGTCAGTGTGCTTCCCCTAACACCCACCCCCCCACCCCTCAGAGAGACTTCATACTCAAAATACTCCTTGGGAATAGGGATGATGGTCCTTTTCTTCTATAACTTCTTCCTAATGTGCATGGACATAGTCCTGTCTAGCAGAGCAGAAATCTCTCTCTATCTGATCTAAGTTGAAGTGTTCCATATATGAAACTAGATTGTAGTAACATCAATTTGGCTTGAAACTGCTGGAGTCTGCTGGAGATAAATTTTGTAAGGATTTGGAATATGCAGGGGCCAAATAGGAGACCTAATAAGATAATTATCACTGGACCCAGAAACGGCAGGCCCCAAGAAGGGAAAGAAGGAGAACTCCATACACCTCTGTTCAGTTTACTTCAGTCACTCAGTCGTGTCTGACTCTTTGTGACCCCATGGACTGCAGTACACCAGGCTTCCTTGTCCATCACCAACTACCGGAGCTGACTCAAACTCATGTCCATTAAGTCGGTGATACCATCCAACCATCTTATCCTCTGTTGTTCACTTCTCCTCCAGCCTTCAATCTCTCTCAGCATCAGTGTCTTTTCCAATGAGTTAGTTATTCTCATCAAGTGACCAAAATTTTGGACCTTTAGCTTCAATATTAATCAGTCCTTCCAATGAATATTCAGGACTGATTTCCTTTAGGATTGACTGGTTGGATCTCCTTGCAGTCCAAGGGACTCTCAAGAGTCTTCTCCAACACCACAGTTCAAAAGCGTTAATTCTTTGGCATTCAGGTTTCAGATTCTCACATCTGTACATGACTACTGGAAAAACTAAAGGTTTGACTGCTGCTGCTGCTGCTGCTAAGTCACTTCGGTCGTGTCCGACTCTGTGTTGACCCCATAGACGGCAGCCACCAGGCTCCCCCATCCCTGGGATTCTCCAGGCAAGAACACTGGAGTGGGTTGCCATTGCCTTCTCCAATGCATGAAAGTGAAAAGTGAAAGTGAAGTCACTCAGTCGTGTCCGACTCTTCGCGACCCCATGGACTGCAGCCTACCAGGCTCCTCCGTCCATGGGATTTTCCAGGCAAAGTACTAGAGTGGGGTTCCATTGCCTTCTCCAAAAGGTTTGACTACATGGACTTTTGTTGGCAAAGTAATGTCTCTGCTTTTTAATATGCTGTCTAGACCAGTCATAACTTTTCTTCAAGGAGCAAGTGCCCTTTAATTTCATGGCTGCAGTCACCATCTACAGGGATTTTGGAGCCCAAGAAAATAAAGTCTCTCACTTTTTCTATTGTTTCCCTATTTATTTGCCATGAAGTGATGGGACTGGATGCCATGATCTTAGTTTTTGAATGTTGAGTTTTAAGCCAACTTTTTTCACTCTCCTCTTTTACTTTCATCAAGAGGTTCTTTAGTTCTTTGGTTTATGCCCTATGGGTGCTGTCATCCTCATATCTGAGGCTATTGATATTTCTCCCAGCTATCTTGATTCTAGGTTGTGTTTCATCCAGCCTGGCATTTCACATGATGTACACTGCATATAAGTTAAATAAGCAGGGTGACAATATACACCAATTTGGAACCAGTCTGTTTGATCCACGTCAAGTTCTAACTGTTGCTTCTTGACCTGCATACAGATTTCTCAGGAGGCAGGTCAAGTGGTCTGGTATTCCCATCAATTGAGAGCAGCTCCTGTCAAACAGCAGTCAGTTCTAATGCCAGGAAAAGAGGGCTAAGTACTACCGCACGATGTATCTTCTGGTGGGTATATACTGGTAAAGGCAAGGAGGTATTACTCCAGACCAGATCTATGTGGGATGTGACAATACCCTAGGGAGCAAGTTCCTGACGAGAAGGTGGCAGGGATAAATAAGCTTTTTCCCCACATATGAAGTAGGCACCATGACTGGGTTCCAGCTAGGCAGCAAAATGAGTTTGCCAAAGGGGAACAGCATTTCCATATGCCTTACGACTGGGACATGGCATAATGGAACAAGGGCAGTCCTTTAGTAGCTGGTTGGCTCTCTCCACCTTTCCTGAGGCTTGAGGCCACCAGGATAAGTGGAGGCGGTATTTGATTCCTAAGCATGTGGCCAGGTTATTGTGGCTGTAAATGAGGGTCCATTGTCGCTCTGAAGTGGTCGAGGCAGCACAAACCTAGGCACTATCTCCTTCAGCGGAGCTTTACAGACTTCTGTAGCTTTCTTTATCCTAGTAGGGAATGCTTCAATCCATTCTGTGAACGTGTTAATAAAGACTAGCAAATAAAAGAATGCTTGGGTCTTTGGCATGGCTGTAAAATTCACCTACCAGTCCTCTCCTGAGTATGATCCCCAGTGTTGGACAGGTTTAGTTAGAGGAGGTGGCAAGGGTCTGGTTTTGGTTTATTTCTTCGACAGGTATCACACTTTTGTGTGACCTGTCGAAAAACCTTAGCCAACTGGGGATGGTAGAGAATAGGCTTGAGCAAGGTTTCCAGATTATCTCTTCCAAAATGGGTACTTTTATGTGAGGAGTTAATAATTTTCCATACCTGAGAGTCAGGGAGTATTATTTGGGCCTGATCAGTCTGAAACCACCCATGTGACCCAATCTCCCAGCCCCACTCAGTGTATTGGGAATGTTCCTCTGGGGTATAATTTGGAGTCAGGTTTTCCTTGGGGAAAAGGGGGCTGATAGCAGTGATGGGGTAACTTCCCTAGTGGCTCATTTTGCCTCCTGATCAGCTTTCCTATTTTCCTGGGCCTCCTTTTCTTGCCCCTTTTAGTGACCCTTGCAGTGGATGACAGCTAATTTAGCAGGAAGTTTGACAGCCTCCAGGAGCCTGAGAATGAGTTCTTTGTGTTTAATATGAGAGCTTTGAGCACTCACCATCCCTCTTTCCTTCCAAATTGCTGCATGGGCATGCAGGATGAAGAAATCATACTTAAGAGTCCAAATACACATTAATCCTCTTTCCTTCTCCTAATTCCAAAGCTCTTGTCAGGGCAAAAAGTTCAGCTTTCTGGGCTTAGATGTCCGGGGTAAGAGAACCACTTTCCCTAGTTTCTTCTAGGCTCACTCCAGCATATCCTGCTTTCCTCTCTCCTTTTTCTACAAAACGACTGCCATCTGTGCACCATGCTTCCTCTTGTTCAGATAAAGGTGTCTCTGGTGAGAAGAGTATAATTCGTCCATGATTTCCATGCATTGGTGATCCAAAGGGGAAGTAAGGGGATCTGGCATTAATGTGGCTGGATTTAAAGTCTGACAGACTCTCAACTTTATTTCTGGAGTGTCAAGGAGGAAGGCTTGGTACTGGAAGATCCTTCCCCCTGTCATTTATCTATCCCCTTTAATTTCCAAGACTGCTTCTACCCGGTGAGGTGTATAAAGTGTGGTCAGCTTAGGTGCCTCTTTAACCATAAGAGTGGAGGCTGCTACTGCCCAGGAGCAAGAGGGCCACCCTCTGGCCTCCTCATCTAGTTTTTCTGAGAGGTAAGACATGGGTTGTAATACAGGCCACATCATTTGCCCTAACATCCCAAGAGGAGTTTCTATCCTTTCAGAAACATACAGCCTGAAAGGCTTTTCCAGGTTCAGGAGGCCTAAAGCTGGGGTTGTAGTGATAGACTCTTTTAGGGCGTTAAAGGCAACCTTGCAGTTCTCATCCCAGTCAAGTGGCTCTTCCTCTTTCCCTCTTAACTTCTCTTATAGGGGTCAGGCCAGATTTCCATAACCAGGAATCCAGGTCCTGCAAAACCCAGTCATTCCTAAAACTCCCTTAAGCTGTTTTTTCGTTTGGGGGTACAGGGCATCTAAGATGAGAGATTTCCTCTGGGGGTTGAGCATTCTTTTTCCTCCATAATTATAAATCCAAGGTATTTTACTTGGGTTAAGCTAATCTGAGATTTTTGGGGGGATATTCAATAACACTTTTCATACAGGAAATGTAAAGTTTTAATAGTATCCATTTGAGAGGTGGTAAAATATGGGCTAGCTATGAGCAAGTCATCCATACACTGTGTTAGATTACTGTTTGTTAAAGTTAATTCCCTTAGTTCTTTCCCCAGGGAAGTCCCCAAAATATGAGGGCTGTCCCTAAACCCTTGTGGTAGTTGAGTCTAGCAAAGTTATATGGCCTCCCTTGTTCCCAGGTCCCACCACTCAAAGGCAAAGAGTTTTTGGGAATCAGGATGGAGAGGAATGCAAAAGAAAGCATCCTTAAGGTCCAAGACTGAGAAGTACTTAGCATTTCTTGGGAGTTGGGATAGGAGGGTTTACGGGTTTGGGACTATTGGGTGGATGTGAACCATAGCTTCATTAACAGCTCTTAGATCCTGGACTAATCAATAAGATCCATCTGGTTTTTTAACAGGCAAGACTGAAGTAGTACAGGGAGACTCACAGGTGATTAGAATTCCAATATTTCAGTACTTGTTAACTAATGGTCTAAAACCATCAAGAGCTTCTGGTTTAAAGGGATATTGTCTTTTCCAGGGGTAGGGAGCATTTGGCCTAAGAACAATCTTCACTGCTGAAAAATTTATGATTAGGCCAGAGCTGGAGACCTCCTACACCTAGGGCTTGACCTCATCTAAGAAAGGGACAGACTCCTGCTTTTCTACGTCTGGCTGCAAATATTCGGACACTAAGCAAAGCAAATTATCGGCTTCTAGCTTTCCCCAAGTCACTCTGGTCTGAAGGCGGCAAAGAAGGTCTCTTTCTAGTAAGGGAGCAGGGAAACAAGGGATGTATAAGAAGGGGTACATTCCTTGCCAACTGCCTACCTTACAATGGAGGGGCTTAGTAAAATTTCAGCTTTAGAGGTTTTCCATCTATCCCAATCACCATTTTAGTCAGGGAGTCTAAAGGTCCTAATCAGAGAAGAGGAACAGAGAAGGCAGCCGCTGTGTCCAAAAGAAAGTTCACATCCTTACCTTCTATTTGTAGAGTCACCCAAGGGTTGAAAGGTGTGATCTCGATCTCACCATTTGCGGGGATTTCTTGAGCTTATGGGTATCATTAGTCCTGGTTGCCCAGGACTAATACAGAGGGATCTGGTGTAGGGGTCTCCATATGCCTTCCCTTAGGGCGATATGGGCACTCCCCTTTCCAATGCCCACCCTCTCTGCAGTAGGCACACTGGGCACATCTCAGCTGTGGTGGATTTCTAAGAACCTTCTTTTCTTCCTTGCTCTCCCTGTGACTCTCACATAGTGGCAGGATGAATCAAGGCCAGGATTTTAGCTTGTTGTTGGGCCAAGGCTTGGGTCTGAGACGGAAAGGTCTCCTATCCTTTCAGGCTTCCTTTTGCTCCCTTTTGGCTTCCTCTTCCTTGTCCCTATTCAAAAACGCCCTATTTGCCTCCTCCCCCAAATCGGAGATTGGAGTCTCTGGTCCTTTTCCTAGTTTTTGCAATTTTCTCCTTATGTCTGGGGCTTCCTGGGTTATGAAGGAATGGGCTAATAGGACTCTTCCTTCCATACATTTTAGATCTTTCTGGGTAAAGTTTTTAAAGGCCTCTGTGAGTCTTCCCCCCCAAAAGAGCTGGATTTTCATTCTCTCCCTGTGTAACCTCTTTTATCTTATTATAATTAACGACCTTTTGGACACCCTAGATCATTCCCTGTAGTAGGCAAGTAGTGAGGTGTCTTAAGGATGCCTTTCCTGCCCTTGTATTGGGATCCCAATCTGGCTCTGTAGAGGGAATTGCCTCTTCCACAGGGGACAGATTGACATCCACCTGCTGTCTTTCATCAGCCACTTATCTAGCCTGATCCAGGATTCTAGCTTTTTCCTCATCATTACAACACTGGGTGAGGATGACCATTATATCCCTCCAGGTGAGGGAGATGTTAAAGCTAAGACTCTCAAATTCATCCCTAAATTTCTTGGGGTTCTCAGAATACAATTGCTCCCTACATTGGGTAATGTTTTGCATAGAAATAGGAACATGAATGTGCATAGTTCCCCCCTCCCCATCTGCTACCTCTCTTAGGGGGCAGATTTTGTCTGAGGATGACCTTTCCTTCTATAGAGAGCAAAGTTTACTTCCTAATTGTAATCCCATAGGGGAAGGGACATATGGAGGCAGAGCCCAGGCGACTGTAAGCGACTTCCCTTCAGGTCCTGTGACTTCCGGGCCTAGCCTTCTGACCTCCGGGCTTGTCTGAACTTCCTTTCCCTTTGACCTTCTGCCTGAGCTAAGGAGGTCAAGAGAAGGTCAAGGGGATCTTCTGCTTCAGACCTTGCCAAAAGGACTTTGAAAGGGCATTTATTAAATTCTTTAAGCTTATATTTTCTCTCTTTTTGGGAATCCTGGTAAAGTGCTATAAAGGCCTGGACATAGGGAACCTCCTTATATTTACCCTTGTGTTTTCAGCATTGACTGAGCTGTAAAACAGTGTTGAGTCCAGTTGACCCCAACTGGGGCCATTTTTCCCCTCCTTCCAGAAAGTAAGTGGGCCAGTATTGAATACAGTATTTGATAAGTTTTTTTTTTTTTTCTTTTTTAGCCCTTCCAGTTGGTATCCCTCCCAGTGGGCCAAAAGACAACCCAGCAGGGTGTCTAAAGGGAAACTAGGCTTATTTCCCATTTTAACAGTGGTATAGTTTATATCTCATTCCCAGGGGACCAGTACTAAAGTGGATGCTCCTATATCTGACTCTAGAGAGATTGTAAACTCTCTCTTGGTCCCAAATTGCCTGATTGTATAAGTGCCACAGGAAATGTTCAGTAGTAAGCACAATGAATGGGGCTATAGGACTGGTCCCAAAAGGGTGTTTAATTTTCACCAAAGACCAGGTGTGATTATACTGAACCCCATCGATCACTTCCATTTGGAAGCATTCAGACATGCTGGATTAAATGGCTGAATTTATAGAAACAGGGCAACCAATGGAGGGCTTCTAATGCACGATTATCTCCCCAAGAACAGAAAGCAAAAATGATGAGGAGAGAGCATAGCCTCTCAGAAAATCTCTTACAAAGACCCAGAACTTCAGGCCTAAGTATTGACAGACAGAGTAAACAAATACCTTGGGTCTTCAAAGAGAGGAAAAGAGGCCAGGTTGAAAGAGAAGGAATGGGAAGAGAAAAGAGGTCTAAGAGCGGGGGAGAGAAAGAGAAAAAAGAATAGCCTTACACATGTCTCCTGCCACCTGCAGATACCCAGATGTTACAGGACTTTTCCCTGGCTTCCAGAGGAGGACTGGAACTTGGCCCAACCAGAACCAAAATTCAAGTTCTCTGCCAAGAGGAGGTGATCAGTCTCCAATCCTCAGCTCAGGCTGAGAACCTTTTACCAGATTCCTATGTCCAGGACTGGGGGACAGGAAAAAGTAGGATAGGATAGGAGGGGTTGAAAAGAGGGGTGAGATAAAAGTAGTCAACAAAATCTCTTGTTCCTTACCTGATCAGTGCACTCAGGACAATTGTCTGCATCAGGAGGAGACCAGGGACAAACAGGCCCCAGTTGCAGCTGCTTGGTCAGGTCCATTGGCAGGTGAGCTGGTTCTGGAGTACCCCGAGTGGTTGTCAGCACTCGTGAGAGCTGCAGATGTCAGCTGCAGTAAAAACGGGGTCCCTTCATGGTTACCAGTTGTTGTAGGAAGTGGGCCCCCTGTCAGGGCCACAAGAGTGGGCTGTTGTCTAACACTTGGAAAAATAATTTTCTGAGGAGACATGTGCTGACAAAGCAAGAGACTTTATTGGAAGAGGGCACCCAGGTGGAAAGCAGCAGAATAAGGGAACCCAGGAAAACTGCTCTGTTACGTGGCTCACGGTCGCGGGTTTTATGTCGATGGGGTTAGTTTCCAGATTGTTTTGGCCAATCATTCTGGCCAAGAGTCCTTCCTGGTGGTGCACACATCAGTCAGCCAAGATGGATGCTAGCGAGAGGGATTCTGGGAGGTGGACGGACACGTGATGTCTCCTTTTGACCTTTCCTGAGCTCTTCCGGTTGGTGGTGTCTTATTAGTTCCATGTTCCTTACCAGGACCTCCTATCATAAAACAACTCATTCAAATGGTTACTAGAGAGCCTGGCTGGGGTGGGTGATTTCAGTCAGTGTGCTTCCCCTAACATCAGCAACATCAAAAAGATGCTAGTGTTGTTTATGATCTAGGATGCTGGCAAAGATGCCCTTGGAAGAGATTACCAAATTGGAATTGGGATGGTTTTATGGACTATATTTTGTTCTCCTGAATCCAGATACTGAAGTCCTAACTCTCCAGTACCTCAAAATGTGGCACTTGGAAATGGGGACATCAAAATGATAACTAAGGTAAAATGAGCCTTATATGAATGGTCTCTATTCAGTGTGACTAGTGTACTTATAAGAAGAGGAGAGGTGAATACAGGCACTTACAGACCAAGGAATGACCCTTTAAGAACACAGTGAGATTTCTACCTGCAAGAAAAGGAATGATGCCTCAGAAGAAATCAAACCTGCTTATACTTGATCTTGGACTTCTAGCCTCCACAATTATAAGAAAATCAATTTCAGTTACTTCAGCCATTCAGTCTGTGGTGATTTTGTTTTGTCAGGCATAGAAAACTCATACAACTGGGTGGATGGATATTGGGCTGACAGAAACCAAGCAACTTCACTTACCTGCCAGAGACAAGGACAATATTTATTGTGACATTCACCAGGAACAGAGTGCAATCTGACTGGCCTGAATTTTTATAGTAGCAAAAATGTATACCAGAATCAGTCCTGAAGTTTAAAATATATCAGAACCCATTAAAGTCTTACTGGATGTGTATAATTAACAACAACAACAAAAGTTATATATGCAGAAAAACAGACTGAGTTTCAACATATACATGAAGAATCCTCATGTGATTTAAAACCTATGCCATCACATCACAGAGTCAAGGCCCCTTAATTAAAAATTAGAATGGGAGATATGGATAGGAGCACCCATTTATTCATTTTTTGAACTTTTTATTTTATATTGAAGTATATTTGATTAACAATAGTTTTAGGTGTACAGCAAAGTGACTCAGTTATACATATACCTGTATCTATTCTTTTTCAAATTATTTTCACAGTTTGTTACACAATATTGAGCAGAGTTCCTGTGCTATACAATAGGTCCTTATTGGTTATCCATTTTAAATATAGCAGTATGTACATGTTGATCCCAAATGCTTAAACTATCCCTCCCCACTTTACCCCAGTAACCATAAGCCCAGTCTCTAATAATAAACTTTGTACCTGTTTTTACAAATAAATAAATAAATAAAATACTTTAAAAAAAGATTGGGATGGGAAACTGAAAAAAAATGTTTTTGTGACAAAAACCTAACATTATGTGGTAATGTTTTCTTCATATTTTTTCCAAAGGTATATGTAACTATTTTATTACAGAGTCTGTATTGTGGAAAGAGTAATAACTATATACTTCAATAATCATATTGATCAGTTTAGCTCCTTACCCCCCAGTCATCCCAAAACACACTCAGATGTGTGAAAAAATAAAAGTGTCATCATGTGTCATATTCTCAGATTTGGGGATTACATCTCAGAACAATAATACCCACTTCTCTTCACCAAGCATGAAGGTGCTACCAGCCACAGAAAACCAGGAGTTGACTTTGCTCGTGCCAGTCTAACCTTCCAGAACGTGGCACATTCAGTCCCAAGGCTTTACCGTATTCATGGGAGACAAGTCAGCCACCCGGTGACAGGCTGAAAATGTAACAGCCTTAAACCATTGAGGGGCAGAAATTTTATGTCATTTAAATTATATTCTAGGTTTTATTTGACTTTCTTGAGTAGCTGTCTCTGGCAGTAAAACAAACTGTGGAATTACCGAATACTTTACCCACTGTTACACTAATAAAACATTGCTTCTGACCGTGTGCAGCAAAAGGATTAAGGCAATTAACTACAGCTACCGAACCTAATGAAATCTTTGGTATTACTGTCGAACTTATCCATGAGAATAATTAGAATCTTTGCTTAGTTACAGTCCCAGACACTATCTTGCCAAATTGGATTCCTATCTTACTGCATGTGTTATAGTCTTTTAACCAGAAAATGATGTATTGTCATGTCTCACTTATAGTCCAGATACACAGACTTAGGAACTGAGAACATGGAATTGGAAGTCGCACTTTTCACTAAAAAGTTTAATATCTCATTTCACATTTATTTGTTTATGTTTCTGTGAATTCAGGTTTGGGTGGTTTAAAGAAGGGAATCTGCAATCTATAACCTGTGAGCCAAACCTGGTCCACCGACCTATTTTTGTAAATTTTACAGGCATATAACCAAACCTTACTTGGGGCAGTAACAGTAGAAACGCTAGTTGTAAAAGATACCATATGGTTTACAAATCATACAATATTTGCTTTCTTGCCTGTTAAAGAAATAGTTGGCTTATTCATAGATTTCATGGTATCTAAGGTGGAAATGTATTGAAAGCATTTGCCAGGGAACTCAGTGACTTCATTCAAATAAGAGTTTAAATATCATCTTCCACTTTGGGATGCATGATGCCACTGTTTGAAGTGGTAAAAAGTGAATTTCTAGTGTTGAATAAGGTAGTTATAAAGGCAAATATGTTTGCTGCTACATAATTAAGGCATAGAGTGCACTTGAAAGTGTCTGGAAGACTAAGTGAACACCAATGGGAAGGGATAGCATGGCTTTACACTCCTTACTTCATGAGCATAAATCCAGCATTCTGATTTTTTACAGCTTGTCCTAGTGAATTGTTTTTTAAAATATGGCTTGTAAATAACATTTCAAAAGTTGCAAACATGGATACATAATATTTGTGGCAGTTCTCCAAGGTAATTAACTAATCAGCACACCAAATGTGGCAGTCTGGGCTTTCCAGGTGACTCAGTGGTAAAGAATCCTCCTGCCAATGCAGGAGATGAGGGTTTGATCCCTGGGTTGGAAAGTTCCCCTAGAGGAGGAATTGGCAACCCCATCTGGTATTCTTGCTGAAATAATCCCATGCATAAGGAGCCTGGTGGGCTACAGTCCATGGGGTCACAGAGTAGAACTCAACTGAGTGACTAAGCACACACACATGCATATGTGTGTGTGTATTGGGGAGAGAGAATGATTGGGAAAATACAATATAAATACTAATCCTTTTCTTTAAAATTTCATAATATTTATGACCATGTAATGAATAGATAACATATTACAAGCTATGTTTTGCCTTTGAAATCTTTAATGCTTCTCTTGATCTTCGTTACTGAAAGCTAACGTAGTGAATTTAAATTAGCATGTTCTTTGTATTTTATATAACTGTAAAGCTATCAATGATCTTTTATAATTAAATATGTTATAGTATAAAATATTCAGCCAAAGACATAATCCAATTAGCCTTTAGTAGAAAAAAACTATTTCAGATTTGTAAAGTACCATTTCAATATCTTCTTATTCAGAATATGGAAATACAATTTTATTTGTTAATGTTTTAAAATATATCAGCTTAATTACTTATAAATTTTAATGAAGTCATCCTTTTTTTAAGGACATTAGGAGTTGCTGATGTCAGCCTCAAACAGTTTTGTATAAAGTGGTGTACAATATACAAATTAAAGTAAGAAATTGCAACGATAGTTTCATTCCATGAAAGGTAGGCATTTTTATTGGTAAAACATTTATTCTACTATTTACAGTACATTTATGTAGGCATCAAATAGACAGTATATGATATAAAATAGAAATTTATTATAAGAATAAAGCAGAGAAGGCAATGGCAACCCACTGCAGTGTTCTTGCTTGGAGAATCCCAGGGACAGGGGAGCCTTGTGTGATGTCGTCTATGGGGTCGCACAGAGTCACACAAGACTCAAGCGACTTAGCGGCAGCAGCAGCAGCATAAGAATAGAAAGCATAAAATTGCAATGAAAAATAACTCCCCCCTCCTTTGCTAATGGAAACAGAAAGGAAACAAACTTGAAATGCTGAAAGATGGTAGAAATATCCTTCAGTTCTACTACCCAGCCTGTCAATTAAACAGGGTTTAATAAATTAGGACTGCAAGGAGATCCAACCAGTCCATTTTAAAGGATATCACCCCTGGGTGTTCTTTGGAAGGAATGATGCTAAAGCTGAAACTCCAGTACTTTGGCCACCTCATGCGAAGAGTTGACTCATTGGAAAAGACTCTGATGCTGGGAGGGATTGGGGGCAGGAGGAGAAGGGGACAACAGAGGATGAGATGGCTGGATGGCATCACTGACTCGATGGACGTGAGTTTGGGTGAACTCCAGGAGATGGTGATGGACAGGGAGGCCTGGCGTGCTGTGATTCATGGGGTCGCAAAGAGTCTGACATGACTGAGCGACTGAACTGAACTGAACTCAACTGAATAAATTAGGATAGGCAATGTGCTGTTTCCCAAACATATACCTCTGCCATCAATATATCACAGTGTATGTCTGCAATTTCAACACAAACAAACCAAAAAGCAGAAGGGCAATCAGAAGTGATAAAATGTATTTTCTAAAGTGTGGTGTGAACTCAATCTTTTAGAAATGTAATTTTCAAGATAATAAATTTACTAGAGTCATTGATATATTGCTCTATCTTTTGTTCAAGAAGATAAAAACGAGATTATTTTGTTTAGTTTTCTCTGTAACACAGATAAATAAAGTACATATATGCATTTTATTTTCAGAGTTTATTATATAATTTGTGTAAAACTGCCCATGATAATAAGAATATAAGGCTTTCAGAGTTTAAAAATGACATTCCAGAATAAAATACTAATTTTCTGAACTTCAAAAAGTTTCAATATAGACTACATTTACATGTAGTTATATAAAAACAATGATTGTAAGATATAGAATAAGATACTTTGATATTCTGAACTTTATCAAGGATCCAATAGAATTCTTATGTATAATTTTACTGTTTTATTCTTGTACCTATATAAAAAAATTATTTCTGTCTTCTAGAATTCCTACTGCTCTAAATCTGCTGTTTAAAAATGTCTGTAAATTCTCAATTATTTGCTTTTCCCCAGATTTATACACGGAGAAGGCAATGGCAAGCCACTCCAGTACTCTTGCCTAGAAAATCCCATGGATGGAGGAGCCTGGTAGGCTGCAGTCCATGGGGTGGCTACAAGTCGGATGAGACTGAGCGACTTCACTTTCACTTTTCACTTTCACACAATGGAGAAGGCAATGGCAACCCACTCCAGTGATCTTGCCTGGAGAATCCCAGGGACGGCAGAGCCTGATGGGCTGCCGTCTATGGGGTCGCACAGAGTCGGACACGACTGAAGCGACTTAGCAGTAGCAGCAGTTAGCAGATTTATACAGAAGGATTCAGTCTTTTACTAAGTGTAATATTATTGGAGGATTTTTGTAGTCACCCTTTACCAATTTAGGAACATTCTCTTTTATTCCTAATATGATAATGTTTATAATGAATGTACACTGAATTTTGCTAAAGGCATTTACTTCTGTATTAATATGTTTTCTTTCTTTACCATGTCAATACAGAGATTACATTTGAAATATTGAATCATTCTTGCATTTTCAGAATAATTCTACTTGGTTGTCAGGCATTATTATTTTTGCTTCTTTATATATCATAAAATATATAATTAGTATATTATATATATTGATATTATATTTTATTTGATAATATCTTATAGAGAAGTTTACACTTATGATAAATATTGGTCTCTTTTCTACTAATGTCGTCTGACTATTCAGTTCATTTCAGTATCTCAGTTGTGTCCCACTCCTTATGACCCAATGGACTGCAGCATGCCTGGCTTCCCTGTCCATCACCAACTCTGGAGCTTGCTCAAACTCATATCCATTGACTCAGTGATGCCATCCAACCATCTCATCCTCTGTCGTCCCCTTCTCCTCCTGCCTTCAATCATTCCAAGCATCATGGTCTTTTCCAATGAGTTAGTTTTTTCCCTCAGGTGGCCAAAGTGTTGGAGCTTCAGCTTCAGCATCAGTATTTCCAATAAATATTCAGGACTGATTTCCTTTAGGATTGACTGGTTTGATCTCCTTGCAGTCCAAAGGACTCTCAAGAGTCTTCTCAAAATACCACAATTCAAAATCATCAGTTCTTTAGCACTCAGCTTTCTTTATGGTCCAACTCTCACATCCATACATGACTACTAGGAAAACCATAGCTTTAACTAGACAGACCTTAATAGGCAAAGTAATGTCTCTACTTTTTAATATGTTTTCTAAGTTGGTCACAAACTTTTCTTCCAAGGAGCAAGATTATGGTATCAGATTAATGCTGATCTGCTAGTATGGGTTTTAAGTATTCCTTCCTCTTTAAATTTCAGGGTTTATAGCGTATTTGTACATTTTTTCTTTAACAGTGAATATCTTGAAGGCTATCCAATAATTTTGGATAAAATACAAGAAATTGTAGAGACGAAAGTTGCAAAAAATATCAAAAGCATTTTAGACACAATTTGAATTACATTACTTTTTTAACTCCCAAGCATTCTTAGAATCTGATTCATGGAGGGCATCCAAGAAAGTGTTTATTGAAATATTTCTTTTTTAACTCAAAATAAGGATTTCTATAAATAATTTGTAGTTTCTTTTTAATGTATATATTTGTACATATGCATATACAGACACATGCATACATATGAACATATATGTCTTGCTTTAACAAATTCTGTCAGTTGATCATTTTGAGTTAGCAGAACATCCCAGGCTGTTCAGATGCAATTATTAGTTATGTATGTACTATAATCAAGTATAAATATGTTTCTGCTCCATAGTTTTCCAAAATTAGTAAGGACATTGTGCTTTTGCAGGAACAACAATGCTGTGCTCCATCAAAATTTTAGTTACATTATCACCATAGAAATAATTTTTCTTCAATATTGAACTTTCAACATAGTTTGTAAAAACATTCATATCTGATATTTCACCTTCAAAAAATAAACTTCAAAACTTTAAACATTGATTTCATAAATTGAACCAAAGTAAAGGTCTCTTAATGGAATTCATCTAGAAGATTTTCTATTTGATGGGCATAATATAAAATTGGCAGAATATAATCATCACTAAATTCTCATGGAGCTGAAATATTCAGACTTCATTTGACTGTTTTTATGTGCCAAATTAACTTAAAAAAAAAACCTGAAAATGAGCCATATTAATTTAGGAAAATATTTGTTCAGAATTAAAAGTCCCCTTTCATAGAGTAATACGTAAATGCTATTCTACAGATATATAAGTCAAACAGGTCTACAGGCATTTTTTTTTTCCTAAATAGTCACTTGAATTTGAATAAATGCTGAAGTTTCTTTGGCATATGTGTTTCATATTTTTGCACATAACTTTAGATACCAACAGAGACTTGTTAGTAGATGGTCAATGTCAGTAAATATTTTGTGCACATTTATTCATTTATTTTTAATATGTGGGGGAAAGGGACATAGTTCTTGATTTTTTGTTAAGTATAAAATTTATTGGGCTTCCCTGGTGTCTCAGTGGTAAAGAATCTGATGCCAATGCAAGTGATGTGGATTTGATACTTGGGATGGGAAGATCAACTGGGGGAGGGCATGGCAAACCTTTTCAGTATTCTTGCCTGGGAAATCCTAGGGACAGTGAAGCCTAGTAGGCTACAGTCCATGGGTTTGCAAAATAGTCAGACGTGACTTAGTGACTAAACAACGCCAACATCAGGGTAAACTATATTGGTATGTTGTGCTCATTGCTTCTAAAGGCTATACTAAAAAATTAAAAAAATGATTCCAGAGAATAAAATTAATAAATAGTTTAGAATTAACCCATGAAACAAATGACAAAACTATTATAATTAAAGAGATCATACTATTGTTATTTCCTATATACTCTAAGCCAGGACTACTTGGCCTCTTTTTTCCACACATATTTCACAAAGGTTTATTTTATAATGTAATTTGTCATCTCTCTTGGATTATATGCCAGATGGGGCCACAGGACACCTGGCTAGCATATCGAATGCCCGGCTTGGGTAATAGTATTGAATATTCCTGTCACTAATAGATACCCAAGATACACAGATTCTAGTTATCCCAAGCACTGGTGTCAGAGTACACTTTATTTCATCAGTTAAATTCAGCGCATGGGGTAAGTCTCCTAATCCATGGTGGCTCAGCAATAAAGAAACTGCCTGCAATGTGGGAGACTTGGATTTGATTCCTAGGCCAGGAAGATCCTCTGAAGAAGGAAATGGCAACCTACTCTAGTATTTTTGCCTGGGAAATCCTATGGGTGGAAGATCCTTGCAGACTACAAACCACAACAGTGTCTCAAAAGAGTCAGACACTTGGTGACTAAACGAACAACAAACAGTGGTTGATGCCTCCAAATAACTAAGATAAGTCAGCCTGACTAAGGATTTTTGCTTTAAGCTCCATTTTATACAAATTTATTTTATATAGTTATATTTAAGTCATGTAAAAGCTAGAGGTACTGTATATGGAATGACAGATAGTCAATTCATCCTCTGACACTAAGACAGAGATGGCATTATTGGTAATCATAGCTATTGCATGAAAAAAATTGTAGAAAATTTTAAGCTTAATTATCACAGTAAATTTTTTAAGCATTTTCAAATGTTCCTAACAGTGTCTCAAGCATAGCAGTGAAAAGTGTAGACTCTAAAATTAGGCTGAATTAAATCGAGCTATATTTTTTATTAACTATATGACATGGACAGTTATTTAAACATTCTGCCTCATATTTCTCTTGCAAATTTGAACTAATAGTAGTTTGTATTAAGTAGATTTATAGTGATGATTGAATGATATGATACAAGCAAAACACTTAAGGTAAGGATTAAATAAACTGTTATTTATTTTAGTAGTACTATATTTATGTGATAATACAAATTTCCATAAACCAGGCATAGCTTCTATCTATTTATGACAAATTCAATCCAGTAAATAGAATTGCAACACTCAGAACCAGTGAACATTCATATTTGCTTTGTTAATATAAGTGACATCATTCCTTAGGTGGTGTTTATTTTTCTGAATTAGTTATTTACATGGAATTGGGAGATATATGTAACTTTTAACTTTGCAGCAAATAGGCAGTTAAGGTCCATACTTACAGAATTAATCCCTAGGATTTCAGTGAATACTAACTTGATCTTTTTTAATTATTTAAATGAAAAGTGTACTTCATTTTTTTACATATATGTGTATATATTATCTCTATGTGTGTGTGTATATATATCTTTAATAATAGTAAAATGCAAAACTCTCATTTATCAATATAACATATTACTCTGAGTGTTTTAAAGTTATTCCTTCAAATAATCTTTTAAAAAATATAATATACATGGCCCTTTTTATTCTTATAAATAATTTGCAAAAAATTAGCATAAGAATGTGAGAAAATACAGTATGTCGGGGGCAATAGTATGAAGACAATTTAATGTCCACCCATTAGTTTTAGCATAGCAAAAGTTTAACTGAAGCAAATTAGAGGACAACAATTATGGTGAATTTTTTGGATCTTGTGAAATCTCTATTGTACTTCTCAATACAAATGAGTACAGGAAAAAATTGATGGATGATATAAATTTACTTTGATCATATTTATATGATATGATGGCTTATTACATTACACAGAACTGTATACTAAAAAAGGAAAACACTGCATGCAAAAATATCACAATTTTTAAATGCTCTGGAATATTAAAGGACGAAGACGAGATGACCTCTTACTGTTGTATTTCACCATAAGCAATACCTCCAAATAACTAAAATAATGATGAAATCAGTGGCTGACAAATGCTAAAGCAATGATTCTAGTCAAGATCATCTCTGAATCCTCTGCTTTGGCTAAATTTAATTTTTATTTTCCCTGCCCCATGCTGGCATCCATTATTTTAATTAGTATTTTCTATCAAAATATTACTTCTCAATGTTTTCAACTGCTTCAATGTATAGTTTGCTTTTACTTTTAATTACTCAGTATTTATCAATGCATATTGTTCTATTTTTACTCCTATTTTCCCTTATATATTGGTAACCTATAGAAAATAGTTCCTTGGAAATGAGCTCTGCTAAGGCCTTCTGTAACATACTCCTTGTGAAACTACAACTTGCTAATAATACCAATAATCCAAGCAGTGGATTGGATACCTTTCAGTGCTTCAGGATAAGACACAATGTGAGCTTAATGTTTTGGTCATTTCTACTTTAATCTCTATTTTTTGGGTGTCCTCGCTTAATTGGTTGTTTCTTTCTCTTTCTTAAAAATTGCACACAAAACTGTAAACTCACTAATCAACCAAGTTAATAAGGCTTTTTACTACTTTCTGGAGTGTTTCTATGCAAGGGGTTTACCCAAATAATTGTGCACTGATTAAGAACCTATAAGTAGGGTGGTAGTGAATAAAAGAATGGATAAGATGGAGCCATTGGCATTCACAACATCTGTCTACCAAGGAGGGATTTATATGCACAGCTATGGCACAAAAATAACCTATAGAAAATGGCACATGTCACTGGATAGATATGATAAGTATGGACATTATATCATCTTTGGATTAAAATCCAGCCTTAATTTCTGTCTCTTTTTATGGTAATTGATTTTCTAAAAACTTTATTCAGTTTAATTTCCCATCTGGTTGTTTTCCTAATTGTTGAATTTTGATTAATTTTAATTAACTTTTTTGAAATTAATTTTGCCACTCTTTTCTCTGTTTATGCTTGTGTCTGGTGAGGCTGCTGATATAAAATATCTCCTAATACATACAGAACTTGGAGACAAGTAGTTTCATTTAAATCATGTATTCTGCCTTTGTAGACCGAGCATCCTTGAGTGCTATAGACCAGCAGTTCCCGAACTTTTTGGCACCAGAGGTGGATTTCATGATGTTTCCTAACTGTGGTGTTGGAGAAGACTCTTGAGAGAACCTTGGATTGCAAGGCGATACAACCACTCAATCTTAAAGGAAATCAGTCCTGAATATTCATTGGAAGAACTGATGGTGAAGCTGAAGCTGCAATACTTTGACCACCCGATGCCAAGAGCTAACTCACTGGAAAAGCACCTGATGTGGGGAACTACTGAAGGCAGAAGGAGAAGGGGACAACAGAGGATGAGATGTTTAGATGGTATCACAGACTAAATGGACATGAGTTTGAGCAGTCTCTGGGAGATGGTGAAGGACAGGGAAGCCTGGCATGCTGCAGTCCATGGGGTCACAAAGAGTCGGACATTACTGAGTAATTGATCAACAACAATATATTTCATGGAAGAAAATTTTTCCATGAACTGAGAGGCAAGGGTGGGGATGATTTTGGGGTGACTGAAATGCAATAAGATTCATTTTCCTATGAGAATCTAATGCCACCACTGATGGGACAGGAGGCAGAGCTCAAATGGTAATGCAAGCAATGGAGAGTAGCTGTAATACACATGAAGCTTCACTCTCTTGCCAGACGCTCATCTCCTGCTGTCAGTCCTGGGGAGGTTGGGGACCCCTGCTATACACCATTCAGGTTCTCAATACCATGTGCATGCTAAGTCACTTCAATTGTGTCCAACTCTTTGCAATCCTATGGACTATAGCCCATGAGGTTCCTCTGTCCATGGAATAATCCAAGCTAAAGTACTGGAGTGGGTTGCCATGCCCTCCCCCAGGGATCTTCCCAACCAGGTATCTAACCTGTGTCTCCTATGGCTCCTGACTTGTAGGAGGATTTTTCACTCCAGAGCCACTAGGGAGCCCCTGGAGCAAGGTTAGTTTATCTTAGCACACTGGAAAGAAGTAAATGTTATTATAACTAGTTGTGCTTACTATAATATATTAAGGAAATCTGTTCTGGCAGCAGCCTGGAAAGAAAGAAAAAGAATGCTTTTAATGCTCCTCCAAATGAATATATTTAAGCATTCTTTTAAGTTTTATAGACTTCATGCCATTGGATAAACAAAATCACAGTATCAAGACTAATGGTTGCTGACTTTGTTCTAATTTTTGTTTATGTCTGTTTCTACAAATTTTTTGACACAGTTATGCTTAGTAGTCATGATTTACTTTGACTGTAGGGCAAGATGAATTTATATTATGTTTACTGTTTGAAATATCAGAAAGTGAGCTCCTACACATAGATCTATATCACTTAATATAAATTGAGATAATCTTGATTAGAATTGTTGATATAAATTATTCTTAGGGGTTTCCAACTTTATAATAAATACAAGACTTAGGAAAAGGAAAGACATATTCATTGCTAAAGTTTGCAATAAATTTAGAAGCTGCTATCTGAGTGATTATTCCTAGAAATTACTTTTTTAAAATTTAGGCAAATTATTTTTTAAAAATTCTACATTTTATCAAAGTGACACTACTAACAGTTAATCTAGCTAAAAATTAACTAATTAACAAATTCTTTTACTGACATATGTAACTTTATCATTCTGATTTTTGTAAATGTTTTAATTTTGGAGTTTTATCTTGGAGTTCTTCCAATTCTTTAAGCATGATTTAGTGCTAATTGATTTTACTCAGACAGCTAGGAAGATGTGAGATATGCACTACAAATATTTGCATATTGTGTGTGTTTGTGTGTTTTCTAGTATTTTAAATGGAAAGAAAAAATAAAGAAAAATCTTCCAGTTGCTTCAAGATCTCTGAAGTCACTTCTACAGACAACCACTGTAAAGAAACTAAGACTCTGTAACAGGGAAGAACAAATCTGACACCATGTTGGATTTGTCTCTTTTACTTTAAGGTTACTTTGTATTCAAATGTTTTTCTATCAATTAATCACTAAAGATACATTGCCTATAACTTAAGACATAATGGCCTGTCTATGGGAAACCTGCTTCCTATGCCTGAGTGCTAAACTAAAATACCTTTGTTATGCTTACAGAAATATCTGACCAGGCTCACATGTGAGTGACTGCGGAAAAGAAAAAATTAGCACATCCCCTCCAGAGTCTAATGGGATGTTTGGAACAATTTAATGCCTTTTTTAATTTGCCTCCTCACCTCTCTCTCTACCCTACAAATTACAGCAGCATACAAACCCCGGAAAGACAGTTCTTTGTAACACTAATCCACCATCATCTCAGGCTTCTGGATTTCTGAATTTTGGCCTGACATGTAGTTAACAGTAAAATCTTGGAATAGGTAGTAATTCTATATGGTCCTGAAATCCAAATCAGGCAATGCATTCTGTTATTCTTGAGAGAATATGAAGATATTTCACTCTTTCTGGATTTGTATTGTTGATCAATGCAAAGCAATAGAGGAAAACAACAGAATGGGAAAGACTAGGGATCTCTTCAAGAAAATTAGAGATACCAAGGGAACATTTCATGCAAAGATGGGCTTGATAAAGGACAGAAATGGTATGGACCTAACAGAAGCAGAAGATATTAAGAAGAGATGGCAAGAATACACAGAAGAACTGCACAAAAAAGAACTTCACAACCCAGATAATCACGATGGTGTGATCACCCACCTAGAGTCAGATATCCTGGAATGTGAAGTCAAGTGGGCCTTAGAAAGTATCACTATGAACAAAGCTAGTGGAGGTAATGGAATTCCAGTTGAGTTATTTCAAATCCTGAAAGATGATGCTATGAAAGTGCTGCACTCAATATGCCAGCAAATTTGGAAAACTCAGCAGTGGCCACAGGACTGGAAAAGGTCAGTTTTCATTCCAATCCCAAAGAAAGGCAATGCCAAAGAATGCTCAAACTACCACACAATTGCATTCATCTCACATGCTAGTAAAGTAATGCTCAAAATTCTCCAAGCCAGGCTTCAGCAATATGTGATCCGTGAACTTCCAAATGTTCAAGCCGGTTTTAGAAAAGGCAGAGGAACCAGAGACCAAATTGCCAACATCCTCTGGATAATGGAAAAAGCAAGAGAGTTCTAGAAAAGCATTTATTTCTGCTTTATTGACTATGCCAAAGCCTTTGACTGTGTGGATCACAATAAACTGTGAAAAATTCTGAAAGAGATGGGAATACCAGACCACCTGACCTGCCTCTTGAGAAATTTGTATGCAGGTCAGGAAGCAACAGTTAGAACTGGACATGGAACAAAAGACTGGTTCCAAATAGAAAAAGGAGTATGTCAAGGCTGTATATTGTCACCTGCTTATTTAGCTTCTATGCAGAGTACATCATGAGAAATGCTGGGCTGGAAGAAGCACAAGCTGGGATCAAGATTGCCAGAAGAAATATCAATCACCTCAGATATGCAGATGACAGCACTCTTATGGCAGAAAGTGAAGAGGAGCTAAAAAGCCTCTTGATGAAAGTGAAAGAGGAGAGTGAAAAAGTTGGCTTAAAGCTCAACATTCAGAAAATGAAAATCATGGCATCTGGTCCCATCACTTCGTGGCAAATAGATGGGGAAACAGTGGAAACAGTGCCAGACTTTATTTTTGGGGGCTCCAAAATCACTGCAGATGGTGATTGCAGCCATGAAATTAAAAGATGCTTACTCTTTGGAAGGAAAGTTATGACCAACCTAGATAGCATATTGAAAAGCAGAGATTACTTTGCCAACAAAGGTCTGTCTAGTCAAGGCTATGGTTTTTACTGTGGTCATGTATGGATGTGAGAGTTGGACTGTGAAGAAGGCTGAGCACCGAAGAATTGATGCTTTTGAACTGTGGTGTTGGAGAAGACTCTTGAGAGTCCCTTGGACTTCAAGGAGATCCAACCAGTTCATTTTCAAGGAGATCAGCCCTGGGCTTTCTTTGGAAGGAATGATGCTAAAGCTGAAACTGCAGTACTTTGGCCACCTCATGCAAAGAGTTGAGTCATTGGAAAAGACTCTGATGCTGGGAGGGATTGGGGGCAGGAGGAGAAAGGGATGACAGAGGATGAGATGGCTGGATGACATCCCTGACTCGATGGACGTGAGTCTGAGTGAACTCCGGGAGTTGGTGATGGACAGAGAGGCCTGGCGTGCTGTGATTCATGGGGTCACAAAGAGTCTGACATGACTGAGCGACTGAACTGAACTGAACTAGCATAGTTTAAGTGATATTCATAACATTGCCACTTAAATTCAGCACTGGCAACAAATTATTTAAATGTTTCCTAAGCAGGTGGTCTGGAAAAAATCTGTTAAAGTACATACTCTGCATAGGATGAACAGACCAAGTAACCAAGGGTAAATTTTCTAGAGAAAAAGCAGGAAAGAGCCTGAGAATCAGGCATATGTGGTTTTGCTCAATCACAAATATTTGTGTTCAAGTGGCAAGTAACTGAACTTCCATGTGAAGGTCAAGTTTTTCAAGAAGTATTACTTTCATAATCCCAGGGTTTTTAGGAATTTATAAGATGTGTGGATATAAGATAATCACACTGTAAATATTAGTTTTCATCATACACTAAGTTCCAAAGTAGTATTGATTTTCTAGTTCTACAGCTGTCATGCAACATGATGACCTAATAGTGACATTATTTTATAATGATAAACTAATATTTTTATAATAATATAATAGTAACCAATTTAAACACATTTTAAAAGATGTTTAATGTTTTTCCTTGAGTATCTATAATTGTAGTGGTAAGCTAACACTTTGTATTTTTCTAATTAGCATAATCATGACTTTTATAAAACTGAAAATATTCTTACATACCTTAGCAACTAATTCATGCATTAATTGGGAATTAGTGTGTATCTATTCTCTGACAGCTGGAGTTACATTAAAACTTTAAATGAAATTTTTCTTTACACATTTTTTTCATAGAAAAAAATTTTTTATTTAAAGCAACAGAAGAAATGGCTAGTCAGTGTCACATTTCTTTATTTCAGTGTCATGACTCTTTGCAGTATTTACTTATCCATAATATCAAAGCAAGTAGAATAGGTATTCTACCTTTGACAGAATCATACTTTCCTCAAAAATTAGAGGAAGAAAATAGCCATTTATGGAGCAGCAGCTATAGCAATAGCAATATTCCTTTTATCTCTCATATACAAGGTCCCCATAAGGTAACATATGTCCAACTTCTCAATGCTTATGAAGTCTCTTGATTCTTACTATAATTCAGGATGTCACTAAGTAGTAATACTAATTGTAAGGGTTTTGAGTCATTCCATAAGTTATTTTACAATTGATCCAGATTCTAATCTTGCTTCTCTGAATGATTATTCCATTGAGACTGGTTGCTAAATTAAAATCGTTCATTGGAAGGGCTGACGTTGAAGCTGAAACTCCAATACTTTGGCCACCTGATGCGAAGAGCTGACTCATTTGAAAAGACCCTGATGCTGGGAAAGATTGAGGGCAAGAGAAGAGGACGACAGAGGATGAGATGGTTGGATGGCATCACCAACTCAATGGACCTGGGTTTGGGTGGACTCCGGGAGTTGGTGATGGACAGGGAGGCCTGGCATGCTGTGGCTCATGGGGTCGCAAAGAGTTGTACATGACTGAGCGACTGAACTGAACTGAACTGAACTACTTTTTAATCATTTTGTTCTTCAGAATCATTATCAAGACTCTCAAATCTAAGGCTAATAATCATATAAATCTTTGCTGTCATCGTTATTGCTGCTTACAGATATAGTCTCATAAGCACTATGCACCTTTTTAAACTTTATGCTCAAATTAAGTTTTTTAAAAATAGATTTCCTAAGTCCCAACAATATTTCTTACTACTTATGTAAGAAGAAGTTATAACCAGAATTTGTATTTATGGGTTTCATTTTTTATTACTTTAATATAATACATCTTCTAGGCTTTCTGATGTTACCCAAATTACTGGTTGATGTATATTAAGACAAATTTCATATTGAGCTTAATCTGGTTGCAGAATGAAATAAAGTCTTACTAAGAACATTTGTGATTAATGGGGAAAAGATAAATTTTTAATATTAACATGAGTTAGTTGATTGCAACCCTTCTGCATGATTTTGAGGGGTTGAAAACTTCCAGAAGCAACTTCAGATATGCTGAAAATAGCAGGAGAACTAGATTTAGAAGTGGAGGCTGAAGATGTGACTGAATAGCTGCAATCCAATGATAAAACTTGAATGGATGAGGATTTGCTTCTTACGAATGAGCAAAGAAAGAGGATTCTTGAAATGGAATCTACTCCTGGTGAAGATGCTGTGAAGACGTTGAAATGACAACAAAAGACTTAGAAGATGACATCAAGTTTGTGAAGCTGAGGCAGAGTTTGAGAGGACTGATTCCAATTTTGAAAGAGGTTTATATGGTGGATAAAACGCTCTTACTACAGAGAAATTTTTTCATGAGTGATAGAGTCAATCAATATAGCAAATTTCATAGTTGCCTTATTTTAAGAAATTACCACCGCCACCTCGACTTTTAGGAATCACCATCCTAATCAGTCAACAGCCATCATCCTGGAGCCAAGATCTTCCTCCAACAAAAAGATTATGACTCATTGAAAGGTCAGGTGATAGTTAGCATTTTTTAGCAATAAAGTATTTTAAAATTAGAGTGTGTACATTGTTAATTTTTTTTAGACATAATGATATTGTGTACTTAATAGACTATGTTGCTACTGCTGCTGCTAAGTAGCTTCAGTCGTGTCCAACTCTGTGAGACCCCACAGATGGAAGCCCACCAGGCTCCCCCGTCCCTGGGATTCTCCAGGCAAGAACACTGGAGTGGGTTGCCATTTCCTTCTCCAATGCATGAAAGTGAAAAGTGAAAGTGAAGTCGCTCAGTCGTGTCTGACCCTCAGCGACCCCATGGACTGCAGCCTACCAGGCTCCTCCGTCCGTGGGATTTTCCACACAAGAGTACTGGAGTGGTGTGCCATCACCTTATCCATTATTAGACTATAGTGTATTATAAAGATAACTCTTATACACACTGAAAAACTGAAAAAAAATTTTGTGACTTGCTCTTTTATGATATTCGCTTTGTTGAGGTGGTCTGGAACCAGACCTTTGATATCTCCAAGGTGTGCCTGCACTTAACTCTGCTATTTCAGTGCAAAAGTTGCCGTAGACAATAACCTAAACACAGGAGTGTGTAGTTTGGCTATGTTCAACTGAACTTCGTTACAAATAAGGGTCCATGTTGGATTGCCTGTCCCAATACAGTGTAGCAATTTCAAGCTCACAAATTTGGATTGAAACAATTTTCTAGTTTAAACTTTTGTGAACTGGACCCTTGATCCACATTTATTCATATTCATCCCAATTATATGATGAAATGAATCATCCTTCACAGTTACAGTATTAAGGAGCACAATTCTGAGCTCCTTTTACAATAGAGTTTTTTCAAATGTGGGGAATTTTTTTTTAAAGGAATGCTACTTGAAAGGGGAAAAGATACAAATATGTCACATCAGAAACTAAATAAACATTTTCAAACAATCATTTTCTTAGATATTGATATTTCATTATAGTATACAACTTTATAGCCATGAAACGTCACTCAATAAAAATTTAATATGCATGTGTCCATATGAATACATATTCATTCATATGGACACATGCATATTATACACATATGTGTATATATATGTCTGAGCTTGTGTACTCATGCTCAGTCATGTCTGACTCTTTGTGACCTCATGGACTATATAGCCTGCCAGATTCCTTTGTCCAGGATTTCCAGACAAGAGCATTGGAGAGGGTTGCCATTTCATACTCTAGGGGATCTTCCTCACCCTGGGATCGAACACACATCTCCTTCCTGAATTGGCAGGTGGATTCTTTACCACTGAGCCACCTGGAAAGCCCATGCATATGGAAACATGCATATTACACATATATGTATATGCATATTGTACATATACAATTTTATACATATATAAGAACATATGTACTGATAATTTTCTAGGTACATATAGTGATTTGCTGGTTAATTTGGTGCCAGAGATATATTTATACTTCTATATTCTTATATGTTATTCTGAGTTTAATTCTATTTCTGCTGAATATCTGGGGATATCATTCACATATGATATTTAAGTTTCTATGATGGTTTTCTATTTGCCTGGTACTGAAAGTATAAGCAAGAAATATGAACTCACTAAAGCTGTATTTTTCAGGGGTATCCCAAAGTAGATATAGCACACTGGCTCCAACTCTATGCAGCTCATATTGGATTTCAGTATGTGGCTTTGAAATCCCCAGCATAGTGCAATTTTCTGAATTATTCACGCATAATCACTCCAAGGGATTACATCTAAGCATGATGGGAAAGTGTCTTAAAGCAGGCAGCCATGAAGAGTTTTGTCCGGTAGTCGATATTCAGAATACATTAAGGATGATGATAACATAATGTTCATGACCTGAATGTGTTACCTGTTCGGAGATGATGGCAGAGATAATGATGATTTCAGATGTCTCAGATAAGCATTTAATCATCATTTTCTCCTCTTACTTGTTATTAGACAAATATACATTCAAAAAGAAGACTAATTCACTAAGTGGTATTGATTCTACATAATGCATGGTGAGAAATGCCAATCAAAAGCATAGCTATCAGTATGGAAATACTATAATAAGTAAATTATACCTCTTAAACTAATAACAGAAGAATATTATTGCTACTACTGCTAATAATCATGCTTTTCAAATGAAGGTGCATAGTATTTTCAGAAGCTAAAAAGGTTCACAGAATTTTCAGAATATAAAAGAGTTAAAAACAGATAAGTGAAACTGTATTTCAAATAACCTAAAATTTATAATTAAAATAGGCAAAAATTACAAATGTTTGGCAAAATGTAGAGTTTCATATGTTTAAGAAACATAAAGCAACTTTTTGGATTTCTAAGAATATTAAATAAAGGAACAAAAATAGTCCAATGATAAAACTAGGTGAATATTATAATATTTGCATAATTTTAAAACACTAGCTTTTACAGTTTGTTCTCATTCACAAATCCTGTCTTCTCAAATCCACAGATCAGATCAGATCAGATCAGTCACTCAGTCGTGTCCGACTCTTTGCGACCCCATGAATCGCAGCACGCCAGGCCTCCCTGTCCATCCCCAACTCCTGGAGTTCACTCATACTCACGTCCATCAAGTCAGTGATGCCATCCAGCCATCTCATCCTCTGTTGCCCCCTTCTCCTCCTGCCCCTAATCCCTCCAAGCATCAGAATCTTTTCCAATTACTCAACCCTTCGCATAAGGTGGCCAAAGTACTGGAGTTTCAGCTTTAGCATCATTTCCTCCAAAGAAATCCCAGGGCTGATCTCCTTCAGAATGGACTGGTTGGATCTCCTTGCAGTCCAAGGGACTCTCAAGAGTCTTCTCCAACACCACAGTTCAAAAGCATCAATTCTTCGGCGCTCAGCCTTCTTCACAGTCCAACTCTCACATCCATACATGACCACAGGAAAAACCATAGCCTTGACTAGACGACCCTTGGTTGGCAAAGTAATGTGTCTGCTTTTGAATATGCTATCTAGGTTGGTCATAACTTTCCTTCCAAGGACTAAGCGTCTTTTAATTTCATGGCTGCAGTCACCATCTGCAGTGATTTTGGAGCCCCCCAAAATAAATTCAGCCACTGTTTCCACTGTTTCCCCATCTATTTCCCATGACGTGATGGGACCGGATGCCATGATCTTTGTTTTCTGGATGTTGAGCTTTAAGCCAACTTTTTCACTCTCCACTTTCACTTTCATCAAGAGGCTTTTGAGTTCCTCTTCACTTTCTGCCATAAGGGTGGTGTCATCTGCATATCTGAGGTTATTGATATTTCTCCTGGCAATCTTGATTCCAGCTTGTGTTTCTTCCAGTCCAGCATTTCTCATGATGTACTCTGCATATAAGTTAAATAAGCAGGTGACAATATACAGCCTTGACATACTCCTTGTCTTATTTGGAACCAGTCTGTTGTTCCATGTCCAGTTCTAACTGTTGCTTCCTGAACTGCATACAAATTTCTCAAGAGGCAGGTCAGGTGGTCTGGTATTCCCATCTCTTTCAGAATTTTTCACAGTTTATTGTTATCCACACAGTCAAAGGCTTTGGCATAGTCAATAAAGCAGAAATAGATGCTTTTCTGGAACTCTCTTGCTTTTTCCATGATCCAGAGGATGTTGGCAATTTGGTCTCTGGTTGCTCTGCCTTTTCTAAAACCAGCTTGAACATCTGGAAGTTCACGGTTCACATATTACTGAAGCCTGGCTTGGAGAATTTTGAATATTACTTTACTAGCGTGTGAGATGCGTGCAACTGTGCGGTAGTTAGAGCATTCTTTGGCATTGCCTTTCTTTGGGATTGGAATGAAAACTGACCTTTTCCAGTCCTGTGGCCACTGCTGAGTTTTCCAAATTTGCTGGCATATTGAGTGCAGCACTTTCACAGCATCGTCTTTCAGGATTTGGAATAGCTCAACTGGAATTCCATCACCTCCACTAGCTTTGTTCGTAGTGATGCTTTCTAAGGCCCACTTGACTTCACATTCCAGGATGTCTAGCTCTAGGTGAGTGATCACACCATCGTGATTATCTGGATTGTGAAGTTCTTTTTTGTACAGTTCTTCTGTGTTCTTGCCAGAATTTATTATCCAAGCATGTGGCTGGATACAACTACTTTTCAAGATCGAGAAATGTAAAAAAAAAAATTGACGATAGAGTGAGCTTTTAAATGAATGGCACTTTTAAAAGTACTAGGACGTAATTCATTGATTAAGACTAGTGGTAGAGGCTCTTGAGAGTCCCTTGGACTGAAAGGAGATTCAACCAGTCCATCCTAAAGGAGATGAGTCCTGGGTGTTCATTGGAAGGACTGATGTTGAAACTGAAACTCCAATACTTTGGCCACTTGCGGCGAAGAGCTGACTCATTTGAAAAGACCCTGATGCTGGGGAAGATTGAGGGCAGGAAGAGAAGGGGACAACAGAGGATGAGATGGTTGGGTGGCGTCACCGACTCAGTGGATATGGGTTTGGGTAAACTCTGAGAGTGGGTGATGGACAGGGAGGCCTGGAGTGCTGCAGTTTATGGGGTTGCAAAGAGTCGGACACAACTGAGTGACTGAACTGAACTGAGCGGTAGAGAATTAACCTTACACTGCCAGATTCTGTAAGAATTGATAAACTATCGTAAATTCCAGTTGCTGTGTGTGCCTATTAGAAGGTTTTAAGTGGCATGATGGCATAATATTCAATATTTTAAAAATCATGGGGAGCTCACTGGTGATGAATTCTTAGGGAGCAAAATTGGAAGTTGATAATTGGGAAGATTGAAGATAATTTTTGAGCATAGGAAAAAGAATCTGATGGATTGATTGCATAGTGTGATGTGGAAAGTGAAAAGCAGAAATGAAACTGGGTAGGAAGAGATTGTAGGAAAGTGGAAGCAGAAGCAATTTCAGTTGAAAATACCAGTGAGACATCGAACAAGAAATTTCATAGCTGTGGAGAGTAAAAGTCTGGAGTTTAAAGTAGATGTCTCAAGTCAGGAAATGTAAGCTATCAGCATGGAACTGACAAAGCAAGAAAGGAGGATGGAAATCAGAGCTATGTCATTAACAAAGCTAATATTATCTCTCTATTTTTGACAAATATACTTCTGTTTCTTTATGTTAAATCTCATGTTGCCTTTAATGAGAACTGGAGGAGATGAAGGAAAAAAAGCAGCTTTATTTAGGCAAATATGTTTGTACACTTTTCATATTTTGCCACTTAACACACTTGATCATAGCTAAAATATTTATATGAATCAATTTAATTAAATAAAATATTTCTTATTGATTTTAGCAAATTTTATTTGCTATATGTAAGAAAGTTGTTTCAGGGAAAAACAAAACTATTATGAGAAGTGCAATTTACAACTAAGTTTAGGTGATTATTCACTATTATTTCTATTGGTTTTATTATATGTCTTACATCATGTTTTTAACAATTAGTCAAGAAATGAAACCAAGATTGAAAATAAATAAACACATATATCCTAAAAAATTTTTTTTTCCTTTAGGTTTAGAATTAGTAATTGCTTTTTTCCCTTGGTTATTTTCTTCTATAGAAAGTATTATATTTGAGAAAAATTATTTTATGCTCCATGAGTACAGAATTTATTAAATTTCTGGTTGGCTTTAGGCTGAAAGTTATCTTGGAAGTTAAGAAGTAGGAAAATAATAAAATAAAAAGATGTAATTTAATCTGAAGGAAAAATATGTTTCCCAGAATTTCCAACATGAAACCGTTTTTAAAGGAAAAAAAAAACACCCATGATACCTACAAGGTATTTGTTTTCTTCATACTTTACAGCCTCAGTTCTCTGAAAGAAAAAAAAAAGAAAAATGTGCTTAAAAAAAATCTCGTGTCCCACATTTGTAAGTTGTTCAAAAGTACTTGTTTATTTGACAAAGATTGCCACTTGGTAATAGCCTGTTATACTAATTTGAATGTGTACACAAATATATATCTGTGAAAGCATATCTTAATTCAAAATTTTCATTTGATGTGCCTTACCAGTCATTTTAATATAAAAAGATTTTATATTTTTAATTATAAAAGAAAGTACACATGAAAGATGATAAAATTATCTTTGATAATGACTGAAATATTTGCTGAGTAGAGATACTCTGCTTATCATACAATTCTAAATTCAAATTGGTAAGTGTTAATAAAATGTATTTAATAAAATGTATTAAAATTTCAAGTAACTGATATGGCATACATAAAGTGTTTAGAATAGTATAGCCAATACATAGAACTCTTAGGACTCAATAACAAGAAAACACACAAATCAATCAAAATATGGGGGCAAAAAACCTGAACATAAACTTCAAAGGAAGATACACAAATGGAAAATTAACATATGAAAATGTGCTCAATGTCACATGTCATTAGAAGAAGAAGAGAGATGCATGCTCAACCATGTCCAACTGTGTGACCCCATGGGCTGTAGTCCACCAGACTTCTCTGTCCATGGAATTTTCCAGGCAAGAATACTGAAGTGGGTTGCCTTTTCCTACTCCAGGGCATCTTCTCACCCCAAGAGAATGAACCCACGTCTCTTGTGTCTCCTGCATTGGCAAGAGGGTTCTTAACCATTGTGCCACCTGGAAAGCCATCATATATTATGAGAGGATTCAAAATCCAAACACAGTGAGATACTAGGAGACATCTATTAGAACGGCCAAAATCTCAAATACTGAAAACATCAAATAGTGACAAGGATATGGAGCAACAGGAACTCTCATTGCTGATTGGAATGAAACATGCTACAGACACTTCTGGAAGACAGTTTGGCATTTTCTTTCAAAGTTAACATGCTCTTACCATAATTTCCAGTAATCATGTTTCTTGTTATTTACCCAAAATAATAGAAAACTCTCACCCACACCAAAACCTGCACTTGATGAATGTTTGTAGCAGCTTTACTCATAATTCTTAAAACTTAAAAGCAGCCAAGATGGCCTTCAACAAATGAATGGATAAACAAACTGTGGTACATTTATATATCAGAATACTATTCAGCAGTAGAAAGAAATGAGCCATTAAGGCACACAAGGACTTGGAGAAAGCTTAAATGCCTATTGCTTACTGAAACAGGACAATTTGAAAATGCTAAATACTTGTATGACATTCTGAGAAAAGGAAAATCTATGGAGATGGTAAAAAGATAAATGGTTGCTAGGGGCTCAAAGGGGAGAGGATAGATGGATAGATAGGTGGAACACAGGAGCTTGTATTAGGGCAGTAAAACTATTTATTCTGTATGATACTGTAATGGTAGATATATATTACTATATGTTTTTAAAAAAACATAACATTTTCACCATGAAAAGTAAACCCTAGTGCAAACTATGCACTTATTTAATAATATTGATTCAATACTGGCTAATCAATTGTAAGAAATGTACAACACAAGTGCAGGATGTTAATAGGGGAGACTGAAGGAGCGGGAGAGGAGCTTATGGGAATTTTCTGTATTTTCAATTTTCCTCTGAACCTAAACCTGCACTGGCTGATTCACCTTGTTGTATGGCAGAAACCAGCACAATATTGTGAAGGAATTATTCTCCAGTTAAAAAAAAAAGGAAAAAAATGCAAAAAATAAAAAACTGCACTAAAATAAGTATTAATTTAAAAAAAGAAAAATTAAAAAAAAACAAATTTAAGAAAAGAAATGAGATTTCTTACTTCTGCATCTTATTATTGCACATCTCTGGGAAATTTACATAATATATTGAAGTAGTTAAAATACCCTAAATATTACAAGAGATAAAACACTTAAAATGATATATATACCTTGAGTCTAGGAACTATAAATTTTAATAAATGCTATTTCTGTTGATTATACTCCTGTGAGGGTTGCTATTTGAAAATCAACAATCAGAATTCAAATTCTGTGAAAACATAATTTAAATAGCTTGAGAAAAATTAGAGATATTAAAATATTAATTGGACATTTCTTAACAGTCATGGAAGCAATGACTGGAGTTGATAAGGCAAAAATAAATAAAAGTGGAATACATTTTAGAGTAAGCAAATAGACATTATTGAACAAATAAATAATGAAGCACAAGTTGATGAGCAAGGGCATGCTCCTGCTTCTCCCTAATTTATTTCACCATCTCCAGAAACAAAGAATGTAACTAAATTGTTAACAATGGGAAAGTATATTTAAAAGCTTATTACAGATATGGATGCAGAGGTGGGGAAAATATGTAAAAATAACATAATCTTTACAAGAGAGTCTGTGTCTGCAATTCAGAAGTACAGAAAACTGTTGCATGTGTACTTTCAGAACAACAGTCAATGAGAGCAAAGGGAAGATGTGCCAAAAGAATGAGGACAAACATTGTTGCAATTTTCCACAATGGGAAGTAAGGGGATTCTAAAATTATGTATCACTTACCTGAAATGCTAGACATGTAATTTTAGCAAAATTTTAAAACAGATTATATATCAAACAGTTCGTGAACATTTCACAACTCTATTGTTGATCACTAGGCTCCAACACGAATTCACCTGGTGAAAATCATATGAAAGTGATTGCCTTTCCATTTTCCATTTTCATCGTGGTATGCATCAGGCCCGTGGACTAGGGGGACACAAATTTCATAACATCTTGAATTCAGCAAAGAATTTGGCAAAGATAGATATCAAAATGCTTGTGTGATTATCTAAAATGTTGCCGGGATGAAAATGCTATTACATGAAATTTTTTGCTGAATAAGTAATTCTTGGTATAAATTTGTGGATATATTTGTGAATTAGTGTCATATGTCAGAAACAATCATCGAGCAGTTTCTAAAAACATGTGCTTAGATCCAGAGCCTACTGCAGATATCCTAATTCAGGATGTCTGATTATGCCTAGATTATTTTAAATAATAACTTACAAAGGAATATAATGCAATTGAATTTTTCATTTTATCTGAGAAAATTAATACTATTTATAATTATTTTTTTAGTTCTGTGACTGCAGAATTAATGTTTCATAAGTGACTTTATTGCATTTTTATACTATAGCTATTCCATCTATAATTAAAGCTATGATATTATTTTCAGTTTTTAGCTTAAACCTGATTTCCAAGTGTTTATTTTCAAATGATATCAGAGTAATCCTTTAAAAGATAAATATTACAGTATTATGAGTCCTTTCAAAACCCTTCAAGGACTTTGCCTCTCATATGGAATAAAAAAACCTTACCTGCAAGCTTTAGTATAACTGAACACCTTTCAGCTCTCAGATCTTAGCTACTAATGACTTTCTCATCCGCTCCACTCTAGCCAGAGTGGACTGTTTTATTATTCTTCAAGTGGGACTGTCATCATATTAGTACTATGGCATTCGCATTTCTCTCTACCCTAGACATTCTCATGGATTGTTCTATCCCTTAGTTATTTGATTTACTATCTCCCACACAAGGAGTTTTGTCTATTTTGTTCAATGTTGTATCCACAGACACTTTGTGGTATCTAACATATTAGATGGAACATATATCCATAAGTGAATAGAAAAATAAAATGTCTTTGCTCTTATGTGCTCTAAAATATAATAAGTGTTTTTACCTGAACTTAATCAGGATGTTGATTACATAAATTTTTGATTGTAAGATTATATGAGACCACCGTTCTATTTAATGTTTCCATCTTTGTAAAAATGTATTTC
Source organism: Bos mutus (assembly GCF_027580195.1). Lineage (NCBI taxonomy): Eukaryota > Metazoa > Chordata > Mammalia > Artiodactyla > Bovidae > Bos > Bos mutus. The sequence continues at coordinate 26,636,452 of NC_091617.1, forward strand.
TAAGAAATTTAACACTAAAGATATAAACACTTCCAAAGACTATATGTCTTAGTCATGCAATTGCTTTATTTAAAATCCTGCCACTACCTTTTTTAATTTACCTGTGTCTTTCCTATTGATATATTTGAGAGCATATTGACACAGATTTAATTGATACTTTCTGAAAAAAAAAAACATAAAAAATATATGTTTTATGTCATAATGTTATCAGTCATATTTAACATTTTCAGTTCAGTTCAGTTCAGTCGCTCAGTCACGTCCGACTCTTTGTGACCCCATGAATCCCAGCACGCCAGGCCTCCCTGTCCATCACCAACTCCCGGAGTTCACTCAGACTCACGTCCATCGAGTCGGTGATGCTATCCAGCCATCTCATCCTCTGTTGTCCCCTTCTCCTCCTGCCCCCAATCCCTCCCAGCATCAGAGTCTTTTCCAATGAGTCAACACTTTGCATGAGGTGGCCAAAGTATTGGAGTTTCAGCTTTAGCAGCATTCCTTCCAAAGAAAGCCCAGGACTGATCTCCTTCAGAATGCACTGGTTGGATCTCCTTGCAGTCCAAGGGACTCTCAAGAGTCTTCTCCCAACACCACAGTTCAAAAGCATCAATTCTTCGGCACTCAGCTTTCTTCACAGTCCAACTCTCACATCCATACATGACCACAGGAAAAACCATAGCCTTGACTAGACAGACCTTTGTTGGCAAAGTAATGTCTGCTTTTCAATATGCTATCTAGGTTGGTCATAACTTTCCTTCCAAGAAGTAAGCGTCTTTTAATTTCATGGCTGCAGTCACCATCTGCAGTGATTTTGGAGCCCAAAAGAATAAAGTCTGTCACTGTTTCCACTGTTTCCCCATCTATTTCTCATAAAGTGATGCGACCAGATGTTATGCTTTTAAAGGTCTTCAAAAATCCAATCTATACTTTCAAATTTGCATTAAGATAAATAGGTTTTAAAAGCAAAGAAATAATTTTAATACAAATTGGTTCACACAGGTAAGTGTAAAGGTTAAAACTGTAAGAAATCTTGAAAGAAAGCCTAGAGCAGGTCTTAGTGACTTGTGTTAGTTAATTAAAAGCATAAGTGACAAAAACATTAATCGGACTACTTTGAAACTTTAAAAGAACCCATCAAATATGAAAAGATAACTCACAGAATGGGAGAAAATATTTTCAAATCTTATAAAAAACTTTGGCCCAGTGTACATTAAAGGCACACACATAGACACATGCAACTCAAGCAGAAAAAAAGAACCCACTTTAAAAATTAGAAAAGGATATTAGATATTTACTAAAGGAAGATAAATTAATGGCCAGTGAGCATGTGAAATAATACTTAAAATCATTAGTCATTAGGGAAATGAAAATCAAAATAATGATGATACCACTTCACATGCACTAAAATGAGTAAAAAAGAAAAGTATAACAAATGTTTTGGCAAGGAAATAGAGAAAATGGAATGCTTATTATTTGCTGATGGAAATGTAAAATAATACAGCTGCTTTGTAAAACATTTTAACCATTCTTCAAAATGTTAAACTGTAAGACCAAACAATTCCACTTCTAGACATATACCTCAATTTGATGAAAACACTCTTTAAAAAAAAAATTGAGCACAAATATTTATAGCAGCACTATTAATGTTAATAAAAATGAAAACAATTCAAATATTTATTAACTGATGAGTGGATAAAAATAAGATATATCCATATGATTAAATATAAGCTTCCTAGGAGGTGCTAGCAGTAAAGAATCCACCTGCCAGTGCAGGAGACTTGAGAGATGTGGGTATGAAAGATCCCCTGGAGAAGGAAATGGCAACCCACTCTTGCATTCTTGCCTAGAAAATCCTGTGGGCAGAGGAACCTAGTGAGCTGTAGTCCATGGGGTCACAAAGAGTCAGACACAATTGAGCACAGGACATATAATTAAATATAATTAGCATTAAAAATAGCATGATAATATATGCTAAAACCCCTGGCACGCTGCAGTCCATGGGGTTGCAAGGAGTCGGACACAATTGGGTGACTGAACAACAACATATGCTACAACATGGATAAACCTTGAAAATATTATAGTAAATGAAAATAGTATAGTAAATATTATAGTAATATAGTAAATATTACTATAAAAATATAGTAAATGAAGAAAGTCAGTAACCATTCTATTTCATGTTGCCATACTCATAAACACATATTTAATGATAAGACATTTCTCAGTCACAAAATTCCACACCATATATTTCCACTTATATTTCCAAAATAGGCAGATTCAAAAAGATGAAAAGTGAATTAGTAGTTCTAGGGAAGGAAGGGGAAGGGAAGAGTGGAAAGTGGTTCCTAATGGGTAACCTGTAACATGAAAATGAATGGAAAAAAAAAAAAAGTACTGCACAATGCTGTGAAATATACCAAAAAAAAAAAAAAAGCTGAATTATACACTGTAGAAGATGGATTTTATGATACGTGAATTGTATCTCAATAAAGCTGTTAAAAAATCCAATGAATGACATAGTGACTGTTGTCGTTCAGCTGCTAAGCTGTGTTCTATTCTTTGTGACCCCATGGACTGCAGCATACCAAGCTCCTCTGTACTCCACTATTTCCCAAAGTTTGCTCAAATGCATATCCATTGAGTCAGTGATGCTATCTAACATGTCACCCCCTTCTCCTCCTGCCCTCAATATTTCCCAGCATCAGGGTCTTCCAATGAGTTGGCTCTTCTCATCAAGTGGCCAAAGTATTGGAGTTAACAGCTTCAGCATCAGTCCTTCCAATGAATAGTCAGGGTTACTTTCCTTTAGGACTGAATGGTTTGATCTCCTTGTAGTGACTGATTACTTAATATTCTTGTGCAAGGTGAAAATACTTAAAACCTTTGGAGAAGCTTTCATTTATTTTTGAGTAGGATTTTTTTCTGTAAGGATGATAATAAGAGATCATCTTTTTCTTGCTGATATAATTTCAGTGGAGTAATGGATGGGATTAAGGCTTCTACTTTCATTTCCTTTCTCTGAGAAGTGTGAGTCTTACTACATGATTCTGCTATGCTATGCTAAGTCACTTCAGTTGTGTCCGACTCTGTGCGACCACATAGACGGCAGCCCACCAGGCTCCCCTGTCCCTGGGATTCTCCAGGCAAGCACACTGGAGTGGGCTGCCATTTCCTTCTCCAATGCATGAAAGTGAAAAGTGAAAGTGAAGTCGCTCAGTCGTGTCCGACTCTTAGCGACCCCATGGATTGCAGCCTAACAGGCTACTCCGTCCATGGGATTTTGCAAGCAAGAGTACTGGAGCGGGGTGCCATTGCCTTCTCCGTACATGATTCTAGTGAATTCTATATGCATAAACCATACTTTGCCTATGTGAAACTACACACTAAATACACCTTAATCAATCTTTGGTTGTTATCTTCTTTCAAGTTTCTAAAGTTTGTGGTGTGGCTGGAGAGTGCTGTTCTTGAGTCACTTGATAAAATCCATCATATATTTTTCTGAGCAATCCAACCTAATAGTTTTGGTGGAAGAAGGAACACATAGACTAAAATAAGCACAATATATGAAGCATTAGAAGTGCAAAAAATCAAAGGCTGTGATGTGGAGAAGATTGTGCCATGGTTAATAATGTATTGATATTTTTAAGAATCTAGAGACAGAGAAGCACAGATGGGAAATATGAGTCATGGGCATAGTAAATTCTAGAATTGCTAATATGCTACTAAGATACTAGCCACAAGAGCTATATTGCATACTAAAAGGCAATAAACAGTGTTCTTTTCACTTGAGGTTTCTAGTTTCCCTTATTTCCAAAGAATCTTTCAAATAAAACTCTATAACCTGAGATAATGTAGCATATAGTTCTGCAAGTAGAAGGTGTATATATAGTAAGTCATCTTTTTTATTTTGTTCTCTTTTTTCTTTTGGCTATACATGAATATCAAAATTCATATATATATATTTAAAATAAAATCTACTCTCTTAAAGAAACTTTGAAAATATATTCTTTATTACCCCCACCCCAAAGCCAAATACACTGTTTTAAAAGTTTCTTATCCTTTGAATTTTTATTAAAGCTTAATCAAATCTTGAGACAGCATTTTAAGTTTAATTATAACAAAATCTCGGGCTTCTATTAAAAATCTCATCTAAGATCATTTTCTATTTTCATGTTAGATCTCTTTTTTTGGTCAAATGTAATTTCTGTTTTAATTATAGTATTTATATAATTGACATTATCTTTTAAAATTTATCTTTAAAGCAGAAAATTTATTATTTCTTCTTTCATTCTGGTTTTCCCCCACAAACTGACGTAACATCTGAAATACAGGGAAACTGCTGCAGCTGCTAAGGCACTTCAGTCGAGTCCGAGTCTGTGCGACCCCGTATACTGCAGCCCATCAGGCTCCGCCATACCTGGGATTCTCCAGGCAAGAACACTGGAGTAGGTTGCCATTTCCTTCTCCAATGCATGAAAGTGAAAAGTGAAAGTGAAGTCGTTCAGTCGTGTCTGACTCTTAGCGACCCCATGGACTGCTGCCTACCAGGCTTTCTGTCCACGGGATTTTCCAGGCAAGAGTACTGGAGTGGGTTGTCATACAGGGAAACTAAAAAGATTTAATTATTGCTTTCACTAAATTAGATAAATACCAAAAATTTAGTTTGCGTTTGTGCTTTCCTCCTTAAATTTCGGTTCTCTCCTACCGCCATGGACACAAAATAAACTAAATGACTTAGGGATGATTTTTGGCCTCATATAATTTCTCAGAGTTTTTTTTTTTTTTTAATACTTTAGTTGTGAAACATTTTCTTCAATTCAACCTTAACTGAAAGAATAACATAAAATAAATAGTCTGTAGGATAAATTAATAGTAAATAACATTAAAAATTAATAGTAAATTAATAAAATTAATAGTAAATAACAAAAAATAGTCTGTAAAATAAATTAATAATTTGTTGTTCTACCTTAAATTTCTGCCCACTCAGAGAGTAATTCCTTTCTTTTCAAAGCAGTTCCTCAGCATTTTAGAATCCCTTTTAACACAAATCAAAAACCATAGTTTTATAATAACCTATAAATCATCCAATCCTTAATAATAGACCAGCAGCTCTCAAACAAGATGACCTTGCCTTTACTCTGAGGGCATTTGATAATGTCTGGAGATAAGTTTGATTGCAAAAACCAGGGTGAAGTGTTGCTCTGGCATGTAGAAAGCAAAGGTCAGAGATGCTGCTGCTAAATATCCAACAAACACAGGGAAGTCCCCCACAGTCATAAGTATCCAGCCTGGACCAGCTAAAGTGCCATTGTTAGGAAACCCTTTTATGGGAATTTATTACAAATGAACAGCCTAACTGTATGACATTCTGAAAAAGGCAAAACTATGGAAACAGTAGGAAGGTAAATGGTTTCCAGGGATTATGGGAAAGATGAAGAGAGAGGCCACAGAAAATCTTTAGGCCAGTCAGACTATGCTGTATGATATTGCATTGGTGGACACATGTCATTATACACTTGTTGAAATCCATGGAATGTACAATGTCAAGGGTGAAACTTCAGGTAAACTATGGATTTTAGATAATAATGATGTGTCACTGTAGGTTCATTAAAATTGAAAAAATATGCCTCTCTGGTGAAGGATATCAAAAGTGTGGAAGGCTGTGGGTGTGTGGAACAGAGAACATAGGGATGGTCTTTATTTCCCACCTCATTTTGTGTGAATCTAAAACTTATCTAAAATGTTAAGTTTCTCTCTCTTTATATACAAAGGATACAAATGAACAGCCAGAGGAAGAGATATGGAGGGAGAGGTCCTGATGGGTATTCAGACAGGAGCTTCTGTCACAGCAGAGGATGCCACACTTCTGGAAGCTGCTTGAACCCATGTTGTTTAGAGTATTTATGGAGGTTCCATTGTTTAGGCATGACTATTAACTCAGTCTCTAGTGCCTTTCTCTTCACTGGAGGTCAAAGCAAGCTTGCAACCCCATGGACTGTGTAGCCCACCAGGCTACTCTGTTCATGGAATTTTCCAGTTTCCTCCTCCAGAAGATCTTCTCCACCCAGGGATTGGATCCATGGATTGAACCTGCATCTCTTGTGTCTCCTGCATTGGCAGGCAGATTTTTTACCAGTGGTGCCACCTGGAGGTCTCTTTATACACACGTATATAAAAGGCACTGTATTAGTTTCCTAGGGCTGTTGTATCAAAATACCACAAACTCGGTAGCATAAAACAAATTTATTTTCACAGGGGTCTGGAGAACAGTTGATTCTAATTCAGTTCAGCCACTCAGTCGTGTCTGACTCTTTGAGACCCCATGGACTGCAATATGCCAGGCCCTCCTGTCCATCACCAACTCCTGGAGTTTACTCAAACACATGTCCTCTGAGTCGGTGATGCCATCCAACCACCTCATCCTCATCATCCCCTTCTCCTCCTGCCTTCAATCTTTCCCAGCATTAGGGTCTTCTCCAATGATTCAGTTCTTCCCATCATGTGGCTGAAGTATTGGAGTTTCAGCTTCAGCATCAGTCCTTCCAACGAATATTCAGGATTGATTTCCTTTAGAATGGACAGGGTAGATCTCCTTGCAGGCCAAGGGACTCTCAAGAGTCTTCTCCAACACCACAGTTCAAAGCCATCAATTCTTTGGAACTCAGTTTCCTTTATAGTCCAACTTTCACATCCATACATGACTACTGGAAAAACCATAGCCTTGACTAGATGGATCTTTGTTGGCAAAGTAATGTCTCTGCTTTTTAATATGCTGTCTAGGTTGGTCATAACTTTCCTTCCAATGAGCAAGCATCTTTTAATTTCATGGCTGTAATCACCATCTGCAGTGATTTTGGAGCCCTCAAAATAAAGTCTGTCACCATTTCCACTGTTTCCCCATCTATTTGCCATGAAGTGATGGGACCGGCTGCCATGATCTTAGTTTTCTGAATGTTGAGTTTCAAGCCAACGTCTTCACTCTCCTCTTCCACTTTCATCAAGAGGCTCTTTAGTTCTTCACTTTCTGCCATAAGGGTGGTGTCATCTGCATATCTGAGGTTATTAATATTTCTCCAAGCAATCTTGATTCCATCTTGTGCTTCATCCTGCCCAGCATTTCACATGATGTTCTCTGCATATAAGGTAAATAAGCAGGGTGACAATATACAGCCTTGACGTGCTCCTTTCCCATTTGGAATCAATCTGTTGTTCCATGTCTGGTTCTAACTGTTGCTTCTTGACCTGCATACAGATTTCTCAGGAGGCAGGTCAGGTGGTCTGGTATTCCCATTTTTTAAAAAATTTTCCACATTTTCTTGTGATCCACACAATCAAAGACTTCAGTGTAGCCAGTAAAGCAGAAGTAGATGTATTTCGGAAACTCTCTTGCTTTTCCGATGATACAACAGATGTTGGAGATTTGATCTCTGGTTCCTCTGCCTTTTCTAAAACCAGCTTGAACATGTGGAAGTTCATGGTTCACATACCACTGAAACCTGGCTTGAAGAATTTTGAGGATTACTTTAGTAGTGTGTGAATTGAGTGCAACTGTGTGGTAGTTTGAGCATTCCTTGACATTGTCTTTCTTTGAGACCAGAAGTCAGAAATCAATGTGTAGCTTGGGCCATGCAATCTTTTTCTGAAACCTATAGGTGAATCCTTCCTTGTTTCTTCTTGTCTTTGGATTGGTTTCTGGCAATCTTTGGTGTTTCTCAGTTTAGAACTGCACAGCTCCAATCTCTGACTTCATCATTACTGACATTTATGTACATGTCTCTGTGTCTTCACACAAATGTCTCCTTATAAAGCCACTGATCATAATGGGTTAATGACCCACCTTACTCCAATGTGACTTCACCTTAATCAATTACACTGGCAATGACTTTATTTCCAAAGACGGCACATTCTGTGATATTAGGGGTTTGGGTGGAGGGGGCACAATTCAACCCATAGCAGTTATCATGACTACATAGTTGTTTACTTATGGCTTCTGTGTTGTGGTTAGCAGCTCAGTCATGTCCAATTTTTTTGTGACCCTTTGGACTGTAGCCCACCAGGCCCCTCTGTTCATGGGATTTCCCAGTCAAGAATACTGGAGTGGGTTGGCATTTCCTCTGATGCCACCTAAACCCAGTTTCTGCCCATCTGCTCCTCACTCATTCTACAGAGGCCATATGGGCCTCACTGTTGCTCTGTAAACATACCAAAAATGTTTCTACACCAGAGACTTTGCACTTGTGATTTCTTTTTCTTGGAGTACCCTTTCCTGGAGATAGTTATGTGCCTCATTTCTTCAGTTCATTCAGATCTCGGCTCAGATACAATCGCCTGAGAAAGTCTTCTCTGGCCAAAGATGCTGCCACACTGTATCTCTTTATTTCTCATTGTTTGATGAGTGTTTTTATTTAATATGTATCTCCATTCAAGAAGACAGGGGAATATTGTATCTCAAGACAGTAGAATAGCTTGACACATGGTATGTACTTAAGCATTTACATTAAATGAGTGAAGAATAGAAGTCTGAGGAGATAAATACGTCACTCAGCAGCCTAAGGTTAAGCTAAAAACTCTCATACTCATTGCCACTGTGCAGCTCTAGTGGTATTCTCTGTGTCTTCCTTAATTAATGACTGGTTTCTCTCTCATTAGACTGAAGTGTTTTTGTTTCCGCCCTCCCCACTCCATGACTTTGTTCCTAAAGTTAGAGATTAGAGGAGTAAAATCCCTTATATTTTCAAAGTCCCCCCCACTAAATATTCTTTAACGGCCATTAAAAGCATATAATGATTCAATCCTGATTTTAGTGTAGAAAACTCTGGGTAGTAAAATGTGTGCCTGTGTGTCTGTTAAGTGGCTTCAGTTGTGCCCATTCTTTGCGACCCTATGGACTGTAGCCCACTGGGTTCCTCTGTCCAGGGGATTCTCCACGCAGGAATACAGGAATGCGTTGTCATTTCCTACTCCAGGGGATCTTCCCAACCCAGGGATCTAACTTGCTGGAATTACGTCTCCTGCATTGGCAGGTGGGTTCTTTACCTTAGTGCCACCTGGAAAGCCCAGTAAAATGTGTATACAGATGGAAAATATGTACTATAATTCATAACATATAAAGAGTTCATATTCAAAATAATTTTATAGCATCTACAATTTTATAAATGAGAGAGACAGACAGAGATTTTGTACAACTGAAATTATGCACGTTAAATGTGAAGATGATTTGACGGCAATCTGTTCCTGACCAGGCGTCATGGCGTCACCCTCAAGTTCACATCCCTTGTGGTACTTGTGTCTGTTCAGTTTTTTCCCTTTTTCATAATGATGCACTGTTTTGAAGAGAGACCAAGGTAGTTCATTCACCAAAGTTAACCTTTTTTTATTAGACTACACATGAATATTTGTGCTCCTTGTTTATCAAAATATCCCTAGTCAAAAATCTGGTTCATTTGATCAACCCTTTCATTTAATTGGCCCTTTGAGAGCAGCCTTCCCCATAGGCTATACTGTAAAATCCTTGGCACAGCCAGCTAGCAGCAAACACAACACCACTCCCAAATTATACCTGCTGATAACCCGCTGATGTTACCAAACAGAGCAGTCAACTTACATAAATTCAATTATACAAGATTCCTATTTATTTTTGAAATTGTAGATGCTTCACACTGCCCCATCCCCCTCAGGACACATTGCTTTTCCATTTTAATCACTAGCCCATAAGAGTAGAGGAGAACTTTTGTTCCTTTCCTCCTTATTATACAGCTATGAAGCCATGGGTTCAGAAAAAAACTTAGCAACTGAACAACAACAATAAAGCCTGCCACACAATTCCTTCCTATTAGACTCATAGGATTATGTTAACATTGTTCAAAAACACACAACTTTTTTGAGTATCAACATCCTTCTGAACAAATTGCAATGCTTTCTATAAAAGGGGAAGCCTATTTCACATTCCCTACTTATTATCATAGTTCTAAATCACTTTCTCAAGACTTTCATGTATTTCCTAATTCCTTCTTTCTAATCTCCCTAGACATATGACTTAATTGTGGTCTATAACTTATCCTTGAAACTGAGCATCTTTCCTGTTCCTCTTGACGTGATCTTTGTGCCCTTTAGTGATGAACTTGGATAACCTCCTCAGTTATATAACCCCCAGCTGCCTGGTGCAAATACCCTGCTTGTTTCTGCAACTCCAAGGATACTTCTCCCCAGCATTCCCATGTGTGGGGGAGATACCACTGACTTCAAGAGTTTAGAACTGAGCAGACCTAATAGGTATCGTGATTCACATATTTTTCATAGAAATGAAACTTTTCTCCCCTCTTCCTTCTATTTAATCTGCATACAAATACAGATCCAGGCCTCTTGCTATTCATAAATATTCTTGTAATGCTCTGAACAAACAAGACATTTCCATCTATAGGCCATGCACAACTACTTGTTTTCTCAATACTGAAGGGATTTAGCTCATCTGTCCATATGGTCACAGCATCCTCCTGTGACTAGAGAGAGGCATTCATGAAACAGCTGTCCAGCTTTAAAAGCTCCTGTTTTGAAATAGAACAAACTGCACAATCTGGAAACAAACCCCAAGACTAGGTCTGTTTTATGATTTCTCTAATGAAGAGGAATAAATATGCTGAAAGAAGCCAACTGGATCTAAAGCTATGCTGTTTTTCCTTAAAGGTGCTTTTGAGTTTCATAAAAATGTCTCAGGTTTGAGAATTTCCTGTGTCAACATTTTATGAAATGTTTAGAAAATGATGATTTCAGCAACAGTCCCCAAAGAACCAAAGCAACAATATTAGGAAGGGATTGAATTTGACATGTTTGTCTTTAATCCTAAGTGTATATGCAATGTCATAGAAATTTCTCATTTTGTATCATTGTCTGTCTGATGAATTATTTTTCTCTAAACAGCTACTTGAATCAAGGCATGGAGTGCTTCCATCTCCCCCTAAAATTTACTTTTTGCTTTTTTTGCAGCACATATCCATCCCTTTCTCAATTCATGGCTTCAAGTATCTACTTATCCACTTCCTATTGCTATATATTTGCATTTTCTAGGGCTTACTATATATATAGTATTATTCAGTAGGCATTTTTTAGATGTCTGGCTTTCTTTGTTCAGCACTATTTTTTTTTTTAATTAATCCATGTTTCACCTACCAGTAGTTTGCTCATTTTTGCTGCTGGGTACAGTGTTTGAATATCCCACCATTTGTTTAACCATTCACTTATTCTTGGTCAATTGGAATGTTTCAATTTTAGAAACATTACTGATAAAACTGACAAGAATTCCTGTACAAGTTGTTATGTAGACATCTATCTGTATTTCCTTTGGATAAACATCTAGGTTTGGGTTTGCTAAGTTGTATAGTAAGAACTGGAGAAGAAAATGGTAACCAACTCCAGTATTCTTGCCTGGAAAATTCCATGGACAAAGGAGGCTTGTGGGCTACAGTCCATGGGGTTGCACGAGTTGGACACAATTTAGCAACTAAACCACCAACACCAGAGTAAGCATATGATTAAGTTGATGAGATGTACTGATTTGCAATCTTATAACAGGATATGAGAATTCTAGTTGTTCCAAATTTTAATTAATACTAAAAAATTTAGTATCTACAGTGCACATATTTGGTTAAATCTAAGAGACATATTGAATATTATATTTTTGAGTGCCTAGAGTTTTCTTCCTTTTATGAAAACATTCTTTAATGAGTGTTATTCTGACAGGTAGTTAATATAATTATAGTTCAACATGTTCCATAGACGTGTTTCTAAGCTTTATTAGCATGAGTCTACAGTAACCTTTATTTTAGAAGTAGTAGCTTCTAAGATAGGGCCTTCTGGAACATTTCAGATCTTTAATGAGGTCACTTCACTCTTGTTGTATACTTTATGTCGGGTAGAAGGAACAATGTCCCCTAAATATGCCACTTTGACAAGTGAATTACTTTGATCTGATTATTTTGAGCAACTGCAGACACAGGAGGGACTCTAAAAACAAAGTTGTTGTTGTTCAATCACTAAGTCATGTTTGACTCTTTGAGACCCCTTGAACTGCAGCACACCAGGCTTCCCTGTCTTTCACCATCTCCTAGAGTTTGCTCAAACTAATACCCATTGAGTTTGTGATGCCATCCAACCATCTCATCTTCTGTCACTCTCTTCTACTCCTGCCCTCAATCATTTCAAGCATCAAGATATTTTCTAATGAGTCAGCTCTTCACATCAGGTGGCCAAAATATTAGAGCTTCCGCTTCAGCATCAGTCTTTCCAATGGATATTCAGGACTGATTTCCTTTAGGAATGAATGGTTTGAATTCCTTGCTGTCAAAGAGACTCTCAAAAGTCTTCTCCAGCATCACAATTTGAAAGCAACAGTTCTTTGGGCTCAGTTTTCTTTATGCTCCAACTTTCACATCCATACGTAACTACTGGAAAAACATAGCTTTGAGTAGTTGGACCTTTCTTGGCAAAGTAATGTCTCTGCATTTAAATATGTTGTCTAGGTTTGTCATAGCTTTTCCTCCAGAGAACAAGCATCTTTTAATTTCATGGCTACAGTCACCATCCACAGTGAATTTTAGAGCCCAAGAAAGAAAATTCTGTCACTGCTTCCTCTTTTTTCCCATCTATTTGCCATGAAGTGATGGTACAAGATGCCATGATCTTAGTTTTCTGAATGTTGAGTTTTAAGCCAGTTTTTCAGTCTCCTCCTTTACCATCATCAAGATGCTCTTCAGAATTTATCTTTTTGTAAAGGAAATTTGCATGAGAAAGGGGAGTTTTATCAGGAAGAGAGTTATTACTAGAGATCATTTCTTTCTTTAACCTGAGAGACTTAACTGCAAGACAGGCAACATTTAGTTACCAAACTTTTCCTCTTCACATTTCCCCATGAATTTCCTTCCTTCTTTTGAAACCCCAGGTCCTCATCCCTTTCCTAAACTGAGTGAAGCCTCAATCATCTAGCAGCCTTTCATAACCTAGCAGGATATCGTGGTGTGTTCCTGGAGAGACGCTTCCCCTACATTCTCTGCCATAATCTCATGCATAGTTCCTAGGTTTTTCATGTGCTAAAAACTGTCTCCAATGGAAGAAATTCACTATTTGATGATCATGAATACCATAGTCCCCAGACTTTCTGGCACCTTAATCATCATCAATCAATGAAAGAATCATGCAGGAGATGATCATATACTCTGGGATACCCCTCCCTAAACTTGCCCTTAAAAATGCTTTCTAAAATTTTTCTGGGACTTTGGGGTTTTTTGGTCATGAATCACTTGTTCTCCTCACATGGCCTTGCAATAAACCTTTCTCTGTCCCAAGCCCTGAAGTTTCAGTATCATTTGGCCTTACTGTGCCTGGGTCATACAAACTTGGATTCAGTAAACTGTGAGCCTCATATCATTGTGGGGCAACCATAGTACATGCACACATAATTAATTTGTTTCTGTCCTGTTAATCTGTCTCATATTATAAGGAGGTCTCTGCAAAGAACCTAAAGGGGCAGAAGGGAAATTATTTTTCCTCCTCTACACTTAGTATGTGACCAAAATTCAAGAGATCGTTAGGCAAATTTCTGGAATTTTCCTCTGGGTCTCTTTCTCTGTTCTGTAAAGTTCATCTTCCTTTATGTTCCCGAATTCTGATACATCTTATCCAATATCTGTTAATGAGTCATTCATCTTCTTTTGTATTCTGTTCTGTCTCTAAGTGGAAGTGGAAATGTATCTCCAGACAAATAAGCAGCTCAGGAAATTGTAGGCTTCAGCTAGTTTGTTTTTCTTTCCTCTGTAATATCTGAGATCATCAACTATTGTTATCCACTAAGCTCTGCAGTCATAGGTTGAGACTTCATGAGGCCAAGCAAAGGACTCTGGGGAAAAAATAACATGAAAAGAACAGCTAGAGGGAGTACTTAGAGTTTTGAGACACCTAAGTTCCATAAAAGAGTAAAGTGACCCCACTGAACCCCTGGGACATTTAACAAAGACTTTAGAATGCCCTGCATGAGAGCAGGGCTAAATTACTCCCAGAATAAAGATTAACTATATCTATACTAAAGGACTTCTATGCAGAGTACATCATGAGAAATGCTGGGCTGCAAGAAGCACAAGCTGGGATCAAGATTGCTGGGAGAAAATATCAATAACCTCAGATATGCAGATGACACCACCTTTATGGCAGAAAGTGAAGAAGAACTAAAGAACCTCTTGATGAAAGTGAAAGAGGAGAGTGAAAAACCTGGCTTAAAACTCAACATTCAGAAAACAAAGATCATGGCATCCGGTCCCATCACTTCATGGGAAATAGATGGGGAAACAGTGGAAACAGTGTCAGACTTTACTTTTTTGTGCTCCAAAATAACTATAGATGGTGACTGCTGCCATGAAATTAAAAGATGCTTACTCCTTGGAAGGAAAGTTATCACCAACCGAGATAGCATATTAGAAAGCTGAGACATTACTTTCTCAATAAAGGTCCATCTAGTCAAAGCTATGTTTTTTCAGTAGTCAAATATGGATGTGAGAGTTGGACTATAAAGAAAGCTGAGTACTGAAGAATTGATGCTTTTGCACTGTGGTATTGGAGAAAACTTTTAAGAATCCCTTGGACTGCAAGGAGATCCAACCAGTCCATCCTAAAGGAGATCAGTCCTGAGTGTTCATCAGAAGGACTGATGCTGAAGCTGAAACTCCAATACTTTGGCCACCTGATGTGAAGAGCTGACTCATTTGAAAAGACCCTGATGCTGGGAAAGATTGAAGGCATGAGGAGAAAGGGATGACAGAGGATGAGATGGTTGGATGGCATCTCCGACTGAATGGACATGTTTTTGAGTAAACTCTGGGAGTTGGTGATGGACAGGGAGGCCTGGCATGCTGCAGTCCACGGGGTCACAAAGTATTGGGGATGAATAAGCGACTTAACTGAACTGAACTGAACACACTCATTCAACAAAATTACTGAGATACAGAATACTGCCTGAATTAGGTCTTCTCTAAATATTCATTTGATTCATGTGCTGCTGCTGCTGCTGCTAAGTCGCTTCAGTAGTGTCCGACTCTGTGCGACCCCATGGACGACAGCCCACCAGGCTCCCCCATCCCTGGGATTCTCCAGGCAAGAACACTGGAGTGGATTGCCATTTCCTTCTCCAGTGCATGAAAGTGAAAAGTGAAAGTGAAGTCGCTCAGTTGTGTCCGACTCTTAGCGACCCTACGGACTGCAGCCTACCAGGTTCCTCCATCCATGGGATTTTCCAGGCAAAAGTACTGGAGTGGGGTGCCATTGCCTTCTCCTTGATTCATGTGAGTATGACATATTTACTAAAAGATTTAGTTCCTTCAAGAGTGATCAAGCTGTCGCTTCAGAAAACAAAGCATTTTCAAAATAACCTAATGTTCTCTTGTCTAAGGGTTCAAGTGCCCATTTGAACACTGAAGAATTGAAAAGAGCTCTCTCGGAATGCAGTTCTGCTCAAAAGAGCTTACTGGTCAGAGAAAGGGGCAAGACCTATCTTTCCACATTTCAGCTTTATGTTGATGCTCCAGTATCTCATCACCAATCCTGAGAACTGAACTTCCTCTAGAGTAAATAAAGGTTAATACTGATGATGATAGATGGATCTCTCCTACAATGACCACCTATGATTTACCTGGGGTCAAATTTCTGGAAAGAGTTGAAAAGTAGAGCACCTCTATCCTGTATAGTATTGTAAGGTCTCCAGATTTAAGAGGTACTATACTTGGAAGGAAAGTTATAACTTAGATAGCATATTAAGAAGCAGAGACATTACTTTGCCAACAAAGGTCCATCTAGTCAAGGCTATGGTTTTTCCAGTAGTCATGTATGGATGTGAGAGTTGGACTGTGAAGAAAGCTGAGCGCTGAAGAATTGATGCTTTTGAACTGTGGCATTGGGGAAGACTCTTGAGAGTCCCTTGTATTGCAAGGAGATCCAACCAGTCCATTCTAAAGGAGATCAGTCCTGGGTGTTTATTGGAGGGACTGATGCTAAAGCTGAAGCTCCAATGTTTTGGCCACCTCATGTGAAGAGTTGATTCATTGGAAAAGACTCTGATGCTGCGAGGGATTGGGGGCAGGAGGAGAAGGGGACGACAGAGGATGAGATGGCTGGATGGCATCACCGACTGGATGGACATGAGTTTGAGTAAACTCTGGGAATTGGTGATGGACAGGGAGGCCTGGCGTGCTGCAATTCATGGGGTCACAAAGAGTCGGACACGACTGAACGACTGAACTGAACTGATTACCAGAAATCTGCTTGTTAGCTCAAAGGTCTAGCACCTGTCTGAACTCCAAGGATGATTTGAGAGAAAGTGTAAGCCATATTTCTGCTTAACTCCAGTCTGAAGTTAGAGGTCTGAGAAAGAATAATGTGCATATACATGGAATCCAAGTCTTAGAGGACATCAAGAAAGGATTTTCAAATTAATTATTGTACAGTCTAGATATTCAAATGAACATACAGTTACTGCAGCTTTTCTAAATAAAACTGCTTAAAAATAGGGATAGTGTTCAAGACAGAGATTTTCAGACTTTTCCAAAGCTATATATTCTATTGGTTTCTCCTGTTAGACTTATTGTCAAGAAAATGAAAGAGAACTTTTGTGTCTCTTCCTGTTCCTATAAGGGCAGCAGTCCTACTGGATTAGGTCTTTACCCTTATGACCTCATTTAACCTTAATTATCCCCTTAAAGGCCCTGTCTCCAAATACAGTCAGACTGGGTGTTAGTACTATACATGTGAGCTTTGAGGAAACACTTCAATCCATAGCAACTACTGTTACAGACATCTACATAAGTGAAATGCAGAACCAGAGCATTAAGTGAAAAAGTTGCAAAAATTATTTAAAAAAATTAAAAATGTTAAAAACCATATGTTACCAAACTATCTATTTTGAGAATATTTTATATGTAATGCATAGTATAATACATTTATTAAACTATAATGAAAGAAAGAAAATTATAAAATCAATATTTGCCAACCTTCACTGTAGTGAGAGGAAGATGCTACAGCTGAATGCACAGGAGATCTGCAATAAGGATAATATTCTATTGCTTAACTTGACTGTAAATATATGACAATTTATCTTATTATTCTTATCAACTTGCATTTCAAATTCTACTTCTTATCCTAATGTTATAAGATATATTCTTTTTTTTTTTAATTTTTTTTATTTTTAAACTTTACATAATTGTATTAGTTTTGCCAAATATCAAAATGAATCCACCACAGGTATACATGTGTTCAGATATACTAAAATTTTAAAAATCATGTTATTATTAAAGAAACACAGCATACCCCTTTATATTAGTGGTATTTTACTATTCAGATTATGAAATAATCTCTATAAAATTGATTTAGTATCATTAAACATATTTTCTATGAATTTATTGTAGTTAAAAATAAGTGATTTATCTCCCTGTTTTTGAAAACAATAGAGCATATTTTTCCTCGAAGCCCATTTTTGCTTTCTATTATTTTTAAACCTGAACCAAATATATCTCAGTATAATTTCACATTTAATCTTCTATTGTTCTGTGTTCCCAATAGTGTGCTTTTTCACAAAAGAATATTCTAATGTGCCTTAGATTTCTATGGGCATATGTGAATTTTCTTTTTTTACTTTTAATTGGAGATTTGATTGTTTCCATTTCTGTTGGCCACCCACACCACACTGCTCTCGGTTTTTAAATTCCTTGAGGAAGTAGAGTGATGGCCTTTCAGTTTCTGTAATTGGAAGTTGCATCATTTGTCTGTGTCAAGCTCTCTGATTGATTGTAAAAAACATTATGCTTATTTTGTTAATTAACTTTAATCCCTATACAGTCAGTTAAAAATATATTGAATAGCTCTCAGTAATCTACTAAAATATAAGGAATTTAAATGCCTGTCTCTATCCCCAACTCTGTTAAAATCATTTCAGCATAAGAGGTTGTCAAATTTCCAAGTAAACATATCATTATGTAGCATTCATGCATTATGGATTTTTTTTTTTTTTTAGTTTTACATCTCATGCATTTCATTATCATTGTCTATTATCCAACTAAAGAGCACGCCCACTTTACAAGTTCCGCATAGTGTATTCAAGTGGGAGCACACAGTTGAATTAAAAGTGCAATGCCAGAGTGTCAGAGGTAGGCATTTGTTTTTAAGTATTTTACAATTAATTTAGTGGAACAATGTTAATTTAAGCATTAAGATTCCTTTATCAAATATGCTGAAAATGTAATTGCCTTGTACACAGGACAAATAATAGAAATGGCTTGCCCAATTTATTACTCTACAAAAGAATTAGTGTGATGGCCAATTAAAGGATGCTTTCAAATATAGTTATCATATTGTTTACCATGCAGAATTAACTCACGGAAGGTTAAAGGTGTTACTAAAAACATTAATTTAATTCCTTCTAAAAATGACACAAAATTATCATAAAGCATAATATATGGTCATGAAAGAGCACTTTAATGAAGTCTTGAGATAATTACAAGAGTTATGACAATTTGCTACTAATAGAATAAGAAGTCTATTATCACATTTTATTTTTCTTATTTTCAAAGGAAAATGATAAATTTAATAAAATTGGCTCTCTACGGTATATTTCATACAGTATGTATTATGTATACATATGTATTCTACTGGCAGTAGTAACACTTCTGATTCTTTTGTTAAAGATGGCTGCGTTTATTTCAAACCTATGAAGTAAAAAATGCCAATCAGTTCTAACAGCAATACTGACTGTTTTTTGTCCTTTTTCCACACAAAGTGGAGTTAATCACAAATAAGTGAGTATATTGAAAACCAGAATAAATGAAGAAAAAACAAAAAATAGTTTCTATTCCTCCCCCCACAATATGCTTCAGTTCACTTTATAATATTTTGTTGGAACCCCAGAGAACAAAAAAGCCTCTCCTTACATGCTTCTATCAGTGCTCCTCAGAATCTTTTTGTTTCTTGGGATATTAACTAGCACTCTGTAGGAAAAAAATAATAATAATTTTGCTGTTATTGTTGTGTTTGTGCCTTAAACAAATGTTACCACAATTAAATTTAACAGCAAGAATCCTGAGATTTTTTTTAATAGATGCTAATAATCTTTATGAATCTCTAAGAATGGAAAGTAGATTTCATTATAACAATTCTTTATTAAAAGAATAAGGCACCAATTAACATTTCTAAGAATACTGTACATCACAAAAGACCTGTACAATTTAGCTAATTTGGAAGAAAAAAAAATAATGGCTGGTTCTCAAATACCTAAACAGTGCATCCTTATGAGGGCTCTGTGCCATGTGTGCTTTGTCGCTCAGGCATGTCTGACTCTTTGCAAGCCCATGAACTGTAGGCGGCCAGGCTCCTTTGTCCATGGGGATTCTCCAAGTAACAACACCAGAATGGGTTGCCATACCCTCCTCCAGGGGATCTTCCCAATCCAGATCGAACTCAGGTCTCCCAAATTGTAGGCGGATTCTTTACCTTCTGAGCCACAAGCCAAAATCTAAGAATACTGGAGTGGGTAGCCTTTCCTTTCTCTAGGGGATCTTCCCCACCCAGGAATTGAACTGGGGTCTCCTGCATTGTAGGAGGATTCTTTACCAGCTGAACTGCCAGGGAAGCCCCCATGCAGATGCTACCATACGTTATTTTAACACCTCAGGATATTATTCAGAAAATCCAGTCACTAAAATAGCAACAGATGTATAGAGATGATAATGATGAATATTGATAAAACATGTATCTGAAATATCTTTGTCCCTTCTGAGAACTAGAAATTTGGCAATTATTGCACATAATAATTTTCAAGTATTTTATCTTTAATTTTTTTATATAGTTCACAAATTGATTGGCTCAGGAAAGCCAGATGAATCCTGAAAGGGCACTTATTTTGTATTTTGGTGTGATAAGTCAGCTATTGCAGGGTTGATATTCATATTTATAAGCAACTAAGAAGTCCTGAAATCTGGGTGACTATGATTAGCAATTGCTTAAGCAAATCAAAATTAATAATGGGTAAGGCACACGCTAGTAAGGTAATGCTCAAAATTCTCCAAGCCAGGCTTCAGCAATACGTGAACCATGAACTTCCAGATGTACAAGCTGGTTTTAGAAAAGGCAGAGGAACCAGAGATCAAATTGCCAACATCCATTGGATCATCGAAAAAGCAAGAGAGTTCCAAAAAAACATCTATTTCTGCTTTATTGACTATGCCAAAGCCGTTGACTGTGTGGATCACAATAAACTTTGGAAAATTCTGAAAGAGATGGGAATACCAGACCACCTGATCTGCCTCTTGAGAAATTTGTATGTAGGTCAGGAAGCAACAGTTAGAACTGGACATGGAACAACAGACTGGTTCCAAATAGGAAAAGGAGTACGTCAAGGCTGTATATTGTCACCCTGCTTATTTACCTTCTATGCAGAGTACATCATGAGAAACGCTGGACTGGAAGAAACACAAGCTGGAATCAAGATTGCCGAGAGAAATATCAATAACCTCAGATATGCAGATGACACCACCCTTATGGCAGAAAGTGAAGAACTAAAGAGCCTCTTGATGAAAGTGGAAGAGGAGAGTGAAAAAGTTGGCTTTATGCTCAACATTCAGAAAACTAAGATCATGGCATCTAGTCCCATCACTTCATGGCAAATAGATGGGGAAACGGTGGAAACAGTGGCTGACTTTATTTTTGTGGGCTCCAAAATCACTGCAGATGGGGATTGCAGCCATGAAATTAAGATGCTTCCACCTTGGAAGGAAAGTTATGACCAACCTAGACAGCATGTTAAAAAGCAGAGACATTACTTTGTCAACAAAAGTCCGTCTAGTCAAGTCTATGGTTTTTCCAGTAGTCATGTATGGATGTGAGAGTTGGACTATAAAAAAGCTGAGCACAAAAAAATTGATGCTTTTGAACTATGGTGTTGAAGAAAACTCTTGAAAGTTCCTTGGACGGCAAGGGGATCCTACCAGTCCATCGTAAAGGAGATCACTCCTGAGTGTTGATCAGAGGACTGAGGTTGAAGCTGAAACTCCAATACTTTGGCCACCTGATGCGAAGAGCTGACTCATTTGAAAAGACCCTGATGCTGGGAAAGATTGAAGGCGGGAGGTGAAGGGGACGACAAAGGATGAGATGGTTGGATGGCATCACCGACTCAATGGACATGAGTTTGGTTGAACTCCAGGAGTTGGTGATGGACAGGGAGGCCTGGCGTGCTGCAGTTCATAGGGTCACTAAGAGTCAGACATAACTGAGCAACTGAACTGAACTGATGGAATAGTTTCATCTTTAACATACAGTGAGAAATATTGTAAAATGAATGTATCACTTTGACACCAAGTGCCAACTTGTTCAAAATATACAAATTCAAGATGTGGATAATATTTTTCACAAGATGTTACAAATGAGAGAAAGAAAGGTTTCTGTTGAAACTCCAAAGAGATATATCAAAACTTAGCGTTGCCTCTGTACTATTTTTCTAGATTCCGCATACATGCGCTAATATATGATATTTATTTTTCTCTTTTTGACTTACATCACCTTATATGACAGACTCTGGATTCATCCATGTCTCTACAAATGACCCTATTTCATTACTTTTAGTGGCCGAGTATTATTTTATTGCACATGTGTACCTATTTCCAGGGCAGGAATAGAGATACAGACATAGAGAATGGGTATGGGGACACTGTGGGGAGGAGGGAGAGTGGAGGATGGGACAGACTGGGAGATTAGAAATTGAGAGATAGTGTATACACCACCATATGTAAAAATAGATGGCTAGTGGGAATCTGTTATAAAGCACAGGGAGCTCAGCTCGGTGCTCCGTGATGGCTGAGAGGGGTGAGATGGAGGGAGGCTCACAAGGGAGTGGATATATGTATACATATAGCCGATTCACTTCATTGTAGAACAGACACTAACAAAACACTGTGAAGCAATTATGTTCAAATAAAAAATAAGCATTAAAAAAACAGCTACAAAAGACTTACCCATTCCCTTTCTTTTATAACTTCTAATATTGTTAAAAAATATAGGCTGTTTGTGCAAATGTGGACTGTGAAAGTCACAATCCTTCAGTCATGTCCAACTCTAGATAATAGAGTTATCTAGAGTAGGATTATAAAGTTATAATAGCTGTTTATAATAGCTGTTTAATTTAGATATGCACTGATGCTGTTCAAACTAAAAGTTTGCTTTACTTTGAGACATATCTTGGTCTCCAGTTGCTGATTTATAGCATGGGATCAATAACATCTAACAGTGTATAAGCCAAGCTATTGAAAGTCATTACCACTTTATAAAATTGACTCGAGGGAGACCAAAAGAAATGGTGGTAAGAAGGGCCATTTCAGTTCCCCATACCATTGTCTGATGATATCACTCCATCACTGGTTGTTGAGATAGAAGTAATCATCATTAATAATTGAAAATATCATACATATAATTTGCCAATAAATTTGAAATATTTTCTTCTAAGTCTCTTTTGTGAACCTGGACTACAAAATATATACTCACTAGAATATTTTATTTTAGCATGGCAAAACTTAGAAAAATTGATCTCATACTAAATTTACAGCCTGAATTTTTGTTTCCTATCCTTTGGCTATCCTTAGTCTGTATTTCTTTCTTACTACTATTTCAGTGACAATAAAGCATCTTTGACCTTCAATTTCATATCCTCGCCTTAACTGCAATCTTTTATTTATTTATTTATTTGCAGCTTACTTCAAAAATCTATGAATCTGTCTAAATGTTAAATGAAATGTTATCATGCTATTTGGACAAAGATAAAAGAAATTTAAGAATTAGTAAAACTAATGCCTACATTTTTTGAAAACAACTCTTGTTTTTCTGTATGCCATTAAGGAATTAATTATGGTAAGCTATTTTATATGTACCACTACCATTAATTTGAACATACTCTTAGATGTGGTTGATAATTTAAAAAGTAAGCATTTAGTAATATAATTTTAGTAATTGTTGAATAGCTCATAAATCCAATAACAGTTATAGAGTACCTACTGTTGAGGACTTGCTTTAATATTGGTGGTGGTAGTTTAGTCACTAATTTATGTCCAACACTTGTGACCCCATAGACTGTAGCCCTTCAGCTTCCTCTGTCCATGGGATTTCTAATATTATGTAGGATTTAAAATATATTCAATATGTCCCTGTTCTTGAAGATCTCAGAGTTTATTTTGAGGTATTTACAAGGTAGCATTTGTTCTTTTATGTTTATTTTGCAGCAAATTTATTCCTTAATTGATTGCCTATAAGATTTTTAACTTCTAAAGATATTCTATTCAGTTCAACTCAGTTGTGTCTGATTCTTTGTGAACCCATGAACTGCAGCTTGCCAGGCTTCCCTGTTCATCACCAATCCCAGAGCTTACTCAAACTCATGTCCACTGAATTGGTGATGCCATCCAACCATCTCATCCTCTGTTGTTCCCTTCTCCTCCTGCCTTCAATTTTTCCTAACATCAGGGTTTTCAAATGAGTCAGTTCTTCATATCAGGTGGCCAAAGTATGGAAGTTTCAGCTTCAGCATCAGTCCTGTCAATGAATATTCAGGACTGATTTCCTTTAGGATGGACTGGTTGTATCTCCTCATTGTCCAAAGTACTCTCAAGAGTCTTCTCCAACACCACAGTTCAAAAGCATCAATTGTTTGGAACTCAGCTTTCTTTACAGTCCAATTCTCACATCCATACATGACTACGGAAAAATCCATAGCTTTGAATAGAAGGACCTTTGTTGACAAAGTAACGTCTCAGCTTTTTAATATGCTACCTAGGTTGGTCATAACTTTTCTTCCAAGTATCCATTGCCTTTTAATTTCATGGTTGCAGTCATCATATGCAGTGATTTTGGAGCCCAAGAAAATAAAATCTCTTAGAAGGCAATGGCCTCACTCCAGTACTCTTGCCTGGAAAATCCCATGGGTGGAGGAGCCTGGTAGGCTGCAGTCTACCGGGTCGCGAAGAGTCGCACACGACTGAGCGACTTCACTTTCACTTTTCACTTTCATGCATTGGAGAAGGAAATGGAAACCCACTCCCTGTTCTTGCCTGGAGAATCCCAGGGACAGGGAGCCTGGTAGGCTGCTGTCTATGGGGTCGCACAGAGTCGGACACAACTGAAGCGACTTAGCAGCATCAGCAGCAGTGTTTCCATTGTTTCCCAGTCTATTTGAAATGAAGTAATGGGAGCAGATTCCGTGGTCTTAGTTTCCTGAATGTTGAGATTTAAGCCAACTTTTTCACTCTCCTCTTTCACTTTCATCAAGAGGCTCTATAGTTCTTTGCTTTCTGCCATAAGTGTGGCACCATATGCATATCTGAGGTTACCTGATATATCTGATATTTTTTTATCTGATATTTCATATCTGGTATTTCTTTCAGCAATCTTAATTCCAGCTTGTGCTTCATCCAGCTCACAATTTCTCATGATGTACTCTGCATATAAGTTAAATAAGCAGGGTGACAATAGACAGACTTGACATACTCCTTTTCCAATTTGGTACCAGTCTATTATCAACAACCTCAGATATGCAGATGATACCACACTTATGGCAGAAATTGAGGAAGAACTAAAGAGCCTCTGGATGAAAGTGAAAGAGGAAAGTGAAAAACTTGGCTTAACGCTCAGCATTCAGAAAACTAAGATCATGGCAAGTGGTCCCATCACTTCATGGCAAATAGATGGGGAAACAGTGGAAACAGTGGCTGACTTTATTTTTGTAGGCTCCAAAATCACTGCAGATGGAAATTGCAGCCATTAAATTAAAAGACACTCACTCCTTGGAAGGAAAGTTATGACAAACCTAGATAGCATATTAAAAAGCAGAGACATTACTTTGCCAACAAAGGTTCGTCTAGTCAAGGCTATGGTTTTACCAGTAGTCATGTATGGATGTGAGAGTAGGACTATGAAGAAAGCTGAACACCGAAGAATTGATGCTTCTGAACTGTGTGTTGGAGAAGACTCTTGAGAGTTCCTTGGATGGCAAGGAGATCCCACCAGTCCATCCTAAAGGAAATCAGTACTGGGTGTTCATTGGAAAGACTGATGTTGAAGCTGAAACTCCAATAATTTGGCTACCTGATGAAAAGAACTGACTCATTTGAAAATACTCTGATGCTAAGAAAGACTGAGGGCAGAAAGAGAAGGGAACGACCGAGGATGAGATGGTTGGATGGTATCACCGACTCAATTGACATGAGTTTGGGTGAACTCCAGGAGTTGGTGATGGACAGTGAGGCCTGGCGTGCTGTGGTTCATGGGGTCACAAAAATTCGGACATGACTGAGTGACTGAAATTAACTATTGTTCCATGTCTAGTTCTAACTGCTGTTTCTTGACCTGCATACAGATTTCTCAGGAAGCAGGTCAGCTGATCTGGTATTCCCATCTCTTTAAGAATTTTCCACAGTTTGTTGTGATCCACAAAGTGTAAGGCTTTAGCATAGTCTATGAAGCAGAAGTATATGTTGTTCTGGAACTCTCACATTTTTTTGATGATCCAGTGGATGTTGGCAATTTGATCTCTGGTTCCTCTTTCTTTTATAAATCCAGCTTGAACATCTAGAAGTACTGTTGAAACCTGGCTTGGAGAATATTGAGCATTACTTTACTAGCATGTGAGATAAGTGAAATTCACAGTAGTCTGAACATTCTTTGGCATTGCCTTTTTTAAGATTGGAATGAAAACTGACCTTTTCCAGTCCTGTGGCCACTGTGGAGTTTTCCAAATTTTCTGGCATACTGAGTGCAGCACTTTCACAGCATCATCCCTTAGGATTTGAAATAGCTCAACTGAAACTCCATCACCCCCACTGGCTTTGTTTGTAGTGATGTTTGTTAAGAGCCACTTGACTTTGAATTCCAAGATGTCTGGCTCTAGGTGACTTATCACACCATCATGATTATCTGGATCATGAAGATCTTTTTTGTATAGTTCTTCTAACCTCAGATATGCAGATGACACCACCCTTATGGCAGAAAGTGAAGAGGAACTAAAAAGCCTCTTGATGAAAGTGAAAGTGGAGAGTGGAAAAAGTTGGCTTAAAGCTCAACATTCAGAAAATGAAGATAATGGCATCTGGTCCCATCACTTCATGGGAAATAGATGGGGAAACAGTGGAAGATTTTATTTTTCTGGGCTCCAAAATCACTGCAGGTGGTGACTGCAGCCATGAAATTAAAAGATGCTTACTCCTTGGAAGGAAAGTTATGACCAACCTAGATAGCATATTCAAAAGCAGAGACATTACTTTGCCAACAAAGATTCATCTAGTCAAGGCTATGGTTTTTCCTGTGGTCATGTATGGATGTGAGAGTTGGACTGTGAAGAAACCTGAGCGCTGAAGAATTGATGCTTTTGAACTGTGGTGCTGGAGAAGACTCTTGAGAGTCCCTTGGACTGCAAAAGAGGTCCAACCAGTCCATTCTGAAGGAGATCAGCCCTGGGTGTTCTTTGGAAGGAATGATGCTAAAGCTGAAATTCCAGTAGTTTGGCCACCTCATGCGAAGAGTTGACTCACTGGAAAAGTCTCTGATGCTGGGAGGGATTGGGGGCAGGAGGAGAACGGGACAACAGAGGATGAGATGGCTGGATGGCATCACTGACTCGATGGACGTGAGTCTGAGTGAACTCCCGGAATTGGTGATGGACAGGGAGGCCTGGCGTGCTGCGTGTGATTCATGGGGTTGCAAAGAGTCGCACACGACTGAGCGACTGATCTGATCTGATCTGTGTATTCTTGCCACCTCTTCTTAATATCTTCTGTTTCTGTTATGTCCATACTGCTTCCATCCTTTATTGTGGCCATCTTTGCATAAAATATTCCCGTGGTATCTCTAATTTTCTTGAAGACATCTCTAGTCTTTCCTATTCTATTCTTTCCCTCTATTTGTTTGCACTGATCACTGAGAAAGGCTTTCTGATCTCCCGTTCCTATTCTTTGGAACTCTGAATTCAAATAGGTATATCTTTACTTTCCTCCTTTACCTTTTGCTTCTCTTCTATTTGTAAGGCCTTCTCAGGCAACCATTTTGCCTTTTTGTACTTCTTTTTCTTGGGGTTGGTTGATTACTGCCTCCTGTACAATGTCATGAACCACCATCCATAGTTCTTCAGGCACTCTGTCTATCAGATCTAATCCCTTGAATTTATTTATCACTTCCATGTATAATCATAAGGGATTTGATTTAGGTCATACCTGAATGGTCTAGTGGTTTTCCCTACTTTCTTCAATTTAAGTCTGAATTAAGGACACTAATTCAGTTTTTGTCATTATAGTCAGTGTTCACTTATTCTGTGAAGGATTTCTACCAATTTCTATTATTCAGACAGTGAAATAGGTAGTTATTTTTATCTGCTTCCTTTTTCTCCTGGTAGAAAAAAATACTTAGTATTGAATGTGAAAGTTGAAATAACAGATATTTAATTTAAGTTTCCTCATTAATACCAGTCCCCATTTCAGAAGATAAACTGTGCTTGTCTCCAAGATGATGACCAAAAAAAAAAAAAAAAATTATTTTCCTTAACAAATAGCATGAGTATGCCTTTTTAGGAA
This sequence comes from Bos mutus, assembly GCF_027580195.1. Classification (NCBI taxonomy): domain Eukaryota; kingdom Metazoa; phylum Chordata; class Mammalia; order Artiodactyla; family Bovidae; genus Bos; species Bos mutus. The sequence goes on from NC_091617.1 coordinate 26,664,072, forward strand.
ATAAAATGTCTCTGTCAATCAAGATAGTTGTACTCCTTTGTGTGTGTCTTCAAATTGAGTTACATGCTCTGATTTTATGGTGAGGCATGTGAGTGTTGGAAAACATAATTAAAAAAGAAAACACCAAAATAATACTTGTATGCATTTTCATTTCTCTTTAGGTAAACAATGAGAAAAATGTAGTCAGATTTACTTTTTCAAATGCATCATACTCCTGTCACATCATTGGATAATTCTAGAATGCCATCTAGACAAGAGATAGGTACATTATACTTCTAATAAAAAGGAATGTGCCTTGAGAATAGCTGCTTTACTATGTGTCACTTAATTTCAAATCAGCATAGCTTAAAATTTTCCTATAGTGTTATATGTACATTTGAAAGACTATATTGTTTTAAAATAGCTATCTAGGAGAGCCAGCCAGTTTAAGAAATAGAGATAACGTCTGTTTTATTTTTTAATGCACACAGTACACCTTTCATCTTTCTAACCCTCCTTGATGACCCCAATAAAATTATAAAGCTAAGTTGGTGTATTTTCCTTTAAAAAATAAACAATTGTGTTTCTTTTTTGCCCTATATTTATCTGTGACTTAATTATTTATTTTGCAGTTTATGTTTATAATTTTCATCCAGGTAAATTCATTATCTGAACTTTCATCATTGTTACCTCATCACAGTAGTTTATAGAATGGATATGGAACAATTACTTTATCCGTGCTACTGTACATGGATTCCTTTGCTGTTTTCAAGTTGTTGCAGTTATTGAACAAGTTTGCTCAGGTGCACCAGTGCAAATATTTCTATGGCATACACACTGGAATGGAAATTGTTATATGTGCACTGAGATTTATTTAGTAACAGCATCAGGGGACCTCAACTGCTCAAAAGATGGACACTGAAATTCATTTCAGTTCAGTCGCTCAGTCACTTCTGACTCTTTGCAACCCAATGGACTGTAGCACACCAGGCTTCCCTGTCCATCACCCCTCCCATAGTTTGCTCAAATGCATGTCCATTGAGTCAGTGATGCCAACCAACCATCTCATCCTCTATCTTTCCCTTCTCCTCCCACCCTCAATCTTTCCCAGCATCAGGAGTCAGTTCTTCCCATCTGGTGACCAAAGTATTGGAGTTTCAGCTTCAGCATTTGCCCATCCAATGAATATTCAGGACTGATTTCCTTTAGGATTGACTGATTTGATCTCCTTGAAGTCCAAGGGACTCTCAAGAGCCTTCTCCAACACCACAGTCCAGAAACAGCAATTCTTTGGTGCACAGCTCTTTTTATAGTCCAACTCTCAACATACATACATGGCTATGGGAAATGATTGCTTTGATTCAGTTCAGTTCAATTCATTTCAGTATCTCAGTCGTGTCTGACTCTTTGTGACCCCATGGACTGCAGCATGCCAGGCTTCCCTGTCCATCACCAAATCCCAGAGCTTATCAAACTCATCTCCATCAACTCGGTGGTGCCATCTGAACATCTCATCCTCTGTCATCCCCTTCTCCTCCCACCTTCAATCTTTCTGAGCATTAGGTCTTTTCTAATGAGTCAGTTCTTTACATGAGGTGGCCTAGGTATTGCAGTTTCAGCTTCAGCATCAGCCCTTCCAATGAATATTCAGGACTGATTTCTTTTAGGATGAACTGATTGGATCTCCTTGGTGTCCAAGGGACACTCAAGAGTCTTCTCCAACACCACAGTTCAAAAGCATCAATTCTTCAGTGCTCATCTTTCTTTCTCTCTTTTTTTTTTGAGGCTCTACTGAATTTTTTATTTTTATTTATTTTTTTGTTGTTGATGCCTTTATTTTTTTGAGGTATTTTTTTAACTTTAAAATATAGTATTGGTTTTGCCATATATCAACATGAATCCACCACAGGTATACATGTGTTCCCCATCCTGAACCCTCCTCCCTCCTCCCTCCCCATACCATCCCTCTGGGTTGTCCCAGTGGACCAGCCCCAAGCATCCAGTATCGTGCATCAAACCTGGACTGGTGACTCGTTTCATATATGATATTATACATGTTCAATGCCGTTCTCCCAAATCATCCCACCATCTCCCTCTCCCACTCCCACAGAGTCCAAAAGACTGTTCTATACATCAGTGTCTCTTTTGCTGTCTTGTATACAGGGTTATTGTTACCCTCTTTCTAAATTCCAAATATATGTGTTAGTATACTGTATTGGTGTTTTTCTTTCTGGCTTACTTCACTCTGTATTATAGGCTCCAGTTTCATATAGTCCAGATCTCACATGCATACATGACTCCTGGAAAAACCATAGCTTTGACTAGACAGACTTTTGTTGGCAAAGTAATGTCTCTGCTTTTTAATATGCTGTCTAGGTTGGTCATAGCTTTTCTTCCAATGACCAAGCACCTTTTAATTTCATGGATGCAGTCACCATCTGCAGTGACTTTGGAGCCCAAGAAAATAAAGTCTCTCACCATTTCCATTGTTTCCCCATCTATTTGCCATTATGTGATGGGACACTGAAATTAGAGCAATGCCATGTCAGTCAAGCGCAGGGAACTTGGCTTTCCTAAACAGGTGTAGTGGCAAAGGGATTTGCAGACTCTGAAGTAGTGGTGCCATCCCTTATACCCAATCTGGTATCATGCCTCCTGGTAGGCAGGCAGCACTGCAAGTGGGTTTCTACTAGAGGAGCCTCATAGCATATGGGAATCTTTCTATAGACTTTGTGGCTGCTGACTCTTTAGAATCTAAGTCACATTTCCACTAGGAACAGAATTGCTGTGTCATAGGATATATGTGGTTTCAATTTTAATAGTTACTGCCTAAGTGTTTTATTTAAAGTAGTTCACTAAGTTACATTCCTAGCAACAGCTTATTCCTAGCAACTGTTCCAGAATTTGGGCAATACTAGGAATTTTTAGACATTTTAAGTTTTGTAAATTTAAAAGAATTAAGGTATAGCAAGTATTTTACATTTCCTGGTTTTTAATGAAACTGACCCTGTGAAATACTTATCCTTGTTTTGTGACCACTTTTTTTCTTGTTTTTAATTATAAATTTTATGAATAGTTTGTATGTTTTGAATCTTACAGTTACAACGTGTGTGGGTTTTCTGTCCACTCCTTTATGTTGTTTTTTAAAATAAAGAATGTCACAATTTCTCAAATTTATCACATTTGTTTAACTTTGAATTTTTGTACCTCATTGTAAGAAATATGTACCACCCAAGATCTGAAGATAAACTTCAGTATTTTCTTCCAAAATATTTAAATTTTGCCTTACACAATGCATGTGTGTGTTCATGGATGCTCAGTCATGTCTGACTTTTTGCAATCCCATGGACTGTAGCCCACCAGGCTCCACTGTCCATGGAATTTTCCAGGCAAGAATACTGGAGTGGATTGCCATTTCCTACTCAACTCTTACACAGTAATTTGCTTAATCCATATGTAACTGATTTCCCCATTGGATATGCGTACTAATAATCCTTAAAAGATCTAAGGAGAGATCTAAAGAAAGTGGAGTTTATTAGAATAAGGGCCAAAGGGACATGATTAAGAAAGTGACTTTAAAGCTATTAGCCTGGTGCTACAAAGCCTAAGAAGAAGAGAGGATGGAATCCTGTCTTCTATATCTCCATATGGATAAACAGTTTTTCCACCACCTGCCCTTAATGAATTTCCTATCCTCTCTCCACTTATTAGCAATACTAACTGTAGGAGGTGTCAGGATTTGTGGGTTTCTTTCTGGGTTTCCTATTCAGTTTCTTGTTATATTATTCAATCCTGCTGCTAATACCAAACAATGGTAAAGCAGAAAGCCTTAGGTCCTGTCTTCTTGGAAACTGAATTCCGATGTTGATTGTGTGATTAATTTGAAAGCCTGACATTATTTAGAAAATGAAAAAGACTTGAGGGAAAATATATCACATGCTAGTTCTGCTATGATCTGCATGTTTGTGTCCTCTACAAATTCATATGCAGAATTCTAACCTCCAAAGATGGTGATGCTGATTAAAAAAAACGTGCAACCTAAAAAGTTGAGAGTTAGGTTTTATTTGGTGGGAATTTCAGACTCAAGCTTGGGAAACAGTATCTCTGGTGACCCTAAGAGAGCTACTCCAAGGAGGGAGGGGAGGAGCCAGGTGATATACAAGTTTGTAGCAAGGGGCAGGTAATCTGAATATTAAAATATTACTCATAATTAAGAACAGGAAGACAATGGCAACCCACTCCAGTACTCTTGCCTGGAAAATCCCATGGACAGAGGAGCCTTGTAGGCTGCAGTCCATGGGGTTGTTGGGAATAGGACACGACTGAGCAACTTCACTTTCACTTTTCACTTTCACGCATTGGAGAAGGAAATGGCAACCCACTCCAGTGTTCTTGCCTGGAGAATCCCAGGGACAGAGGATCCTGGTGATCTGCCATTTATGGGGTCGCACAGAGTCAGACACAACTGAAGCAACTTAGCAGCAGCAGCAGCATAATGAAGACAGGCCAAATCTCTCACATGAAGAGATTTAGAAATCTTCTATGTATAGGAAGATGCAAGCATCTAGCCTTGCTGAAATCATTTCTTTCATATTTATCTAGCTATCTGGGACCAATCCTTCTTTCTTTATTGTTAGCATACTATTTCCTTGTTTACTGTAAGAGATGGTGAATGTGGCTGGTAGTCACTTCTCACATCCCCAAAGCTCCTCAGAGGTTACCAGGAGGAAGTAACTGATGGCTCCCAAACAGCTGGCTTTGTTTCACCTCAGTCAGTTCAGCCACTCAGTCATGTCCAACTTCTTGCAACCCCATGGACAGCAGCATGCGAGGCTTCCCTGTCCATCACCAACTCCTGGAGCTTACGCAAACTCATGTCCATCATGTTGGTGATGCCATCCAACCATCTCATCCTCTGTCGTCCCTTTTCCTCCCACCTTCAATCTTCCCCAGCATCAGGGTCTTTTCCAATAAGCTGGTTCTTCACATCAGGTGGCCAAAGTGTTGATATTTCATTTGGAAAAGGCTTGTTTCTAGTTAGAGCAGAAAATACTTCATTTCATGGAGATAGGGTGATAGGGAGGTGATAAGGTCATGAGGGCTCCACCCACATGAACTGGACTATCACCTTTATAAAAGAGGCTCCAGGAGATCCCACTGTGTAAGAACATAGGAAACTGTTGGCAGTCTGCAACACAGAAAAGATCCTTCACCAGACTCTGACCAGGTTGATACCTGATATCAGACTCCATCTTCTAGAAAGGTGAGAAATAAATTTTTGTTGCTTATAAGAACCACCGAGTCTGCAGCATTTTGTTGTAACAGTTTTTATGGAGTCAGAGAAACTAACTTCTCTTGGATTTCTGTCACCCCAAGGTCTTGGCCTCACAAATATTTGTTGCTTGGATAGCTCTCTAGTACCTAGAGCCAGTTATTCATCAGTTGTTCCTGTTCAATTTTGTATTTGTTCTCAGCAAGAGAAATGGTCCAATACAAATTAGTCCTTAATTCAATAGAAAGAACTGTCGGGAATTTGTAATTTCCTCCGTTCTGACTCACTGCAACAAAAATTTGAAGCGACGGACGGCCCAGTGTTATAGCTCAGTTTTATTGGCAAGCAAAGGAAAATACACCCTCAAGGCATGAGGGTGGGCCGACCCAAAGGATTCGAAGAGAAGAGAAGCCCTGGCTCAATTTTTGGCTCCTCTTTTTGCATACTTTTGTCTCCTGCCCTGAGACTGCCCTATGTAAATTGGGCTAGCCAGGAGGGCTCTTTGTTTTACCTGAGGTCCTCAGTCTGATCCTGGGATCTTCCTTTGTTCTAGTTCCGTGGGCTTTTCCCTTCTTTATCTTTAGCCATTGCCATTTTGGACTCCTTTTTTCTATTCTAACTGCCTAACAGAACCAACCCGTCTTCGCTGTGTGTGTGTGTGTTTTTCCTTCTATTTTCACTTCAGTTACAATTTTTAATTCACTTTCTCAAATTCACTTTATGCATTTTGTAATCTGTTTTTCTTGTATATTTTTATAACCAAGCAGGACCCTATAAGGCCTACATGGGACAGACCCCACCTCATACCCTCTGCTGTAGCTCCTCTTTTAACCTACCTAGATAATAGTATCTGATACACATTTTATGAATTGTTTTATAGATGCTAAACCCCACCACGGAGAAGGAAATGGCAACCCACTCCAGTGTTCTTGTCTGGAGAATCCCAGGGGGGGGGAGCCTGGTGGGCTGCCCTCTATGGGGTCGCACAGAGTTGGACATGACTGAAGTGACTTAGCATAGCATAGCAAACCCCACCAAATAGAAGACATTAACTACTTGATGACCATGAGTAGTAGCCCCAGACCTAATAACACCTAAGGATTGATAATGTTAACCCCGGTGACACAGCCTTGTTGCCTCACCATCAACTGATCTGAGAATGTGTATAAGCTGAACATATACACAGGGATACCCCTCCTCATTTTTCCTTTAAATATGCTTTGCTAAAATCCTAATAGAGTTTGAGCTGTTTGAGCACTAGCTATTCAGGACTCCTTGCTCAGTACCCTACAGTAAATTCAGCACCACCCAATGTCTGCTGATTGGATTTACTATATGCAGATGAGCAAACCCTAGTTTGGTTACATAACGCTTCAAAAAATTTATTTTTAATTACTTTAAATATATAATTTTTTTAAGATTCTGCATGTCATAATTCTGCATTATTTATGGGTTTGATTATGTAGGCTTACTTCTGCTTCAACTCTTAGCTTACTTTCTCAAATGTTTGGAATTTTTTATTATTATAAGCATATTTTCCTTGAACTTTTCTCTGTAGATATTCTCGGGGTTTGAATTAAAATTCTTCAGAGAGGATTTTTGTTTACTTTTGACATGAACCTGGAAACACTGATGAAGGACCACTTTATACTTTTTGGTTGCGTATTTAAAAATCATCAAATCATTGTGAATTCTGGACTCTCTCATAACTAATTTTTCCCTGAGGGTAAGACTTGCCACATGCAAAGAAATAAAGGAAAGAGATAGAGGAAAACCATATGCAAAGAAGTAGAGGGAACAATAAAATGGGAAACACTAGAGATCTCTTCAAGAAAATTAGAGATACCAAAGGAATCTTTCATGCAAAGACGGACACAATAAAGGACAGAAAATGTATGGACCTAACAGAAGCAGAAGATATTAAGAAAAGGTGACAAGAATACACAGAAGAAGAAGTGAAGTCGCTCAGTTGAGTCTGACTCTTTGCGACCCCATAGACTATAGCTTACCAGGCTCCTCCATCCATGGGATTTCCCAGGCAAGAATACTGGAGTGGGTTGCCATTACCTTCTCCAGAAGAACTATACAAAAAGATCTTCATGACCCAGATAATCACGATGGTGTGATCACTCACCTAGAGCCAGACATCCTGGAATGCAAAGTCAAGTGGGCCCTAGGAAGCATCACTATGAAAAAGCTAGTGGAGGTGATGGAATTCCAGTTGAGCTATTTCAAATCCTAAAAGATGATGCTGTGAAAGTGCTACACTAATATGCCAGCAAATTTGGAAAACTCAGCAGTGGCCTCAGGACTGGAAAAGGTCAGTTTTCATTCCAATCCCAAAGAAAGGCAATGCCAAAGAATGCTCAAAAACTGAAAGTGAAAGTTAATCCCACAGTCATGTCCAATTCTTTGTGATTACATAGACTGCAGCCTGTCCCGATCCTCTGTCCATGGAATTCTCCAGGCAAACTAGCACACAATTGCACTCATCTCACACACTAGCAAACTAATGCTCAAAATTCTCCAAGCCAGGCTTCAACAGCACATAAACCATGAACTTCCAGATGTTCAAGCTGGATTTAAAAAATGCAAAGAGAGGAACCAGAGATCAAATTGCCAACATCTGCTGGATCATCAAAAAGTGAGAGTTCCAGAAAAACATACTTCTGCTTCATAGACTATGCCAAAGCCTTTGACTGTGTGGCTCACAACAAACTGTGGAAAATTCTTAAAGAGATGGGAATACCAGATCAGCTGACCTGCCTTATGAGAAATCTGTATGCAGGTTAAGAAGTGATAGTTAGAACTGGACATGGAACAACAAACTGGTTCCATATCAGGAAAGGAGTACATCAAGGCTGTATCTTGTCACCCTGCTTATTTAACTTATATATAGAGTACATCATGAGAAATCCTGGACTGAATTAACCACAAGCTGGAATCAAGATAGCTGGAAGAAATACCAATAACCTCAGATATGAGGATGACACTACCCATATGGCAGAAAGCAAAGAAGAACTAAAGAGCCTCTTGATAAAAGTGAAACAGGAGAGTGAAAAAATTGGCTTGAAACTCAACATTCAGAAAACTAAGTCATGGAATCTGGTCCCATCACTTCATTTCAAATAGATGGGGAAACTGACAGACTTTATTTATTTTTTTTTTGGCTCCAAAATCACTGCAGGTGGTGACTGCAGCCATGAAATTAAAAGATGCTTACTCCTTGGAAGGAAAGTTATGACCAACCTAGATAGCATATTCAAAAGCAGAGACATTACTTTGCCAACAAAGATCCATCTAGTCAAAGCTATGGTTTTTCCAGTAGTCATGTATGCATGTGAAATCTGGACTATAAAGAAAGCTGAGGACTGAAGAATTGATGGCTTTGAACTGTGGTGTTGGGGAAGACTCTTGAGAGTGCCTTGGACTGCAAGGAGATCCAACCAGTCCATACTAAAGGAGATCAGTCCTGAATATTCACTGGAAGGACTGATTGCTGAAGTTGAAACTCCAATACTTTGGGCACCTGACAGGAAGAGCTGACTCATTTGAAAAGGTCTTGATGCTGGGAAAAATTGAAGGCAGGAAGAGAAGGGGATGACAGAGGATGAGATGGTTGGATGTCATCACCGACTCAGTGGACTTGAGTTTGAGTAAGCTCTCAGAGTTGGTGATGGACAGGGAAGCCTGGCATGCTGCAGTCTATGTGGTTGCAGAGTAGGATACAAATGAGTGACTGAACTGAACTGAAATGAACTGAAGAATTACCATGAGATACTTTTTTAAAAATTACTTTTTCCTCACACTCCTCTATGCTGCTGCTAAGTCGCTTCAGTCGTGTCCAACTCTGTGCGACCCCATAGACGGCAGCCCACCAGGCTCCCCCATCCCTGGGATTCTCCAGGCAAGAACACTGGAGTGGGTTGCCATTTCCTTCTCCAATGCATGAAAGTGAAAAGGGAAAGTGAAGTCGCTCAGTCATGTCCGACTCTTAGCGACCCCATGGACTGTAGCCTACCAGGCTCCTCCGTCCATGGGATTTTCCAGGCAAGAGTACTGGAGTGGGGTGCCATTGCCTTCTCCAACACCCCTCTATATCAAAGTACAAACAGAGTACATTTCCTCAGTGTCTTTCTCTACTGGGTGATTTTTCCATCTTCTCCAGTTCAGGCTTAATATGTCACAGTTTAGGAGTTCTGGCTTTCTTTAGGACTTTCAGATCCTGTTTTTCACCCTTCAAGATCACCCAAAACTGTCTCACATTTCTGAAATATGACCCATTAAAATCCAGGCAAGATGCCAGCAAGACTGGCAGTTAACCGAGGGCCAATTCCAACATCATCGTTCCTTCATTCTGTAGAATTTAGGGTTCTTTCTTTCTTTGTTTTCTCTTTCTATTGAATTTTCTTTCTTTCTTTCTTGTTTTTTTTTTCTGGTCAGGATGTGATCTTTAATATGGTTTAAATCATATTTTAACCAAAAATTTTTGGTGTGCTAAATACATAGATTTTTGTCAGAATCTGAGAAACAATTACAAACATTTCCATTTCACCTTAGTCAAATACAACTCCATGTGAATAGTAATGTGTAAATAATCATTAAAGATTTAATTAAAGGAATGTTCTTTTGTAGAATATTTATAAACTTTTGGAAAAAATACATTATAAAACTTCAAGAAAATGTTATAGACTATTTCTACATAGGAATATAATCAAATGACCTTTTAGAAAAGCCTACAAATTACATTTATGGCTTCATGTTTTGGTTCTAAAACAAATAAACCAAAAATTTAGCATGCCTAATAAAATAACATAAAGGCACAAGGTTTTATTATTAGAGCATAATTACCATAATTTCCATATTTCAGAGGGTCAACAATGTTTTCTATATTAATATTAGGATACTTAAATTGAATTTCTGAAAGAAAGTTTAGGATTTTAAGCTAATATTGAGAATGTTTCTATAGCCTCATATAGGTCAGATACTTTGAGCCTTGTTTGAATCTTTCTTGTGGCATTAACTCAAGCAATTGCTAAGAAGATACTTGTAACCAGACTGAAATTACATAGAACTCAGATAAGAAGTATCGCTGGACCAATCACTTTTTCTCATTTTCAAGTTTGCACGTTCAATAACGTGTAACTGGCATTGATGAGAATCAGCTGCATTTGAGAATGGGAACAAATCCTTTTCCCAAGTTAAGGGGTACAGGATTAGCTATGTCTAAAAAGGTCCAAGAGCCAGTAGCATTCCTGAACTTAATGGCCTGTACCAGGTCAGTCCCATATTTTTGAGAGGGCACGACCCAAGTAGAGGAATTTTGACATCAGAATTTGTATCTGCCAGTCATGAAATTTCTACTATAATATTGCTCTATATGCCACATTATTTCTTGCTCCATGTCATTCCTTGTTGCTCAGTCATGTCTGACTCTTTGTGACACCATGGACTGCCAACACACCAGGCTTCCCTGTCCTTCACCATCTCCCGGGGCTTGCTCACACTCATGTCCCTTGAGTCAGTGATGCCATCCAACTATCTCGTCCTCTGTTGTCCCCTTCTCCTCCTCGCTTCAATCTTTCTTAGCATCAGGGTCTTTTCTAATGAGTCAGTTCTTTGCATCAGGTGGCCAGAGTATTGAAGCTTCAGCTTCAGCGTCAGTCCTTCTAATGAATATTCAGGATTGATTTCCTTTAGGATTGACTGGTTTGATTTTCTTGCAGTCCAAGTGTCTCTCAGTAGTCTTATCTAACACCACATTTCAAAAGCATCAGTTCTTCGGTGTTCAGTCTTCTTTATGGTTCAACGTTCACATTCATACATGTTGCCGCCGCTGCTGCTGCTGCTAAGTCCCTTCAGTCGTGTCTGACTCTGTGCGACCCCACAGACGGCAGCCCACCAGGCCCCCCTGTCCCTGGGATTCTCCAGGCAAGAATACTGGAGTGGGTTGCCATTTCCTTCTCCAATGCATGAAAGTGAAAAATGAAAGTGAAGTCGCTCAGTCATGTCCAACTCTTCACGACCCCATGGACTGCAGCCCACCAGGCTCCTCTGTCCATGGGGTTTTCAAAGCACGTTCATACATGACTAAGAGCTAAGTTAAATACAGTGCTAACTGAAGGCTATTCTGTCTCATATGTAAGACATCAGCCTGAAAACCAAGACTACTGTTCCTACCAAAACAGAGTGGACAGAGGAAAAGATATCTCAGAGCCAGAGTTAAACTTAAACATACAAACAAAAAACCAGAGAATTTCATAAGTTGAAGATTTTCCTATAAACTCCCTGAAACAATGTACAGATGAAATATACGTGCAATACACAATAACTTTTTAAAAATGTGATTAAAATGCTCAGTTTAATATTTAGGTTTATATGAGATTTACTAGATATAGCATTCTTTAGGTTATGCAAGAAATGGGAATATATTTGATTGCTCTCTAGAGCTCAAACATACATTATATTTACATATTCTCAACAAATTAGTTGGATTTGATAGCTTTTTTCCCACTGAGATTTCAGTGTCCACAATTATAAGGACTATTGTTTTAAAAGTTTATACCTAGGTAATTCATCTAAAACAAGACAGTTCTTACTTAGGCATTATATGCAGGAAGATGTCTGTATATGCAATAGAAATCCTTAAAAAATATATTATTGAAAGGTTAAATTTCATATCATGGTTATTTTCTCCCTGTCAGTTATCTCACTACATTGTTGAAGAAAATTATTTTCATCTTTCTCCTGCTTCAAGTTTAACTTAAGAATCCCTAGAGTTTGGCATCTGATTTGATAGAGAACTGAGTTTGAAGTTCTATGAACATCAAGCTAACAAAAGGAAAAGGGAAATGGAAAAAAAAAAGCTTCTGAAGGTAATAAAAATCAATAATTAAAACATACTCATCTCACACGCTAGTAAAGTAATTCTCAAAATTCTCCAAGCCCGGCTTCAGCAATACGTGAATCATGAACTTCTAGATGTTCAAGCTGGTTTTAGAAAAGGCAGAGCAACCAGAGACCAAATTGCCAACATCCTCTGGATCATGGAAAAAGCAAGAGAGTTCCAGAAAAACATCTATTTCTGCTTTATTGACTATGCCAAACCCTTAGACTGTCTGGATCACAATAAACTGTGGAAAATTCTGAAAGAGATGGGAATACCAGACCACCTGACCTGCCTCTTGAGAAATTTGTATGCAGGTTAGGAAGCAACAGTTAGAACTGGACATGGAACAACAGACTGGTTCCAAATAGGAAAAGGAGGACGTCAAGGCTGTATCTTGTCACCCTGCTTATGTAACTTCTATGCAGAGTACATCATGAGAAACGCTGGGCTGGAAGAAGCACAAGCTGGAATCAAGATTGCCAGGAGAAATATCAATAACCTCAGATATGCAGATGACACCACCCTTATGGCAGAAAGTGAAGAGGAACTCAAAAGCCTCTTGATGAAAGTGAAAGAGGAGAGTGAAAAAGTTGGCTTAAAACTCAACATTCAGAAAACAAAGATCATGGCATCTGGTTCCATCACTGCATGGGAAAAGCCCAGGCTGCTAAAAGCCCTGGGCTTTCTTTGGAAGGAATGATGCTAAAGCTGAAACTCCAGTACTTTGGCCACCTCATGGGAAGAGTTGACTCACTGGAAAAGACTCTGATGCTGGGAGGGATTGGGGGCAGGAGGAGAAAGGGATGACAGAGGATGAGATGGCTGGATGGCATCACTGACTCGATGGATGTGAGTCTGAGTGAACTCCGGACCGGGAGGCCTGGCGTGCTACGATTCATGGGGTCGCAAAGAGTTGGACACGACTGAGCGACTGAACTGAACTGCACTGAACTTGTTTAAAACATCTAGTATTTAAGGTACATGAGTGAAGGGAGATCATTTTTAAATTTATGTTTAAGTAAAATTATGATGTATGTATATTCATTCATTTCAATTCTACACCATATACTTAGGGACAGTAACTCAATGTCATCTACCGATAATCCCTATGATTTTGATATGGCATGCAGACCTTTTATATATACATAATGTGATCATTTTGAAAAATAGTTTATGTAGGTTCCTGTGTTATCTGTATCTAGGAGAGTTTGTGTGTATGTTCCTGTGTGTGTGTATTTTATTTGCATCATATTAGATATAAATCATCCCAGAGAAATGAAAATCTTACTGTAATGGATTCTCCTGGTTCAAAAGGTGTACCACCTTTTAAATATTATTACCTTAGAAGTAGCCTAGCCATATCTGAAAAAAATTCAAGGCAATCTTCTGAAAAAGTTTGAGGGGAAAACACATATTGATCAGTACTAAGTAGTAAAAATTTATTGCAATGTTGTCAGTTGCTTTATTCCGGATCAATACAAATCTCACCAAAAGCTTCTTAAATGCAATAAGAATCTGACAAGACCTTTTTGTCACAGATTAGTGTTAAAGCAATGAAAGAGCCCCTAAGGAAAATTGTCTTTCTGGCTGAAATGCCAGCTGTATTCTGTTTCTGAAGTGTTCTATATGTGTTCGACATCTTTATTGATGTTGTGGATGTCTAAAAAGAAAAAAAGAAAAAGAGCCTAAACATTTTGTGGGCAGAGTAATGCAAATGAGGATAAGCAGAGAATTTAGATTCACTGCTCCTATCAGAAATCCATGATTTGATGCATACTATATTGCTGAGCAGAATTAGATTATAGCAGCCCAAGCCCAATTAAATTCTGTAACATTCTTAGACTATTCCATCAGGTTGATGCTAAATTAATTTTTAAAAAGGTAATGCAATATTTTCAATAAGATTCAAGAATATGTTAGCAAAATATTTATTTTTCTTAAGAAGAAGAAAGGTTATAAACTGGATACAATGTAAATTTAGATTTTGCTCAACAAAGCATCTACATAGTAGAATAGTAGAATTTAATTTGGAACTGTAGAAGGAGTTCTCTGGAGCTTGAGACAAGGCTGCATTTCATGAATTCTGATAACATGAGAGTGTAGTCATCTTGGCAATCTTATAATGTCAGTTTGCATAAGTAAACCCATTGAGGCTTGCTTATTTTGGTACATGTTACTCTTGGCACTAACAGTTATTTGGATAGAGAGAAAGTGCATGCATCTTCCATGATATTTATGTGAAAATAATTTTATGATAGGTATCAGTTCAACTGTGTAGAGATTTATCTTTTTCAAATAAAAGAAAAATCTGATTTTGGAACTGTACCTTTTACTTAACTCCATTATTTTAGCACCCCTTCCCTAGGCAGATAAACGTAGGCATGCTTTTTTAAGCCTGCCAGTCTTGCTTTTTTATCTGTGTCTCTTCTCTAAGTTCTTCCCTTTGTGATCTCAAATAATAGTCTTTGTTAGTGCACTTGTGCAGCTCTATGTATTATAATTTCTAGTAATTCTTAGAATTAGTATGATTTTAAGCTTTGTTCAGTCACTAAGTTTTGTCTGACTTTGCAACCCCAAGGACTGTAGCCCCCAGGTTCCTCTGTCAATGGGATTTTCCAGGCAAGAATACTGGAGTGGATTGCCATTTCCTTCTCCAGTAAAATGCAAATGAATATATAATATTATTTTACAAACATAATATATAAAATATATGATGAAACCAAGGATGGTGATAATAATTATAAATATATATGTATGCAATGAATGTATTTCAGGCATGTATATACATATAAATTATATTAATTATACATTAGATTTTATTACATAACATTATATATCAGTGCCACTGTAAGCACAGTGATACTGTTTTGAAAACTATTACATGATTTGAAATTAATTTTTTCCAATTGACTTAATGAATGTTGCTACTTTGCAAGAAATTCTAGAATTAAAATTGACAAGGTGCGGAATGGAAATATATTTTGCAAACAACTTAACATAATTATTTATTAGCTTCATAATTCTTAGCTTCGAGGAAAAATGTTCGAAGGCTTACCTTGAATATTACTTATTGGGATTTAGGACAACACAGTGAGAAGCAATGGGGTTGTTTAGATTATTAGCAAGATCATGGTAGACCTATGTGTATAATCTCATGGAGTTTATTGCACCCTATTCCACATTAGTGGCTCTAATGTAAAGGTAAATAAGCATATGGTTAATGACACAGAGGAGCCTGTCCCTATATGGTGCTGTTGCCTGTATCACAGCTTTGGAACTCACTTGTATCTAAAGGTTTGAGAAATGCTAGAGGGCAACAAATCATATAAGGAGTGTGGCCTTGGGAGAAAAGTATATCTGGCTTCAAACACAGGCTCTCTGTGTGACTAGCTCTGTGACCTTATGAAATTTATTTCTGTTCTTTGGCCTCGGGTCCCTGGTTGTTGAAAACAGGAACAGGTATGATATACCTTTCTGAGAAGGTTTCTGTTTCTGCCTGAGCACCTCTTTGAGACAAGAGAAAGAGTATCTTCATAAGAATCTTCCTGTAGCCACTATCATAATAAACACACTGCCTTCTGCCTTGTTTTAATGTCTTGGTGCACCCCCACCCCGAAATTTTAGTTTTTCTCATCTTTCTTATCTACTAATTCTTAATCATTAAACTTTGTAATCAAATCATCTTGAGTTGGTCTCCTGGGTATAGGATGAGTTCAACATTGAAATCTGATAGCTTCCAGAAACCTCCAGACAAGTGATGAAATTGAAATTCTTGCTGGAACAGAGCCACACCCTTTCGTTTATATCTGTCTTGTTTATGGCTGCTCTCACCTCAAAGACAGAAAATCGTGACAGAGAATTTATGACCCTCAAAGCCAATCTGATCATTTAAAGAAAACATTTGTGAACCTTTGGTCTAGACAACCTGGTTTTATGGTGAGTGATTTCAAGTGGAGCATATCTTTATGTGTAGAGAGAAAGGAACTAAACAGCCCATTGCATCCTGCAATTACAGAGGCTCTGCTTTCGTAATAGTCATTAAAAATCATTAGATAGACCGAGGTCAAAGACTGGATTTAAAAGAAATGAAAGCTTTCGATTGATCAAATTAAGCACTAAATTCAAGTATCGCTTCCCTATTCTAAAACAGTCTTTCAGTCATAACTATTACCATAACAAGGACTCACAGAGCAAAGATTGAACCGCATTTTAACTCCCTTGGGAAATTGTGTCTACTTCTAAAATCATTCACAGATGATCTCCACCTTCAACTCCCAAAGACCTGGATTCCCATTTGGGTAGAAAAATCTTTAACTAATAGCCCTAGTTCCTTAAAATTTTTGTTTCTTACACTTAACATGTACTTAACTCTGAGAAAAGGGGCGGGTGGGGGAGTGAAGAACTGGTTTCTATTCTTGTAAATATAACACCTTTTGTGACTATAAAACTAATGTAAGAATCATTAAATAGATGCATTTATTCATTGAGAATATTATGCTCCTGTGGCTATGCACGTGGAATAAATCAGGCTGAGCAGCACTTACTCTCCCTAAGGGCTTTCAATTGGGTTTAAATATCTTTCTGCCTGAAGTCATATGGTTTAGAACCGAATCAAAACGTGTGGATTAGGATTCCTGAGCATTTTTGACAGTCTAGTGAACAAACAGGAATGAAAACGGGAGTTTCTCGATAACTTTTGTCGCTGCTTTTTTTCAGATACTGACAATAGTGAAATAGGATATAGCTTACTTTAATTTGCAGTAAATCAAGTGTGGCTTCTATGGATCATGTCTGTCTAAGCATGAATGTTTTCTAACTGCTTACAAAAGATAAGATGAGTGATAGAGATGGCAGGAGAACAAATTTATTTTATATTATTTTTGTATTAAAATAAAAAAATCATTTATTTGGGGGTGACTTCCTCTCCTACAATACAGTTTTAATATTTTTTCCACTCTGCTTCCCTTCAGATACATACTTCTTCTTGAGCACACAAAAGAAGTCTTTTTAAATAAAAACTAACCACTATGAATAGTATTAGAAAAGGCTCCCATTGCTAAACGTAAGACAGATTTGGGGAATTTGTGGATGATAATATGACACTTTGAATAGTAAGCCTTCTTTCTCAAACACCATGATTTTGGTTTTTGACTGCTATATACAGAAAACAACCAAAGTTTAGTAATCAAAATCTCAAAATCTTTATAATATACACAATTTTATGGGTTAGGAATGCAAGCAGAGTATATTAGGGATTGTTTTTTGCCTCCAAAACACCCTCCATTTGTTCTTAGCTTAAATGGATCATATGGTTGTGGTTGGGCTTTACTGTATCCTCTGGTCTAGGGCTTCAGCTCTACCTATCCTCCAGGATGCTTGATTTTCCCCCACATGCTGTCTTCTAAGGCAGACATATTCGAGACGGGTTCTTCACTCAAGTTATGGGGACCAGGTTGGAATGTGTGGGACAGCTGGTAGCTCTCCAGCATCTCCCTTCCTATTCAGACCTCTCTACATGGCTAATGTGGGATTCATCACAGGGTGTCATTCAAGAGAGACTTTTCCCATGACAGCCATCTTCTCTTCAAGTCCCAGAGGGACAGATGAACACTGTTTGAGATTTTTTTTTTTAAATTCAGTCTCTGAAGTCACTTCTACTGCATTCTACTAATCAAGCAATGTGCCAAGACCAGTTGGAATTCAAGGAGGGTGAGAAGGATAAAATGCATACACACAATACTCATGCATAGAGGAATAGAAGTGATGATAGTTGGTAGTGGCCGCGCCTTCCTATTTATTAGAGTGAGGAACTTCTCTAGTGACAACAGTATGCATCTAGTAAAGAGAAAGAGGGAAAAGAACACAGGATTTAGCAGTAGGGAGATATAAACTGTGTTCACTGGCTGGATGACTTAATGCACCTTACCTTGTCTCTACCATCCTTATTTCCTTGCTGCTGCTAAGTCGCTTCAGTTGTGTCTGCCTGTGCGACCCCATAGATGGCAGCCCACCAGGCTCTGCCATCCCGGGGATTCTCCAGGCAAGAATACTGGAATGGGTTGCCATTTCCTCCTCCAATGCAGTATAGAGTGAATCACTTTAAAATTAACATTTTAAATTTTTTGTCATTTCATTTTTTACTGTTTTTATTGAGCTATAACTGACATACAACACTGTATTTGTTTCAGGCATAAAGCACAATGATTTGAAATATGTATACATTGAGAAATGATCACAACAATATCTATTTGATATCTGTTGCTCAGTCATGTCCAACTCTTTGTGACCCCAGGGACTATAGTCTACCAGGCTCCTCCATTCATGGGATTCTCCAGGCAGGAATACAGAAGTGGTTAGTCATTCCCTTCTCCAGGGGATTTTCCTGATCCAGGAACTTAACCCAGGTCTCCTGCATTGCAAGTAGATTCTTTACCATCTGAGCCACCAGGGAAGCCCATCTATGATCAAACATAGTTACAAAGTACTTTCCTTGTAATGAGAACTTGTAAGATCTACTCTCTTAGCAACTTTCAAATATACAATAAAGATATACAAATATATAATATACAGTTCAGTTCAGTCACTCAGTCGTGTCCGACTCTTTGCGACCCCATGAATCACAGCACGCCAGGCCTCCCTGTCCATCACCATCTCCCGGAGTTCACTCAGACTCATGTCCATCCAGTTTGTGATGCCATCCAGCCATCTCATCCTCTGTCGTCCCCTTTTCCTCCTGCCCCCAATCCCTCCCAGCATCAGAGTCTTTTCCAATTAGTCAACTCTTCGCATGAGCTGGCCAAAGTACTGGAGTTTCAGCTTTAGCATCATTCCTTCCAATGAACACCCAGGACTGATCTCCTTTAGGATCGACTGGTTCGATCTCCTTGCAGTCCAAGGGACTCTCAAGAGTCTTCTCTAACACCACAGTTCAAAAGCATCAATTTTTTTTCGCTCAGCTTTCTTCACAGTCCAACTCTCACATCCATACATGACCACTGGAAAAACCATAGCCTTGACTAGATGGACCTTTCTTGGCAAAGTAATTTCTCTGCTTTTCAATATGCTATCTAGTTTGGTCATAACTTTTCTTCCAAGGAGTAAGCGTCTTTTAATTTCGTGGCTGCAGTCACCATCTGCAGTGATTTTGGAACCCAAAAAAGTATAGTCTGACACTGTTTCCACTGTTTCCCCATCTATTACAGTTACTTATTTCAAATAAATAATTTCTGAGAATTATTTATTTTATGGCTGGAAGTCAGTTCATTTTGACCACCTTCACTAATTTTGCTTCCCCCAACCTCACTCAGCCCCCATTAACAAAGCACCAATTTGTTAATTCATCTAGTAATGGATCATATTTGATGGTTACTGGCTGTATTTTAGAAGGCTTAACACTCTCCTTTATTTGGATTTTGCACATGGTGACCTCATAAAGAACCAGAGAAAATTTAAAGAAGGAATAATAATAATTAAAAAAGTGAGTATATTCTTTCAGCTCTGAATTATGCCATAAAATACAGATTCCCCAGACCCTGCAGGACTAACAGTGCAACTGAGCATTATTATTCAACCGTCAGGAAAAGGACAATGAAAATTGGTTAATGCATAAACATGAAATAGTCCAGAAATTCTATTCATTTTACTGACCTGAAGAACGAAAAAAATCAAGAGGCTTACCGAAGCTCCATGACAAAAGTGCCATATCCAAGCTGCCCCTCATTAGGTAGCCTAGCAGTATCCTTTGTAAATCTGGTTAACCCTCAGGATTATTTTACTCCTACTTACTTGGGAACTCATTTGGAATGCTACTGCTGCGGTTATAGCTGTCTTTTCCCATCCAAAAACTAGCATTGATGATAATTGCCTAGTCTTTACAATGCTTAGTTTTTCCAGGAGTCTTTGACATGCCATCTCCGTAATGTTTTCACCACCCATCATTTACAGGGACTACCTCACACCTCACAAATAATTGGACCTAATTGAAGGTGCACTCAAACCTTTACCATATCAAAACAAGAGGCCAGAAACCAGTTGCAGCTCAATTATTGCAGAATGTCACAGCCACAATATGTATCAAGAAAAAGAAAAAGAATTGACAAAAGGGAATGTGCTTTCAAAATACGTTTGTCTCCTTGAATTCATCATAATAAGTGTCTCTTCTTTATTCCCAGTAATGAGGCCTTGTCTTCTCAGGGTAGCTGCTTACTAACCGCTACACTCAGTGTCCTTTATTATAACAACATTGTATTGAATCTTTCACAACTGGATAAAGTATTTCATCCTTTATTAGCTTCTTTCCTTCATAGACAAAGTATAGCCGGTAAAGATGTCATTCTTGTTCTTTGAAACAAGTAGATTAGTGCATTTTCTCATGGGATTTGGCAAAGTCCTTCAACAGACGTGACTGGCAGAGGAAGAGGCTGAAGATGCTGGCCCCAGGGAATAGATTGCTGACTTGATAAATCTTTGGGTCATAAAAGGTCATCTCTTGATGTCTGGAAGAAAGATTGACTTACTAACAAATACCAGCAAGAAATCTTTCTGTAGTATAAAATACAAAGCAAGCAAACTAATACTAAACGACTATTTGCATGCTAGCAACACCAATGGGCAAACAAACACAGTTAAGACATTTTCAATTTTCAATTTATTGTGAGTGATTTTTCAAATTATAAAGTCTGCAGAAAAACACATGCTTTTTGTACTTGTTTAGATTTTCAGTGAACTGTATGGGGAACAGTAAGTTTTAAGCAGAAGTAATCATAGCCACATCCTAAAAATGCTACTTTGAAATCTAGGAATAAAAAAGATTTGAAACCTGCTTAATTTCTAGTAATAAAAATTAAAAAAAATCGCTGGAAATTAAAAATCACACAGACAGCTGAGGTTGAACTACTCATTATTAATTAATTCATAAACCTCACTGTAATACTTGGCTGCAATATTTTTAGCTTGAAAGGAAATAGTAAAAACTGAGACTAGAAAATGAAAACAAAACAAGGTGATCTAACCAGTTCAGCCCATTAGAACTATTCCACCATCCATGATTTCTAAATTTAGGAAACAAATTCTGTTTTTTTTCCCCCTTTTCTTGCTTTTTTCATTTATTGTAAAATCAAGAAAGTGAAATATTCTAAGTATATGCTTACAATGATTTTACCATTAGGAAAAATGCTAGTGATATTGTCAGTGAGTCATTTCCTTCTTTGTTTATATTCCTACCTAGATTTTAAACCACAGGCCATCTCACCTCTCAGCTCTCTCTCAGTGCCTTTTCCTTTATCCCTAGAGAATTAATCTCATGTAAGTCTTCAACTTTGTGGCTGTGACCTCGGAAATTTCTTCGGTACTCCACATTGTGATAATTCTTTGTCTGAAAGAACAAAAGAGCATGAGTTAACCCTAAAAGAGGAGCTGGACTGCAGAAAGGAAGCAACTCCAAGCTACTGACCAAGGCAAGCCTCTATCATACCTCTATTTCACCTTTCCCAAAGTTTCATGTATGTTGTCAATATTGTATATCTGCACATACACATAGAGATTGCTAGATTGTGGTACCTAACAATAAGAATTTCAACATAGGACTTTGTTTCTAGTATTATCTAAACTCAATACCTGGACGTACCCTGGAGATTCAACTGATGTTTAAATAGATATATTTAAACACCAACAATATATATTTAAACTCCAACAATATATTATTGTTGTTTAGTTACTAAATCATATCAAACTCTTTGCAACTCCATGGACTGCCAGGCTCCTCTGTCCACGGGACTTTCTAGACAAGGATACTGGAGTGGGTTGCCTTTTCCTCCTCCAGGGGATATTCCAAACCCAGGAATCGAACTCACATCTCTTGCTTTGGCAGGCTGATTCTTTACTGCTGAACCTTCAGGGAAGATTCATATATATCACATGTATTAGTTCAGTAGCAAATTTTAAAATGAGGCAAATATTATATCCATAAACAGATATTTGGGGGGCTGTGAATCATCCTAAAATTGGGGCAATATTAGGCAATATGGAATTTTCCAAGAGAAATAAAGTGAAAGGCTAAAATTGCATGAAGAACTTCTGAGATCAGGTAAAGATAATAGAAGGAATAGCTATAGTTTTTGTTAGACCCTTTATATGCATCATCTCTCTAGTCCTTACACAGGGCTTCCACAGTGGCTCAATGGTAAAGAATCTACCTGCAATGCAGGACATGCAGGTTTGATCCCTGGGTCAGGAAGATCCCTTGGAGAATGGCATAGCAACCCACTCCAGTATTCTTGCCTGGAGAACCCCACGGACACAAGAGCCTGGAGGGCTACAGTCCATGGATCGCATGGAGTTGGACACTACTGATGCGACTCAGCATGCATGCAAGCATGCTAGTCCATACACAGTAATGCACACAGTCTGACTACTTGGCATCCAGAGCTGTTTGATTACTTCCCTTGTGTCACAGATATTTTGAGAGGAGTAGTGGGGCCTTCGGAGAAGGCAATGGACCACACTCCAGTACTCTTGCCTGGAAAATCCCATGGACGGAGGAGTCTGGTAGGCTGCAGTCCATGGGGTCACTAAGAGTCAGACACGACTGAGCGACTTCCCTCTCACTTTTCACTTTCATGCATTGGAGAAGGAAATGGCAACCCACTCCAGTGTTCTTGCCTGGAGAATCCCAGGGATGGGGGATCCTGGTGGGCTGCCGTCTATGGGGTTGCAAAGAGTCAGACACGACTGAAGTGACTTAGCAGGAGCAGCAGCAGCAGTGGGACCTTCATTATTTATCTTAGGACCAAATGCTTGATCAATGCAAAGGTAATAGAATCTTAAATTTTTGAAATGATATAGAAAGTGTTAACAAGAGTATATGATTATTAAGAAAGAGGTCAGAATTTTCTTGACCTGAATATTTGTGTGGGTTAGATCTTCAATGGATCACAAGGACTGAGGTATATGTAAGAAAAGTTTTTTGGCAAAAATGTTTATAAATTACTGCCCACAGGAGTGGAAGGAGCCTCGGAAGATGATTGTTTCTATTAAGGCGAGTTTCTGAATTTGAGCTTAAAATAAAATTAACTTATGATGTTCTGTTCTGTTTGGGATGATTAGTCACCACATCTGGACAGTGAGAGAGGCCTCCACCCAAAGATGACTTGAAATAACTGAGTGAGTCTGACATACAGAGAGAGCATTTTGGAAAACAACTCATTCAAGTATCTCATTTTACGCAAAAGAAAATGAAGTTCCAGAGAATGGAAACAATCTTTGCCTGTCAGTCTATGTAGGTGCTCACCAGGAAATCTCATACACTCCCTGTCACGTACATTGCTCTTATTAACTTCTTGGTCTTTCTTCAAAGGCACACAGGCTATCCCCATCTGGTGGGAATCCCTTTCTCCATTCTGCTTTCTAGAAAACCCCATGTCACTCTTTTAGGCCAAGAACAAGAGTACAGTGTATATTCTCAGGAAGATCAATTAAGTAAATAAATTAATCATGTAAAAATGAGCCATTCCTCATATCATTCGTAATTTCCTGATGGTAGTTGGACATAGGCATCTATAGCTCGATTCTGTGTATCTGTTGTGAAAATTAAAGGCAGAAACAATAACTTAGAGGAACTCAGTCAACAATATGGCTGAGAACTCAGAAAGGAGCAATGGATTCTTGGTTAGTGCATCAAATAAAGGACAATAAAAGATGGCTAGAGGAGCATGTCGATGGAAGCTTTAGCTGTGAGGCCAAGACAGTTTACTGCTTTTTCTTAATTTCCACATATTTATAGAAAGATTTTCTATTACATGAGATAACCTGATCATATCTCTGCCTTGCATTTTGTGTATGGACAGCTGTGAATGATTTATGAGACTGCACTTCCCTCATAGCTCAGTTGGTAAAGAATCTGCCCGCAATGCAGGAGACCTGGGTTCGATTCCTGGGTTGGGAAGATCCCCTGGAGAAGGAAACGGCAACCCACTCCAGTATTCTTGCCTGGAGAAACCCATGGATAGAGGAGCATGGCAGGCTACAGTCCATGGGTTGCAAGAGTCAGACACGACTTAATGACTTAATTACTACTACTATATGTGAATGATTCATGAGAGAACAAAAGTCATCCACACAGTGGTCATTGTGGGAAATAGCAAAGCAGTAACTTCCTAGAAAACAACAATGCTTTATTATGATGATGATTTTTATATTCTTGTCTTTCACAGTTAAAATTTAAAAACAAATTCATTAGAGAAAAATAAAATCAAATTTTTAAAATGTTCAAGTCAATCGTTAAAACCTCTTTTTCATGAGAAAGTAAGAAATCAATTATAATTTAGTTTGTCTACAACTTGTAAGCATATTTAGCAGCTTAAAAAAAAAAAAGAAGACTTTTAACATTTACGACTATTAAATTTACCAAAAAAGAAAAAAAAAACAGAGAAAGTGAAAGTCATTCAGTTATGTCTGACTCTTTGCAACCCATGGATTGTAACCTGCCCAGGCTCCTCTGTCCATGGAATTCTTCATGCAAGAATAATGGAGTGGGTTGCCATTTCCTCCTCCAGGGGATCTTCCTCACCCAGGGATTTAAATTGGGTCTCCCAAATTTCAGGCAGATTCTTTACTGTCTGAGCCACCAGGGAACACTAAGCTGTCACAAATTGTTAAAAATATGAATGACCTCCATGTTCCTTCCCACTTCTAATGAAAGTTCTTCATCCTCACTGAACACTACATCTAATGGCATTTATCACCATTCCTTTATCTATAAAATAAAATCCTTCTTCTCTCAGCTGTTTTGAAGTTAGATGGGGTAACACATATCAAGTGATACACAGATCTTGATAATTTTTATTTTACTTGTTTCACTCTAATGAAGAAAAATTGTGACTAAAGAAGGTAAAATATTAAATTATCCTAAATTTTATGAATTAAGATTCTCATACCTCTTAGAATGATAAAAGAGAAAGTTTACATGGATCTAAATGAAATTTATTCTGTATATCAAGAAATAAAGATACTCTAATTTTCTATGTGTTCACTAGCAAGGAAGGCTTTAAAATAAACAGCAAATTTAATTGCAAATAAAAATGGTGTATGTTCCATTTCAACAAGTCAAATGGAAAATCAATGTATTTTATACAATAGAATGTGATTTATATAGTCATAATATGTATATTACTTAATACTACAATAAATTAGTAAAGCAATACACTAAATCTATTTCCTAACAAATTATAATTAGAAATGTAAATATCACAATTAATAACAGAAGGCACAGGCATTTTGCTACTTCATAAGTAGGAACTAATTTAAATATATTCATGCACTGTAAACTGTTGCTTGGTTTCCGCTCAGAATAATTAGGCAACCATGAAATTAAAGGGAATAATTTGATTTCATTTCCCATCACATTATAATTCTTTTAGGGTCGGAACAGGAGGAATAACAGATAATAGAATGTTATATTTTCTCTTTACACTGATTTAGTATGATTTCTCAAATGCATTTTATTTTAGAGTTAAACATTCATGCCTAATTCCATCTACATATTACATTTCATTTTAAATATGGCTTTAAAATAAATAATACATAGAATTTTCTATTATCTCTTGATTCTTGTTAATTATGTTTAGAGCACAATTTTTAAAGGGTGAAAAGAGAGTTTGCCTACCTACTTTACCTTTTTTACTTCTATGTTCAGTCCTCACCTTTCCAGTGATAACTACCGAGGCCAACATAGTGAATCCTGACACTGGGCACCCGAGCCTCATCAGCAGCACTAATTTGGTTTTATTTTTATAGCATTTATCATGTTAAAATATACTATACAACTTATTGCTTTTTGTTTTGGCTTTTTTTTTTTTTTTTAATCTGTCTCACTCATAGTAAGCTCCTGGACAGCAAAGATCTTTGTCTTTTTGTGAATGTGTCTCAGCCTTCTTTTAACAGTGCTTACAGCTTCTGCAATATGTGAACTGTGAACTTCCTGATGTTCAAGCTGGTTTTAGAAAAGGCAGAGGAACCAGAGATCAAATTGCCAACATCCGCTGGATCATGGAAAAAACAAGAGAGTTCCAGAAAAACATCTATTTCTGCTTTATTGACTATGCCAAAGCCTTTGACTGTGTGGATCACAATAAACTGTGGAAAATTCTTAAAGAGATGGGAATACCAGACCACCTGATCTGCCTCTTGAGAAATTTGTATGCAGGTCAGGAAGCAACAGTTAGAACTGGACATGGAACAACAGACTGGTTCCAAATAGGAAAAGGAGTATGTCAAGGCTGTATATTGTCACTCTGTTTATTTAACTTATGTGCAGAGTACACCATGAGAAACGCTGGGCTGGAAGAAGCACAGGCTGGAATCAAGATTGCCGAGAGAAATATCAATAACCTCAGATATGCAGATGACACCACCCTTATGGCAGAAAGTGAAGAGGAACTCAAAAGCCTCTTGATGAAAGTGAAAGTGGAGAGTGAAAAAGTTGGCTTAAAGCTCAACATTCAGAAAACGAAGATCATGGCATCTGGTTCCATCACTTCATGGGAAATAGATGGGGAAACAGTGAAAACAGTGTCAGACTTTATTTTTTGGGCTCCAAAATCATTGCAGATGGTGACTGCAGCCATGAAATTAAAAGACCCTTACTCCTTGGAAGGAAAGTTATGACCAACCTAGATAGCATATTCAAAAGCAGAGACATTACTTTGCCAACAAAGGTTCATCTAGTCAAGGCTATGGTTTTTCCTGGGGTCATGTATGGATGTGAGAGTTGGACAGTGAAGAAGGCTGAACGCCGAAGAATTGATGCTTTTGAACTGTGGTGTTGGAGAAGACTCTTGAGAGTCCCTTGGACTGCAAGGAGATCCAACCAGTCCATTCTGAAGGAGATCAGTTCTGGGATTTCTTTGGAAGGAATGATGCTAAAGCTGAAACTCCAATACTTTAGCCACCTCATGGGAAGAGTTGACTCATTGGAAAAGACTCTGATGCTGGGAGGGATTGGGGGCGGGAGGAGAAGGGGACGACAGAGGATGAGATGGCTAGATGGCATCACTGACTCGATGGACGTGAGTCTGAGTGAACTCCGGGAGTTGGTGATGGACAGGGAGGCCTGGCCTGCTGCGATTCATGGGGTCGCAAAGTGTCGGACACGACTGAGCGACTGAACTGACTGAACTGATGGGCTTTCCTAGTGGCTCAGATGGTAAAGAATCTGCCCACAATGCCGGAGATCAGGGTTCCATCCCTGGGTGTGGAAGATCCCCTGGAGAAGGAAATGGCAATAGACTTCAATATTCTTGCCGGGAGAATTTCAAGGACAGAGGTGCTTAGCGAGTTATGGTCCATGCGGTTGCAAAGAGTCGGACATGACTGAGCGATTAACACTTTCACTTTCGCTTAATGAATAGACATCTTTGGTAATACCTTTACATTGGATCCAAAGTACTGGAGTTGGGGCAGGAGGAGAAGGGGACGACAGAGGATGAGATGGCTGGATGGCATCACCAACTCGATGGACGTGAGTTTGAGTGAACTCCGGGAGTTGGTGATGGACAGGGAGGCCTGGCCTGCTGCGATTCATGGGGTCGCAAGGAGTCGGACACAACTGAGCGACTGAACTGACCTGAACTTACATTGAATCACGTTTTGGTCATTTATTATGTTAAGGCAATCAAATATGGAACATTCAGAATGCTATTTTAAACATAGGATGCATTTTTTTTATTTTTAATTTAATTTTATTTTTAAACTTTACAAATTGTATTAGTTTTGCCAAATATCAAAATGAATCCACCACAGGCATACATGTGTTCCCCATCCTGAACCCTCCTCCCTCCTCCCTCTCCATATCATCCCTCTGGGTCGTCCCAGTGCACTAGCCCCAAGCATCCAGTATCATGCATCGAATCTGGACTGGCAACTCTTTTCATACATGATATTATACATGTTTCAGTTCCATTCTCCCAAATCTTCCCACCCTTTCCCTCTGCAGCAGAGTCCATAAGATGCACTTTAAGATTGTTTAGAAAAATGACTATGTAGTAATCTTATGATCTGTCAGTCAATTCTAGACAAATTGAGAAGGGGAAATAATCACAGAGGTCAATATTAGAAACACATATTTTCAATGTGATCTGTTTATTAATGGTGCAAATTTGAAATATGTCATAATGAGGAAAAAGTAAAACAGAATGCTTGGGAAATGCAGCCTCATTAATTGGTTGATAATATTAACGAAAGGATAACTATTGATATCAAAAATATTTTGTGTTAGGAAGGCCAGGGATTAGCTGTGAATTTTCAAAACTATGTCTTTAGATGCTGCTGACATAAACGGTGATTTTAGAAAACCATATAATAATTTTTCCTTGTACTTGTTCATGCTAGTTGGCTGTGGAATTTCATATCATCAATAAGAGAAATTTACAATAAAAAGAGCTGCTTCTGATTACTGTTCAGAAATAATAACAGAGTTTGTCCTCTGTGTCGGGTGAGGGGGAGTTGGGGAAAGGATGGTGGATACTCATGTGTGGGCGTGCATTTGTGTGTGGGTGGCACACACATATGTATCCTACAACTTGATGAAGAGTTTATAGCCAACTTGTGACTCGATCTAAAACCTTTAGAGGTGAAAATTGCCATTTTGATCTAAGGAAAAAAAAATCACTGAATTATAAGCATGGCCATAGTACCAGAAACGATGGGGTCAGAAGGAGTTGTTAACTGTGCACTCAGGAGTGGTGTCTGCAATGAGTTATCACCCGATAAGAAATTCAGATAGTGCTGGACAACATTCATGATTCTCAAATATTTGTAAATTGTGTGGCTTTCCAATTTCTGCAGTTTCTTTTTCTAATGTCTTGTCATGTT
This sequence comes from Bos mutus, assembly GCF_027580195.1. Taxonomy (NCBI): domain Eukaryota; kingdom Metazoa; phylum Chordata; class Mammalia; order Artiodactyla; family Bovidae; genus Bos; species Bos mutus. Next base: position 26,693,078 of record NC_091617.1, read on the forward strand.
TCCTATAATTATATGCAACAGGAGCCTTAAATGAAATGCCCTGTATGTTTGTCTTCAAAATCTCTGAGGAAGAAATACATTATGGAATAATCTTTCTACTTTCTAGCCAGCCTTGGGAGTAAAAAAGCTTTCCAGTGGTAAATTAGAAGGGGGTAGCTGCCAAAAGCAGAGAAAATTGGTTGTAGTCCCTATGAGTAGTAGCAGTAAAAGAAAAACTGGATAAGGTCTGAGAAAGGAACTTGCACTTCAATGCTTTAAATATCTACTTGTAGTTTGCCATAGTCTCTATCACTCCACATTACTCACAGCAGGCCAATTCATACATTTCCTTCAATTGCCTGAAATGTATGTTTATGGACTCTGTTTTTAGCAGTGCAAACCCACTGTGGGACATACAACCGAAATTTTAAGGAAGCAGGAAAACTAAGGTTCAGATTTGCTTTCAGGACTGCAAAGGGATAAATGATTACTTTGGACTTCTCTGGAATTATTATCACTCATCTGTTAACCAGAACCTCTTCACTCTATTTGGCATTATCCATTTTAGAGGAGAAAAATAAAAGTCAGTTCAGTTCAGTTCAGTCACTCAGTCGTGTCTGACTCTTTGCAACCCCATGAATCACAGCACGCTAGGCCTCCCTGTCCATCACCAACTCCCGGAGTTCACTCAGACTCATGTCCATCGAATCGGTGATGCCATCCAGCCATCTCATCCTCTGTCGTCCCCTTTTCCTCCCACCCCCAATCCCTCCCAGCATCAGAGTCTTTTCCAATGAGTCAACTCTTCGCATGAGATGGCCAAAGTACTAGAGTTTCAGCTTTAGCATCATTCCTTCCAAAGAAATCCCAGGGCTGATCTCCTTCAGAATGGACTGGTTGGATCTCCTTGCAGTCCAAGGGACTCTCAAGAGTCTTCTCCAACACCACAGTTCAAAAGCATCAATTCTTCGGCGCTCAGCCTTCTTCACAGTCCAACTCTCACATCCATACATGACCACTGGAAAAACCATAGCCTTGACTAGATGGACCTTTGTTGGCAAAGTAATGTCTCTGCTTTTGAATATGCTATCTAGGTTGGTCATAACTTTCCTTCCAAGGAGTAAACATCTTTTAATTTCATGGCTGCAATCACCATCTGCAGTGATTTTGGAGCCCCCCAAAAATAAAATCTGACACTGTTTCCCCATCTATTTGCCATGAAGTGATGGGACAAGATGCCATGATCTTAGTTTTCTGAATGTTGAGATTTAAGCCAACTTCTTCAATCTCCTTTTTCTGCCTCTTGAGAAACCTATATGCAGGTCAGGAAGCAACAGATAGAACTGGACCTAGAACAACAGACTGGTTCCAAATAGGAAAAGGAGTGTGTCAAAGCTGTATATTGTCACTCTGCTTATTTAACTTATATGCAGAGTACATCATAAGAACAGCTGGGCTGGAAGAAGCACAAGCTGGAATCAGGATTGCTGGGAAAAATATCAATAACCTTAGATATGCAGATGACACCACCCTTATGGAAAAAAGTGGAGAGGACCTAAAAATCCTTTTGATGAAAGTGAAAGAGGAGAGTGAAAAAGTTGGCTTAAAGCTCAACATTCAGAAACTGGTCTTGTCCAGAAAGCCTCTCTTAAATTCTAAACTCTTCAAAACAATTCGAATTATTGTATCTGGTCAAATGTGGACTTAAATCAAATTTGAACATTTATTTTACCCCAGTATAGTTATTTGCCTAGAACACAAGGCACAACAGAATGATAAAACAAAGATGGTAAGGTTCTTATGGGTTAAAAAGATAAGCTTTGGCCTTGAGCCCTTTTGAGTGTCAATTGCCATTCAAGCCCCATAACTACCCTCCTGCCCCTATTTTTCTGGCGATGCTGTGAATGATGGGCTTATTTTACTTGAGAGCCACTTAGAATTTTCTGTTGTGACCTTCTGGGGTTTCTCTTTATTCGGCCACCTGGAACCATTTATTACAACTGCTTTCACCTCTCTGACTCTTGAGTTCCCTTTGAAGTTTCACCTTTTGGTCTCTACCAATCTGGATCTCATTTTTCTTTTTTTTTCCTGTAGTGACCAGGGCTAGTGGCCTCTGCCAAGCAGAATGAAGGGGATTTTGCCTAGTGTTACATCTCCTTAATTAACCAGATTGGAGAATTTGCTCTTTCAGTTCCTCTCTCTTGAAAACCAAACAAGTCACAATAGGTTGGGTCAGCCCAGTGTGATTAGTTGACACTTCTAGCACTCACAACTGCCCCGTAGTCAAGAAGCATGATGCATCGATGATATATGCTTGACTGAGCCTCTTCTGATGAAAATTTCTTTTTCTGCATAGAATAGGATGTGATCTGTAGAGCTAGAGAGTAACTTTGTGAGAGCAGAATATTTTATACATATATTAGTTTTATCCTAAGAGCCATCATGTGTATTTGTTGTAATTTGTATTTAAAATAACCTCAGGTAATGAGATATTTTAGAAACTTATAAAGGCAAAGAATAAAAAAAAAATCACCCACTAGAATTGACTTTAGGGTCAAACTTGATTTAACCTGCTTCTAGTGTTTTCTAGGTAAACATAATATCACACAGAGACAACACAGCAGAACCCTAGGTTCTGTAGGATTCACAATGCAATTGAAATATTTCCTTGCAGACAAACTTAAGAGACAGTTGCTTTTGATGGCTATGTTTACTCTGCTCCTAGACAAGTCAGAGCTGCCAGCTGGTGCCCTGTGATGGAGAGGACTGATGTTTTCCCATCTGTTCTATATGTTGTACATGCCTCAATAGCATCTCCCTACTATGATTTTGTCTGTATTCTGCTGCTGCTGCTGCTAAGTCACTTCAGTCGGGTCTGACTCTGTGTGACCCCATAGATGGCAGCTTCTCTCTTTTCCCAAGAGATGACATTTTAGTTGTTATACAGAAGACTTTTAGCTTAACTAATTATCTACACAGACAAATAAGTTTAGAAAGCTTGTGTTCTAATGATAGTCGTATACATACTTATCTATGGCAGGAAACTATAGATGGCATTGTTTTCAGTTAAGGAGTTACTCTGGATTTAGAGGGAATAAACTTAAATTCCACTGACTGGTGTAGCTCAGATGGGAAAGAATCTGCCTTCAATACAAGAGACTGGGATTCGATCCCAGTCAGGAAGATCTTCTGGAGCAGAGAATGGCAACCCATTCCTGTATTCTTGCCTGGGAAATCCCATGGACAGAGGAGCTTGGCGATGTACAGCCTGTGGGATTGCAAAGAGTCAGTCACGACTGACCAACTAACAATACTGCCACTACTACTCAAAGTCACAAATGTAAAAACACATGGAGAAACTTTGGACTGCATTTTAGCTGTTAGTTGTCCAATTGGTGCGTCTAAATTTTCATTTGTATGATCTGAGGAGAATTGTAACCACATCAAGGCTACATCTTCAGTATTGCTAGAGACTTATGGAATGTCTTTTCTCAATTTTACTTTTTTTCTCCTCCTCTAATATTTCTGCATTTTATCAGGCAGAAAATGAAAAGAAAATGCATTTAGACTACTGCTAGGTATTTTGAAAAGTTTATTACGTATTGCTTTACGTTCTTATTTCTATATCTCCCTTTTACAACTCCATTTCCTTTCAAGTGTTCTCTTTTTGCTGCTTGTTATTCTCCATTTTATCAGATGGTGCAGCACTGGATGCAGTTTCTTAATTTTCACGTTGGCTTTTAATGGCTTTTTGCAGTTAGAAAATAAGTAAATGCTCTTGAATTTTTTAAAATAATTCTATTTTTAATATAACACTAATTAAGTTTTAATAGCCTAGCATATTGCGTTGGTCATGCACTGTATTGGTCAGATGTGAACAACATGGTGTAAATTGACTTTTGTTCCAAACTCATCTCTATTGAAGAAATGTTATTTTCCTGGATTCTGGATTTAAACCAGCCCTCACCCTCATTCATAAAAGAAAAATGAAAATAGCCAAACCTATCAATGTAGCCAAAATCTCCAAGTTTACCAATATATTCTGTTGGTAAGGTTGGGGTGCAGGGATGGGGGGAGGGTGGTATGTTCCTAAATTTCTGTGGCACTGTAAGTTGGCTCATACCTTGAGGAGAAGTATTTGGCAAATCTACTAATATAATCAATTCGTATACCTTATGATAAGCATTCCACTTCTGGGAATTTATCCCTCAGACAGTCTTGGCACACATGCAGGAGACAAATACTGAAGGTCAGTTATTGGGGCATTGTCTTAACAGCAAATAATTGGTTTAAATTCTTTTTGTCAATGGAAAATAATATTGGACAGCCCTAAAGAAGAATGAGGAAGGATTCTATTCACTTATAGTAAGAAATTATAATTTGACCTTATAAAATGAAAAACAGAAGACATAAAAAGCGTATTTAATATGTTCATTTTCTATACAAAGGTAAAAAATAGCAATATACATTTGCTTACATTTGTATAAAAATAACTATAAACTCACAGAAGCTGTTATTTAATGACAGTTGAATAAGATTTTAGAATATGAATGGCAAAAGAAGGAGTGAGATTTCAACTCTATTCAATTTAGTTTAAACATTTAATTTTTTTTTTTTTTTTTACTTTACAATATTGTATTGGTTTTGCCATACATCAACATGAATCCACCATGGGTTTAGACATGTTCTCAATCCTGAACCCCCCTCCCACCTCCCTCCCCATACCATCCTTCTGGGTCATCCCAGTGCACCAGACCCAAGCATCTAGTATCCTGTATCAAACTTGGACTGGTAATTCGTTTCTTATATGATATTATACATGTTTCAATGCCATTCTCCCAAAATATTTAAGTAGATTACTTATTACACACATAAACACACATATACACACATAGGAACACAACAGGTCAATACAAAATGAAGATGAAAATTTATCAGAAAACCTGTGGTAAGTCACATTACTACAATTGAGCACAGAGTGTGGTTCTAAGGAAATTCTGGTGTGATGGGAATATTTGTATCATGATTGTGGTGATAGTTTCACAGGGGCATATATGTGTCAAAATTTACTGTTTGATACACTTTAAATTGAAACAGGTTATTAAATGCAAATCATATCTCAAACAATTCAGTTGAAAAAGCTTTATTTTGGACCTCTAAAACTACTACAATTACTACTAATAATAATTGTTATTATCATATTGATATTTTATCATTATATAATATATATATAGAAACAACTCTATTATATAGACATCACTTTTAGTATCTACTTATACAAAATGTGAAGAAGGCTGAGCGCCGAAGAATTGATGCTTTTGAACTGTGGTGTTGGAGAAGACTCTTGAGAGTCCCTTGGACTGCAAGGAGATCCAACCAGTCCATTCTGAAAGAGATCAGCCCTGGGATTTTTTGGAAGGAATGATGCTAAAGCTGAAACTCCAGTACTTTGGACACCTCATGCGAAGAGTTGACTAATTGAAAAAGACTCTGATGCTGGGAGGGATTGGGGGCAGGAGGAGAAGGGGACGACAGAGGATGAGATGGCTGGATGGCATCACTGACTTGATGGACGTGAGTCTGAGTGAACTCCGGGAGTTGGTGATGGACAGGGAGGCCTGGCGTGCTGCGATTCATGGGGTTGCAAAGAGTTGGACACGACTGAGTGACTGAACTGAACTGAACTGATACAAAATGGAAGTATTTTCCCACATGCATAATGCTAGATCACATATGAAAGCATTTAAAGTGGTCTGATTTTATTTACGTTTATCAGCTCTTAGAAAGAAGGTCCACATGAGTATTCTATCCTTCCTAACCTGCTTCATTTTCTTCAAATGACTTATCATGACCTGATATATCACATACATCATTAAATATCTATCATCTTCCTTTCGGTTCAGTTCAGTCACTCAGTCGTGTCTGACTCTTGGCGACTCCATGGATTGCAGCACACCAGGCCTCCCTGTCCATCACCAACTCCCGGAGTTTACTCAAACTCATATCCATTGAGTCAGTGATGCCATCCAACCATCTCATCCTCTGTCATCCCCTTCTCCTCCCACCTTCAATCTTTACCAGCATCAGGGTCTTTTCAAATGAATCAACTCTCCCTTTAGAATAGAAGTTTTCTGAAGATGTGGACTTTATTTAGTTCACTGCTCTGCCCTTGGCACTTGATGTCTCTAGCATGTAGTAGGCACTCTGTAAATACTTGTTTACTTCTTAAGAAATGGATTAAAATAAGTTACAAATAAAACTCTTAGAAAGTTGCCACATTGGAGAGTTAATCTCCAAATTAGCTCTCAACAGCCAGGGTTTCCTCCAGCATTGGAATGGACCATCCTGTCTTTGAGTTCCAGAGGAAGTGGTTAGCTAGTATATACAGGAGAAAGTACAGAAAATTCATTAGAATTACACTTTTAACAAAATGATATGTTTCCTATATGATACATGGAAGCCTAGGCTGGAAGGGATAACAACAGATTCACCTATTCCTTTTCAGGTCACTTCCGGGCATCAACTTTCTAAAGGCTAGGTTTGATGGAAACCAGCAACAGTTTAACTTTCTCTATCTCTCTTGTCTGAAGTCTCTGTTTATTCAGTATGGTTTGTGTCTGTATGTGTGGTGTTTGGTGTGTTGCTTGTTTTATGCCTATCATAAAAGTTAAATTCATTTGTTAAATATGCATTACAGAAGATCTTAACTACCAACGAGTTCATGATCATCCTGTTTTTTGACTAGTTCAACTATTTATTTATGTGTTTATCAATATATTTTTATCAAGACCTACTAACAGCCTTAAAGAGATAGGAAAATTCTTAAAGATCAGAATACCGTACCATCTTACCTGCCTCCTGAGAAACCTGTATGCAGGTCAAGAAGCAACAGTTAGAACCACACATGGAACAATGAACTGGTTCAAAATTGAGAAAGGAGTATGACAACACTGTATATTGTCACCCTGCTTATTTAACTTATATGCAGAGTACACCATGTAAAATGCTGGTCTGGATGAGTCACAAGTTGGAATCAAGATTGCCAGTAGAAATAACCTCAGATAGGCAGATGACACCACCCTCACAGCAGAAAGCTAAGAGAAACTTAACAGTCTCTTGAAGTTGAAAGAGGAGAGTGAAAAAGCTGGCTTAAAACTCAACATTCAGAAAATTAAGATCATGGCATTTAGTCCCATCATGTCAAGGCAAATAGATAGGGAAACAATGGAAACAGTGACAGACTGTATTCTCTTGGGTTCCAAAATCACTGCAGATGGTGACTGCAGCCATGAAAGTAAAAGACACTTGCACCTTAAAAGAAAAGCTATGAAAAACCTAGACAGCATATAAAAAAGGAGACACATCACTTTGCCTACAAAGATCTGTATAGTCAAAGCTATGGCTTTTCCAGTAGTCATGTACAGATGTGAGAGTTGGACCATAAAGAAGGCTGAGCACCAAAGAATTGATGCTTTCAAAATGTGGTGCTGGAGAAGACTCTGGAGAGTCCCTTGACCAGCAAAGAGATCAAACCTGTCAATCCTAAAGGGAAAAAACCCAGAATATTCATTAGAAGGGTTGATGTTGAAGCTGAAGCTTCAATATTTTGGTCACCAGATGTGAAGAGCTGGTTCATTGGAAGAGACCCCAGTGCTCAGAAAGATTGAGGGCAAGAGGAGAAGTGTACGATAGAGGCTGAGATGGTTGCATGGCATCATCAACTCAATGGACATGAGTTTGAGAAAACTCAAGAAGATAATGAAGACAGGGAAAGCCTGACAGGGTCTCAAAGAGTTGGACATGACTGAGCAACTGAACAACACAGGTAAAAGCCTGGCACTGTTGTAGGCACAGGAAAATCAATAGGGAATAAAAAGCCTGGACTTGTCATCCAGAGTTCACATATTTTTCAGGAAGACAGGAAATATTGTACATATAATCAAGAAATATTAAATGTGAAGATGATATCACACACAGTCTGTTTATCTAGTTATTATGTGGAATGCAGACTTTAAAAGGGAAGAATGAAAGCCACAGAGCCCTGTTAGATTTCTAAAGTCCTCAGGAGAGAATTGCCTTGATCTGCATGAGTTAGGGTATTAGAAATGGTAAGAAGTCATTGAATTCAGTGTGTATTTCATAATCAGAATGGATATTCTAATGAATTGGATGTGGGAAATGAGGAGATAATAGGAGTCAAGAGTGCCTCCTTTATTTTGCCGAAAGAAAGTATTTTAATGATGGGGAAGGCAGTTGCTCATTCTGCTTTGGTTATAAATTTGATATGACTATTGGCACCAAATAAGGAATGCTGAGTGGAAAGCTGGGGAAAAAAAATGAAGTTTGATATTAAGAGAGTGCCAGTGTTGGAGATAATAATGTGAAATTGATCAGCTAGTAATTATTCTATTAATATAGGATTTATAGATGGAATTGTAAAGCATGAGATAGTAAGAGATCATCTGGAAAACAAGTGAAGATCCAGAAAGTAGGTGGTGAGACATTTCAACCTTTGGTATTCCATTATATAAAGGTTTAGAAAGAAGAGCCAGCAAAGGTCTCTGTGGAAGAAGAACACCAAGACAGAGAATGTGTTTTAAAGTCACTTAAATATCTGCACCTCAATGCTCATTACAAACCTACTCGCAATAGCCAAGCCTTTAAAACAACCTAGTGTTAGTCATTCAGGCATGTCCAACTCTTTTGTGACCCCATGGTCTATAGACTAGACTCCTCTGTCCATGGAATTCTCCAGGCAAGAATACTGGAGTGGGCAGCCATTCCCTTCTCCAGGGGAATCTTTCTAACCCAGGGATCAAATCCAGGCCTCCTACATTGCAGGCAGATTCTTTGCCAATCGAGCCACTAGGGAAGCCTCTGACTATTAATCAGCTATAGGAAAACAAAATTCTGCCATGTATTGTAACATGGACCTTGAGGGCAGTATGCTATATAAAGTAAGTCAGACAGAAAAAGACAGTTACTGTATGATTTCATTTATATGTGGAATCTAAAAAAAAAAAAAAGAGAGAGAGAGAGAACTATACAAACAGCTAGTAGCTGGGTGATAGGCAAAATGAGAGGTGTTGATCAAAGCATATAAACTTCCAGTTATGAGTTCAATGAGTTCTAGGGATCTAATGTACGGCATGGTGGTTATAGTTAACAGCACTGTATTAAATACTTGAAAATTCCTAAGAAAGTGGATCTTCAATGTTATCACCAGAAAAGTATAAAGAAAGTGAGTTTATGGATATATTAGCTAACCTCACTATGGTCATCATTCCTCTCTATATATGTGAATCAAATCATCACATTATACACCCTAAGTGAAAGTGAAAGTCATTTAGTCATGTCCAACTCTTTGTGACCCCATGGACTAATACAGTCCATGAAATTCCCCAGGCCAGAATAAAGGAATAGGTACCCTTTCTCTTTTCCAGGGGATCTTCCCAACCCAGGGATCAAACTCAGGTCTCCCACATTGCAGGTGGATTCTTTACCAACTGAGTTATACATCTTAAACTTAGTGTTAGATGTTAATTAAATCTCAAGAAATCTGTGGGTAAAAGACAGGCAGGAAAAAACAAAACAAAATGAAAAAACACCAGTGAGTATGTTGTCCTGGAAGCAAAATGAAGAAAATGCTTTAAAAAGGAGAAACTAAGTTTCTGTGTTAAACTCTGCTGGAATTTGAACAATTTGAAAGTAAGAAATAGCTGTTGAATTAAACCAGATATTGTTGTCTTTAATCATGATAAAAGTCTCGGTGGACTTCTAGGATTTTATGCCTAATTGGAATATACTGATGGATGGTGCTATTTGTAGAGAACCAACCTGTCAATGTAGGAGATATAAAAAAATGCAGTTTCAATCCTGGGGTGGGGAAGATCCACTAGAGATGAAAATGGAAACCCACTTCAGTTTTGTTTCCTGGAGAATCCCAGAGACAGAGGACCCTGGCAAGCTACAGTCATACGGCTGAAAAGTCAGACACAACTGAGGTGAATTAGCACAAGCACAAGAGACAGGGATTTGAGAGAGTCAATTCCTAGAAAGGTTGATTGTGGTTTTCAGTCTGTCTGCCACCATCGAAGAAAACTAATCAATCTGACCACATGGACCACAGCCTTGTCTAACTCAGCGAACTATGAGCCATGCTATATAGTGCTACCTGAGACAGATGGGTCATGGTGGAGAGGTCTGACAAAACGTGGTCCACTGGAGAACAGAATGGTAAACCACTTCAGTATTCTTGCCTTAAGATCCCCATGAACAGTATGAAAAGGCAAAAAGATAGGACACTGAAAGATGAACTCCTCAAGTCAGTAGGTGCCTAATGTGCTACTGGAGATCAGTGGAGAAATAACTCCAGAAAGAATGAAGAGACAGACAGAGCCAAAGCAAAACAGCACCCAGTTGTGGATATGACTGGTAATGGAAGTAAAACTTAATGCTGTAAGGAGTAATATTGCATAGGAACCTGGAATGTTAGGTCCATGAATCGAGGCAAATTGGAAGTGGGCAAAGAGGAGATGGCAAGAGTGAACTTTGACATTTTAGGAATCAATGAACTCAGACTGGAATGGGTGAATTTAACTCAGATGACCATTATATCTACTACTGTGGGCAAGAATCCTTTAGAAGAAATGGAGTAGCCATCATAGTCAAAAAAAGAGTCCAAAATGTAGTACTTGGATGCAATCTTAAAAATGACAGAATGATCTTCTGTTTGTTTCCAAGGCAAACCATTCAATATCACAGTAATCCAAGTCTATGCCCTGATCAGTAATGCTGAAGAAGCTGAAGTCGAACGGTTCAATGAACACCTACAAGACCTTCTAGAACTAATACCTAAAAGAGATGTCTTCTTCATTACAAGGGACTGGAATGCAAAAGCAGGAAGTCAAAAAAATACCTGGAGTAACAGGCAAATTTGGCCTTGGAGTACAGAATGAAGCAGTTCAAAGGCTAATAGAGTTTTGCCAAGAGAACGCACTGGTCACATCAAACACCCTCTTCCAATAATACAAGAGAAGACTCTACACATGGACATCACCAGATGGTCAATACCAAAATCAGATTGATTATATTCTTTGCAGCCAAAGATGAAGAAGCTCTATACAGTCAGCAAAAGCAAGACTAGAAGCTGACTGTGACTCAGATCATGAACTCCTTATTGCCAAATTCAGGTTTAAATCGAAGAAAATAGGGAAAACCACTAGACCATTCAGATATGACCTAAATCAAATCCCTTATAATTATCCAGTGGAAAGGATTAAATCTGATAGACAGAGTGCCTGAAGAACTATGGAAGGAGGCTCGTGACCTTGTACAAGAGTCAGTGGCCAAGACTATCCCCAAGAAAAAGAAATGCAAAAAGGCAAATGGCTCTCTGAGAAGGTCTTAAAAATAGCTGAGAAAAGAAGAGAAGCTAAAGGCAAAGGAGAAAAAGAAAGATATACGCATTTGAATTCAGAGTTCCAAAGATTAGCAAGGAGAGCTAAGAAAGCATTCCTCAGTAATAAGTGCAAAGAAATAGAGGAAAACAATAGACTGGGAAAGTCTAGAGATATTTTCAACAAAACTGGAGATACCAAGGGAAAATTTCATGCAAAGATGAGCTCGATAAAGGACAGAAATGGTATGGATCTAACAGAAGCAAAATATATTAAGAAGAGGTGGCAAGAATACACAAAGGACTATGCAAAAAAGATTTTCATGGCCCAGATAATCACGATGGTGTGATCACTCACCTAGAGCCACACATCTGGAATGCAAAGTCAAGTGGGCCTTAGGAAGCTAGTGGAGGTGATGGAATTCCAGTTCAGCTATTTCAAATCCTAAAAGATGATTGTGTGAAAGTACTGCACTCAATATGCCAGCAAACCTGGAAATCTCAGCAATGACCACAGGACTGGAAAAGGTCAGTTTTCATTCCAATCCCAAAGAAAGGCAATGCCAAAGAATGCTCAAACTACCGCACAATGGCACTCATCTCACACGCTAGTAAAGTAATGCTCAAAATTCTCCAAGCCAGGCTTCAACAGTATGTGATCCATGAACATCCAGATGCTCAAGCTGGTTTTAGAAAAGGAAGAGAGGAACCAGAGATCAAATTGCCAACATCCGTTGGATCATTAAAAAATCAAGGGAGTTCCAGAAACACATTTACTGCTGCTTCATTGACTATGCCAAAGCCTTTAACTATGTGGATCACATCAAACTCTGGAAAATTCTGAAAGAGATGGGAATACCAGACCACCTGACCTGCCTCTTGAGAAATTTGCATGCAGGTCAGGAAGCAACAGTTAGAACTGGACATGGAACAGACTGGTTCCAAATCAGGAAAGGAGTACGTCAAGGCTATGTATTGTCACCTTGTTTATTTAAATTGTATGCAGAGTATCATGAGGAATGCTGGGCTGTATGAAGCATCACCGGCATGATGAACATGAGTTTGAGTAAATTCTGGGAGTTTTTGATGGACAAGGAAGCCTGGTGTGCTACAGGCCATGAGTTTGCAAAAAGTCAGACACGACTGAGACTGAACTGAGTTTCACCTCACCGGAGGCAGTACAAAATATGAGGGATCATTTACCTCTTAGAACTTCCTGGAGCAGCTGGTGTCAGATCATGTATGGGATTTTCTTGGTTTCTTTCACTTTCCTTTTCTGCCTCCCAACTCTCTGCTCAGCTTCTTCAGGAGCACTTCTCAAACATATCACTTGCACCTAAATTCTTGACACAGGGAATTCTTCTTGGAGAAGAAACATCAATGTTTGATTTCAGCAATATTAGAATGAAAACTCAGTACATGGAAATGAATAAATTTTGTAATACAATGGTGTTCTGCTTTCATGAAATGTAACAGAAGTATTTTCTATTAGGATGTCATCTTGACTATTTCTAATTTAATCCATACCACTTCTCTGTGTCAGAAATACAGATCTATTACAAGGAATAATTAAGAAAAGTAAGGAAATACTTTATATGTTAGTGAATTAATGAAAACTTGATTCTTCTTACTAGCTTTTTCCAAAGTCAACTCAAAAGACCTCATTCACAAGAAATATTATAAAATGATAATACAATAGCTAAATCATTCATGCTCATAATGCTAAAAAGCAATATGTTTTCTCTCTCCCAGTGATCTCCCTAGTGTTATTAATAATGAAATCTATTAGTCTCACACATACAAATGTGTCAATGTTTTGAGAAGAATAATTAATACAAGTAAGGAATTATAAAAATATACATAGTTAAGTTTCATAATATTTTAAATTTCATTGCTACAGTTGTTGATTTTAGTTTACCAGCATTGACATCTGTTAACACTGAAATTCCATAATACTGTTGTGACAATTTCTCACAATTTTAAGACTCTGCAGAAAAATTTTGTGACTGGTGAATTTTATACAAACTATCTTCCAAAATTATTTCATGTATTTTTCTTATCCTGAAATCCATTATTTGCAATAAAAATTGGCCTACACCCCTATCCTTATATCTTTCTTGATTATCAAAAATCGAAACAAAACAAAAACTTCTCTTGTGTTTCATAAGCTGTCTTTCCCAGGTTCTTGTCCATAAAGAAATTAGACTCTATCTCGTTCTTTAAATAATAATGAATATTTGTACATGGCACAAAAAGACTTTCTGAGGAACAATGAGAAATCTTCCTCTACATGTATTTCATGAATGGGTCCTTAGGAACAGATGGTGACTGATTTCACAACCAGATATAATTGGACTGAATCACATTTTTGTATATTTTTCACTTTAATAATACTATAGAGATAGCATAATATATTTTAAAATATATTGTTACCTAATGTTACCACTAATGATTTTTTTAAGTTTACTTTCAATTTTAAAATAAAATCTCTGCAAGTACCAAGAGTAGAGTCATGCATATATATTTGTTAAATGAACAAATTAATAAATAAGTCATATTTCTGTAAATAAAACATAAATATCTTATTATTTGCCAACTGTGGTCAAAGATGCCTCTCCACACAGTAAGTTCTCAGATTTCAAATTAGTCTTTTAAGATAAAGGGGAAACCCTGATGATAGAGACCAGATAAGAACCAACTGATAAAATCAGTTTAAGGTAATAATTAAAGAGGTGAAAATTGGCTTATTATAAGGTGACTTTTACTGGGAAAATGTATTTTGACCAGTGTGAAATATATCCATATGTAAAAATATAAATTTTGGTTCAATTAAAAGAATATATCTTAAAGATCAATCAATTAAAATGTGGGACCTGTGTTGGATTCTTAATTTTTATAATTCTGTCTAAGTTACTGTTGGTACCCATGGAAAAAAGTGTGCATGAACCAATTTCCCAAGTTTCTTAGAAAAGATCGCCATTGCAGAGTATAATCTTGATGCTAACTTAAGGGAAAAGAAAGCATGAAAGAACATTTCCTGTATTATACATCAATGACAAAATATATCATAACTTATATATTGTGACAATATTTCATTTGTTGACTGTGTGCTTTGTTGATGTGGGGGAAGTGCTGCCTATGAGAACCTGAGTGGTTTAAGGATTATTGCCAGTAAACCTCAAGATGAAACAGGAGTGATAATGGAAAAATTATATTCTGCTGGAAATCTCTGGAGGTTTTACTACATGAGGTATAATTGGAACTGCCTAGCAAATCAGTAATCCAATTTCCAAATCAAGTTTATTAGTCACAAAAAACATGGATACTTCAAATCTATCTTGGGGGGTCTAATCAATAACAACAGGAAGTAGGAATACAGAAAATCATCTTAATTTTGAAAGGTCCACTAGTAATAAATGCTTCTGAGGGAGAAGGAAAGGCCCTTCATAGTCATTATTTAGATACTTTGACTTAAAGATTTGGCGTTTTAAGAACAAAGCATGATATTCTGTTGACAGGGAGTATTTTCTTGGATTTCTCTTACAGTTAAACCCCTTCCACTTCTAGATAGAAAATTATTAGGGACAATCTAAGATGAACTATGAACAGTTACAATTCAAAATTTTCTGAGGCATTTCTCTGCAAATGTGTATTTAAATATAGCAAATAAATATAGCTTAATTATTTTCTGAATACTAAAGAATCACTTGGAGCAAAAGGACATTAATTTTGATTTATATCAAATTAATATTATAAAATCTTCTTGAAAATATTTTCTTATAAGCTATACAAAGATTTTCTTTTGCCAAATATATAATTTTATAAAACATAATTCACCTCAATTTACATACACACATATTTGCTTCATAATTTAAAATTACAATATGAAATAAATAGAAACAATAATCCATAAACAAACTCAGAATGTCTACAAAATGATGCAATTATTAATAAGAGTGGGCATTTGCTGTTTTGAGATGGAAGTTCAAGATCCAACAGTCCTAAATTAAAATAAACCTTTACATTCAGTGAATTTCTTTTTATACGAGCTTTGACTTTTCTCTGTGTTGCCCCTCCCCCATGGCAGAGTGTGAAGTGGTTAGAAAAGAAATCATAATACCAATTCACAACTCCGGAACCCAACTGGGATCAGCTGCTAAAGATATTTCTGATCAGAAATAAAGAAATAACCTTCTTCTGTGGGGCTTTTCAGCTTTGACAGCAGAAAATCTCTTCAATTTTGAAATCTGAGATATCCAGAAAAATAATTTTCCTGCAATAATCTGACTCAAACATGTGGCTTTAGCAATAAAACATGGCATCATCATGATTTTGTCTTTTGGAATACGTATGTTACTTCCATGTATGCTTACTGAGTTTCAAGATTTAAAAAATGGAAAACATGGTGTTGTTCCCTTTAACAGTGTTATTTGTCCAAGAAATTTAGTTGTGTAGAGTATCCAAAACGGATTATTATTTTTTTCTCATTTTTAAATTTAAATTATTCCCATTGTGTACAACATTTATTTTTTATAAGAATTTTTTTTTTTTCCTGGAGAAGCAAAGAAGATGCTAATCTCCAAATTTTCATAACTATGCATTGCTTCTTGGCTGAAAATGGACCAGCAATTCTGAGAAATTATAAAACTGATTGGATTAGAGTGTTAATGCAAATAGTATTAAATTTCTCCCAATTTTTGTCACCTACTTCAGAGAAAAATTTCTCTGGAAAACCTAAGGAAGCAGTTCCTGTCCTGCTATACTCAGGGGTGACTCTGGCAGAAACAGGGACCTGTCTGAAGAGGTTCCTTCTTTAGAGGGCCAGCCCCACACACCACCATGTCTGCAACAGTCTCAGCTGGGCCTTGTAGCCAGTTAAACTGGGGACCAGCGCCACACATCAGCACATGCAGAGCAGTTGAGGCTGTAACTTTCAGTTAGCCAGGCCAACCCCAGCCACGGGTGCACTGCAACAGTTCCAAGCAGGCCTCATAGACAACCAGAGCAAAGACCAACCCCTCCATGAGGGTGTTGGAAGCAGTCACCATCAAATCACACAAGCAGTGTGCCAGAGGTCAGACCCTCTGGCCAGTGCACCCACAGTGATCACAGCTGGACCTCATAAATTTACAATAGCCAAGATAGGGAAGCACACTCTGCCCACTGATGGATGAGTGGGTAAAGAAGAGGTACATATATACAATGGAATACTTCTCAGCCATAAAAACAAATGGAATTGTGCCATATGTTACACCACGGTTGGCCCTAGACTATATAATTCTAAGTGAAATAATTCAGACAGAGAAAGACAAATACTGTATGATTTCACTTACATGTGGAATTTAAACAAAACAGATGAACAAACAAAACCAGAGACAGATTCATAGATACAGAGAAAAAAACTGGTGGTAGCCAGAGGGGAGGGGAGGGAGGGATTGGGTGAAATAGGTATAGGGGATTAGGGAGAACAAACTTACAGCTGTAAAATAAGTCAGAAGGAAGTAATGTAGAACATAGGGAATATCATTAGTAATATTATAATAACTTCATATGGTGACAGCTGGTTAGTAAACTTGTGGTGATCAATTCATTGTGTATATAAAATGTTAAATCGCTATGTTATACACCTAAAACTAATACAATAGTGTATGTTAGCTACTCAACTTAAAAAGAATTTACTGAACACTAGATTTAAACACATTCTATTCAATCCAGCTGTCCTATTTGGTGTAATGTTTACAACTGGAGAATCCTATGGACGGAGAAGCCTGGTAGGCTGCAGTCCATGGGGCTGCACAGAGTCGGACATGATTGAAGCGACTTCACAGCAGTTACAACTTCAGAAAAAAAAATTTCTCACTCTTGTCTCATTTTCTTCTGTCTTTTCCTTTTTTCACTCCCTTTTGTAAACAAACAAACAAAAAATCTATATAACAACAAATAAACCAAGAAAAAAATTCCTTCCATGCCCTGTCTATGGGCTTCCTCTTTACACCTGAATGGGCCCTGGCAGTATGCATGTATTTACACTCAGAATGCAGAGTTTCCTGCCACAATCAATGGAGCAATAAGTGTTGATCCAAATTGTGCTTATTAAATTGTCTTTTGTGAAATGAGAGCAGTCTCCTGGAAGCAAGTGGAAGCAAGACATCTATGATCTGCACTGTGATGAGATGTGAATCTTCTACCTTGTGGCCAGAGCAGAGTAAGATGAATTTTACAGTGAAAAAAATGGGAGCAGATGTCATAGCAGTGAGAAACAACAACAGTAAAACAAGCAAACAAGAAATAAAGCAGAGAATATTGTCTGGTCCTTTCTCAGCATTCCATTCCCAAGGTCTTGTTTCTTCTCCCAGCCTGGCTATAACCTGCCTTGAGTTTTTTAAAAATATTCCTGTAGCAGAGTAAATGTTTCTTTTATTTTCAGTTTATAATGTCTTCTAGAGGCCTCCCAGATCCTCCCCTTTGCAATGTCTTTCCATCCATGGAGATGAGGATAGAGAGGAGGCCTAGATTAATTCTTGACTCCCCAGATTATTAGATTGTGACTTTATAAAATGATCTACTTTCTGAGTCTTAGTTTCCTCTACTGGAACAGAAGTCTCTTAATACAGATTGCACAAGATTGACCCAGGGGATAAATTTGGTGGTTTAGGTAAAGCACCTTGCACAGCTCCTAGCATGATTAATAAGTGTCCCTCTCCTTCCCCCTCCTTGTCTTAGCTGCATTCATTAAAATCTCAGGGCCTCAGTACAAAAGAGCAATTTTCTCTCTATTATATCCTATGCTTTTCTGGAGTTTTTGGTACTAGATGAGATAAGAGAGACAGATCATGTATCATTTTAAAAAGTCTAAAATATGAAGTTGGCAACTTATAGCAACGTTTTGCAAGTTGTGAACTTTAATGAAGCTGATTGCCCTTTGGCATCTCTGTCACTCAGTGTCTCATTCTTAGAAGTTCCATAGGCTCCTCTCTGTTATTTCTTCACCTCTATGTTAGCATAAGAAATACTATCAGTTTCTTTGTCACAGAAAATATGGGAGCAAATTCCTGCTTCTATATTACTATTTATTAGCCAAACTTCCATGAGGTTTGGCTTTTTAGAAACAGTAGAAGGGGCTTACAAAAATGGAGCCAAGGAAAAGGCAGAATACCAAGGAGAAACAGAAACATAGAATTGGGAAAATGTAAATCAGAATAGAAGAAAAGGTTAGGAAAAGCATATACGTAGCAGATATTCCGACATGACATTTAGATTAGTTGAGATTAGTCATGTTGAGTTGAGATCCAAATTCAACTGATTTAGTAAAAAAAAAAAAAAAAATGAATCATTGAGCAAATTAGTTACACCATAGAGTTAAAACATATAATTCATATTAGAATGTTGGAAGATGCCAGTCAAATTTAGATATTAATGTATTATTTAGTTTTTAGCGTAGGTGACATCAAATCACTTTCATAACAATGGTTATATTGAGAGATCAACTTCCTGTTAATGACCTTAGTTTATGACAGATAAGCATGTGGAATATCAATGTATTCAAAAATACCTTTACATCTTTGTACCATCCATGACAACAAAGGCACAATTGCCTACACTTACCACTTTCAGGATATTTTGTTACTTTCCCCAGAGTTGTTATTGAGGCCAGAACAGGTCGAGGTAATTCAGAGGGCATGGAGGCCAGTTGACAGCTGCGCAAGATAAGCCTCATAAGTAAGTTCCCTGTTTATTAACCCTGGAGAAGGGGATAGCAACCCACTCCAGTATTCTTGCCTGGAGAATCCCATGAACAGAGGAGCCTGACAGACTAAAGTCTATGGGGGTCTCAAGAATCGGACTCGACTGAGCGACTAAGCACACACACATATACAGCAAACTTGTCCAGCTCTTTCCCAAAAGGAAGACGTCTATATTAGCTTGAACAGCAGTCAAATCTATCCTCTGCTTCAGAGAAACAGAGGATATGTGAACATCCTTGACAAGATAGTAAAAGTAAATGTCATTAATGAATTTTTTAAAAGAAGATTTGAGAAAAGAAATCTCTCTCAAGAGTATGCACAACTTATTATGAGAGAACAAAGAGGAGTTAAACTAGAATGGGAGCTGAGCTTCAGGCAAGACTCACTAACAAAAATAAAATCTAATATTTTCTAGAGCTCACTATATGGCAGGATGATTAACATAAATTAAGGTGTTACATAATAATTTGGCCAACTGATGTGAAAAACGGACTTCTTTGAAAAGCCCCTGATGCTGGGAAAGATTGAAGGCAGGAGGAGAAGGGGACAAGAGAAGATGAGATGGTTGGAAGGTATCACCAACTCATTGGACATGAGTTTGAGTAAACTCCGGGAGTTGGTGATGGACAGGGAAGCATGACGTGCTGCAGTCCATGAGGTTGTAAAGAATTGGACATGACTGAGCAACTGAACTGAACTGAAGATGTTACTGGCATGAATCTCAATGTACATATGGGAGAAAAGATGTAGAGTTTGAAGTTACTTGTTTAAAGCAGCACATCTCGTAAGTGGAACTTCAACTGAACCTATGTCTATCTTAAGAATTTGTAACTATATAAAGTTAGGCATTTCTCCAAAGAACTGTGGATTAACAACAGGCACACGAAAAAAAAAAAAAAAAAAGCTCAACATAGCCAATTGTTAGAAAAATGCAAATCAGAAATACAGTGAGATATCATCTTAGTCTGGTCAGAATGGCTATCATCAAAAAATCTACAAATAATAAATACTGGAGAGGGTGTGGAGAAAAGGGTATCTTTATTACATTGTTGGTGGGATTGGTATAAATTTGTGCAGCCATTGTGGAAATCAGTATGAAAGTTCCTTAAGAAACTAAAAATGGAGCTATCATATGATCCTGCAATCCCATTCTGGGGCATGTATCTGGAGAAAACCATAATTCAAAAAAGATACATGCACCCCAATGATCTTTTGCAGCACTGTTTACAATAGCCAAGACCTGGAAGCAACCTAAATATCCATAGACAGAGGAATGGAAAAAGAAGATGTGGAATATTTATAACGTGGATCATTATGCAGCCATAAAAGAGAATGAAATGATGCCGTTTGTGACAACATGGATGGACCTAGAGATTATCATACTGAGTGAAGTAAGTCAGACAGAAAAAGACAAATATATAATATTGCTTATATGTAGACTCTGAAAGAAAGATACAAATGAACTTATTTCAAAACAGACACAGGCTCACAAACATAGAAAACAAACTTATGGTTACCAAAGGAGAAGGGCAGGATAAATTAGGAGATGGGATTAACAAGTATATACTACATGTGTGGGTGCTAAATCACTTCAGTTTTGTCTGACTCTTTGAGACCCTATGGGCTGTAGCCTGTCAGGCTCCCCTGTCCATGGGATTCTCCAGGCAAGAATACTGGAGTGAGTTGCTGTGCGCTCCTCCAGGGGATCTTCCTGACCCAGGGATCAAACACACATCTGTTATGTCTCCTGCATTAGCAGGCAGGTTCTTTACCACTAGCACCAACTGGGAAGCCCAACATATACACACTGCTGTATATAAAATATAACAAACAAGGATCTACTGCATAGCACAAGGGAACTGTACTCAATATTTGTAATAACCTATAAAGTCTATTGACTAAATTCCTTTTCACAGAAATCCTAGGTCTTCACCAATTGCTCTCAACATCTGAAAAAAGTTAATTTTTATAATTGCTCCAGTATCATAGATGATTGTTTTTTGAGATAATTCAGGTTCCTGTGTCTCCTGCATGACCAGAAGCAAAAGTTTCAGGTAACTAAGTTAAAATAAAAAGTAGATACAAAATTTTAATAAAGAAGGAAATTCTATAACCTGAATATAACAACCAAAATGATATAGGACATTTATTTTTATCCCAGAGATACCAAAAGTGAATTAGGTAACATATGAAGAAATCTAGTTGTGCATGTTGGGAAATTACACAGGGCAAGCTGTCCAACTTGATCCTTTGTCAACCACAGAACTAAGATTTCAGCAGACTTGCTTTTGCTTCTGCATTCACTTTGAAAAATTCCCCCTTCAATCTGTCATTCCCTTTGATACTCCCCATTTTGATTCACTCTATTATTCACTTTGAGAACCCTGGAAATGTTCATTCTCTTTGAATTTCACTCTTATTCCGGTCATCCTTAAAATCTAGCTTCAAGTTTGCATTTTAAAAATGTTAAATAAGTCTAACACTAAGATACTTTTCAAAATGTTTTACATGTATAAAACATGACTTATAAAAAACATTTACAAATAAAATTTACTAACAAAATTTGATGCCACATTGTTGAAATAAACCAATATTTAACTTTCTGTGTACTATATTTGCAAATTCCTGCTTTACTTTACAGGTAAATCAGAAAGTGAAATATATCAACTCTTTCACACTGCCTGTAAGAATTTCTGACATTTTATATTATTTCTAAAAAAATAATTTTCAAAAAAGTCAGTATTTATCTCACTCTGGTAATTTCTCTTCCATTACAATTGGGTTTTTAGATGGCAGTGTAATAGAGAAGGAACTTTGTATTCTATTACAAGTTAATCACTAAAGAGATGCTGCTTATAAGCTTAAATTATACATGACTCATATCTGGAAACCTTGCCTCCCAAGTAATGACTATTAATCTAGAATATCTTCAATTAAGCTAATTAATATTAAATTTTATAAGTACATATTTTTACTTTTCATTCTTAAATTTTCACTCTTATGATTTTAACGTTTGCTGCTGCTGCTACTGCTGCTAAGTCGCTTCAGTCGTGTCCGACTCTGTGCGACCCCATAGAAGGCAGCCCACCAGGCTTCCCCATCCCTGGGATTCTCCAGGAAAGAACACTGGAGTGGGTTGCCACTTCTTTCTCCAATGCATGAAAGTGAAAAGTGAAAGTGAAGTCGCTCAGTCGTGTCCGACTCTTAGCAACCCCATGGACTGCAGCCTACCAGGCTCCTCCGTCCATGGGATTTTCTAGGCAAAAGTACTGGAGTGGGGTGTCTTCTCTGGACTTTAATGTTTACCTTTCTTTTAATAATAAATAATAATGATATATATGAGGTTCTTGAGACTAAGTATTAAATTTTTTCCCTTTTGCTATTCAATAACCTTATCTGTAATTTTTGTTGTTGGTATATAGGGAAGAAATTCAGTTTAGCTTCTCAGATCTGTTTACCTTTTTGGTATGCACTATGGAATATGAGTTATCACCTTGAATAATGAACAGGGAGCGATTCTGCTTGAATCCCTTGTGCCTTTTTGCCTAATCAATATGTATATTAGTTTTCTAGAATTGCCATAACAAAATACTATGAATAATGAACAGGGAGCGATTCTGCTTGAATCCCTTGTGCCTTTTTGCCTAATCAATATGTATGTTAGTTTTCCAGAATTGCCATAACAAAATACTATGAACAACATTACTTTTTTTTTTTTTTTTCAAAATTTTGAATCCTTAGGAGTCTATAATTAAAGTACCTATAGCTTTGGCTTCTCCTGAGGCCTTTTTCCTTGGCTGTTAGATGGTCACCTTCTCTCTGTGAGCTCACTGATCTTCCTCTGTACGTCTGGATCCCTGGTGTTTCTTTATACGTTCAGATTTCTTCTTCTTAAAAAGACACAGGGAAAGGCAATGGCAATCCACTCCAGTACTCTTGCCTGGAAAATCTCATGGACGGAGGAGCCTGGTAGGCTGCAGTCCATGGGGTTGCTAAGAGTCGGACACGACTGAGTGACTTCACTTTCACTTTTCACTTTCATGCATTGGAGAAGGAAATGGCAACCCACTCCAGTGTTCTTGCCTGGAGAATCCCAAGGACAGGGGAGCCTGGTGGACTGCTGTCTCTGGGGTCGCACAGAGTCAGACACGACTGAAAAGACTTAGCAGCAGCAAAAAGACACAAGTCAGAAGACTAGAGTCTAAGCTAATGCCAAATATTAAGTTAATAACCTCTTTAAAAACCTTATCTCCTAGTATAGTCATAATATGAGGTGTTCGGGGCTCAACATATGCATTTGGAAGGAGCATGATCCAGCTATAGCACTATCATGTAATATTTATATATAATAATGTGTGTGTTCATGTGTATATACTTGTATATATTTATTTGGAAAATGCTATATAGGCTTTTTAAATTAAAGTATAATTGATTTGCAATATTATATTGCTTTAAGTTGTACAACCTAGTGATTCAATATTTTTTAGATTATAATTGCATTTAAAGTTATTATAAAATATTGATTGCATTCTCTGTGCTGTACAATATATCCTTGTAGGTTTTTAACTTTATTTTATAAATACTAGTTTGTAACTCTTATCATCTACCCTTATTTTGCACCTTCCTCCTCTCCCCCAACTGGTGACCATTATATCTGTATTGTTATTCTCTATATCATGTCTGGAAACCCAAGCCAAACTGGCGTACTAAACTAGGGGATAAGAGGGGACTGGCAGAGGTGAGTCTAGCTGGTAGGCAGACAGAAGCCAGATGACTAAGATGTGCTAAAGCTATGCTTAGGAGCTGGGGTAGCATTTCATCTGTAATAGAAAGTCATATGTGATTTTAAAGAAAGGTTTGACAAAATCATGTCCATACTTTGGAAAGATTGAAAGTGAAAGTGAAGTCACTCAGTCATGTCTGATTCTTTGAGACCCCATGGACTGTAGTCTACCACACTCCTCCGTCCATGGGATTTTCCAGGCAAGGGTACTAGAGTGGGTTGCCATTTCCTTCTCCAGAGGATCTTCCCGACCCAGGGATCGAACCCAGGTCTCCCGCACTGTAGGCAGACGCTTTACCATCTGAGCCACCAGGAAGGTACAGCAAAATGGAAGACAGACAAGAAGGGATGAACTGGGGTCCAGTTGGTAAGTGATTTAGTAAGCCAAGAAAAAATAACATGAAGAAAGAAGTGTTATTAATAGAAATGGAAATGTTTTCTTATTTCTATTATTCTTTTATTTGAAAAGCATTTTTACAATAATACAGCAAAAATGTATTATTTCAGATAATTAGCCTTTAACTAGATTTCAGTTCAGTTCAGTCGCTCAGTCGTGTCCGACTCTTTGCGACCCCATGAATCGCAGCACGCCAGGGCTCCCTGTCCATCACCAACTCCCGGAGTTCACTCAGACTCACGTGCATCGAGTCAGTGATGTCATCCAGCCATCTCATCCTCTGTCGTCCCCTTCTCCTCCTGCCCCCAATCCCTCCCAGCATCAGAGTCTTTTCCAATCAGTCAACTCTTCGCATGAGGTGGCCAAAGTACTGGAGTTTCAGCTTCAGCATCATTCCTTCCAAAGAACACCCAGGGCTGATCTCCTTCAGAATGGACTAGTTGGATCTCCTTGCAGTCCAAGGGACTCTCAAGAGTCTTCTCCAACACCACAGTTGAAAAGCATCAATTCTTCGGTGCTCAGCTTTCTTCACAGTCAAACTCTCACATCCATGCATGACCACTGGAAAAACCATAGCCTTGACTAGACGGACCTTTGTTGACAAAGTAATGTCTCTGCCTTTGAATACGCTATCTAGGTTGGTCATAACTTTTCTTCCAAGGAGTAAGCGTCTTTTAATTTCCTGGCTGCTGTCACCATCTGCAGTGATTTTGGAGCCAAAAATAATAAAGTCTGACACTGTTTCCCCTGTTTCCCCATCTACTTGCCATGAAGTGATGGGACCAGATACCATGTTCTTCGTTTTCTGAATGTTGAGTTTTAGTCTTAAATGTCTTAATGATATTATGCAAATTTATTAACAATTTTTGATAAATTTATTTATAATTCACTTATTTTAAAAAATAATACTTCATGTGGTTTACATTAAAATTTATAGATGTAATGAAGCCAATACCCTTAATACAAAAAGAAAATTTTAAAAATTAATAAGAAGAATAATACATATGTGAAAAAAGTGAAAAGTGAAGTCACTCAGTTGTGTCCATCTCTTTGCAACCCCATGGACTGTAGCCTACCAGGCTTCTCCATCCATGGGATTTTCCAGGCAAGAATACTGGAGTGGGTTACCATTTCCTTCTCCAGGTGATCTTCCCGACCCAGGGATCGAACCCGGGTCTCCTGCATTGGAGACAGACGCTTTAACCTCTGAGCCACCCAAAAAATATCCTTTGAAGCACACACTATACTTTTTAAAATAAATATTTTATTTAACTTGTCAGCATCCTTAAGTTATGTACTATTATGATATTTTCAGAGAGTTTTAGACTTTTCATTTTGGAGCTGGCTGCTAGAATGAGTTTCCTAAGAAATGGCACATCTTTTATTTATCTTTACAGCACAAACGTCTAGCAAAACTGCCTGAAATGTTAGAAGAATAAGAGCAAATCAGCTCTAAATTTCCTAATAGCCAGATAAAGAATATTATGGAATTTTTACCTCTTTACCTTCTTTTTCTCTTTTCTTATATAAGGGAGCATGACAAAACTAGTGTGAAATGGCTCCTAATAGGGAGAAAATATACACAATAATATATGTAACACTTTACAAAGGTTTTAGACTTGTTCCATAGAAGGTCATGTCTCATCAGCATTTGGCAAAGGACAAAGTCATAATTTTAATTAATTTTTTCAATCCATTCATTGACTAACTCATTTTTTTAAACTACCAATCTCTTAGAACCTCTATTCAAAATTGAGAAAAGATAATTTTCATCAGAAAAGTGTAATGGGGAGCATTTTTTTCTATTAAAATGAAATCTGATATGTGCTAAAAGCAATGAAAGCAAAGAGGATCTTGAGTACAAAGAGGAAGCCAGGAATGACTTTCCAGAAATGGTAACACTTAGGCTATAACTTTTTTTTTTTTTTAAGAATGGGAATAAGATTTATGTAAGTTAAGAGAAAGGAAAGACTATTTGTGAGGGGGTGGGGCGGGGCAGAAAAAAAGATTTCTTCAAAACCTTGTTCCCTTCAGAGAATTTTAAGTAGTTGATATGACTAGATCTCAGTGGGCACGAATTTAGGACTTAATGGGTTTTGAGACCAAAGAGATATACCAAAAACAAAATAAAAAACAAACTACCTCTCAAAACAAACAAACAAACAAAAAAAACACATTTACCAGTATCCTTGTATGTGGTGCAAGGAGTTGGAATTTAATTTAAAATGTATGGATTTTATTCATAGATTCGGATTTTAGAGAGATCACTATAGCAACAGAATATAATATAGGATCATGTCATTGAAACAAAGTATAAAGAGACAAGGAGACATGCCTTTTGCAATACAGGAGAGACTGATGAATTAATAAAATGGTAAGAGGATGGAAAAGACAGAACTTGAACTGGAGTGGAAAGAAAGGGAAGCAAGCAGCAGAGCACATTTATAAGTGGTCCTTCTTTAGGAAATATTTAAACAAAAACATTTAGATAAAGATTAGAATAAGACAAAAAGATGTTGGAGAACTCAGAGGGGAAATCAATCTCTTTGACATCAAAGAAATTAGTGAAAGGATGAAACGTTATTAAGCTAATTCCCCTGGCATGTTGCAGTGCATGGGGTCGCAAAAGTCAACATGACTTAGTGACTGAATAACAACATGGAAACTCAACTGGGCTCCTGTTGCAACTTGACCTGTTTCCATTCCTATGAACATTTCCATATTAGACCCTAACTGTGACTCAGGAAGGTACAGGACAGTTTGGCTGCTTCAACCACTGTTGCAAAGAACATAGAAAAATGTTCTAATTAATCTGAAATAATACATAAGCTGGAGTAAACCTGTGTATTTGACCTTTTGTGTATCTTAGATTCACCAGTCCAAAGCAAACTATATTTGAATATTTTTGTGTCAAAAAAATGATTGATACTAAAAGGGAAATAGTGAATTCCAGCCCCTCTGGTACTTAGAAATTTCCATGGTTTTCATTTATTAGACTACATTCATGACTTTCAAGATCAAATTTTGTAACTCATTCTCAAATCACTATAGAAGGTTAGAAACATATCAAAAAAGGCACAGCGCTGTCTAGAATTGTACTCTAAGAAAACCACTGAGCACTTAAGAAAGAAGTAGGAATTTTTTCAAAGATCCCACGGTCTTACATAACAATTATATATTTTTATATTTTGAGGTTTGAATATGCATCTTTATTGTGATGAAAATATCTGTTTACATCACAGCACCAGACAACATGAGTTTCAAAAACAAATATGTCATTAGGAGTGCAGTTTCTGTGGAATTATTAATATGGAACCAATTTCCTTCTTCATTAACAATACAGAAAAGCCAGTTTCTATTAAGGAATAAAATAAATGCAAATATGTCATTTTGTAGAAATCTTTTCTTAATGAATTTTGCTACATTTCTAGCATTTCTGTGCAGTATCAGCTTCTTGACCTTTTCTTGTAGTATGTTACGTTATATCTGGGATATTTTGTTGTAATTACTCTTACACCATCTAATGAATATCACTTTGTGACCCCATTCAAACTATTCAACCAGAAGCTATCACTAGAATTTGCTTTATTCCTTACTATATTCTCCAATAAAATATAACCTGAGTATTTCTAAGTAAATATTTGTGTGTGGGGGGCAGGGGGCAGGGAGACAATGGGCACTGCAATGCAAGGTAATAGTTCTTTCACCTCCAGTAGCAATGGATACAGTTTACATTCAACATTTCTGTTTCATTCAATGCTATTATCTCCCAACCTGCATCATTCATTGACTTTCTATTGCTGCCATAACAAACCACTACAAACATATTGGCTTACAACTACACTCTGTTATAGTTCCATATGAACAGTTGCGTGCTGTTCTAAACATTTTCTAAAATTAGTTGTCAGCAAACTGCATGCATTTCTGGAATCTCTAGGGCAACTTGTGATTGCAGGATTGAGGCCTCCTTTTTTTGCTGGTTCTGAACTGAGGGATATTTCCAGGTTCTAGAACCTACAGGCATTCATTGGATTGTGGCAAGCCACAATACAGTAAGTTCCCTACATATGAACAAGTTCTATTCCAAGAGTGTGTTCCTAAGTCCAATCTGTTTGTAAGTCCAACATATTTAGCCTGGTACTCAACAAATATAATCAGCTATATAATACTGGACTATAACAGGTTTATAATACTTTTCACTCAAATATATATAAAAAGCACAATGAATAAAGAAAACATTTTAAATCTTATAGTTCGGTACCTTGAAAATCATAGTAGTATAGTACAACAGCTTCACACAGGGGCTGGCATCTGGTGAACAGGCAAGAAGAGTTACTGACTGGAGGAGGGAGAGGAGACAGGAGATGGTAGAGCTGAAGAATCATTAGAAATAAGAGATGGAGGGCAAGTTGCAATTTCACTCATGCCTGACACTGACGGCACAGGCTGTTTCTTTGCTCAAACCGGATGCACATTTGCATATCTGCAAGTCTGCAACTTGAAGGTTCAGATGTTGGGGATTTACTGTACATGTGGTTGGAGTCTTCCTCTCATGCTCTTTGCTGAGAAACTCTTCTACTTTTCCCTTCCTTACTATATAAAGTAAGATATTTTCAGGTATAACGTCAGTGGATAAAGATCATGGGGGTCAAAAATCTGCCTACTGCACATCAAAAATCTCAAGTCTAGTTACACATTTTGACTTTATCTTCTATGAACACTTCTTTCATTTACGGACATACATACATGTACTGGGCTTCCAAGGTGCCTCAGTGGTAAAGAATCCACCTGCAAATGCAGGAGACATAAGAAACGAGGGCTCAGTCCCTGGGTACGGAAGATCCCCTGTAGGAGAGCATGGCAACCCACTCTAGTTTTCTTGCCTGGAGAATCCCATGGACAGAAGGAGCCTGGCATGCTACAGTCCATAGAGTCCCAAAGGTTTGGACACAACTAAAGCATTTAGCACACATACATACATGTACTATTACATTTTCTTGTAATTATATTATGTTCCCCCAGTAAATCCATCTCTGGAAGTACTGTAACATACTTATTTTTACTCAAAGCCAGGCTTTTTCACAAAAACTTTTTGACCTCTAGTTGGAATCAATGCCTCTGTCTACTAGAGTCCTCAGGGAGTAGGATGAATAAGACGAATTAGGAAAAAGGACTAAGATTTATTCTGTGTCTACAATATGCCAGGTGCTTTAAACACATTTGCTGCACACTCCTAACCAATGAAGTTGGCATTATTAATCTTACTTTAATAGGTGAAAAATGCCCCAGAGAGTGTCATTCACGTCTCTGTTACCGCATAGCTTATAAATGTAGGAGATTGGATGTAACTGCTGATACAGTT
The DNA here is from genome assembly GCF_027580195.1 of Bos mutus. Classification (NCBI taxonomy): domain Eukaryota; kingdom Metazoa; phylum Chordata; class Mammalia; order Artiodactyla; family Bovidae; genus Bos; species Bos mutus. The sequence goes on from NC_091617.1 coordinate 26,722,742, forward strand.
GTCTGTAAAACATCTATGATTTTTCTGCTGCCTAGTGAAATTTCCCCGTGTATTACAGCCCCTATCAGAGCTGCTGCTGCTGCTGCTGCTAAGTCGCTTCAGTCGTGTCCAACTCTGTGTGACCCCATAGACAGCAGCCCACCAGGCTCTCCTGTCCCTGGGATTAGCCTATCAGAGCAATGTAATGCAAAGTCCTAGATGTCAATAGTCCCTTAAACTAAAATAATTTGAGCCATGATTCCACATACTGTGAAAAGTCCAGTGCTCAGGAAACTTTGGAACTGTGCTTTGCTAACTTCTCACGTAGTAGCTCACTTTGGTGCCAGCCCCCTAGCAGTCCTTGTTTAAATGTGAAATCCTACGGGTGTTTTTTTTTCCTAATGCAGGAGACATAGGACACTCGGATTCCATCCCTGGGTCAGGAAGATCCCCTGGAAAAGGAAATGGCAACCCACTCCAGTATTCTTGCCTGGACAATTCCATGGACAGAGGAGCTTGGTGGGCTACTGTCTTTTGGGTCACAAAGAGTTGGCCATGACTGAGCACATCAGCACATATGGGTGTGTTTAGGCATTATCTTATATCTGCTCCTGGGTCTTACATAGAACCTAAGTCATCTACAGAATCTTGCCTGTGTCTTGCCCATTGTCCTCCTATCTGGCAGCCTCTGCTCCCTCCCTCTTCAGTGCTTCTGTATTATACCAGATGCTATTTTCAGAATTTTTCAAAGCATCAAGAATGCATGACTGTTGTGTTTAATGTTTGTTTTTTTTTTTCCTGAGGTTTGGGAGAAATAAACCTCAGGAAAAATATTTTGAACACAACAGTCATGCATTCCTGAGGCTTTGCAAAATTGGGAGAAATGAGGTATTCTAAAAAGCATAGACAATGATTGAGAGCTAAACATGAGATACTATCATTCTCATGTTGAGATATGGCAAAACCAATACAATACTGTAAAGTAATTAACCTCCAATTAAAATAAATAAATTTATTTTAAAAAATAAAATAAAAAATAAAAGTATAACCACTTTCAAAATAAAAAAAAAAAGCTTCTGCAGTTGTCTCTGCCACCAGACTGCTCACTCGCTCTGTATCTCCTTGACCCCAATATGCTGTCAATCATCTGACAATTGAAATCTTTCTCCCCAGATCCTTTCTCCCAACTCTAATTCTCTCCTTTTCCCAGATCACCCATAAAGTCTTATATCTTATACCAGTCACGGGAAAAGGGAAATGTCTAATTTATTCCTCATGCAGTACAATTTGGAGGTGTGTGCTATTAAAGTGTTTTCCAAATGGAAAGAGCTACCTCTAATACAAATTGTGTAGCTCATCCTCTGAATTAGGATAGTTTGTTTGCTTTTTGCTAGGGCATGTGGCATGTGGGATCTTATTTCCCCAACCAGGAATCAAACTCATTCCTCCTGCATTGAAAGTGTGCAGACTTAACCACTGGATCCCAGGAAAGTCCCCAGGGTAGCATTTTGTAAATATTTTTTTCATATGTTCTCCTCATGAATGTAGTGTGTGGAGGTGGGGTGGGAGGATGCCCATGTATGTCACCACTAGAATGTGAGCCCTTATTGGGGAGAACATCTCACTTTTATTGTTCTTTTACACCCTGTCTAGTCAGTGTTTTCGGAGAAGGCAATGGCACCCCACTCCAGTACTCTTGCCTGGAAAATCCCATGGACAGAGGAGCCTGGTAGGCTCGCTAGGAGTTGGACACGACTAAGCAACTTCACTTTCACTTTTTACTTTCATGCCTTGGAGAAGGAAATGGCAACCCACTCCAGTGTTCTTGCCTGGAGAATCCCAGGGACAGGGGAGCCTGGCGGGCTGCCGTCTCTGGGGTCTCACAGAGTCGGACACGACTGAAGCCACTTAGCAGCAGCAGCAGCAGCAGCAGTCAGTGCTTTGTATGTTGTGATTTTTTTTTAACATTTTTTTTAATTTTATATTTAAACTTTACATAATTGTATTAGTTTTGCCAAATATCAAAATGAATCCGCCACAGGTATACATGTGTTCCCCAATCCTGAACCCTCCTCCCTCCTCCCTCCCCATACCATCCCTCTGGGTCGTCCCAGTGCACTAGCCCTAAAACACCAATACAGTATACTAACGCATATGTATGTTGTGATTTTAAAATTATCAGCACCTGAAGCATTCCCTTAATAGCCTGTTCCCTAAATCACCTGGGAAAAGAAAATGCTGTGTGCTTCGTGGTTTTCTAAATGATTGTAGGATTTGTACTGATTTAATATGCCTCTTCTATCCAATTACCTGCTTTAACTGCAATGATTCTTGTTTTATTTGTTATGTTTTGCTAATCCTTAATTAAGATGCCATTATAATACAAAACCAAAGGTTTTCTTGAAAAATAAATTCGTCACATTAGGCCCTCAAATTTAAAATGAATTTTATTTATTGCACAGGAGTTTTATTTTTCTCTGTGTAAAAGTAGCATATGCTCAAATACATAAATTCTTGAAAAGAAAGGTCTGCTTCAATAAAAATCCCTGGACATATTTAGTCACAACACTTGAAGTGAAAAAAATACGTTATTTATTTAAAGTTGCTATTTTTCTTTTCTTTTTTTTTTTTTTTTTTTTAGTGTATTCCTGAATACCTTGGGAAATGGTCTAACAAAAGAATAGAATTAAAAAGCCTAAAAAAAATTTATCCTCACTGTATTTTCAGTCTTAGTGATTTTCAGAATTAAGGAACAGTGTAACAGAAAGTCACTTAATTTTTTTATGTTTTGGGAATATGCAGCTGACATGAAATATTTGCTAAAATCCTATATAATCCCATTTAAAAGCCTTTGGATGAATAGGTTTTAGGTAGAATTATTTTGGCCTATGCAATTTGCCATGGTTATAATGCCTCTTCAAATACTACCAGAGATGGTGAGTAACTTAACTGATTGGAAAGCATTGCACACAGAATTTGTAAAGTGCAGTGTACTTATTCGACTCTGGAAAACTGCCAAAGCAGTGGGCAAGCAAACTGCCAGATATGTGCATGGGGCACCCGTGAATGACAGACTAAAGTGCATGTGAGGATGTGAAAACAGGTGGTCTGGGAGGTCTGGTATCAGCAAAGCATCTGGGTCCTGAAGTGTGACTGCATTATATTTTCCATTCCCAAAGGAGAACAATGCTAATCGTGAGCACAGAGGCTGGCATTGTTCAGAACCCTTTTGTTTTGCAACCTTTGCAACGTATTAGAATAAAAATAGAACCATGCTTTTAAAATTTGAAACCTCTAAGTCTCAACTGTAATTGCTTTGATTCATATCTATTCCTACAGTGCTGTCAGTAATCCTGGGTGCACATATGTTAATATAGACGCTCAGTTTGGCTCTTTTTCACTTTTGAGGGGCACATATGCTAAATGGATGGGAAGCTTTTTCTCTTTATTTTCAGTTCCAGATTTGACCCCTAATAAATGTTACAAAATAAATACTAATTAGAGACATAATGCATTTTTCTTGATTTCTTTGTTTTTCACTTTTCAATTGAAGGAAGTGGGGCTCTGAAGCACCATCTCAAACTGGTATTTTCTGGATATTGGAAACTAAATTGCTTTAAGCTTTCTAGAAATGGTAAAACACTGTTTCAAAATATGTTTGGAGAGTATTTGAATGTAAGTTTGGGCAAACTAGGCAAAGTTTAACTATGCTTAAAAAAAAAAAAAGAGCAAAAAATAAAAGCCACTGGAATGGGACATTTCTATTTGCTTAATAGAAAGGGCAAATTACTTTTTCACTATATTTCAGTGATTCTCATAACTGAGCAAACCTTATAACCATGAGGGGGAGGGTTTAAAATGTGGATGTGTAATATCTACATGTTCATGAATAATCTGATTTAATTATTTTGGGCAAGATCCATGCTTCAGTATTTTTAAAAGCTTCCCCAAGTGACTCTAATGTCCATCCAGTGTAAAAACAACGGCTATTTCTGAGGTTCTAATTGAAACTACTCTAATTATTCAATCCCCCACCACATATTGTGTTTGTAATATACCTCTCTTCTTACTTCTCTGGACTCTATGGTAATGTCCTTTGTTTTCTCCTCTCTTGTTCAGTGTTCTACTGAGTGGAAGGGAGATTTTATTTTTAAAAAAGAAACACTGATTTTTATTATTATCAATTGTTTTGTTTGATGCTCCAGTTAGTGAAAAGTGTGTGTGTGGATGAGATATAATCTCTTACCTAAGTCTCCTTACCACTGTTTTGTCATCTGATAAATTAAATAGAAATGCATAATCAACTTTCCTTTGGGTTCTATTTGTGAGTTGATTAGAAATTTCTCACTTTTTAAGCATAGCATTTCAGAATCAGAAAACTGGTCAGAAATTCAGAAAAAGCTTTTGGTATAAGAAACTTCTGAGCCCCTTCTAGAAACAAACAATATAAGCAATTGTCACCATTGGTATTACTGCTAGATACTTAGATGTATTATTGTGATTTACACATATTGAATTTTAATTTTAACTTGATGTGAGAACACATACTATGTTATTTAATACTTTTATCAAAATAATCTCCATTAAAATTGAAACAAGCATTTAAATACTAAGTGTAGAGCCTCTAAATATGACTAAGAAACAGCAAAGAAAAACATCAATTTCTAAATTGACTTCAGTGATTTTTCTGAAGATTATTATCATCTTCCCTCTTACTTACCCATCTTTCATTGTGTCCTTTCTTCTTTTTTTTCCTTTCCCTCACCCTTCCTTTATTGTAGATATAATCCTTAAAAAAAGATATGCAGTAGGGAAAGTGTATGAAACAGATGACTTTCACCTTCAGGAACCACTTTCCCAGTTTTCTGAGGTTTCCTCTCAACTTTGCTTCATCACATCTGTGTCCTGATTCTTGTTGAAAGCCAGTGTTAGTCACTCAGTTGTGTCTGACTCTTTGTGACCACAAGGACTGAATCCTGCCAGTCTGTTCTGTCCATGGAATTCTCTAGGCAAGAATAGTGGAGTGGGCTGCCATTTCCTTCTCCAAAGGATCTTCCTTATCCAGGAATGGAACCCAGATCTCCTGCTTTGCAGACAGATTTTTTACATTCAGATCCATCAGGAAGCCCTTTCTGATTCTTGTTGGACTTGTATTATTCAGGCCATTCTTGGGCTATGCATCATATGTGCTGTATCTTTAGAAATCAGGCTATATTCTCACATTGTCTGCTTCTAAATATATTTGTATGACTGCCTTGGTGGTTTGTAAGCTATTTGTTGTTTTTCAGTCCCTAAGTCATGTCCCTGACCTAGAGCCAGACATCCTGGAATGTGAAGTCAAGTGGGCCTTAGAAAGCATCACTACAAACAAAGCTAGTGGAGGTATTGGAGTTCCAGTTGAGCTATTCCAAATCCTGAAAGATGATGCTATGAAAGTGCTGCACTCAATATGCCAGCAAATTTGGAAAACTCAGCAGTGGCCACAGGACTGGAAAACGTCAGTTTTCCTTCCAATCCCAAAGAAAGGCAATGCCAAAGAATGCTCAAACTACTGCACAATTGCACTCATCTCATATGCTAGTAAAGTAATGCTCAAAATTCTCCAAGCCAGGCTTCAGCAACATGTGAACCGTGAACTTCCTGATGTTCAAGCTGGTTTTAGAAAAGGCAGAGGAACCAGTGATCAAATTGCCAACATCCGCTGGATCATGGAAAAAGCAAGAGAGTTCCAGAAAAACATCTACTTCTTCTTTAGTGATTACACTGAAGCATATGACTATGTGGATCACAATAAACTGTGGAAAATTCTGAAAGAGCTGGGAATACCAGACCACCTGATCTGCCTCTTGAGAAATTTGTATGCAGGTCAGGAAGCAACAGTTAGAACTGGACATGGAACAACAGACTGGTTCCAAATAGGAAAATGAGTACGTCAAGGCTGTATATTGTCACCCTGTTTATTTAACTCATATGCAGAGTACATCATGAGAAACACTGGACTGGAAGAAACACAAGCTGGAATCAAGATTGCCGGGAGAAATATCAATAACCTCAGATATGCAGATGACACCACCCTTATGGCAGAAAGTGAAGAGGAACTCAAAAGCCTCTTGATGAAAGTGAAAGTGGAGAGTGAAAAAGTGGGCTTAAAACTCAACATTCAGAAAACAAAGATCATGGCATCCGGTCCCACCACTTCATGGAAAACAGATGGGAAAACAGTGGAAACAGTGTCAGACTTTATTTTTCTGGGCTCCAAAGTCACTACAGATGGTGACTGCAGCCATGAAATTAAAAGACGCTTACTCCTTGGAAGGAAAGTTATGACCAACCTAGATAGCATATTCAAAAGCAGAGACATTACTTTGCCAACAAAGGTCCGTCTAGTCAAGGCTATGGTTTTTCCAGTGGTCATGTATGGATGTGAGAGTTGGACTGTGAAGAAAGCTGAGTGCCAAAAAATTGATGCTTTTGAACTGTGGTGTTGGAGAAGACTCTTGAGAGTCCCTTGGACTGCAAGGAGATGCAAGCAGTCCATTCTGAAGGAGACCAGCCCTGGGATTTCTTTGGAGGGAATGATGCTGAAGCTGAAACTCCAGTACTTTGGCTACCTCATGCGAAGAGTTGACTGATTGGAAAAGACTCTGATGCTGGGAGGGATTGGGGGCAGGAGGAGAAGGGGACGACAGAGGATGAGATGGCTGGATGGCATCACTGACTCGATGGACGTGAGTCTCAGTGAACTCCGGGAGTTGGTGATGGATAGGGAGGCCTGGCATGCTGCGATTCATGGGTCGCAAAGAGTCGGACATGACTGAGCGACTAATCTGATCTGAAGTCATGTCCCACTCTGTGCGACTCCATGAACTGCAGAACACCAGGCTTCCCTGTCCTTCCCTATCTCCCAGAGTTTGCTCAAACTCATGTCTACTGAGTTGGTGATGCCTTCAAACCGTCTCATCCTCCGTCATCCCCCTTTCCTACTGTCCTTAATCATTCCCAGCCACAGGGTCTTTTCCAATTTGTTGGCTCTTTGCAATAGGTGGCCAAAGTATTGGAGCTTCATCTTCAGCATCAGTCCTTCCAATGAACATTCAGGGTTGATTTCCTTCAGGATTGACAGGTTTTATCTCCTTGCAGTCCAAGTGACTCTCAAGAGTCTTCTCAAGCACCACAGTTCAAAAGCATCGATTCTTTGGTGCTCAGCCTTCTTTATGGTCCAACTCACACCCGTACATGACCACTGGAACAACCATACTTTTGACTATATAGCTCTTTGTCAGCAAAATGATGTCTCTGCTCTTTAATACACTGTGTATATTTGTCATAGCTTTTCTTCCAAGAAACAGGTGTCTTTTAATTACATGGTCACCATCATTGTCTGCAGTGACTTTGGAGCCCATGAAAATAAAGTCTGCCACTGTTTCCACTTTTTCCCCATCTACTTGCCATGAACTGATGGTACAGGATGTCAAGGTCTTATTTTTTGGATGTTAAGTTTTAAGCCAGATTTTTCACTCTCCTCTTTTACTTTCATCAAGAGGCTCTTTAGGTCCCTTTTGTTTTCTGCCATTAGAGTGGTACCGTCTGTATATCTGAGGTTGTTGATATTTCTCCTGGCAACCTTGATTCCAGCTTTGAGTCATCCAGCCTGGCATTTTGCATGATACTCTGCATATAAGTTAAATAAGCCGGATGACAATATACAGCCTTGACTTACTCCTTTCCCAATTTGGAATCAACTTATTTTTCCACGTCCGGTTCTAACTGTTGCTTCTTGTTCTGCATACAGGTCTCTCAGGAAGCAGGTAAGGTAGTCGGGTATTTTAATCTCTGGGAACTTTCGAGTTTGTTGTGATACACAGTCAAAGGCTTTAGTGTAGTCCATGAAGCAGATGTTTTTCTGGAATTCTCTTGTTTTTCTATGATCCAAGGATGTTGGTAATTTGATCTCTTGTTCCTCTGCCTTTTCTATATCTATCATGTAAGTTTTTGGTTCACATACTATTGAAGTTCAGCTTGAAAGAATTTGAGCATTATCTTGTTAGTATGTGAAATGAGTGCAATTGTATGGTAGTTTGAAAACTCTTTGGCATTGCCTTTCTTTGAGATTGGAGTGAAAACTGAACATTTCTAGTCCTGTGGCCACTGCTGAGTTTTCCAAATTTCCTGACATAGGTCTACAGGTCTTTAACAGGATCATCTTTTAAGATTTGAAATAGCTCAGCTGAAATTGCATCGCCTCTACTGGCTTTGTTCATAGTGATGCTTCCTAAAGCCCACTTGACTTTGCACTCCAGGATGTCTGGCTCTAGGTGAGTGACCACACCATCATGGTTACCTGGGTCATTAGGACCTTTTTTGTACAGTTCTTCTGTGTATTCTTTTCATCTCTTCTTAATCTCTTCTACTTCTATTAGATCCTTGCCATTTTTGTCCTTTATTGTGTCCATCTTTGCATGAAATGTTTCCTTGGTATCTCCAGTTCTGTTGAAGATATCTCTAGGCTTTCCCATTCTACCGTTTTCCTTTATTTCTTGCATTGTCCACTTAAGAGCATTTTCTTATCTCTCCTTTCTATTCTTTGGAATTCTGACTTCAGTTGGGCATATCTTGCCCTTTCTTCTTTGCCTTTCACTTCTCTTCTTTTCTCAGCTGTTTGTAAAGCCTCCTCAGACAACCACTTTATCTTCTTGCATTTCTTTTTCTTTGAGATGGTTTCAGTCCCTGCCTTCTGTACAATGTTATAGACCTCCAACCATACTCCTTCAGGCACTCTGTCTATCAGATCTAATCCCTTGAATGTATTCATTATCTCCACTATTTAACCATAAGGGATTTGATTTAGGACATCCTTGAAAGGCTTAGTGATTTTCCTATTTTATACAACTTAATCCTGAATTTTGCAATAAGGAGTTCATGAACCACAGTCAACTCCAGGTCTTGTTTTTGCTAACTGCGTAGAGTTTCTCCAACTTTGACTGCAATGAATATAGTCAATCTGATTTTGGTATTGACCATTTGGTGATGTCCATGAGTAGAGTCATCTCTTGTGTTGTTGGAAGGGGGTGTTTGCTATGACTAGTATGTTCTTTTGGCAAAACTCTGTTAGCTTTTGTCCCACTTCATTTTGTACTCCAAGACCAAACTTGCTCTTACATCTGGTATCTCTTCACTGCCTAGCTCTCTATTCAGGCCAAAATTTTGTAAAGTGTTAATAGTAAAACAAATAGCCTGTTATAAAATATATTCTTCTTGGTCATTATACATTATGATTCCACAAAAACGTTTGCAGCAGTTAGGCAGAATATGAAAAACAACAAAGGAGAAGTTGAGGCTTATTCCAGGAGCTTTATCTGGCCATTATATAGCAGGATGTGATCTTCAATTTGTAATTCCCAAATTGGTATTATTAATTTATCCAAAGATAACAATTTCAGTGAGGTGACTTACATTTTCACAGTTTACAAGAGACTGATGTAATAAGAAAATATACAAAGATTATCTATAATAATCACATCTTATTGTTTATCATTTCTCAGTGAAATGACAGGAACTGTCTATTTATTGACCACTGTAGCCTCAGTTCCTAGACCAATGCCTGATACACATTTAAGCATCATTTAATGAACACATTAAACTTCATTTAATACATTTGCATAATTTTCTCCAGCAGCGTTCAGCTTCTCAGTTGCAGCCAAGGAACACACAAACACTTGGTTATAACCAGGGCTGGATTTTGCTAGTGGGAAGGAGAGAGACAGAGTTGGGAAGTGAGAAAGAAAACAAGCGAACCAAATACAGAATGATTAGTGAGTGAGAAAGCTGAACTGCATTTATATCAAAGAATCTGAATTTTTGAGACAGCATGTGAGAAATTCAGCATTGACATAATAATGAAAAAACAGCAAGTGTGTCTCTGTCATCTGAATACTGAGTTGTGTGAGTTGACTGTTGGTCAAACCATGTCCCAAAATATCTGTAAAAGAAAGTGGCTTCAAGAGATAGTAAGTGTCATTTGAGGCATCAAGGTAGCAGCAGTATTTTTAAGAAATTAAGACACATTGAATAATTTTTTTTAATAAGATCAAGAGTTTCTAAAGGAATAGGAGAAAAAAATGGGAGAAAAGGAGGAAAAGAGAGAAAATGACAGAAAATGAAATTATAGTAAGAGAGGTACAGAAAGTACAGACATCAGAATCTTTTGATGGATGGACAAGATATTCTGTCAGATGGACAATCTGATGGTGACTGCAATGGACAAGACTATGAGGCATGTGGATTGTAGATCCATTGAGCAGGAGTTTTAACGTCTTGCTACCCCAAAATGAGATTCATATGTCCTCCATGTTTTCTTCCAAGTCACTGATAACTTGTTGACTAAAAAGGATAGATCATATATATTTGATCCTGGCACAAAAGAATTTGGTCTTGGATTTACCATCAGTGCTTATTATAACTCCTCTTATTGTTATCCATCTGCAGGGTAAAGACAACTATGCTCCTGCCTTTGAGCTTTGTATATAAAAGGGAAGACACCATAAGCTAAATGTATTGTTCAGCTTAGGACAAACAGATATAAAAAGCCAAGGGCTAATCAGTTGGATTAGATGAGACTATCTTTAAGTTATAACAATCAAGTTGTATGAGGCTCCAAAACTTTTAAAAACATATATACATATATATATATTTATTTATTTTCCATTTTTTGTGCAAAAGTTATTTATATGCATTAATTATTTATGAGAATTTTAAAAACTTATTCTTCAACCTTTATCTTAATATTAATATTTGTCTAAATATTCTTTATTATTTTTCCCAGAACCATAGCTAAAATTAAAGTGTTATCAGGCACAATAAGAGCATAACTAAAATCCATTTTAGCTATAAATGAGACTTCTCTGTGTTAAATTTCAATGCGATAGTAAAAAGGTTATAATCATTTATTATGTGGAATTAAGAACAAAATTTTACTAATGGTGCAATTTTCTTACTAATTTATTCTTTACTTAATAGCACATAATTGTTTGAATAAAATTTAATGTCTCTTCAAAACAGAAAAGGCATTGTGAAGAGAAACATTCAAATTCAACTAAACTTTTTAAATTTTTATTATGAAGAAATTTGAGGCTAACATTAATGATCTCTATACTTGTACCTTTTTACATATTTTTGAAATAGCAAGATGTGTGTAATGAGTGGTCAGTTAAAATAGTATCAAACTTGCTAATCATAAAATACATCAATATAAAGTGACTAATTTGGCAAATAAATTGTAGCATGAAGCAACAAAAATGGGACAGCATATCTCAAGATGATTCATTAGTCATGATAATTTAAAAATATTCAGTTCAATCGCTCAGTTGTGTTCAACTCTTTGTGACCCCCATGGAAAATATTACTTGTGATTTATAAAACTGTTATAAACACTACACAAAAATCATATGAATTAGTGAATGCTTAGTACCTATATAATAAAGGCAACCTCCTTCCAGGAAAATATCCATTGCTTTTAATAGTACATAATAAAATCTGTAAAGAAAATATCTACTGTCACCAGATACTATAAAACTCCTAGAAGAAAACATAGGCAGAACACTCTTTGACATAAATCCAGTAATACTTTTCTAGATCTGTCCCCTGGAGAAGGAAATGGCAACCCACTCCAGCACTCTTACCTGGAAAATCCCATGGACAGAAGATCCTGGTAGACTACAGTCCATGGGGTCACAAAGAGTCGGACATGACTGAGTGACTTCACTTTCTTTCTTTCATTCCTAGAGTAATGAAAATAAAACCAAAAATAAACAAATGGGACCTAATTAAACTTAAAAGTTTTTGACAACAAAGAAAATTATAAGCAAAACAACAACAAAAAAAAATAGCCTATGGGTTAGGAGAAAATATTTGTTACTGATAAGGGATTAATTTCCAAAACATATAAACAGATCATAGAGCTTAATATCAAAAATACAACCCAGCAAAATTTGGGCAGAAGAAGTATTGGTTTTAGAATGTCTACCTAAGTAGACATTCCTCCAAGGAAACCTAAAGAGTCAAGAGGTACATGAAAAATATGCTCAACATTGCTAATCATTAGAGAAATGCAAATCAAAACTACAATGAGGTATTACCTCATACCAGTCAGAATGGTCATCATTAAAAAGTCTACAAATAATAAATGCTGAAGAGGGTTTGGAGAAAGAAATATTACTCCACTGTTGGTGGAAATGTAAATTGGAGCAGCCACTATGGAGAACAGTATGTTCCTTGAAAAACTAAAAATAGAGATATCATGTGATCCTGCAATCCCACTCCTGGGCATATCCAGAGAAAACTTGAATTCAGAAACATGCATGCACTCCTATATTCATAGCAGCACTATTTACAGTAGCCAAGACAAGGAATCAGCCCAAGTGTTCGCCAACAGAGAAATGAATGAGGACATTGTGCTGTGCATATAAAGAGGAAATAATGCCAATTACAACATGAATGGACCTAGAGATTATCATATTAAGTGAAGTAAGCCAAACAGAGAAAGATAAATACCATATGATATCACATATGTTAAATCTAAAAAAAAAGATGATGTAAATAAACTTATTTACAAAGCATAAACAGACTCACAGACATAGAATACAAACTTATGGTTACCAAAGGGGATAGTTAGTGGGGAGGGGAGGGGAGCGTAATTAGAAGTTTGAGATTAACATATACGCACTATTACATATAAAATAAACAACAAAGACCTACTATATAGCCCAGGGAACTATATTCAACACCTTGTAATAACCTAAAATAGAAAAGAATCTGAAAAAATATACATATTTGTATAACTGAATCACTTTGCTGTATACCTGAAACTAACAAAGGGTTGTTAATTAACTCTACTTCAAATTAAAAAAAAAAAGTGTCCATTGTCAAATGCACAAATTCAGTCTGCTGTTGAATGTTATTTAAACCCCTTTATTTCTTTTCTTTTTTCCCATTGATTCATGTAGGTAATTATTGAGCACAAATTAGAAATTATAATAAGTATTGAAGAAAAAGTCAAGACTGAAATGAGAGATTATTGCAGAAAGAATTAACCCAAATTTGACACTCAGAAATGTTTTATTTGGAAAAGTTTATTATGTTAAATTCTGAAGGATATAGAAAAATTGCCTAGAAAAATAATGTGGGAATTGAAGATTCTGTATCTAGAGAAAATGTGCAAAAATTGATGTTAGGCTGTAGATCCAAGCTCTGAAGAGAGTCAGGCTTTCATCAAATTGAAACTTTAAAATATGAACTAAATCTTGTAACATTTAAAAAAAAAAATGCTAACCAATGACTGATTCTGGGAAAAGGTACTCTGATGATTAACAAATAATGCAAAATCTATATAGATTTAAATAAATAGTTTCAAACATTCTAATGTTTTTCAACTTTTCTAAATAAGACAGATCACACATTCTCTAGTTTAAGTTTTAATTATGGAAAAACCGGAGAAGGCAATGGCACCCCACTCCATTACTCTTGCCTGGAAGATCCCATGGATGAAGGAGCCTGGTAGGCTGCAGTCCATGGGGTGGCTAGGAGTCGGAAACGACTGAGCGACTTCACTGTCACTTTTCACTTTCATGCATCGAAAAAGGAAATGGCAACCCACTCCAGTATTCTTGCCTGGAGAATCCCAGGGACAGGGGAACCTGGTGGGCTGCTGTCTATGGTGTCGCAGAGAATCGCACACGACTGTAGCGACTTAGCAGCAGCAGCATGGAAAAAACACTCAGGCTGAAAGATTAAAGTGTTTCTCCTTCACTTCTGTTGCCTATTTTCTTGCACTGTGTACATATACATTTCAATATAGGCACAAGAAGGAAATGGCAACCCAATCCAGGACTATTGCCTGGAAAATCCCATGGACAGAGGAGCCTGGTAGGCTACAGTCCATGGGGTCGCAAAGAGTCGGACACAACTGAGCGACTTCACTTTCTTTCTTTCTTTTCTTTATGTATCAGTAGTTCTATATAACTCATCAAATAGTATGTACTATGAGGAGATATCCCATGTCCAAGGGCAAAGGAGAAACCCCAGCAAGACAGTAGCAGGGGTAAAATCGCGTTTAGACTCAAACCCCATACCCACCAGTGACATCCGGAGGGGTCAAACAAACCTTGTGTGCACCAGGACCCAGAGACCCCACAGAGACTGAGCCAGACCTCTGTTCTAGTGTCTCCTGTGAAGGTATGGGTCAGCATGAACTGCCGCATGGGGCAGGGCTTTTGGGTGCAGTAGACCAGGGTATGGCATAAGCCCTCTTGGAGGAAGTCACCATTAACCCCACCATAGAGCTGCCAGAATCTACACAGGACTGGGGACAGAATCTTGGAGGGCACAAAGAAAACCTTATTTGCACCAGGACCCAGGAGAAATGAGTAGTGACTCCACAAAGACTGACCCAGACTTCCCTGTGAGTGTCCAGGAGTGTCTGCCAGAGGTGTGGGTCGGTGGTGGCTTGTTGCAGGGTGGGCAGCACTGAGTGCAGCAGTGCCTGCATGGGACCTTTGAGGGAGGTCACAATTATCTTCATTACCTCCACCATAGTTTGGCCTCAGGTCAAATAACAGGGAGGGAACAAGCCCCACCCATCAATAGAAAATTGGATTAAAGATTTACTGAGCATGGCCCTGCCCATCAGAACAAGACCAGTTTCCCCCTCAGTCATCTCTCACATTAGGAAGCTTACATAAGCCTCTCATCTTTCTCCATTAGAGGGCAGACAAAATGAAAACCACAATCACAGAAACCTAACCAATCTGATCACATGGACCACAGTCTTGTCTAACTCAATGAAACTACGAGGCATGCCTTGTGGGGCCACCTAAGACAGATGGGTCATGGTGGAGAGTTCTGATGAAATGTGGTCCACTGGAAAAGGGAATGGCAAACCACTTCAGTATTCTTGCCTTGAGAACCCCATGAACAGTATGAAAAAGCAAGATAGGACACTGAAAGATGAACTCCCCAAGTCAGTAGGTGCCCAATATGCTACTGGGGAAGAGTGGAGAAATAACTCCAGAAAGAATGAAGAAATGGAGCCAAAGCAAAAATGACACACAGTTGTGGATATGACTGGTGATGGAAGTAAAGTTCGATGCTGTAAGGAGTAATACTGCATAGGAACCTGGAATGTTAGGTCCATGAATCAAGGCAAGATGAAAGTGATCAAACAGGAGATGGCAAGTGTGAACATCTATATTTTAGGAATCAGTGAACTAAAGTGGACTGGAATGGGTAAATATGCTCAGATGGCCATTATATCTAATACTGTGGGCAGGAATCCCTTAGAAGAAATGGAGTAGCCATCATAGTCAACAAAAGAGTCTGAAATGCAATATTTGGATGCAATCTCAAAATGACAGAATGATCTTCATTTGTTTCCAAGGCAAACCATTCAATATCACAGTAATCCAAGTCTATGTCCCCACCAGTAATGCTGAAGAAGCTGAAGTTGAATGGTTCTATAAAGACATAAAGACCTTCTAGAACTAACACCCCCCAAAAAATTCTTCTGCATTATACCGGACTAGAATGAAAAAGTAGGAAGAGATATCTGCCGTAACAGGAAAATTTGGCCTTAGAGTACAGAATGAAGCAAGGCAAAGGCTAATAAAGTTTTGCCAAGAGAATGCACTGGTCATAGCAAACAACCTCTTTCAACAAAACAAGAGAAGACTCTACACATGGACATCACCAGATGGTCAATACTGAAATCAGCATCCCCGACTCGATGGACATGAGTTTAATTAAACTCCGCGAGTTGGTGATGCACAGGGAGGCCTGGCGTGCTGCGATTCATGAGGTCGCAGAGTTGGACATGACTGAGCGACTGAAATGAACTGAACTGAATTGATATTATTTGAAGCCAAAGATGGAGAAGCTCTAAACATTCAGCAAAAGCAAGACCAGGAGCTGATTATGGCTCAGATCATGAACTTCTTAATGAAAAATTCAGACTTAAATTGAAGAAAGTAGGGAAAACCAGTACACCACTCAGGTATGACCTAAATAAAATCCCTTGCAATTATACAGTGGAAGTGACAATTAGATTCAAATGATTAGATCTGATAGAGTGCCTGAAGAATTACGGATGGAGGTTTGTGACATTGTACAGGATGCAGGGATGAAGACCATTCCCAAGAAAAAGAACTACAAAAGCCAAAATGGTTGTCTGAGGAGCCCTTACAATTAGCTGAGAAAAGAAGACAAGCAAAAGGCAAAGGAGAAAAGGGAAGATATACCCATTTGAATGTAGAGTTCCAAAGAATAGCAAGGAGAGATAAGAAAGCCTTCCTTAGTGATCAATGCAAAGAAATAGAGGAAAAGAACAAAATGGGAAAGACTAGAGATCTCTTAAAAAAATTAGAGATACCAAGGGAACATTTCATGCAAAATGGGCTCAATAAAGGACAGAAATGGTATGGACCTAACAGAAGCAGAAGATATTAAGAAGAGATGGCAAGAATACACAGAAGAACTGTACAAAAAAGATCTTCACGACCAAGATAATCACAATGGTGTATCACTCACCTAGAGCCAGACATCCTGGAATGTGAAGTCAAGTGGGCCTTAGAAAGCATCACTATGAACAAAGCTAGTGGAGGTGACCAAATTCCAGTTGAGCTATTTCAAATCCTGAAAGATGATGCTGTGAAAGTGCTGCACTCAATATGCCAGCAAATTTGGAAAACTCAGCAGTGGCCACAGGACTGGAAAGGTCAGTTTTCATTCCAATCTCAAAGAAAGGCAATGCCAAAGAATGCTCAAACTACTGCACAATTGCATTTGTCTTACGCTGGTAAAGTAATGCTCAAAATTCTCCAAGCCAGGCTTCAGCAGTACATGAACCATAAACTTCCAGATGTTCAAGCTGGATTTAGAAAAGGCAGAGGTACCAGAGATTGAAATGCCAACATCTGTTGGATCATCAAGAAAGTAAGAGAGTTCCAGAAAAACATCTACTTCTGGTTTATTGACTTCACCAAAGCCTTTGACTATGTGGATGACAACAAACTGGAAAATTCTTCAAGAGATGGGACTACCAGACCACCTGATCTGGCTCTTGAGAAATCTGTATGCAGGGCAGGAAGCAACAGTTAGAATTGGGCATGGAACAACAGACTGGTTCCAAATCAGGAAAGGAGTATGTCAAGGCTGTATATTGTCACCCTGCTCATTTAACATATGCAGAGTACATCATGAGAAATATGGGCTGGAAGAAGCACAAGCTGGAATCAAGATTTCCAGAAGAAATATCAATAACCTCAGATATGCAGATGACACCACCCTTATGGCAGAAAGTGAAGAAGAACTAAAGAGCCTCCTGATGAAAGTGAAAGAGGAGTTAATTCGCTCACACTTTGCTACTAGTGCAAAGAAATGATGATTTTTAAAATGGTCTTTGACAACGTGAATTGAGTTAGACAAGGCTGTGGTCCGTGTGATGAGATTGACTAGTTTTCTGTGATTATGGTTTCAGTGTATCTGCCCTCTGATGCCTCTCGCAACACCTACTGTCTTACTTGGGTTTCTCTTACCTTGGACGTGGGGTATCTCTTCACAGCTGCTCCAGCAAAGTGCAGCCACTGCTCCTTACCTTGGATGAGGGGTATCTCCTCACCGCCACCCCTCCTGACCTTGAACGTGGAGTAGCTCCTCTCAGCCCTCCTGCGCCCGTGCAGCCACCGCTCCTTGGAAGTGGGGTTGCTCCTCTCGGCTGCCCCCCTGAACTTGGGCATGGGGTAGCTCCTCTCGGCCACTCTTCTGAGAGGTCCCCCAACCTCAGATATGCAGATGACACCACCCTTATGGGAGAAAGTGAAGAGGAACTAAAAAGCCTCTTGATGAAAGTGAAAGAGGAGAGTGAAAAAGTTGGATTAAAGCTCAACATTCAGAAAACTAAGATCACGGCATCTGGTCCCATCACTTCTTGGGAAATAGATGGGGAAACAGTGGAAACAGTGTCAGAGTTTATTTTTTGGGGCTCCAAAATCACTGCAGATGGTGATTGCAGCCATGAAATTAAAAGACACTTACTCTTTGGAAGGAAAGTTATGACCAGCTTAGATACCATATTCAAAAGCAGAGACATTACTTTGCCAGCAAAGGTCCATCTAGTCAAGGCTGTGGTTTTTCCTGTGGTCATGTATGGATGTGAGAGTTGGATTGTGAAGAAAGCTGAGCGCTGAAGAATTGATGCTTTTGAACTGTGCTGTTGGAGAAGACTCTTGAGAGTCCCTTGGACTGCATGAAGATCCAACCAGTCCATTCTGAAGGAGATCAGTCCTGGGATTTCTTTGGAAGGAATGATGCTAAAGCTGAAACTCCAGTACTTTGGCCACCTCATGGGAAGAGTTGACTGATTGGAAAAGACTCTGATGCTGGGAGGGATTGGGGGCAGGAGGAGAAGGGGACGACAGAGGATGAGATGGCTGGATGGAATCACCAATTCGATGGACATGAATTTGAATGAACTCCGGGAGTTGGAGATGGACAGGGAGGCCTGGCATGCTGCGATTCATGGGGTCGCAAAGAGTCAGACACGACTGAGCAACTGAACTGAACTGAACAACTTAAATAAGCTAATTCAACTTTCCAAAGCACCTAACTTTAACCATGGAAATATCCAGGGAGGACTGATTCCATTTATCTGGCTGTAATTATTGCACTCAGAAATTCCTGATCCTAAAACTTTGAAGGACAAAAGTATCTTCCTCAGTTTAGTAGTAAATAATTATAGAATCATTATTTTTTATATACTCAAGCATTCACATGTTTGTTCCTACATGTGTGTAAACATGTATGTGTAAACATAAAAATAATTATTGTTTTTCTACATCAAATTAGTATTATCCTAAATGTTGTTTATATAAGTTTAATGTAATGTACATATATAAAATTTTCACTCTAAAGAACAAAACCTTTCATGCAGGTAAATGAAACAATAAAAATGGAATATTAGCAAGTTTGCAAATTAGGTGCTAACTACTATTAATATTTTTGCCGATAAAATTATGTTTCCTGACATGATATTTTAACAATAATTTATTACTCTGCTTTTCCTTTTCCCACCTAAATTATACTGGAATGCTTATATACTAAAACAAAAGCTCTAAGGCTTCTGAGATGATATGGCTTGGCAACCTATTTTCACACTCTTAGATGCTAAGGAAATAATTTCTGTTTATGGTAAGGACAGATTCAGCAGTACAGGGAGGCCAAAACAGCTTTGAGTTTCATGTGTTTATTGTAATAGAAAAAGACCCTTAACTCCTTAAGTTTTTGACTTTCTAAACTTGAAGATGTCTTCATGTCTACTATGTGCATAACTGGCAAATCCAATGTCATGGAACACTTTTTTCTAGTAGTTGATAACGTACATTAGGAATGGATGCCATTTTTACAGGGAAAAAAAAAAAAAACTGTAGAGATTGAATTTGGTTGGGAGGACATGCGTAATAAGCTGATTGTGAATTTTATCATGGTAGGATCAATATCAAGAGTTTGAGAGCTGACATTTTTATTTAATGTTTTCCATATTAACTCTGATATCGAACCTACTTCCAAAAAAGACTTAAGGCAACTTTTAATAAATCACACAAATCCAACAAAACTGTGAAATCAGAAATATACAAAACAAAGAATATCCAAGAGCTGAAATCCTATATGTGGGTAGGTGAAGAGGAAGGGAAATAACACAGCTATGTCATAAGAACATGTATTCAAACTTAAAATCCTTGGCTTTCTGGGAGTCAGTAGAGGAAGGAAGGAGAATAAGTTTCAATGATATAAAAAAAATGACTGACTAGGACATTGGATTATCTACTGGACAGTATTTTATTAGCACTGTAAAAATAATAGAAAATATACTAGCTTTCTGTTGAGTGATCTTACATTCTGCCTATGGTCACCATTTCATCAAAATTACAGAGTTCTTGAAATCTTAGAAACAATGTTCTAATTAAGGATTAAAATGTTGAGAAAAAAGAAATCCCAAACCAAAGTATCTTAACCCATATGACTTTGACAAAAAACGTTTTTTTTTGAATTTTGAGTGCTAGTCATGTATCCTGTGTTATTCTAAACATTGATTTCTCATGAAAACATTAAGTACAATTACTATCCCATTTACTGATACCTTATGTACCTGAAGAAAGCCTGGCCCGCCTATAGTAATAAGCAATAAATGGAGTTTTAAAGAGACTGAGTAACCAGCGGAGTGCCAAACAGTTGATCAATATTAAACTGAGTTGTGAAAATAGGTCTTTTGACTATAGAATCACTGTTTTATGATATAATGTTACAAAGAAACATCCATAGTTGTCAAGCTTCAGCTACTAAAGACTTTTGGTGATCTGAACCCATAGTAAGACATCAAATTATTGATATTATTTATTCCACATGTAGGATGTGGTTATCATTTAACCAAAAGTTCATTGTCCCTATAGTTTCTACAAATTATACCTAAATTTAAATACCTGTGGCTATTTAATTAGCTACTTTAATACCATATTCCATTCATTTAAATTGATAAATTGACTGAATCTAAAATAAATTATACTGATTCTCCTCCTGTATGTATATATTTGATTATTAAAAATGGCTTGGAAGTTGGTTTCAGACTTTTTCTTCAATTTGAAGGCACAAATTGTTCATTTATTCACTTATAATACTGCCTTATTCCTCCATTCCAGGTAATTTAAACACCATTACATTCAAGATTCTATACAATATATTAGGGAAGTAGTGGTGAAAAAAAGATGTCATTCTGTTTTCCTGAATGTTTACATTAGTGGAAGTAATGAACATAACAAAAAGTGTAATCAATATAAAATTACAAGCTGTAATAAATGTTGTGAAGAAAAGATAATGAATGCAAAGTAACTATTTAAAATAGCTGGTATGATAGCATACAAGTTAGAGGTTATGTGTGAAAGCTCTAAAAAATGAATACAAAGTGTATTAGGTAAGGGCCTACAGTTAGTGCATTACAGAACAAAGGGAAAATAGACATGTTGCTGCTAATTGATTCTAGAGGGGTAAGTAGGACTCAGATAATACAGGCAACTTTGGACTATGTTAGTCTTTATCCTGTAAGGTTAGTGTTTTTGTTGGACAATGGTGAGACCAGACAACATATATAAGCAACACTTCTGGCTAGAGAGTGAAGAAAAGCCCTGAAGTGGTGTTTCTGTGGGAAACCAGTTAAGAGTTTGCAGCAGTAGTATTTGTGAGAGATGTAGTGGGTTGAACTTTGACGCCAATGTACAACATCGACCCTGGTTTCAGGATGTGGACCTACCTGGCTGTCTACATATTTTTGACTTACCACCACCCTGACAATTACACAAACCGATCTTTTGAAATTTCTACATTTATTTCTGTTATATCTGTTTCTGTTTCTCTAGTGATATGAAATTATGAAACATAGATTCTTATTTTGGGAACTGATAAAAGACAAAAAACAAAACAAAACTGAACAGTAAGACAACATCTGGAGGGGAAGTGAAACTAAATGCTGACTGAAACGCTGAAATAGAAAGGGAAATAATGAATATACACAACACAGAAGGAATAACTGGTAATTTTCCTGATGCAAGAAGGTTGTGTGGGTTCAAGGATAAAGGGATGGTTGGATCTAGGGCACAGGAGGGATTATTGTCTCTTGTGAAAACTTAGATCTGGGTATTTTTCTGTTGAGATACAATACTCAGTATCTGTGAGTATCCTGTCTTGTGGCTTCCTTGAAGCCTTGAGTGAGTCCCTGTAATGTGAGGAATAGGAAGTCACAGGTTTGAGAAGAGAAAAAAATTTAAATAGAAATTTAGATGGGATTTCAATTCAGGCATGTCTATGCATATCTATATTGCCTTCTTTTCTTCATGAAATTATTTAAAATAAACAAATAAAATAAAAAAAAAACACAATTGCCATAAAGGGATAAAATGAAATCTTACAAACTCATTTTCATGTGAAACTAAAAAGCAGATATAATCTGTAGATTTTAAATTATGTGTCAATGCTACCATAATATCTAAAATTGGGCAAAAGCTAGGTGCGAAAATAAAGAAATGTGGATAATGACAGTAAGAACCAGGGGAGTTTATGTCAGAAAATTTCAGGAAAAATACATTTCTAAATATTTATTTCTAGATATCAACAAGAAATGGGAGAACAGCAGTAAGTGAGAAAGGCGAAGAAAGCTCTCCTGCTAGTGATCTAGTTCTGGATTTGGAGCTGCAGCCAGAAGATTGTCTCTCTCGCATCAGAGGTGAGTGCATCTTTGGTGTGTAGAAACTTCCCCTGCTTGTGGAGTATCTAGACCACTTTCTATATATAGAAAACTAACAAAAGTGATTGGCCAACGTATATTGAACATACACAATGGTGAGTCAAACAATAATAAAAAATGACATGTTTTCTCCACAGAAAGACAAAGTGACCAGAAAAGAAAAAATTCTACTTCAGAGGAAACACAAATTTTGGCCATATGCTGTCCCCTGAATTAAAAAGCAAACTTAGTAAACAAAAATCACATTGATGAACAAATGCCACAATATAAGGGGAAAAAAAAAAAAGAATCAGAGGATCAGAAATATGGAGGAATCAAATGGAAAATGGAAATACAGAGTTCAGGAAGGAAGCAGGAACAATTTACCATAGAAATGAAGACAAACTTCGAAGAAGTACAAATGAAAAGACCCTGTTGAAATCACAGTAAGAGACTTGGAGGGTAAAACAGAAAACAAGCACAAGGAAGTGGAAATAAAGCAGCTTTAAATGAGATAGGAGAATAAGTATTAGATAGAGAAGACAGACAGAAGGATATAAGAATAATAGAGTCATTGAAGACCAACTGAAATGATGGACCAGGATTTAACTTAAAAATATAATGTTAATCTGTACAATTAGAAATAATTGAAATCTACATATAATGAAAGGAAACATTATTTAGCTTTAAAAACCTATTTCCTTGAAGGGAGAAAATTGATTCAATTGGGACTCAGGTTTTTTCCACAACCTTATTCAGTGTCAGAAGAATGTGGAGCAAGATGTAGAAAAGATACACACAAAGAAAGAGAATGTCACCTGGGACTTAATCTTTACCAAAAAGATCCAAACAAAGAAAAAAAAAAGGAAGAAATCACTAAATATAACAGCACACTCTGTTAATGAGGCTTTAGGGAGACAGGCACTCACACTGATGAAATTATTAACTGGTACAAACCTTAAGAATAGTTGATTGCTAACACTGATCAAATTTAAACATGTGTACACTTGACAGAGCAAGCTGACTTCTAGGAATTGTTCCAACGACATACTTACATATACGTGAAATGCATATATGTATATATATGTGAAATGATACATTTTTATTCAGCTCCCAGTATTACATTGATTAAAAACAACCTAAATTTGTAAATTATTTATATTCACATAGTGATAAGGAGAATGGCATTGAAACATGTATAATATCATGTGTGAAATGAGTTGCCAGTCCTGGTTCGATGCACGATACTTGATGCTTGGGGCTGGTGCACTGGGACAACCCAGAGGGAGGGTATGGGGAGGGAGGAGGGAGGAGGGTTCAGGATGGAGCACGGGTATGCCTGTGGCGGATTCATTTCGATGTTTGGCAAAACTAATACAATATTGTAAAGTTTAAAAATAAAATAAAATAAAAAAAAAGTGATGAAGACATTAAAAAAAAAAGTATATGAGGAAATATTTCACATGTGGATATATAGATAGATCTCCAAAATGTATTGGTAAATAAAAAATAATAGAACTGCGTGCATAACAAATGATACAGGTACATGTGTTAATAAATTCTATAAGAAACATAAGAAACCACTAATGACAGTTATTTTGAGGGCAAGCTGTGGATTGGAAAAATGGTTAATGGGCAAGACATCAAGATTTTCACTATATATCTTTTTATAAATTTCAGAGCTTTAATTCATTGGAGTTTATTACATACTCAAAAAGAAAGTGAATAAATTTAATGAAAAAGATACAATAAATATAACAGGTAAACCACTTAAACACATATTCTTAAGCTCACAAATATCTTATTAAGAAGCTTTGGTAAAGTCAACTTAGAAAAATACCACATTCATTTTATAGTCTTCAAAAATACTGGCCATATTCTGTTAAAAAAAAAAAAAATCAAACTATGTTCTGTAATCCTACCCAGCTGGGTAGCTCTCAACATGTGACAAAACAATGTCACTATAACTGCTTCAACTAAATTGGAACATGCCCATTTTAATTTTATTGAATAATGAAAACAAAACAATAAAAATAACACCAACACCAAATCTTGCCACTAGCGTTAGCCATCATTTAAGATTGAAAATTTTTAAGGACCTGTTGAAATCATTGTTACGCAGCACTACTGTTCTATCTGTCATCATTGTAATACCGGGGACTTTTTTAGATGATCTATGTCATCTAAAAACTACTGAATCTATTTTAGGGGAGGGTGGTTATACATATTGCAAAAATTACACAAAGCACCTTACTGAGGAAAAGAGTTCCGTAAGTTAGACACATACAAAACTCACTGCTGAACACACTCAAAATATGACAAAGGAAAAAATATTGAACTGCCATTTTCCAGATATACATAGTGGCTCTCATTCTTAAAATAATATATATTTAAAGTAGCAAAATGATAATATTCTGTGAGTCTACTTGTGTATTACAGAAGAGAGTACAGAAATACCAAATGGCATCCCCAGTAATTTTTGTAGATAGAAAAAAAAATGTTTTCTTTTATTAACCAGGGAATGTAACTAAAATATTATTTCTGGACACCCTTAAATGTAAAATTTCTGGTGAATTCTGCTGACATGCAGCCTTTATAGACAAAGTATAGTGTTTAACTTTTGGGTAATACAATAACACACTCATAATGGATCCTGGTTATTATTTCCAAATAGGAAATTAAAATGTAGGGAAAATCTAACAAAAAATCAAATTAATATTACTAAACTAAAAGCATGGTGATTAAATATCTTAAATGAGAATACTCTTACCTGCTTAATAAAAACCTTTTATTCAATAACATAATATTTTCAAATAAATAAGATTTTCAAAATCCATTTGAATATATATTCCATATAATATTTTGGAATCACTAATGCTGTGCATCTGCTGTGCAATTGCCTAGTATTTTAAAATATCCTTTTGAAAGACTTTTGTAAAGACAAATCATGAGTTTTGCTTTTTTTTAATTTTTATTTCAAGTCTTTTAATTACCATCTAAAGTGAGTCTATATTCTTTATTCAAATACATGATAATTAACTGGGCTGAAATTATGTGCAATGTATAATAAGTTGCTGTCAGATGAAACCTCAAATTGTGAAGCATGGTACAAATCAAAGTAAATTATCTTCTTGAAATTCATGTATCTTCAGTTTGCATTGACAGTAATATAAAAACTAAAGCAGCCATTTAGACCAAAGGAAACTGCAAAGCATATTACTGAGTATGAACTGTTAAATGAAGACTGAAAGAATATATGAATTTTTGCAATATTTGAAAGTTTGCAATTCTTTATGTGACTGCTCAATAGTTGTTTTCAAATTAACAATTATTCTGCTTGTAAATGTTTGTGTGATATGTATGTTTTCAGTGTATTTGATATCTAATTGCACTGCTTGTTAATAGAAGTGTATTTCACAAAATATGTTAAACACTTTTATTTTCTTGAAATAATAATTGTAGAAGCTGTATTAAACAATGCTTATTTTATTAAAATTGATGGGAATACGTCAAGGCTGTATATTGTCACCCTGCTTATTTAACTTATATGCAGAGTACATCATTAGAAATGCTGGACTGAAAGAAACACAAGCTGGAATCAAGATTGCTGGGAGAAATATCAATAACCTCAGATATGCAGATGACACCACCCTTATGGCAGAAAGTGAAGAGGAACTAAAGAGCCTCTTGATGAAAGAGAAAGTGGAGAGTGAAAATTTGGCTTAAAGCTCAACATTCAGAAAACGAAGATCATGGCATCCGGGCCCATCACTTCGTGGGAAATAGATGGGGAAACAGTGGAAACAGTGTCAGAGTTTATTTTTCTGGGCTCCAAAATCACTGCAGATGGTGATTGCAGCCACGAAATTAAAAGACGTATACTCCTTGGAAGGAAAGTTATGACCAACCTAGATAGCATATTCAAAAGCAGAGACATTACTTTGCCAACAAAGGTCCGTCTAGTCAAGGCTATGGTTTTTCCTGGGGTCATGTATGGATGTGAGAGTTGGACTGTGAAGAAGGCTGAGCACTGAAGAATTGATGCTTTTGAACTGTGGTGCCGGAGAAGACTCTTGAGAGTCCCTTGGACTGCAAGGAGATCCAACCAGTCCATTCTAAAGGAGATTAGTCCTGGGATTTCTTTGGAGGGAATGATGCTGAAGCTGAAACTCCAGTACTTTGGCCACCTCATGCGAAGAGTTGACTTATTGGAAAAGACTCTGATGCTGGGAGGGATTGGGGGCAGGAGGAGAAGGGGACGACAGAGGATGAGATGGCTGGATGGCATCACTGACTCGATGGACTTGAGTCTGAGTGAACTCCTGGAGTTGGTGATGGACAGGGAGGCCTGGCGTGCTGCGATTCATGGGGTTGCGAAGAGTCGGGCACGACTGAGTGACTGAACTGAACTGAACTGAATATTCTCCGAAAAGAAAAAAAAAAGCACAATATATTAGAATATAGACACATATATATGGATCATTCAAATATATAACCTGCATGTGCAATTGTAATGTGAAAATTCTAATAGTCACAACCAAATGATTTTTGCATTTACTTGTACTGCCCAAGACTTGCTTCCCATGCTTACCAGAGAAATATGAAAGGCATAAGTAAAATTCCTCTTTGGAAAGGAAGCAATTCTTAATCAATGAAATTTATGAATGGCTTTTACTGTCCACATTTTAAAAATCTTTGTTTTTGTTGATTTTGGAAACGAATATAAGTAAAACTATTAAGAATGAATGACAAAATATCTAGTATCATTGCTTTTTATAGAAAATCACCTAAAACAACAAAATACCCTATAGCATCAAAATTCTCTTATGAAATGGTGGTGGGGTCATGTCAAGCAGGTGGTCACCACTCTGGTTTCTCACTTTATAACTTAGATGGTCTATGTTCATTATTGACCAAAAAAATGAAAATTAAAAATTATTTTAGAAAAGATTCTGGCTCTAGGGCAATGAAATATAAGGCACAACATTGTCCATCATGATCATCTAAAAGTTTTCAATGACAAGCAATTTTGTCTCCCCCAGGGGACTTTTGGTGATATCTGGAAACACTTTTTTATTGTCATGGCATGGTGTGGGACAAATTAACAAAGAATGACTCCTTCCTTGAACAAATTTTAATCAGGCTTCTCTGAGCCTTCTTCTCAGCTAGGTCTCTACTTTCAAAAGATGGCCCCCGTGCCCTTGGCCTGACAACTTTAATTATCAAGGAATTCCACTGTGCTGTGCTTAGTCACTCAGTCCTGTCTGACTCTTTGTGACCCCAAGGACTGTAGCCAGCCAGGCCCCTCTGTCCATGGAGATTCTCCAGGCAAAAATACTGGAGTGAGTTGTCATGCCCTTCTCCAGGGGATCTTCCCAGCTCAGGGATCGAACCCAGGTCTCCTGCATTGCAGGCAGATTCTTTACCATCTGAGCTGCCAGAGGATTCCACTAAGCCAGTTTATTAGAGCCTCAGCCTCCCAGCCCTTGATATTTGATCGATTCCTCATCTCTTACTCTTGATATTTAAATCCTTGGTCTACTATTAGCAAGCAACTTATTAAGCCAGTTTAGCAAGAATTCCCTTATGTTTTGGTATCTAATCAGATTTCCTGTAGTAATTTTTGATCCGCTGACCCCCTTGCCCAGGTAGTGCTAGTAGTGAAGAACCTGCCTGCTAACGCAGAAGACATAAGAGATGGGGGTTCAATCCCTGCATTAGGAAGATCTCCTGTACAAGGGCATGGCAATCCACCTCAGTTTTCTTTCCTGGAGAATCCCATGGACAGAGGAGCCTGGTGGGCTACAGTCCATAACGTCCAACACAGTTGGACATGACTGAAATAACAGCACAAGGATGATCCCCTCATTCAGTTCCTTGGCTATTAATCCTCAGCTGTCTAAGAACTGAGTTCAGTCTTTCTCCTACGGCAACAGTCTTGACTTCTATGGTAATACTCTTGAATGAAGTCCTCTTTGTGTGTGTGTGTGTGTGGTTTAATGTGTCCTATGCAATGCTTTGTAAAAGTATTAGAATAATTTATCTTTAACAGGCATCTAGTAGTGGGTGGGAACAAGAAATGCTGATAAGCATTCTACAGTATGCAAAAAAACTCCAAAACAAGGAATTATCCAGCCAAAATGTTAATAATATATTATGTGGTTGAGAAACCCTAGTCTAGAGAGAGATCAGAATGGCTGACAAACATGTGACCTCAGGTGATCTCTTATACCTCTCTGCTGCAAAGAATTAAGTCAGCTTGAATGTAGATTTCACTTTCTTTTTAACTATCTGCTTGCCGGGGTATGGAGAAGGAAATGACAACCCACTCCAGTGTTCTTGCTTAGAGAATCCAGTGGACAGAGAAGCCTGGTGGGCTGCTGTCCATGGGGTTGCACAGAGTCGGACAGGACTGAAGCAACTTAGCAGCAGCAGCAACTGTTGCAGTGATAATTCATACTCAGTTCTAGAATTTGAGAAATTTGTAGGTAGGAAAGCTGCTGGACCTAGCTTAACATAGCAGTTATTGCTTTGGGAATTAATGGATATGCCTTTCAATAAAAATGAAGAGAGAATTGAAATCTGACTGTTGGAAGAAAGTAGACTAGCAAGAAAATCCCTGCAGCTTTAGGCAAAGGCTCTTTATGGTTAGACTTAAATGAGTGACACTTTGAAGAAGAAATAATAACCATGGACCATTCGTATAAGTCAAGACTGAATAAACCTTAGCACTGAAAAAACTCATAGAATGTTAGTGTAATTCAAGCAAGGAGTTCAAGAAAGAGTCAACTGTTGAACTTTCTGCTCACAAGTGTAAATAGTTGGAAAATTAATCTAAGTAAATTGACAAGAATTAACAAAATGTAACTTTATGTGTCAAGTATGGTATCAAATGATATAGACATATTACAGAAACAACAAACATCATAATAAAACGACATAATACTACAGAAAAAAAAAATAACAGTCACAGAACGTTTAGCCAAAGTGGATGGATTTAGAGATGAATGGCTGGGTGGCATCACCGACTCCACGGACATGAGTTTGAGTAAACTCTGGGAGTTGGTGATGGACAGAGAGGCCTGACCTGCTGCAATTCATGGGGTCGCAAAGAGTCAGACACGACTGAGTGACTGAACTGAACTGAACTGTAAAATGTGTAAAATATGATTTAGCTCACTTCTAGAACAATTAGTCCTCACACACACAAAAAAAGAGCAGCTATCACTGTTATCCTATTTTTCTTTTAAAGATGTTCAAGTGCAAGTTAGTTAGAAGAGAAAGGAAAGAAATACCAAATTACAAAGACTGAATTGAGGAAAATGGAATGGAGATATTAATGTATAGAAACAGTGCAGATCGAGCTTAGCATAATGCTTATACATATGGATCTAAACTCATAATTACAATTATTGAAAATATCAGGTTGTTTGAATAATTATGTGAATCACTGAGTGAACAGCTATTTCAACTCTCACCAGTTTAATATCCCATTCTGTTTGGCTGTTGCTGCTATTGTTCAGTCCCTCAGTTGTGTCCAACTATTTGTGACTCCATGACTGCAGCCCACCAGGGTTCCCTGTCCTGTACCATCTCCTTTAGTTTGCTCAAACTAATGTTCATTGAGTCGATGATGCCATCCAACCATCTCTTCTTCTGTTGTCCCCTTCTCCTCCTGCCCTCAATCTTTCCCATTAAGAGAGTCATTTCCAATGAGTCAGCTCTTCACACCAGGTGGCCAAAATATTGGAGCTTCAGCTTCAGCATCAGTCTTTTCAAAGAATATTCATGGTTAATTTCCTTTCAGATTGACTGGCTTGATCTCCTTTCTGTCAAAAAGAGACTCTAAAGAATCTTCTCCAGAACCACATTTCAAAAGCATCAGTTCTTCAGTGCTCAGTTTTCATTATGGTCCAGCTCTCACAGTCATACATGATTACTGGAAAAACCATAGTTTTGACTATGTGGATCTTTGTTGGCAAAATGATGTCTCTGCTTTTTAATACAATATCTAGGTTTGTCACAGCTTTTCTTCCAAGGAGCAAGTGTCTTTTAATTTCATAGGTGCAGTCACCATCTGCAGTGATTTTGGAGCCCAAGAAAATAAAGTCTGTCACTATTTCCATTGTTTCCCCATCTATTTGCCATGAATTGATGGGATCAAATGCCATATCTTAGCTTTTTGAATGCTGAGTTTTAAGCCAGCTTTTTAACTCTCCTCATCCTTTCCACGTTTTACAACTGGGGTGGTGTCATCTGCATATCTGAGGTTAATATCTCTCCTGGCATACATGATTCTAGCTGTGAGTCAT
This sequence comes from Bos mutus, assembly GCF_027580195.1. Lineage (NCBI taxonomy): Eukaryota > Metazoa > Chordata > Mammalia > Artiodactyla > Bovidae > Bos > Bos mutus. Next base: position 26,753,348 of record NC_091617.1, read on the forward strand.
CCAGCCCAGCATTTCACTGATATAATCTGCATATAAGTTAAATAAACAGGGTGGCAATATACACCCTTGACTTACTCCTTTCCCAATTTTGAACCAGTCTGTTGTTCCATGTCTGGTTCTAACTGTTGCTTTTTACCTGCATACAGGTTTTGCAGGAGGCAGGTAAGCTGGTCTGGTATTCTCATCTCTTGAAGAATTTTCCAGTTTATTGCTACCACACAGTCAAAGGATTTAGCATAGTCAATGAAGCAGATGTTTTTCTGGAATTCTCTTGCTTTTTCTCCCATTCAACAGATGTTGGCAATTTGATTTCTGGTTCCTCTGCCTTTCCAAACCCAGTTTGTTTATCTAGAAGTTCTTTTAGTTCATGTACTGCTGAAGCCTGACTTGAAGGATTTTGAGCAATACTTCGCTAGCATGTGAAATAAACGCAATTGTGTGGTAGTTCTAACGTTCTTTGGCATTTTCCTTCTTTGGGATTGGAATGAAAACTGACCTTTTCCAGGCCTGGGGCTATTGGTGAGTTTTTCAAATTTGTTGGCATATTGAGTTCAACAATTTTACAGCATCATCTTTTAGAATTTGAAATAGCTCAGCTGCAATTCCATCACCTCCACTGGCTTTGTTCATAGTAATTCTTCCTAAGGACCACTTGACTTCACACTCCAGGATGTCTTACTCTAGGTGAGTGTCCACACCATCATGGTTATCCTGGTCATTAAGATCTTTTTGAACAGTTCTTCTGTATATTCTTGCCACTTCTTAATCTATTCTGTTTTTGCTGGTTCTTACCATTTCTGTCCTTTATGGTGCCCATCCTTGCACAAAATGTCCCCTTGATATTTCTAATTTTCTTGAAGATATGTCTTCAAGAAATAGTCTTTCCCATTCTCTTGTTTTCCTGTGTTTCTTTGCATTTTTCCCTTCAGATCAGATCAGTCGCTCAGTCGTGTCCGACTCTTTGTGACCCCATGAATCGCAGCATGCCAGACCTCCCTGTCCATCACCAACTCCCGGAGTTCACTCAGACTCACATCCATCGAGTCAGTGATGCCATCCAGCCATCTCATCCTCTGTCGTCCCCTTCTCCTCCTGCCCCCAATCCCTCCCAGCATCAGAGTCTTTTCCAATAAGTCAACTCTTCGCATGAGGTGGCCAAAGTACTGGAGTTTCAGCTTTAGCATCATTCCTTCCAAAGAAATCCCAGGGCTGATCTTTAGAATGGACTGGTTGGATCTCCTTGCAGTCCAAGGACTCTCAAGAGTCTTATCCAACACCACAGCTCAAAAGCATCAATTCTTTGGTGCTCAGCCTTCTTCACAGTCCAACTCTCACATCCATACATGACCACAGGAAGCCTTTGTTATCTCTCCTTGCTATTCTTTGGAACTCTTCATTCAAACTCTGCATTCCATTTCTCCTTTGCTTTTCACTTCTCTTTTTTTCCTAGCTATTTGTAAGGCCTCTTCACAACCTTTTTGCCTTCTTGCATTTAATTTTCTTTGGGATGGTTTTGGGCACCACCTCCTATACAATGTTATGAACCTCCATCCACAGTTCTTCAGGCACTCTGTCTATCAGATCTAATCCCTTGAACCTATTTGTCACTTCCACTGTTTAATCTTAAGGGGTTTGATTTAAGTCATACCTGTATGGTTTAGTGGTTTCCTGTTCTACACTTATGGCAAATTGAAACATTACAAGTCCCTGTTTACATAGTAGCCCTTGGTCCCCTTCTCTTATTTGTTAAGACATTATTTTTTAGAATGTAAAGTAGAAGGAAATGTACACATATCCCATATGTTCCTTGTGTCCACATTCCCAGTCTTCCGCATTAGCAACATTGCCTACCAAGGTGGTACCTTTGTTACAACTGACGAACCTATATTGACAATTCATAATCATTCAAAGCCCATAGTTTACATTACAGATCACTCTTGATGTTGTACATTCTATAGATCTGGATAAATATAATGACATGTTTCCATCATTATGGTATTGTCCAGCATACTTTAACTGTCTTAAAAATCCTCTGTGTCCCACTTAATCATCCCTCCCTATCCCTCCAATCTCTGGAAACCACTGATCTTTTGACTTTCTTCACAGTATTGCCTTTTCCAGAATGTCACAGAGCTGGAATCATATATTATGTCGCCTTTTCAGATTGGCTTCTTTCACTTAGTAAAATGCTTTTAAATTTTCTCCATGTCTTTTCATGGTTTGATAGCTCATTTCTTTTTAGTGCTGATAATAGTCCAAAGTCTGGATGTACCACAGTGTATTCATCTTCCCCTTCTCATTTCACATGGTTTTTATCCCTTCTTAGAGCACCTTTTCCTAACCCATTGCGTTTTGCAACTTCTTAAGGTATAGTTAAGACCCTTACCCTGTCATCACCATCTTCTGTAAGTCTACCCTGACTACCCTATGTTTTTATGTCAGTAAAGCATCCCTTTTCTTTCTTTCTATAACTTCTCTAGCTCTTTATTTTTATCATCCTGCTTTGTAATTGTTTATTTATCTGTGAGGGCTTTCTCTTTCATTAATGTCATAGTTTCTGGTACAGTGTGTTATATTCTCAGGGGAAGTCAATAAGCATTCCTGACTGACTCTGCTTAAGAGCTTTAGGTAAAATAATTACCTTCACTAATTACAAACACACCCACACAAAGCAAAGAATTAAAGACAAGGGGAAAAAAAAAAACACTTAAATTATCAAGGGAAACAAAGAAGGCTAAGGAAAACTTTTCTTTAATATTTGTTGTATGTCTCTGTAAAAGATCTTTTTCTTTTCTATATTATGAAACATGGAATACTTTATAATAATCATTAAATATCATTATTCGTTTAATATAGGCTATTAACACAAATTTTAGCATGAAGCACACTTTACAATATACAAGCATTCTGCAACTAGACTGCCTGGGTTAGTAATCCTGAGTTTGCTGCTGCTAAGTCACTTCAGTCGTGTCCGACTCTGTGCGACCCCATAGACGGCAGCCCACCAGGCTCCCCCATCCCTGGGATTCTCCAGGCAAGAACACTGGAGTGGGTTGCCATTTCCTTCTCCAATGCATGAGAGTGAAAAGTGAAAGTGAAGTTGCTCAGTCGTGTACGACCCTTAGTGATCCCATGGACTGCAGCCTACCAGGCTGCTCCGTCCATGGAATTTTCCAGGCAAGAGTACTGGAGTGGGGTGCCATTGCCTTCTCCAGTTCTGAGTTTACTACTTATTAAAAAATTACTTTATTTGCCCAAGTTTCCTTTTCTAAAAACAAACCAAAAAAAAAAAAAAAAAAAAAAAAGGGCAAGGGAATAAAAAATAGTAACCCCATGGAGCATGGAGTCACTGTGCTAAACAGTAAATAAATTGTTAAATACAGAGTTCTTGCAAATGTTCCAACCAACGTTGTGTTCAGTAAGTGTTAGATATTATTTTATGATAAAACAACATATTTTAGATTAATGTATTTGCTTGCCAGTGTCCAAAATACAAGAATTGTTTGTGATATTGAATGTAATACTGACAACAAGTATTTATCCTCTCTGCTTTATTTTTAATTTTACTATTAAAAATAATAGTAAAGAAAACAAGTGCAAGTAGGTATGCAAGTATTTTTCATTTACCTGGTCATGTTTATAATCTGATTTTTCCATGTTTTTGTGAAGAACATTCGTTGCTTTGCACTTTTTTTTTTTTTTTTTTTTATCACTGGAAAGGACTTAAAAAAACCAGAAGGGAAAAGGGTGAGGTTGGGTATTATTTCTCTAACCACATTTGTGCCATATCATCAGAAATTAGCAAGTTCACTGAGCCCGCAGCTCCTGTTGGAAGGTTCTCCACTAGACACAGAAACATTCTTCATTTCTAGCAATTTCTCTTTTAATTTGCCCACTCAGTCCCTATGTTAGTTTTCTTTTGCTACTGTGGTAAATTACCACAAATTTAGTGACTTCATATGACACAAATGTGCTATTTTTCAATCTTGTGGATCATAAGTCTGATGGGGCTAAAATCAAGATGCATATAAGTAAAATCAACAGAGTAACAATATAGAGCCTTGACGTACCCCTTTTCCTATTTGGAACCAGTCTGTTGTTCCATGTCCAGTTCTAACTGTTGCTTCCTGACCTGCATACAGATTTCTCAAGAGCCAAGTCAGGTGGTTTGGTATTCCCATCTCTTGAAGAATTTTCCACAGTTTGTTGTGATCTACACAGTCAAAGGCTTTTACATAGTCAATAAAGCAGAAATAGATGTTTTTCTGGAACTCTCTTGCTTTTTCAATGATCCAGCGAATGTTGGCAATTTGATCTCTGGTTCCTCTGCCTTTTCTAAAACCAGCTTGAACAGCTGGAAGTTCATGGTTCGTGTATTGCTGAAGCCTGGCTTGGAGAATTTTGAGCATTACTTTACTAGCGTGTGAGATGAGTGCAGATGTGTGGTAGTTTGAGCATTCTTTGGCATTGCGTTTCTTTGGGATTGGAATGAAAACTAATCTTTTCCAGTCCCGTGGCCACTGCTGAGTTTTCCAAATTTGCTGGCATGTTTAGTGCAGCACTTTCACAGCATCATATTTCAGGATTTGAAATAGCTCAACTGAAATTCCATCACCTCCGCTAGCTTTGTTCGTAGTGATGCTTCCTAAGGCCCACTTGATTTCACATTACAGGATGTCTGGGTCTATGTGAGTGATCACACTATTGTGATTATCTGAGTTGTGAAGATCTTTTTTGTATAGTTCTTCTGTGTATTCCTCGCACCTCTTCTTAATATCTTCTGCTTCTGTTAGGTCCCTACCATTTCTGTCCTTTATTGAGCCCATCTTTGCATAAAATGTTCCCTTGGTATCTCTAATTTTCTTGAAGAGATCTCTAGTCTTGCCTATTCTATTGTTTTCCTCTATTTGCACTGATCGCTGAGGAATGCTTTCCTATCTGTCATTGCTATTCTTTGGAACTCTGCATTCAAATGGGTATATCTCTCTTTTTGTCCTTTGCTTTTTGCTTCCCTTCTTTTCACAGCTATTTGTAAGGCCTCCTCAGACAGCCATTTTTATTTTTTCCATTTCTTTTTCTTGGGGATGGTCTTGATCCCTGCCTCCTGTACAATGTCCCTAACTTCCATCCATAGTTCATCATACACTCTATCATATCTAGTCCCTTAAATCTATTTCTCACTTCCACTGTATAATCATAAGCGATTTGATTTAGGTCATACCTGAATGATCTAGTGGTTTTCCCCACTTTCTTCAATTTAAGTCTGAATTTGGCAATAAGGAGTTCATGATCTGAGCCACAGTCAGCTCCCGGTCTTGTTTTTGCTGACTGTATAGAGCTTCTCCATCTTTGGCTATATAATCAGTCTGATTTCTGTGTTCATCATCTGGTGATGTCCATGTGTAGAGTCTTCTCTTGTGTTGTTGGAAGAGGGTGTTTGCTATGACCAGTGTATTCTCTTGGCAAAACTCTATTAACCTTTGCCCTGCTTCATTCTGTACTCCGAAGCCAAATTTTCCTGTTACTGCAGGTATCCTTTGACTTCCTACTTTTGCATTCCAGTTGACTTCCCTGGTGGCTCAGATTGTAAAGCATCTGCCTGCAACACAGAAGACCCGGGTTCAATCCTGGGTCGGGAAGATCCCCTGGAGAAGTAAATGGCAACTCACTCCAGTACTCTTGCCTGGAAAATACCATGGATGGAGGAGCCTGGTGGGCTACAGTTCATGGGGTCGCAAAGAGTCGGACACAACTGAGCCACTTCACTTCACTTCACTTCCCCTATAATGAAAAAGACATCTTTTTTGGTCCTATAATTGCTTAATAACAATTTCAGAAGAAGAGGAAATGAAGGGTCAAAATGGGCTGGGGGGCTGAGGTTGAAGGGTCAGATACTCACTGCCTTTCCTATCTGTTGGCTTCCAGAATGCATGCACTGGAATTAAGATCTATATGGCTTAGTGTTCATTGTGGAGGTAGCATCCATAGGCAGCAAGAGCTCTGCCCACCAGTTGCAATGTCGTTAGTGATCGAGAGCAATGCTGTTTAGCCTAAATAAACCCTTACTTCATGTTCCTGCTATACGTGGTTTCATTTTTTTATCTTTTCTCATTTCTGCCTTTCTTCTAATCTGGCTCAGCAGCCTGCACAGTGATGCAGTGAGCTTCTTTGGACCCTTCACATAAATTTCTGTTCTGCTTATGCTAGCTAGATTTGGTTTTTCTTCCTTGTAGCTGAGATCAATGAATCATACAATTTACTACCCTTTTAGTACTATTTGACTTTTAGCTATGTGTGCAATAATTTTAAATGTAAAGAAAAAAAAAAAAGAAGAAGAATTACCCTGGAGAAGGGCTTTATTTATAATAAAATTTTGATAAGTTTGGGTTTAACTTTTCCATGTAGAAAATAACTTGTCTACTCTTTGTTTTGCCAAGGAAGGCATAGATTAGGTGGTAATAATTTTTGAAGAATCTATGCATTTAGGGGCTGGTATCTGAGGTCTATGATATTATAATAATTAATAGTATGCATTTATTAAGCTAAGTAAATAAAAATAATTTTTCACTGTATTATAGAGCATCTTTAGTGTTTTTCTTATTGTTCTTTTAGGATGTAAATCATTATTCTTTAAAAACCACTCTGTCCCATCATTTCTTCCTGTTTGATCTTCTGAGAAAACTTGCCTCCACTTTGTCAGTAGTCACGTGATTTTTTTCCTAGAAATTCCTTGTATGAACAACAAACTCCTCTGCTCTGGGCAGGCATGGAAGGGCGAGAAGGAAATGCTTACAGTGTTTAGATTTAAATCTGTCTCTCAGTTTCTTTCTCTTGCACCCACTTTTTTTTTTTCTATCCTTTCCTCCCTCCTGTCCTCTCTCCCTATCACTACATACATACACACACACACACACATACACATACACACACACACACAACATTTCACTGTAATTCATTCTCATTGCTACCTAATGAAGACTTTTGTATAATATTGAACACTAACACTAATTGAGACTGTTATGCAATACATTTTAGGCATCTAGAAAAGTATGTGAAAGTTTAAAACCCTGGTTTTCTAATAGTCATTTGTGCGACTGTATGTGTGGCTGTTTGAGATCCCATGGACTGTAGCCCTCCAGGCTCCTCTGCACATGGCATTTTCCAGGCAAGAACACTGGAGTGGGTTGCCAGGCCCTTCTCCAGGGGATGTTTCCAGAGCAGGGATCGAACCCACATCTCTTGTGTCTCCTGCATTGGCAAGGAGATCCCTTACCACTGTGCCACCTGAGAAGCCCTCTAATAATCATATCTATTACTAAAATTTAAAAACAGTTTTTTCTAATTATATGATTTTTGTAGAAATGTTTTTCTTATGAACTAATGCTCATTCTAGAATATGTTAATTACTGGGGGAAAATGAATGGAAAAAATCAGATAGGTGTGTTACTCAAATTGTACTAGAAAATATCATATTTTGTTGAGTCCTAAGCAAAGCTACATAGCCTTTTTTAATGTTTTGTGATTACAACAAACATCTGAGCTGTATACAGCATTTTATGCGAGCATATTATAGTCAATCTAATCCCATTATATTGGGTAAACAAATTAGCCCTAAAATTGCTGAAATTTATCATGGATTCCAGTAAGTGTTCATGCATTATTTGCTGTGCTTTCTTTATACATGTGTTGCTAAGCCCATTTTCAGCTTCTACATAAGGATTAGCCTTTCCAATCACATTGAAAGCCAGATTGCTTAACTACAGCACAGAGTGTCATGCTACAGATAATCCATGCCCTTGATTAATGCTCTTATAATCAATTGCTGTCTGGAAGTGACTCCTTCCCATCACACTCTTCACAAAAAGAGCAGATGGTATTTAAAAGGTTATGGCAAGAGGGCATTACAGAGGTCAAATAGAACATCGATCAAGTGGGCAGAGAAATTGCCTTTTTCTTCTTATCCTAAGAATCCATAAAGGAATGTGGTATATGAATTATAGTTTGATCTATAGTTCAAGCACAAGATATTTTCTCGTTTCAAATTTCTGTGTTATTTTGGGTAATGAACCTGGAAATTGGACTCCTTGTGTGCCAGTAAAGCATTGTACCAATATGAGCAGTTCAAACAAATAATTCTTAGACTCAATTTTTTTTTCAAAATTTTTAATGCAGGCAGAAGGTTCCAATTTAATAGAAACTTTAATATAGAATAACTCTTGGATGAATTTTTGCAGAGGTAATGGCTTTATTTCTCAAAAATCACAGTAAATTTTTATTTCTATGTCAAATTAAATGTAGTGCTATGTGTATAGATTTTCTCTCTTCCTGTCCTTTCTCACACTAGTGACAGTTTATCATATATTTTGAAATGATCAGTTTTCTTCTTAATTGGTATGCTTAGTTCTAATGAGGCAGAGTCATGGTAGGAAGGCTACATTTCCATGTCCGCATCACAAAGATTGAAATTAAGTAAGAAAATGTCAGCATAAGGTTCTTTAAAAACTGAAATGTGTTATTTTAAAAAATGAGTGCTTTCAGATACATAGATTTGGATGCCCTGATCATAAATAGGTCACTTCTACATAATGTAATTATGATAAAGATATTCATTATATAAATAAAGAGAATATACACCCTTGAACTTACGAAGGTAAAGAAAAGCTTTTTGAACAAAGGCTTTGTAAAGGTTTATGATACTAATTACGTGTGTACCTTTCTATTGTTCAAAGTGCTATTACCTGCATTATCAGATAACACTAAATAAAGTACCTACTCTATCTATAAATGTTACATCGTCTTTGTTGTCAGGTAGTTTAGGTATATTTGAAGAGAAAATAAACTAGCATACAAAAAGTAAAATGACATTATTTGACTGTTATTCAAGAATTAAGAGAATAGTTGGTTAAATATCAAATGAATCCTCATTTCAGTTCAGTTCAGTTGCCCAGTCATGTCCGACTTTTTGTGACCCCATGGACCTCAGCATGCCAGTCCTCCCAGTCCATCACTAACTCCCAGAGTTTACTCAAACTCATGTCCATTGAGTTAGTGATGCCCATCCAACCATCTCATCCTCTGTCATCCCCTTCTCCTCCTGCCTTCAATCTTTTTCAGCATCAGGGTCTTTTCAAATGAGTCAGCTCTTTGCATCAGGTGGCCAATGTATGGGAGCTTCAGCTTCAACATCAGTCCTTCCAATGTATATTCAGGGCTGATTTCCTTTAGGATGGACTGGTTGCCTATCCTTGCAGTCCAAGGGACTCTCAAGAGTCTTCTCCAACACCACATTTCAAAAGCATCAATTCTTCGGCACTCAGCTTTCTTTAATGACTCCCAGGATGATGCTATTTGATGTCACTAGAGAAAGAGATGCCTGTGTTCTAGACTAATCAAAATAAATCAGATTTCTGAAAAATGTTTTATGAATGAATAGCATTTAGAAAGTCAATGAATCAGGAAAGGCATTGTAGAGAAGATAAGGTGGAAGCAAAGACACAAAATGGAATATCTTTGGCTAGTTTAGGTCAGTAGAGCTGCAGTGAAAATTTCACACAGCAGACATGTTTGCAAGTCTATTGAAGCCAAATTGTAAAGAAGCTTAAATGCTGCGAGTAAATGTTTGAATGATATAATATATGCAAATGCTTTTTGTAGAGGATGTTTTCTATCACCTAAGTGTAGTCCCCTACTTTGGGTTTCTACTTCACAGCCCTGTCTACTGAGAAAGTAGACTACATCTCTACTGACCTAAACTAGCCAAGGATATTCCATTTTGTGTCTTTGCTTCTTTCCTGTGTGATCCTTTGAACCATCTATATTATTCTGGTTTTCTTCATGTGAATGATATATGAGGCAGTAAATAACAAATGGGATTAAAGTACAAAAACTTTAAATCTAAACAATATAAAACAAAATAAAACAAAAACCTGGGCCGCTATCTGGCTCACACTAAATTTCCTCCAAGGACACGTCTGAGCCTGTTACTGGGCAGCTCTTCCTCTCTCTTCAACTGGTCTATCAGGGAAAATAAATGAGAGGTACTATGATCTACTTTCCTGGCCACGGTGATTGGTTTAAAGGTGTTCATGTGAACAAGCTGGAATCAGTTGACCTCTTTCCCAGTGCTTTTCCCTCCAAAAATGAATCTGGGGTATGGAGACTTCTTACTTTCTCAGTAGACAGGGTTGTGAAGTATAAACCCAAAGTAGGGGACTACCCTTTCTGAGGTTCCCATCATTACTTCAGAAAATGATGACAGCAGGTTTGCAGTTAATTATATTAGTAGTAGATAAATCTGTAGGGTTTAACATGCTAATGCCTTATTTTCTTTCATGCATAAACTCAGCCAAACATCTGACAAATATATATTCAGCAACTGCTACAGGCACAAGATGTTTTTGTACATAAGCCTGGGATCTATAGAATCAGATTCATCTCAAGACTTAAAAGTCAGTGTTTGCTGAAGTACCTGTATACATGATGTTTATTCCACATTCTCCCCACTGTGATAGCACTTCAGGCTCTGTTAATATTCTCTATGATCACAACATGCATTACAAAAAAGGATATTCCAATAAACACATAATTTTGTGTAGGATTATTTTGTGCCATTCAAATGAGTATATTTACACATTACTGGGCATAAATATGAATCTCTATGTTAATAGATAATATCAGTTCTGAAAAATGGAGCTGAGCCTTTGCACATTGCAGATAACTATATTTAAATCTTTCACTTACATTAAAGTAATAGGCACAATTAATAGTCAATGTTACAAAAATATCTTCATTGGGAAAAAGTGATTTCTGATCAAATTCTAGCAAGACCATTTACCTGGCTGCCTTACCTTATGATTTTTTTAATTCTTGTAGTCTTAATAAGGGTGGAACATTTATTAATAAACATGAACAGTCACCATGATTTGTACCAGGTAGCTTTCATGGTAAACAAAAGCATATTATTTCTAAATAATTCATTAATTGTTAACTTTGCAATTTCCTCGATTTATTCCCAATTTGGTATACAAGTAAGGACATGTAATTTGTGATGGAGAAATGGCAACCCACTCCAGTATTCTTGCCTGGAAAATCCTGTGGACAGAGGAGCCTAGTGGCTTACAGTCCACAGGGTCACAAAAGAGTTGGACAAGACTTAGCAACTAAACAACAACAATTTATGATACTGGATGGTGGCTCATTTATGTATACTTACAAGAACTCTACAGACCTTGGCAACTCAATGAACCCAAGAGCTAGAGAATACAAGCAAGCCCCTGCATGATCCAGATCATACCAAATGTAGAAAGATTGCCAACTCCTGAGAGCCTCCATGGTGTGGGTTGTGATGTCCCTGCACATTTCTCCTTTAATTAGAATAAACAAAATAGACACAATCTTCTTGTGTTGTGCACTGCAGGAACAAAGAGCATTAAGTACATCAGTGTGCTCCATAAAATAATTAGAGCAACGATGCTTAAGGGAGAGTCTAGTATCAAGTGGATCAAAATTTTTATTCAAGATGTGCTTAAAGACAAACAAGTCATAAGAAGCAAAACAAAACATCTTCATGCGTATTTGATACCAATACTACCGTCATATTAAATGCTTGGAATACTTTCAACTTTTTACTGAAATAGCAATATACAAAGTATAAATAAAATAATTGCTGTTAGTTGACCTACAGTCATTTTTTCCTCTAGAAAGATTTGTGCTCGATTTTGTGGAGGGAAAAAGCAGTCGTGCTCAGAAGTTTGTGCTCATCTTTCACAGCTATCAGTAGAGGGAAAAGATTCTGTTCAGGGAAAAAAGTAATTATAGACATTTATATTTATGATTTTATCAAAGTAATATGTGTATATGGTGGTGACTCAGATAGTAAAGAATCCTCCAGCAATGCAAGAGACCCAGATTTAATTCCTGGATCTGGAAGATCCCCTGAAGAAGGGAATGGCTATCCACTCCAGTATTCTTGCCTGGGGTATTCCATAGACAATGGAGCCTGGGGGTCTACAGTCCTCGTGGTCAAAGAGTCAGACATGACTGAGCAACTTTACTTTCAATCACATATATAAATGAGGTATAGAGAAAACAGAGGTATGAAACCATAATTCTATTTACTTTATGTCTAACCTCCTAGTTTTTATTCTTATTATTGATGACATCATAATTCTATAAAATATACTTCAATTTCTAATTTATCTCCTGTAGACTATATACTTCAAAATAATGAGAATGTAGTTTATTTATGCAAACTTTTCTTTGAACTACTCAAGGTGCTAGAGACTTATTTTACTAATTTTGTTATTTTATGGTAGCTTCTGTAACTAAATAAAACTCCTAGAGCCTCACTCTTATAATGAGGGAGTTAGTATTTGAAATTTGGTGCATTCCTTCAAATGTTGTGTCTTACTCCAGGGGAACTGGGAAAAGAAAACTGACCACAGTAGAGAAAGGCACTTAATGAGGTGGACTAATCTGAGCAGGAGGATTGCCTCCAGGTGGAATTGCAAAAGATCAAAGAGTGAAGTCAGATCTTGACAAAATTTTAAAAACTGTTATAAGAATTTTCTATTTTGTAGACAACTGTGGGCAGTTAAGGTTCCTTAAAGCAGGGCAAAGGCTAACAGAGCTTTGCCAAAAGAATGCATTGGTCATAGCAAACACTCTCTTCCAACAACACAGGAGACGACTCTACACATGGACATCACCAGATGGTCAGTACTGAAATCAGATTGATTATATTCTTTGCAGCCAAAGATGGAGAAGCTCTATACAGTCAGCAAAAACAAGACCATGAGCTGACTGTGACTCAGATAACGAACTCATTGAAAATTCAGACTTAAATTGAAGAAAGTCAGGAGAACCATCAGACCATTGAGGTATGACCTAAAGCAAATCCCTAAGGATTACATAGTGGAAGTGACAAATAGATTAAAGGGATTAGATCTGATAGACAGAGTGCCTGAAGAACTATGGACAAAGGTTCATAACATTGTATAGGAGGGGGTGATCAAAATCATCCCCAAGAAAAAGAAATGCAAAAAGCAAAATGGTTGCCTGAAGAGGCCTTATAAATAGCTGAGAAAAGAAGTAAAAGGCAAAGGAGAAAAGGAAAGATATATCATCTTAATGCAGAGTTCCAAAGAATAGCAAGGAGATATGAAAAAGCCTTCGTAAGTCATCAATGCAAAGAAATAGAGGAAAACAGTAGATTGGGAAAGACTAGAGATCCCTTCAAGGGAACATTTCATGCAAAGATGGGCACAATAAAGGACAAAAATGGTATGGACTTAACAGCAGCAGAAGAGATTAAGAAAAGTTTGCAAGAATACACAGAAGAACTATACAAAAATGATCTTAATGACCCAGATAACCGCCATGGTGTGATCACTCACCTAGAGCCAGATATCCTGGAGTCCGAAGTCAAGTGGACCTTAGGAAGCACCACTATGAACAAAGCTACAGAAGTGATGGAATTCCAGCAGAGCTATTTCAAATCCTAAAAAATGATGGTTTGATAGAACTACACTCAGTATGGCAGCAAATTTTGAAAACTCTGGAGTGGCCATCGGACTGGAAAAGGTCAGTTTTTATTCCAATCCCAAAGAAAGGCAATGCCAAAGACCGTTCAAACTACCACACAGTTGCACTCATTGCACACATTAACAAACAATGCTCAAACTTCTCCAAGCCAGGCTTTAGCAGTATGTGAACGGAGAACTTTCAGATGTTCAAGATGGATTTAGAAAAGGCAGAGGAACTAGAGAGCAAATTGCCAATAACATTTGCATCATAGAAAAAGCAAGAAAATTCCAGAAAAAAGCATCTAATTCTGCTTCATTGACTATGCTAAAGGCTTTGACTGTGTGGATCAAAAGAAAGTGGAAAATTCTTCAAGAGATGGGAATACCAGACCATCTGACCTGCCTCCTGAGAAACCTGTTTGCAGGTCAAGAAGCAACAGTTAGAACCAGACATGGAACAACAGACTGGTTCAAAATTGGGAAAGGAGTACATCAAGACTGTATATTGTCACCCTGCTTATTTAAATTCTATGCAGAGTACATCATGAAAAATGCCACACTGAATGAAGTAGAGACTGGAATCACGATTGGTGGGAGAAATATCAATAACCTCTGATATGCAGAGGATACCACCCATATGGCAGAAAACAGAAACTAAAGAGCTTCTTGATGAAAGTGAAAGGGGAGAGTGAAAAACCTGGCTTAAAAGTCAACATTCAAAAAACAAATATCATGTCATCTGGTCCCATCACTTCATGGCAAATAGATGGGGAAACAATGGAATCTGGGACAGACTTTCTTTTCTTGGGCTCCAAAATCACTGCAGATGGTGACTGCAGCCATGAAATTAAAAGATGCTTGCTCTTTGGAAGAAAAGCTATGACCAACCTAGATGGCATATTAAAAAGCAGAGACATTACTTTGCTACAAAAGTCCATATAGTCAAAGCTATGATTTTTCCAGTAGTCATGTATGAATGTGAGAGTTGGACCATAAAGAAAACTGAGCACTGAAGAATTGATGCTTTTGAACTGTGGTGTTGGAGAAGACTGTTGAGAGTCCCTTGGACTGCAAGGATACCAAACCCGTCAAATCTAAAGAAAATCAACCCTGAATATTCATTGGAAGGACTGATGCTGAAGCTGAAGCCCCAGTACTTTGGCTACCTGATGTGAAGAGTTGATTCATTAGAAAAGATCCTGACGCTGGGAAAGATTGATGGCAGGAGAAGGGCTCAACAGAGGATGAGATGGGTGGATGGCATCACCGACTTGATGGATATGAGTTTGATTAAGCTCTAGGAGTTGGTGATGGAGACAGAGGCCTGGGATGCTGTAGTCCATGGGATCTCAAAGAGTCAGACATGACTGAGCAACTGAAACAAACTGAAAGCTTTATTGGTGACTGGTAAAGTAATGAGTTTTAATAGCTTGTTTCCAGTACTCCCTTATAAGGTGACACTAAACAAGAAGGTGCTAGAGGCAAAAGACATCAGTTTAAGAATTATTGCAATGATTTAGCACAAAGGTGAAAAATTATGTCCCTGGCAGTGAGAGTAGTCAAGATTTATGAAAATCAAGTGAACATCTATTTGCTGCTGCTAAGTCACTTCAGTCATGTCCGACTCTGTGAGATCCCAGAGACAGCAGCCCATCAGGCTGCCCCGTCCCTGGGATTCTCCAGGCAAGAACACTGGAGTCGGTTGCCACTTCCTTCTCCAATGCATGAAAGTGAAAAATGAAAGTGAAGTCACTCAGTTGTATCTGACTCCTAGTGACCCCATGGACTGCAGCCTACCAAGCCCCTCCATCCATGGGATTTTCCAGGCAACAGTACTGGAGTGGGGTGCCATTGCCTTCTCTGGAACATATCGTTACTTGCATTCAATAACTAGTTTAGTGTAAGATTGTGAAAATTGGGAGTCAGTAAAAAGAAATGTATTTAGAATAACTCTGAAGTATTTCCAATTCAAGCTTTGACTTTAACCTCTGATTTAAAGGAAACAGAATATGATTAAAACAAAAGGGAATATGATTGGGTGAGATTTCTTTTTTTTTTTTTTTTTTTCTAAAGTTTTTTGTTGCATTGAATATTCTCCTTAGCCCAGGGAAAGCCTTTCTCTCCAAAGATCCAGAGAAGATGCTGAGACATGAAATCTTGAACTCTTCTTCTTGCTTTTGCTGTAAATTCTGAGTCCCTACCTAACTCCTCTAAGATCAAGCAGCTACTGAGGCTTCAGGCTTTTGAGGAAAAGGGTATGCGTAACAACTTAACACCTGTAAGAAAAACTAGTCTTGACAAAATGTGGAGAATTTTTCACCCTTTGGACTGTACAGGAGTCCCGTGACCAGTACTAGAAAGATTTACAGCACAGATTGGAACATAGAAACCTGGGGGAAAGATAGAATGTGAGGGATTCTTTTTCTTTGAAACGAAGACAGTGCTACTTTGTTTGAACTTACTGGGTCTTCCTCATTCTGAGGAGGTGTGGAAAAGAATGGATAGATAGATTTATCATTGTCCCTAATATTGCTTCCTCTTAGTACCCCAGTTCCACTAGATGTCCCTAAGGATCTGACATCTTTCACTATGATACTCTAAAAATCCAGTAAACAGACTGCTGTAGGTGATGAACCTCTTACCCATCTAATAGACAAAAGAATAAAGTGTGCTAACAGGGATCATTAGAAAAAAAGGTACAAATAGAAATATTTGTAATAAGTTCTAATGAAATTGAGCTGCTGAAGGAGACAGAAAAGAACTTGGGACAAAAACAAAATAGTAAGATTTTTTGAGAAGATTTAAATCACCAAAAGCTGAATTTTTGACAAGACAAATAAAAACAAACCTGGTTGTAGACCAAAAAGAAAAAAAAAGTAGCAAGAAATAGACAACATTGGGAATAAGAAAGGAAAACTGGTTGTAGAAATAGAACATGAAAGAATTACGAGGAAACAACTTCTATAACAACTTCTATAAATTTGTAACCAAGGAGGTTGAGGATAAGTTTACTTAATCAAGTGATTTCTCAATGACAGCAAAATCTCAAGTGAGGAAGTATGTTACTTGATGGATATTCATCAAAGTCAAGCTGAGCTCAATGGGGGTATATATCAATGCAGAGAAGAGTAGATAAAATTAATTCTTTCAAGTGATTAACCACTTTTTATGGAAAATAGGTTTTCAAGTTGCATACTAGCAATTCTAGTAATCTCATCCAAATACATGTTTTAAAATGGTCTCTTCATATTTGGCCTGACAGCCTCAAACGTATCTTGTTTGCATTAGTGTGCACAGACTCTAGTTATAATGTAGTCCTACTCTAACAATAAAATCTTTTTAAATATGTACAGCATATGAACTATAAGTTAAATTATAATGTGATAAAGTTAAATTAAAATGTAGGTTATTATGAAACTAAAAATAGAGCTACTGTATCATCCTGCAGTCACACTCTTGGGTATACACAGAAGATATGGGGCCAGCCACTTCTGCAGGTTTTCAGACTAACATTAAGCGAGTCAAGAGTTTCAGCCCTGCTCATCCACTTTAAATGTTGCTGTTTTGCTATGCTTGTGGCCCCTGGAGATGTTTATTTTGTTTTTTAAACTGACTCTAAAAAAATTACTATCTGTATATACTATTCACTGTTTTATATTTCTGGAGCAGAAGAATAATTTAAAGCATAAAACTCTAAAGCAAACCATCTCAATCAGAAACCATAGCACTTTTTTTGGAGGGGGTGGACATTAGGAACTCTCAATTCCGAAAAATGTTATTGCAACAAATGGAAGGCTAGCAAAATTCTTGCAATTTTAGCACATGTATGTGTGTGTGTGTGTTCAATCACTAAGTCGTGTCCAACTCTTTGCAATCCCACGAACTTTAACCCACTAGGCCTCTCTGTCCATGGGATTCTCCAGGCAAGAATACTGGAGTGGGTTGCCATTTCCTCCTCCAGAGTATCTTCCCCACCCAGGGGTGGAATTGGTGTTTCCTATATCTCCTGCACTGGTAGGTGGATTCTTTACCACTGAGCCACCTGGGAAGCCAGATTTAAGTACAAAGTATACAGTAATTTGACATTAGAGGGGACTGAAACAGAGACATTGGTTCACATATCCAATATAAAAAATTATGTTACTTGTATGCCTGAGATTCAAAACCAGATATCCTGATTCCTCATTTTGTTCATCTTAACCCAGCACGCTTACTGCCACATACAGTTGAAAAATCAGGGTGGGTGGGGGGAGTACACATTAAAGAGTAAGTGAAATTCTTTCTTCTAAACTCAATTCAGAAGACTTGGAGAAAATTATCTGTCATTTAGCCAGATAAAGTTTCAGCATTCTAAATAGCAAATGTATTGCATGAAAGCTTTCCTGTAACTGGTGTGTGTGGTTCATGGAATTGCCATGAATAACAAAATGTTATGCACATTAATGGCACTGCGTGGGGGATATAGGGGTGGAGTGTGTAGGGGGAGAAATAAGAAGTTATCTCACTATATATTATCAAAAAGAAACATTTCTTTCTTATCTTTTTTTTTTTTTTAACTTTGTTTTGTACAATAGCATGCATGATGGCCATATGTAGCACGGAAGAAAGAATACTGTCTCACTCAGAGAGCACAGATAAGGGTTAAGAAGGCCCACGGTCACATGTTACTGATTTGTTATGTGATCCTGGGCACAGCATTTCAATCCTTCATTTAAGTGTTTCCATAGGTTCCTGTCTTGATAAGGAGATTTCCTCAATTTTGTGCCTCTATTCTTCTTATTACTCCTCACTTAGTATTCTTCACCCTTCCTTTGGCTTTTGGAGAAGAGCTGTTTCTAATGCTTTAACTATTTCATTCTTCATGCTCTGCTTCAAGCTCAGAAAGATGTAACTGATAATCTTGGAGAACAAACTTTTCGCAGGGAAATGAATGACTTTTTATGCTCACTGGAATTAACATTTGAAAAATAGAAAAAAAAAAAAAGAAGGGAAAAGAACCTGGATTCTTAGCCTCTCTACCTAATAATGAGTTCCTTGCTATAAACCAAATGAGTTAATTGCATCCATAGGAACAATTTAATTTAATTTAATTGGAATGTGAACAGAGAGATATCTGAAGGCATCAAATTACACCTGGAAAGTAAAAAGTCGTAATCTCTCCCATTAAGTTAAATGACGAAAAGTCCCGTTTTAAGAATGGCTTGTGATGCCCTCAGCAAAATGATCCACATTTTCTTTTTAAAATAGCCTACAATGTAAAATTGCTTACTCATTGTCAATGTCCTGTATACAGTTGAAGTCTAGATTACTTTAAATATTTATGTTAAGGTGGAATTTTTCAAAATATATGTTTATTGCCTAAATTATTGGCATTTTATAGATAAAGGACAAAGAATTTGGATAAAAATATGAATTATTGGCTATCTATATTCATTTAAAGTGCTGCATTCAGAGTTCTTTCTTATGTATTACCTGTTTTTATCCTGATAAATGTAAGTATTAGCCTATCATTTTACCAATGTGAAAACATGAAGCACAGAACTTAAGTGCTTTTCTTTATTTTAAAATTTTAATTAATTCATTTGTTTGCTTTACTTTTGATCATCCATTTCTTTTCTTTTTTTCCAAACTAATAACTAATCACTGGGAGAAAGGAGATGAAAAGTGGATGCATAGTTCCTTAAAGAGAAAGTGGTTTTCTCTAACTCAATTAAAAATAAATGCATTACAATTCAGATCTCCCAATCTGCTTTCTGTTTTCAATTCCACCAGCCAATCAGAAAACATCTACGTTTCATAATCATCTTTGTTATTTTATCATCATTATTAATCCATTCACGATCAACTAATGTTAACTTTATTTCAAATATTTACAATTGTGATTTTGCTACTGTTTTATTATCCTCTGGGAAGATATATTGCTGCTGCATTCATATGCACTCTCTTAAATTTATGGAAATAACTGATTTATTATCAAGTAGCTATCAAGTAATCCTCAATTTAACTAATGATTTTTGTTTATGGTAGTAATTTTCATTAGGAGGGCCTAACTGGATCATCTGCCTCTTCCACAACTGATTGTCTCTGGAATAGGCAGAGAGTAAATATGTAAATTTATCATCCCATCTCCCAACTCTATTGAGTACAATAAATTTAAGTTTGAATTCATTCTGAGGACCTAAAATCTTCTAGCATCCAAATTTAGAACTTATTACTGTCTATGTAGTATGTATTACAATCTATGACCTCAATTTAGGACCCTTTGTAATACTATATCAATATCAATAATATTGATATATTGAATATTATAATACCAATCATATTAATGTTGTGTCCTCCACAAAGTGTTAGCAGTATATATTCACTAGATAAGCATTACCAAATATATACCAGCTGGATATTGCAAGGCAATTCTCCAGGTTTTCTCAAACCTAGATATATGTACTCCATTGTGATTCTGTGACTTAAGATTGGTCCTATGACATAGCCTTCTCAGGAGCTAAAATGGACATGTGTTGTTGTTCAGTCACTGAGTCATGTCCTACTCTTTGCAACCCCTTGGATGGCAGCACGCCAGACTTCCCTGTCCTTCACTATCTCCCAGCTTTATTAGCACCACAGTTTGAAAGCATCAACTCTTCGGCACTGAGCCTCTTTTATGGACCAGCTCTCAAGCCCATACATGACTACTGGAAAAACCATGACCATTTGGATCATGTAAAGCAGTTCCTTTAATAATTTAATGATGAAGCGATGTAGAGTACATTTAAGTTAAAAGTATTTGCTCTAGAACAAGAGAGCTTGGGTAGGGTTAGGATCCCAGCTCTACCATTTTCAACAGTGAAACTTCAGGCAATTTTTATCACGTCCGATACCCTTAGTATCACTAACTTTAAATGTAGATCCACTTCATGGGGCATGTGATGGTCAGGCTGGAAGGTGATCCTCTATGGTCCCCAACTCCAGTTGTTTATTCCTTTGTTTAATTTCCTCTCCTGAAGGGTTGGCAGAACCTGTGTACTGTTCCTACCAATAGCATATGGAAAAGGTAATGGGATACCACTCCTATTATCACATTTTATCACATAAAGACAAAAGCTTGCTAGAATTTGAAATGAGAATGTTATGGGGGATAAGGAGACCTTAAGCCTTGTAACTGTCTACTATGGGCTTTATGTTTTGAAATGTTTCTTTATTATATGGTGGTGGTGGTGGATTAGTTGCTAAATCGTGTTCTACTCTTGTGATCCCATGTACTGTAGCCTGCCAGGCTCCTCTGTCCATGGGATTTTCCAGGCAAGAATACTGGCTTGGGTTGCCATTCCTTCTCCAGGCCTTTATTATATGAGGATAATTAATTCTGAGAAGAGATTGATTCTGAGAAGAGATGCCAACAAGAGATCGATTTTGAGGAGTATATTTGAATCTCAATGGGAGACAAATTATGAATTTTGCCCATGTCAGCTAGAGATTTTGCCCATATGGAAGGTGGTTGTTGATTCAATAGAAACCATAGAACTGAGCTGATGACTGAGCCAGGGAATGGGTTAAAGACTAGGCAGCTTCACCTGAAACAGCCTGAGATCAAAATCAGACCAAAATGTCAAGTGAATACCTGCATACAGAACAGGCCTTAACCAGAAACAGCAAAACCTTGAACTAGATTCCAAATAAAGTCTCTCAGGAGCTTCACAGGCAAAGAGGGAGTGATCTGGAATCCAGGGGAAAAGAGGTTCCTTCAAACAACAAGGTTGATGAAAAAAGCAGTTAGCCACAATGTGCTCACATTGTGCTTGTAGGAACTGTATCTATTTGCTCATCAGACCTGGAACCTATCAGGGTCTTCTCTGGTTCCCCTATGAGCAACCAAAATGCTGATTTAAAACAAAAGGATTATCAGATGTTTCTCCAGTAATGATGGGCTTATTGGGGATTAACAGAGAATATAATTCATGTCTGCAACCATAGCAAACTGTGTGGGAGTTTCTGCATGTCAAGGGAAAGTAGAACACTTTTACAGAGAGGGAAAGGAAGTTGAGAGGGCTATAATAAACAAAAAGTCTATGGCTTTTGTTTAGCTTAGTGTTTTTGGGGGTGGAGGAGTGAGGAAGAGAAATTTTTCTTTTTCTTGTTCAGCACTGTTAATATCCTAGGGCATAAGAGCTGCCCCTTCTGCTTTCCCCACTTTATGTAATTGATTATTAGATACTGTTTAAAAGACTTCCCTGTAGCACAAATGATAAAGAATCTGCCTGCAATGCAGGAGACCAGGGTTCGTTCCCTGGGTAGGGAAGATCATCTAGAGAAGAGAATGGCAATCCACTCCAGTATTCTTGCCTGGGGAATTCCATAGATAGAGAAGCCTGGTAAGCTACAGTCTGTGGGGGTCACAAAGATTCGGACACGACTGAGTGACTAACTCACACATTAAATAGTGTTTATTAATACTTTACAAAGCCGTCAGGGTGGTCTGCTGGCTCACTGGTTCTCTTCTCACATATGAGAGGAGGGGAAGGCAAAGAAAATACCAGCAACAGTTTCTTGCCTCAAAAAGCACAGGGTTTTGACCTGACTCTCCAGTGTGCTTCAAAAATGTTGTTAGAGAAAAAAACAACAAAATGTTAAATATTTTCCTGCTTATTTAATTTTGCTCTGCCTTCTAATTACGGTGTTATTCTTGTACAAGATTCATTATAAACTTATTTTGTAATTAATTTTTTTAAGAGCAAGAATGGGTCTCTTCAGAACACATTACCTCTATTTTCTGTCACTGTTCCTCTTGAGGATGACCAGCCCTTTACCTTAAATTGTCCAAGTCCTTTCCCTCTATTACCTTCACCAAACTCCTCTTGGACATTATAAAATTATACAATATGTTGTGAATTTTATTTTGTATGATATTATATATCCTTGTGATTTAACCTTATCACTAATTATGGAATATGAAATCTTCAAATATACAAGTAGAATCAAGAGTTTGGATCCACTGGCAGGTTAAAGATCTTTGAGGGACAGGAAGATGTTCTTACTCAGTGTTCAGAGCAAGTGTTTACAATAAGACTAGCATTCTATTGATTTATTTTTACCTTTTTAAAAAATATAAATGAATTATATTCATGTATATAATTTATATTTCTTCAAAATGATCATGTTTTCTCTGTCTCTCTCTTTCATCTCCCCTCTCTCTCTCTCACACACACACAGACACACACACACACACAAACATATACACACTCCAGGCCTTCACAGAATTACATTGCTCACTGTCCTTGAAAAGATAGATGGATAACTTATAATCATAATTATCCGTACTCACTGGTGTAATGAAGAGAATTAGAAATGTGTACACAATAGCAGTACAGGAGACAGGAATCATAATTAGCAACTATTAATCTAATAGGGGGAAAAAGAGACGGCTGGAATAATTAACACATGCCACACAGAGTGATCGTTTATGATAAGGATGACTGAAAAGACAGCCACATTACTTAGCTTTCCCCACTGGCAAAGAAATCCAGAGAAAAACAAAATGAATCTTTAGTCTCAGACAGCAGTCATCGTGTTTACTGAGCTGTGGCAAGAGTAGCCTTTTTAGGAATCCATTTGGTAATTCTTCTTTAACCCCTACTTTTACTAATATAGAACCAAATAATCTTGCCCTTTTTCATAAAATGTGGTCTGCAACACTCTTAAAAGAAACACTCAAATTACATTTAAAACAACCTTTAGTTAAGAAAATACTTATCTCTCAGAAACAGTCATGCATTTTAGAAGCTCATATGTATTTGCTCTCTCTTTGGCTTTGGTTTACTTCTTAACTATATATCCCATCAAAAATGTCACTATAGATAGTTTTAAATGATCCATAGGCAAGATATACAGTCCTCATCTGTATTAACTCTGTTCACATAGCATATGTACAGAGGCTCAGAATAGCACAGAACAGAGAGAGCTGAAAATATTTCATGCAGCTGAAATAATAATCATTTGCTTCTTCTTTTCACATTCTCTCTACATAGAAATAAATAATTAGATTCTAAGGAAATTCAGGCCAGTTCTGAGTTGTGTTTATTTACAGTTTACTATTTTGAATAAGAATTGAATGTATCATGAAAACTATGAGACAGGTTTGAGAAAAGCATTATTAAAATGCCTTTAAACTAATCCTACAAAGAAACAATCTGTATGTCATTAGATGAAAAGTATTCAAATATATCTTCAAAAGTCTCAATTCAGTTCAGTTCAGTCGTTCAGTTATGTCCGATTCTTTGCAACACCATGGACTGCAGCACGCCAGGCCTCCCTGTCCATCACTAACTCCCACAGTTTACTCAAACTCATGTCCATTGAGTCGGTGATGCCATCCAACCATCTCATCCTCTGTTGTCACCTTCTCCTCCTGTCTTCAATCTTTCCCAGCATCAGGGTCTTTTCAAATGAGTCAGTTCTTCGTATCAGGTGGCCAAAGTATTGGAGTTTCCTCTTCGGCATCAGTCCTTCCAATGATTATTCAGGATTTATTTCCTTTAGGATGGGCTAGTTGGGTCTCCTTGCTGTCCAAAGGACTTTCTAGAGTCTTCTTCAACACCACTTCAGAAGTGTAAATTTTCAGCACTCAGCTTTCTTTACAGTCCAACTCTCACATCCATATGTGACTACTGGAAAAAATATATAGCTTTGACTAGACAGTCCTTTGTTGACAAAGCAATGTCTCTGCTTTCCAATAAGCTGTCCAGGTTGGTCATAACATTTCTTCCAAGGAGCAAGAGTCTTTTAATTTCATGGCTGCAGTCACCATCTTCTAAATGTTTTCTATGGTTGTACTGAAATGCCTAATTACCATCATGGTCATTTCCTACTATGTCCTCATGCTTAGGCTGTCCCTAGCATTTTGTTTCCAAGAATCAATTTATGAACACTGAAAACTAAGAATATTAAGTAAAAAAAAACTTTTTTTTTCAATATTTGTGGGATTCAGTGAAACCATTGTTAGAGAGAAACTCATGCTATTGAAGCATATATAGGAAGGAAGAATATTTTAAATAACCTAATTCTGCACCATAAGAAATTATGGAAAGGTGATCATATTTAATCTAGAGTGAATAAAATTCAAAACAGGAAATCAATAGAGAAAAATGAGAAAACCAAAATTTGTTTCTTTGAAAAGATCAATAAAAATAACACAACTGTATTCAGAATAATGTAAAAAAAGAGAGAAAAGATACAAGTAGTCAATATCAGAAATAAATGAGGGATTTATTTAGTCACACAGTTGTGTCTGAGTCTTTGCACTCCCATGTACTGTAGCCTGCCCGGCTCCTCTGTCCATGGAATTCTCCAAGCAAAAGTACCAGAGTGGGTTGCCATTTCCTTCTCCAGGGGATCTTCCCAACCCAGGGATCGAAGCCAGGTCTACTACATTGTACTCAGATTTTTTACCAACTGAGCCACTAGGGAAGGCCAAATGAGGGAAAATCAGTTAATCTAATGGGCATAAAAAAGATAAAAAGGGACTACCATAAAGAATTCCATGCTCACAGATTAGATTACGTAGATGAAATGCACCAGTTCCTTGAACACTACTGCTACTCACAAAGAGAAAATTAGAGAATGCAGCCATACATCTATCATAGAAATTGAGTCAATAATCAATAACTTTCAAACACAGAAAACAACAGACCCAAATGATTGCACTAGTGAATTCACCCAACAGTTATGATGAAATAGTACTAATTCTATATATTAATAATATCTTCCAAAAAATATAAATAGAAGGAATATTTCCCAACTGAGACTAACTTACACTAATATCAAAGCTGATAAAGACAGTGAAGGGAAAAAAAAGGGGGCTATGGATCAATATTTTTCATAAACTTACACAAAAAAATCATTGATAAAATAGTAGAATATTGAATCCAGAAATATGTAAAGTAGGTTGTTACTGTTTAGTCACTCAGTCGTGTCTGATTCTTTGCAACCCCATGGACTGTCGCACACTAGGCTTCCCTACGCATCAGTATCTCCCCGAGTCTGCTCAAACTCATGTCCGTTTAGTGGGTGATGCCATCCAACCATCTCATCCTCTGCTGCCCGTCTCCTCCTGCCCTAAATCTTTACCAGCATTAGGTTTTTTTGTTTTAATTTTTTTTTACTTATTTTCTATTTCTTACACAAAAATTAACTAAAAATGAGTTATAAACCTGCATGTAAAAATGCACAAATATAAAGCTTTCAGAAGAAAATACATGAGAAAATTTATGACATTAGGTCTCATAATGATTCTAGATAGAACACCAAAATCATGATCCTTGAAGGAAAAAAAATAATAAATTGGCCTTTGAATATTAAAATATTTTACTCTGTGAAGGATAATGGCAAAAATGAAAAGATATGATTCAGATTAAAATATTTTAAAATCACATATATTCTAAAGGATTTGTACTCAAAGAACTCTTACAAGTATTGTATTCAAAGAACCGCTTGCAAGTAAATGCTAAGAAGTCAATCAGTACACTTTCAAATTGGGCAAAGCACCCGAGTGGTTGCCTCAGCAAAGATAAACAGATGAAAAGTATATGAAAAGATGCACAGAATCATTCGTGTGTGTGTGTGTGTGTGTGTGTGTGTACTTTATCCCTCAGTCATCTAGTCCCTGACTCTTTGTGACCCCCCATAGGTTTTAGCCCACCAGGCTTCTCTGTCCATGGGACTTTTCAGGCAACAATAGTGGAGTGGGTTGCCATTCCCTTCTCCAGGGGATATTCTTGACCCAGGGATCGAACCTGGATTTCCTGCATTGCAGGTGGATTCTTTACCATCTGAGCCATCAGAGAAGCCCTTATTTATCATTAAGAGAATGCACATTTAAAAAACGAGATTTCATTGCATAGTTGTTAATATAGCTAAAATCCAAAAACAAAATAAAAATTACAAAATAAACTACCATATGGATCATTCTAGTCTCCCTTTGTTTGTATTCTCCTACTTAAATAGTGAGGAACCTGGCTTCCAACATATTTTATCCACTTAATTATATATTCAGTTCCAGTATATATTTATAGTGATTTCAGAATTGATAGGCCATAACCACTGTGGAAACAATTTTACCAAGTAGACTACTGTGCTTTTGTACAGCTCTTCTTACTTTTAGTCTCCACTCATTTCTCAAGTTTCTAGGGTCAGATATCATTATTCTAGTATAATCAGGAGAAAAATATAACACAAAGTGAGGGACAATCTATTAAGTACCTGACCAGTATGTTTCAAAACTGTCAAGGTCCTTAAAAATAAGAAAAATGTGAGAAACTGTTACAGGCAAGAGGAGCTGTAGAAACAGGACAACTCAATGTAGTTTGATATGATGAATAAGATTCTGGAACAGAAAAAGCACATTAGATAAAACGGGGATGGAATTTCCTGGTGGTCCAGTAGTTAAGGGGATGAGGGGACAAGGGTTTAATCCCTGGTCAGGAAACTAATATACTGCATGTCTCAGACCAACTATGCCCAAGCACCACAACTACTGAGCCCATGAACCACAAATAGGGAGTCCGTGCACTGCAACAAAAGATCCCACATGCTACAACCATTACCTGAAAGTCAAATAAATAAATAAATAAAATATAAATTAATCTTTAGTATACTGTATTTATGTTTTTCCTTCTGGCTTACTTCACTTTGTATAATAGGCTCCAGTTTCATCCACCTCATTAGAACTGATTCAAATGTATTCTTTTTAATGGCTGAGTAATACTCCATTGTGTATATGTACCACTGCTTTCTTATCCATTCATCTGCTGATGGACATCTAGGTTGCTTCCATGTCCTGGCTATTATAAACAATGCTGCGATGAACATTGGGGTACACGTGTCTCTTTCCCTTCTGGTTTCCTCAGTGTGTATGCCCAGCAGTGGGATTGCTGGATCATAAGGCAGTTCTATTTCCAGTTTTTTAAGGAATGTCCACACTGTTCTCCATAGTGGCTGTACTAGTTTGCATTCCCACCAACAGTGTAAGAGGGTTCCCTTTTTCTCCACACCCTCTCCAGCATTTATTATTTGTAGGCTTTTGGATCGCAGCCATTCTGACTGGTGTGAAATGGTACCTCATAGTGGTTTTGATTTGCATTTCTCTGATAATGAGTGATGTTGAGCATCTTTTCATGTGTTTGTTAGCCATCTGTATGTCTTCTTTGGAGAAATGTCTATTTAGTTCTTTGGCCCATTTTTTGATTGGGTCATTTATTTTTCTGGAGTTGAGCTGTAGGAGTTGCTTGTATATTTTTGAGATTAGTTGTTTGTTACAGTATACTAATGCATATATATGGAATTTAGAAAGATGGTAACAATAACCCGGTGTACGAGACAGCAAAAGAGACACTGATGTATAGAACAGTCTTATGGACTCTGTGGGAGAGGGAGAGGGTGGGAAGATTTGGGAGAATGACATTGAAACATGTAAAATATCATGTAAGAAACGAGTTGCCAGTCCAGGTTCGATGCAAGATACTGGATGCCTGGGGCTAGTGCACTGGGACGACCCAGAGGGATGGTATGGGGAGGGAGGAGGGAGGAGGGTTCAGGATGGGGAACACATGTATACCTGTGGCGGATTCATTTTGATATTTGGCAAAACTAATACAATTATGTAAAGTTTAAAAATAAAATAAAATTAAAAAAAATATTATTGAACTCAATTACTTTAATTTCACCAATCTCCAAGACCCAAATTCTCTCTCTCAAGAAGTTAAACGCTTTCACTCTTTTCTTAAAAGACTTATAGCTTTGTGTAAGTTAAAAGTCTGATATTCTGTCATTAATTTTATATATTTTGCTATGGAACATTAATTTCTATATTATGAAGTATTATCATAAATAAATAAAACTAGTAAAAAAAATAAAGTTAATCTTTAATAAAGATAAAATGAGGATATATGTATAAATTGTGGACTTTAGTTAATAATAATGTATCAATATTTGTTCTGTAATTGTGACTTTATATTATTAATGTATGCTGTTAGCCAAAGTGAAAGTGTATGTGAGGTGTGTGGTCATTTTCTATATCATACTTTCAATTTTCATGTAAATCTAAAACTATTCTAAATTCGGAAGTATATTTATAAAATATAGGTAGATTACTTGAATAAGCACTTCACCTAGGAAGATGTAAGAAAGGCAACTAAGTATCTGCAAATTTTTCAATTTCTCTGTCATTAAAAAATGTATATATAATTAAAACCACAATTAAAAGCTACTACAGACATACTAGAATGAATAATTTCAAGAGATGACCATATCATCTAATAGAGAGGATGTGGAGGAGCCAAAGATGGTGGGATTTAAAATGATACGACTTTAAAAAGTAGTTCGGAAGTCTCTTAAAAGCTAATCATTTGCTCTATGATCTAACCCACTCTTAGGAATTCACTCTGTCTCTGCTTTAGTACAACCAGTGTGGAAAAACCAGTTAATAATTCTGAAATCTCTCCTTCTCTCTCTGCTCCACTCTATATAATTTAAGCAGTTAGGCTAAAAAAAAATACTATTCAATGTGAAATATTTTATGTTTGCTAAGAGGACATTATGTTAATCCTCTTTTAAATTTAAGCATATGATTCCTTTAGGAAGATGTAGATATTGGATATCAAGCTAGAAAACCTCTTAGAGATTACCAAGAAAACCTCTCTCACTTTATGCATAGGGGCACTTACAAAAAAGCAAATAACCTGTCAACTCTTACATGGAGTGATGGTATGAGAAGTCTGTCACTTTCTCTTCTTATACTTTGTAGAGCAACACTGGAATACTATAATTTATTTATATATTCATCCCTACAAAATATATTCTTTTGATTTTTATGTTTTATGAAATTTTTACACATACTATCATGATATTTTTATTCATTTGCAGCTTTATTTTTCATCCATGTTGAAATGCATATTAGTAAGTTAGTATATTATTTGAACTATTTGATAGTATCATGTGACTCATAACACATATAATATAAGCCAAATGACTTGGACTCTAATTTTATGTGAAGCTACTGCTCACAGAATAGGCTAAAACTCTTATTTTCAGAGGAGCCAGGAAAAGAGAGTCACAAGCAGTGAGTAAACATTGATATTTTGAAATGACCTCATCATGGACACTGATTAAGTCTTTTGATGGATATTTAGGGTACTTCCAATTTTTTGCATATGCACTTCTAATACAGCCTTGATACACATCTCATTTACATATGCAGATCTTTCCATCTGAGAGAAATATTCTTAGAAATAAACATGTTTTTTTTTTCATAAATATGTGCATTTGTAACTGCTAAGGTCAAAATTGGCTTATAATTTTTTTTTTTTTTTCCAATTTAAACACACAGTAGCAGTATACAGTATCAGATCTTGTGATTTTCCATATTGTTCAACTTTGGTATATCTTATACATCAAAATAAAAAAAAAATTAAATATAACTATTGGACTTCCCTGGTGGTGCAGTAGATAGGAGTCCACCTGCCAATGCAGGGGACACAGATTCAGTCCCTGGTCTGGGTAGATTCCACATGCTGCTGGGCAACTAAGCTGGTGCACACAGCTACGAAGCCTGCACTCTAGAACTTCCAATCCACAACCACTAAAGACCCTGGGCATAGAGCCTGTACTCTACAACAGAAGCCACCACAAAAAATGCCCACACATCAAGGAAGAGTAGACCCACTTGCCGCAACTAGAGAAAGTCCTCGCAAAGCAATGATGATCCAGTGCAGCCAAAAATAACTAACAAAATTATAAAAAAACAAATAACTATAGCTATTGGTAAAACATTAGAACATGATATTCATAGAAGAGAAAACTCAATGAATTTATAAAAATATCAAATATATTTCTCAGGACTATGAATATATGATGATGGTGAGATAATCTGTCACATCTAACTACATGTGAAAAATGAAAAATATTAAAAATAATTTTAAATGGTCAGTTTTCAAAATCTTTGTTACTTAGGCAAATCAGCTGCAAACTACATTAAAATATTATGAATTTATATGTAAGTTTCCATCTGAATAAGTCCAAACCTTCTGATCTTTGGAAATTAATATTTTTCTGTCTTAGCTTCCATCATTGAAAATGGGAATCTTAGTATATACCTCATATTTTTTTTTGAGAACTAAATTTTTACCAGTATGTAAAGAACTTGTCCAATGAAACAAAAAGGAAATGTTTGTCAAAATGTTTATTACTATCAAAGTGATTATTACTAAGACATACCATATCAATTAATAAAGATATGAATGTAATCTTCTCTTTCAGCAATGGTAGTCCTCAAAAATATTCTTTCTGTACTTTATCATAGAAATTTATCCAGGTAAAACTGGCAATGTGCTAGAATGCTTGGATGAACAAAGAGGGAAGGAAAAAAACAAAACAAAGCCTGATCTGGCATAAATTCTTACAGTTATTCTAAGGAAGCACAATAGAGTAAATCATGTATGAATCCTTTTTGAGTTGGAGCTCAGTGGCCATCTTGATGATCATTATTTAATAGAATGCTTCTGCATAACATGAGAATCCATGCCTTAGTTTTAAAATACTCCTTCCACGAGAGCTATGAATCTTTGAGAACATAATTAGATTTCATCAAAAATAAAGCACAAAATCCATAAAGATCAAACAAAGACATGTATTTATTATGTATATAAAGTCATTAGTATATGCATAGATGGTTTCACAAATTGATGATAGATGAATACATTCATATGCACATATATCAATTAAAACAGTCAAGTAGCTGCTGAGAAGGAATCATTACAATCTTACAGCTAAGATTTATAAAATTATTACTGTACAAAGTTCCAAATGGTATGCTAAGGTTTTCAATGATGTTTATTTGGCTTAAACATTGTAACAGTTCTGTGACAAAAATACTGTTGGTTTCCCTTATTTGTAAGTGAGAAAACTTAGGCATACAGATATTAAATAATTTACTCGAGCCCATAAATAGTGAGAGTAGAGCTGAGATCAAAACCCTGCCCATTCAGCTTCCAAAGCCTATGGTTTCAATCACATTTCATGTTTTAGTTGTAGTAACAAGAATGCCTAACTCATCTGAAAGATATTCCAAGTAATATTAAAACCAAAGTTTGCCAATTCGGGGTTTGGTCATAATATTTAGATATATTGGTAAATTTGTCATTTATTATTTTTTTTTTACCAAATCAGATATCTTAAATTGGAAGGACCAAGTAGGAGATTTCAACCCTCAAACAATTTTGAGATTTCAAAAACAAGAAAAGAAAGAGGGAC
This sequence comes from Bos mutus, assembly GCF_027580195.1. Classification (NCBI taxonomy): domain Eukaryota; kingdom Metazoa; phylum Chordata; class Mammalia; order Artiodactyla; family Bovidae; genus Bos; species Bos mutus. The sequence continues at coordinate 26,785,165 of NC_091617.1, forward strand.
GTGCAATAGGGAGAGAGGAAGGAAGGAGGAAAAAGAAAATATCTAAATGTTTGTATGAACTACATGTACATATTTTGAACTTGTTCTTTGTTCAATAAACTAGGATCAAAGATCAGACTTAGTTTGTTAACAATAGCCATTACAACAGAATTGGGATTCATTTCAGTTAGAAATCTGCTGATGAGTTAGATGTGTGAAAGTGGAGAATGTGTAATAGTTTCTCCGGATATTGAGGCCTTACAAAGTAAACCAAGGAGATTTTGACTTATATTTTCAGTTCTAATATTTGACTTATATTTTCAGTTCTAATATTCTATAATTTTGTTCACACATAACATGTCGGAGGTAGTGTGGGAAGGAAGAAAGAGATTGACACAAGGACAGTTAAGAAAACAAATGGACTAGTGAATCCATAATTATTTTCCTGACTACCACAGGGCATAATGAAGAATCACTGTGATTTTACTCTACAGAAATTTCAATGCTCTCTGCTGTGCTGAGGATTAAGAAAAAAAAAAAAATACAAGTGCTAGTTTCTACATTTACAAATCTATACAGACTAATTAGCAATTAAATGGAAATTTTAATAAATGCTATGAATCAAGCCTCATTGTATATTCTGTCAGCTAGTGCTGATGTGAGAAATGCCAATCCATACTTTTCCTCTATTACTCTGAATAATTGAGAATAAAGTGGGTGTGAATTGCACAACACTTCCTCAGTATGTACTTAAAAAATAATCAAGAAAATTCACAACTTTTCTATTTACTATGAAAACATCAATCAATTTTACATTTAAACAGATATGAATATGAAGCCAAGCAGTTTATAAAAATATGTCTTATTCTGAATTATGTCACAGTAAAATGAATATACTTTCTGAGAAATGAGAAATTAGTCTTCCAATATAACATGTTTATGTTTTTACATCAGGCATCCTAGATTATAGTGCATGTGGTAGTAGTAGTAATAATGATAATAATACGAAAATAATATAAAAACACACTGGAACATGATAGATTATCTATAGGTATCCCAGTTTGGTAATAGGAATCATGAGGATATCATTTGACAGGCAAATAACACAATGGCACTCTCTTATTTTTGGTTGCTAAATAATGTCCTACAGAAAAGGAATACTACTTTATCTAAAATAATGACATAACTAATACTCAATAATTCTCTCTCTCTCTCTTTTTACAGTTCTAAGTAATTTTTTAAGAATAAGGATTTCAAAAATAAAATTTAGGGCATACTGCTTTATAAAACATGATAACGTAGAAAGTAATTTGGCTTAGTAAATAAGGCTTTGACTTGGAATCAAAAGACAAAATTCAAATCCAAAACTATCCAGTTTTATGCACTTGAAACTTTGAGTAAAGCAAGTAAACAAAGCCTTCACATCTTCATTGTTTAAATCAGAATAATGATTTCTACTTTAAAAGTAATAGCAAAGATCCATTGAAATAACTTCTAAACAAGTTTTAGATTTTAAATCTCAAGAGAAAATTTAGCAAACTGATTCCAATAGTCAATTGTGTAAAATAAGTTGAAGTCAATTTAACCAATTATATTGATGTAACTTCTTGACTCAAAGAATCAAATAATGCATATTAACATCATTTTAGAAATTTCTATTGTAATTTCTATTGGGTTTATTATTGTTTATAAGATACATTTATAAACATTTAGTGTAGTTGAGGAATTCTCTTTATGCAAGTATGAAGATACTTGTGCTTTAATGATAATTTTATATTAAAATTACATTTGGTACATTCAGTATCTTAACATCCTGAATTTCTTTATATAAATTTAACACTGTAAGTTACATAAGTTGGCCTCAGCAAATTTATAAAATAGAGTTCAAACTTTCTATTATCTTTTATTTATTTTTTTTTAATTCCCATAACCATACTAGTGTTAGTTGCTCAGTCATGTCTGACTCTTTGAAACGCCATGAACTGTAGCCTGCCAGACTCCTACCATGGAATTCTCCAGGCAAGAATAGTGGAGTAGGTTGCCATTACCTTCTCCAGGGGATCTTTCTGACCCAGGGATCCAACCTGGGTCTGCCGCATTGCATGCAGATTCTTTACTGTCTGAACCACTAAGGGATATCACATCTTTTAATGCAGAAACATCCCTGTCATTTTGATGGTTTGTTCTTTTATTATCAAAGATTTAGATTGTATCCTTAGCTCATGTTAGTATAAGAAGAACTGATAAGGGTACAATTTACCGTTCTACAGTAACATAAAATTTTAACATTGTTTCCTGAACCACTGAAACTGCTACTGACCTGAAATAAATTGTCAGATATTTCTCCAGCAAAAATGGGTTTATTTGGTATCAACAGATAATTGTAATACAGGGTCTGCAACCATGGTAAGTCACATGTAAATCCTCAGCTTCACAAGGGAACTTTTATAGAAAGGAAAAAATATTTGGGAGGGCTGTAGTAAAGAAACTGTCCATGGCTTTTCATTGGTCAAGTCCTTAATAGCAAAGAGGAGGAGTCTTTCTTCTTCCTGTTGGACTCTGGTATTATTGCAGGGTGTATGTGCTGCCTTTTTTATCTCTTAACTCTATTTAATTGAAGTTTCTGCTTATTAATTTTTAAGCTACACTAATCACCTTATAATCAGAGAAGGCAATGGCACCCCACTCCAGTACTTTTGCCTGGAAAATCCCATGGACGGAGGAGCCTGGTGGGCTGCAGTCCATGGGGTTGCTAGAGTCGGACACGACTGAGCGACTTCAATTTCACTTTTCACTTTCATGCATTGAAGAAGGAAATGGCAACCCACTCCAGTGTTTTTGCCTGGAGAATCCCAAGGACAGGGGAGCCTGGTAGGCTGCTGTCTATGGGGTCGCACAGAGTCGGACACGACTGAAGCGACTTAGCAGAAGCAGCAATCACCTTATAATAGGGAATAAGTAAGTAACATAACCTCTTAATAACAGGTCTAGTTTATTTCTTCTGTTAACATTACAGTGTCAGGGACAAATAAAAAGAACATACAGCTTTGAAAAGAAATGCTATAACCAGCTCAAAGACAGCTCCCACTGAAGCTAACCTGCTGTTAAACAGTTCTCTCCCACAATGTATTGGAGTTGATCTGAGTGACCAGTATAATAGAGCATAAGCAAAGGTGCGTACAGCTTCTGAAGCTTGATTGTAAAAGATGTTGCTGGTTCCAGGATACTTCTTCACGGATCACAAGCTCTCAACAAAGCCAATTGCCTGTTTTTAAAGACGTGCAAACAGCCCACTGAAGAAGTCTATGCTGAAAGACCCTGACAGCCCCTTACAATAGCTAACACCAACTTGGTAGCTAAGCTACATGAGACAAGTTGGAAGGAGATCTTCAAGCTCCTCCAGTCAATCTTTAAGACGGTGACAACATGGCTGACATCTGTCTGCAGTTTATGAAAGACCTGGAGCCATAACCACTCTTCTCAGCAACTTCTGAATTCCTGACTCATGGAATCTGTGAAATAATAAATTTTAATTGTAGGAGAACCCACTAAATTTTGAGGTATTGAATATGCATCACCAATAACTAATAGAAATATTTTAAATCTTTATTTTTCATGTACTATGAAGTAATCCTTTTATAAAATACATTATTCTGCACTCTAAGATGTATTATTTCTCAGCTTCCCTAATATATTATATCTGAATATAGGATTTTCATGAATTAACAAACATGAGGTACCACTTCTGGGTTTATTAACATTTTTAATTATTTTTCATTTTCATTTGTGAAAATTAGATCATTTTAATCAAAGTTTCCAAGGCTGTGACATTTTCACTGATACTCCCATTTCATTTGCACATTTTAATACAACATATATTTCATTGATTGGCAATCTCATTACTGTTGACATTATAAAAATCTATCTATTAAACAGTAAGCAGAATTTAATGGAATTTCTATTAATGCCTTTGTTTTAGAGAAATAAAACTGGAAAGTATTTTTTAAAGATAGAGAAAAGAAAACTGAAAAGTAATACCAAAAAGGCCTGTAAAAATCTTTCTAAAAGAAAGTGGCAACTTGACTTCCTGTGTTATTATTTAGTAATTATTAATGGACTTTCCCAGTAAATTGACTAAAATAGTGCTTTTTCTGGATTCAGTTTTACTTGTAAAATTTTTATAAATTTTTTATACTAAAATTAGCAGATTTTTGGCACTATAGATTTTAAAACATAATAAAATAAATTAAATTTTCAATTATGTTTCAGAGATCATTAGGTATTCAATTAATATTTTCAAAAAAAGTGGAAATTTTTACTTTTTCTAACTTAAATGGGCCACAAATAATATTCTTTTATTCTTTAGTTTTGAATCAAGAACTATTTGTTTCTCAGATGGAGTGCTGTACTAATATATAGATATTAAAATATATATTTTAGAAACTTTAAAAGTAAAATTAATTTTTATACAAATGACAATAATTTAAAATAAAATCAATTTTTATTAAACCTCATTCCAAAGAGGCAGATACAAGTTAAAACCACAATAAATACTAATTTACACTTACTATACAGATGAAAATTAAAAAGTTTGTTATACTAAGTATGAATGAAAATAAGGACCTCAGACTTTCAAGATGGCATGTGGTAGATGAGATCAACTTGAAAATGATCTTAGATCATTCATGAAATTAAAGCAGCAGTCCCATTCAATGTCCTTAGAGAAATTTTTGTTCAAAAGTACATGGGGACATGGCTCAAAATCCATGGTAGCATTTATAATACAAAAACACTGGAATAACTCAAATGTCTATTGACAAAGATTAGAAAAATAAGTAATGGAATACTCATACAATGAAACATTAAATAGCAATAAAAAGTAAGTTAGCAAGAGTTATGTAAATCAATGTGATTGATTTTCAAGAACAGGATGTTGAGTGAAAGAGCAAGTGGCAAATTGTCACATATAATAATTTCATGCATTGAAATTTTAAAAGCATACAATGCTAAACATTTGTATTATATGTTAGTTACAGGTATTAAGCAGAGGAATGACAAACACAAACTTCAAGATAATTTTTTTTTTTTTTTTTTGGTAAAGTGAATGAGTCTTTATGAGGAGACATAAGCAAGATATTCTAATGTTTCTGGTAGTGTTTTATTTCTTCCTCTGGGTAGTATATTAGAGAAGGAAATGGGTATTCCTTCTATTATTTTATCATTTATATTTACATACTTATTTAAATAAATTATGTATGTATGTATGTATGTGCATATATGTGCATATACACTAAATATAATTCCATAAGTAAAAGCATATGCTGCTGCTGCTGCTAAGTCGCTTCAGTCGTGTCCGACTCTGTGAGACCCCATAGACGGAAGCCCACCAGGCTCCCCCTTCCCTGGGATTCTCCAGGCAAGAATACCAGAGTGGGTTGCCATTTCCTTCTTCAATGCGTGAAAGTGAAAAGTGAAAGGGAAGTCACTCAGTCATGTCTGACTCTTAGCGACCCCATGGACTGCAGCCTACCAGGCTCCACCGTCCATGAGATTTTCCAGGCAAGAGTACTGGTGTGGGGTGCCATCGCCTTCTCCGAGTAAAAGCATATAGACATCAAAAATTAGAACCAATATTATTCTAGAATAAATCATATATATTGAGAACTACATAGTATATTTAATATATGTTTAAATCAATCCATTATAAAAATACATTCTAAGATGTACAGATGAAAATAAATAGGAATCCTTTAAACTATAAATATGAATCGAATATGCCTTAAGAGAAAACAGATGTTGACAAGTAATTAATAGAGGAAAAACTCAGTTTAAATTACTCTGGTAAAACACAGATGGGTATCCACACACAATCAGAGTGGCAACATAAGGAACAGATATGAGAAAAATCAATACAATGTTAGGTTACATTTAATGATGGCTGGTGTAAGTTGCCTTATATGACTTCTTACAACAAGAGCCTAGTTGCTAGAAGGAAGAAAGAGTAGAGCAAGGAGGGGAAAATGATAAAAGGAAAAGAGGAAAAACATAAACCCACAAACTCATAAAGGTAGATAGAAATTCACTATATGAATGATAAAATAAAATGCATTCATTGTAAATTTTCACATATATATTGTTAAAATTTAATTTGTAACTATGCAATTAACATTTGTCAGGAACTAGAGGAAAAAAATATCTAACTTGGAAGTATTTAATCTCAGGATAACTGTTACATTACCACAATTGAATCTAAAGTCAAAATACTATCTGATTCACCAACGTAGATGCTGACCTTCTGTATCAGTAGAGCATGAAATTATTGTCCCATACATTTTTTTTTCATAATTCTTATTGCTTCCTTAGACAAGAACATACATGAGTATGACTGCAATAAAATGTTCAAGCAGGACATTTATCTTTGCTTTAGGAGCATAAATCAAGAACACTAAAAGAAGCTCTCTTAGGAGTCATCTACATTAAACAAGGCACCAATATTTTATGGTTAATATGCTATCGTAGTCACAGATCATAAAACACAACCACACTTATCAGTGGAGCTATGGTTATCTTCCCAAAACCTTGAAATATACAAATGGCATATGCAGAACTAGCCCGTGAATCAGATCACTTTAAATGAATCAAAGAATTTTAACTAACTTTAAAATTCACCAAAATTTCTAAGTATTTTTAAAATTATATAATCCTTTTATCTCTATATAATATGCTTCATTGTAGTGTTCAAATAGGCTTTCTGACTTGGCCATCATTTTGCTCCATGGAAGGAGCAGTGCCAAGGGCTGGATCACAGATTTTACTCAAAGCCCTGTGTTTCTTCTGCGAGGCATCCCTAAAGGAGCCCAGGGCCAAGATAAACAATCTTGCGAGCCTAGAGCAAAGTAATTACATGATACAGAACTGCACTGTAGCCATTTTGTTAAGCCACTTGGGATAATGCTGAAGAAAAATAATTCAAAATTGAACTTTAATGATCTTCAGAATAGTGAGTTCCAATACATCAAATCCTGCTTCCATCAAGCCTTGCATTCTAGGCAGCTGCCTAAGGGGCTTCCTCTAAGACCTGTCCTTATTCTTCTACTAAATGTACCAGAAACACTGGAGAGATTTTCAAAAGATTTATATACACTCTACAATTTTAACATTTATGTCTGGAACATCTTTTGAAGGAGCTTATATTTCTGTCATTTCAAGAAACAAGTACTAAAAATTCCACTGTATTTCATCATATTTCTGGAGGCATTTTTTTTCTTTTTAGACAATATCTTGGGCATGTTATTTTAACATTTTTGAAGGAAGCCACCCACCTCTTTCCTCTTATCAAGAATATAGAAAATGTGTTGGCTAGTATGCCAAATGTTGACATTAAAAACAACTATGAAAATTTATTTCACTACTTATTCTCTTTCCATCACAGGTCTAATTAATTACCTGAAAAAAATGATTTTTTTTCTAAGTTTGACTCTGGTTTTATCTGTATTGTTGTTGTTTAGTCACTAAGTCATGTCCAACTCTTTTGCGATCCCATGGACTATAGCCTGCCAGGCTCCTCTGTCCATGGGATTTCCCAGGCAAGAATACTGGAGTGGGTTGCCATTTCCTTCTCCAGGGGATCTTCCTGACCCAGGGATTGAACCTGTGTCTCCTGCTTGGCAGGTGGATTCCTCACCACTGAGCCGTTGGGAAAGTCCATTTTTATCTGTATACTATCTAGAAACAGTTGTCTCAGTATTTTTTGCCCTTAAGAAAGGAAAGCTGTGATGTTTGAGAATCAGATTTGCACTAGGAATAAATTTCTAACTAGCAAATTCTCTGAGGTTGGCACTCGTTTCTTTATTTCTTATATTTCCAGAACAAACATCTACTATCTTTAGTCTCTGGCCTGGTTGGCCAGTCTTAATCTCTAAAATAATTCTTATCTGATTACTGCTTCAGGTTACTCTTTCTTTTCAAATAATTACTGTTTAATTTTTTTAATATTTAAAATATATTTTGTCTCTTCCATCAATGTTTTCATTTCATCTTAGCAGTTTTGTTAATCAAAATAATGTACAATGTATAATCCCATATCTTCATGTATTTTCAATCATTTTGATATATTCTGTCAATACAATCAGATACAATGATATTAATATACAAAAACGTTATATATCTGTATAATCAGTCATGCCAATGAGTATATAGAATATTTTCCTCATTCTAAAATGGTACTTTGTAGACCACTTTTCATTCAAGGCCTCACATCACCCCCTGCCTTGGGAAATGAATGACTGCTACATATTACGCTTGTTTATTTTCAGTCTGGTTTTTTTTTAGAAATTCATACAAATGGTAGGATATATTGTCTATTCTTTTGTACATAGCTTTTTTGTCTCAGAATATTGGTGTTAAATTCATCCATATTGTTGCATGAATCAGTATTTCACTTTTCATTGGTGAATGGCATGTCAATATGCGCATATACTGTCAGTTGTTATCCATTCACCTATTAAATGGACATTTAGGTAGTTTCCAGTCTTGACTTATATGATATGACAATAATATGATATGACAAGATGATATGACAATCTGTATACAATGATCTGTGTGGACATACACCTTAAATCAATCATACTTCAAAAGGTTTTAACAAGAACAACAACAACAGAAAACCCTTTTCCTTCCTCTATATACAATTAAAACTACATATTCACCCATAGCCCTGTTTTAACCTGTTCCAAAAATTTAAATATGTTATGTTTTTATTTTTCTTTAGTTAAAAATACTTTCTCTTTCCCCTGTGATTTCTTCTGTTACTTATGAATTATTTAGAAAAGTGCTGTTTAATTTTCAAATACTTGGGGTTTACATATTTTTTTATACCATTTTACAGACAGTCTTTGACTTAAGGTAGTTCAGCTTACAGTTTTGCAGCTTTATGATGGTGCAAAAGTGATACATATTCAGTAGAAAAAGAACTTTGATTTTTGAAGCTAGCTTTTCCCAAGCCAGCAAGCAATATGCAGTAAAATATTTTCTTGCAATGTTGGGCAGTGGTGGCAAGCCTTAGATTCCAAACAGCCACACAATCACAAAGGTAAGCAACTGATACTCTTGAGATTACTCTGAGCCCATATGACCATTCTATTTTTCACTTTCAGTACAGTAGTCAATGAATTACATAACATATTCAATACTTTATTACAGATTAGGAATTGTGTTGGGTAATTTTGCTCAACTATAGACTAATGTCGGAGAAGGCAATGGCACCCTACTCCAGTACTCTTGCCTGGAAAATCCCATGGATGGAGGAGCCTGGTAGGCTGCAGTCCATGGGGTCGCTAAGAATCGGACACGACTGAGCGACTTCACTTTCACTTTTCACTTTCATGCATTGGAGAAGGAAATGGCAACCCACTCCAGCGTTCTTGCCTGGAGAATCCCAGGGACGGGGAGCCTGGTGGGCTGCCATCTATGGGGTCGCACAGAGTCGGACACGACTGACGCGACTTAGCAGCAGCATAAACTAATGTAAATGTTTTGAGCATGTTTAGGGTAGACTCAGGAGAAGCCAATATATTAAGTAAATTATTTCAATTGCATCTTCAATTTATATTTATCAGGATGCAACCCTACCACAAGTCATGGCAGATCTGTAATCTGTGAACTCAACCATTTTAAATGTTTTGAGACTTTTTTTAGAGATTCATTGAACACATTTTTATTGAGCACCTACTATGTACACCAGACACTGACCCAGATGCTGGTGGTACAGATACAGCAGAAGACAGACAAAAGCCCCAGCCCTTACAGAGCTCCTGGAGCTTACATTCCTGTGAAATTTAGGCAAGAAAACTAATACATGGAGAAAAGCACAAGTTGTGAGCCAAAGAACAGTTCCTCCGAAGAGCAACAAAATGGATCCCTATTGTCGAAGTCGAAAGAAACAATGACGTCCCTAGGGGGTCACCCAAACCACAGGGCCCTGCTGAGCTCCCTGACCCAAGCCTGAGAAAGTAAGGGCTCAGTCCCCCCTTTACCACAATCTAAGGGTGTAGGTCAATGCACAGCACTTCCCAAGAGGTCCACAAGGCCATTTAAGAATCTATCTCCAAACCAGAGGAAAGCAATGGTTGTGCAAATTTGTTTCAATCAAGATAATAGTCTCTCAAATATGAAATTCAATGAAGATGAACATAACTGCAGGCAATAAAAAAACACAAAGGACCATGAAACAAAAATTGCTTACAGTGTAATAATTAATGAGAACACAGAAAAGAATTTTGCCTAAGAAAATATGTAATCCTTAAATATTTAACTACTTTACAAGTCAGCTTCCTGCCACCTTACACATGTAAGAATTTTGGTAAGATGACAGACTGTAAACATTACAAGTTAACTCCTTTGGTTTAATTATGTCTTTTTAAACAGCATGAGACTTTGTTTTAACATGCAGTTACTTGTTTATCAATTTGACCACTTTGAAGCTTATTTTTACATATTTCAGTAGAAGGTCTAGATTGGCCTTCCCTTCAAGGATATTTCAGTTCCACTACTAAGCCCTTATCCCTTTGTGGTTTCTAACATATGTCCTGTTTGCTTTCCAGAAGTTCTCAAATCTGTTTGATTGGAGTTTGAATGTCTGCTTCTTTTGGGCAAACTCTAGGTTTTGTTCATCTTACAACTTCCTTGTAATTATTTGGCTTTATTGAGATTCTCACTGTAGTTGAGCATTCAGCAAAAAATTTTATTTAAATAAAGCAAACAATTAAACATTTGGAGCTCTTTCTATGAATATCTTCTTCCTTTACTGAACTCTGTCCTACAACTTCCAGTTGCATCAAATCACCTCTGTCTCCTACCCACAATCTTTGTTCTTTCAACTCAGCAAGGTCTCTAGGTTCTTTAAGGTTTTCCTTCCCTGCTCTCTCCTCCGAATACTTTATCCATGTATTATGCTAGGCTGGTCATTGGGCTCACAGTCGTGTTCTGCTATTGCTCAATATTTGAAAGCTGTTTTTATATCCATTTTGTTAACTTTCTCATTGTTTACAGTGAATATTAATCTAGCTTTTTTTTATTCCATTATGTACTTTAAAAAAGTCTTCTTAGTCAGTTTTTGATATATTGAAACAGAAAAAATAGTAGGTGCATGTGTCTGTTAGTATGTAGAATTTGACAAAGGATCATCAGTCATCAATACATTACAACAAATGCTTGTGTGCATGTATGCTCAGTCATGTCCAGCTCTTTGCGACCTCATAGACTGTAGCCCACCAGGCTCCTCTGTCCATGGGATTTTCCAGGCAAGAAAATGTCATTTCCTCCTCCAGGGAATCTTGCCAGTCCAGGGATCAAACCCATGTCTCTTGTGTCTCCTGCTTTGGCAGTTGGACTCTTTACCACTTTGCCACCTGGGAAGCCCAATATCAAATACTTAATATCAAAAAAAAATAAATAAATTAAAACAAGTCTAGTTAAATGAGTGTCCAATTGTAATACAGGTGCAAGGTAGGCATTTTTAATTTACCACTTTCCTGAAATCATCTTTATTGTGAAAGTTAGGCTTCATGTTAATCAGAAAATGAATCCTAAATGAGACTATTTCATGAATCTTTTCAATAAGAAAATTAAGAATAAATCACTCAGAATTTTAAAATCACATTTTACTATATATGCAAGTATATTAGAATTTTTGTGGTACTGCTCATGGGATTAAAAATGAAAATCTATCACAAAATATGTCCTGTATTTCCTCATACAGACATGGAATATTAGATGTGATGATAAATTATAGATATGATTGAATGTGGAGCTGAATGATTAAACTTGCAACCAAAGAGCAAGCAGTCAATAAATACTGCTTGACTGATTTATAAGGAAGGTTGTAATCTTAAATGCACCCAAAAGTTAGGGAAAAAAAGCACACAATAAAAGTAAAAAACAAAATGCTAATAACATGTTGCTATAAATCTCTTTACCTCGACAGCACTCTTTATTTCTTAGAACAGGTAAACCCAAAGATAGGTTTGTTTATTTCTGTGATCAATAAACTCATTTTTCTAATATGCCAGTTAGGAAATATTGGAAAAATAGACCCTATCTGAAAATATATTTATTTTCTATAGGTTTGTGATACTAAATCCTAAGTAAAATACTGAAAAATCTTACTTAGAGTTTAAACCATAGGATGTGGATATTAGTAATTTACAAGTTCTTTGACTTCAGAGCTATTCTGAAGAGAATTAAAAGACATACTGTATGTTTTTGCCAGCTTTCATATACTTCCCTTTAATCTTCATCTCTCTAGAACTCAAATGTGTGTGTGATCAGTATTTTTCTTTTGTAACAAGGAACAATATTTCCACTTAAAAATTTTCCTCCTGTCTTCCAAAGCAGTAAATGTGTTTTCCAATCTCTTAAGGTCTTTTTATTTTTTTCTTTAAACATGTGGAGTAAACCAATTTATGGAATAAATTAATCTGGGATTGTTGCTTATATCAAAACAACAATAGGTTGCTTTGCAAAAATAGGTCTTATATCAAAGACCTATTTCCTCCAACTATCCAACTCTTTTCCACAATGGGAGACATCTCTATTTAATGGAAACCTTTATTGCAATGACCTCATTTTGTTTTTAACTTGCAGGGGTTGAGAGTTAACCTAGATTTAAGATGTTTATGCTACTAAGCAAAGCAGATTTTATCATGACAGTTCAGCACAGAATGTTTGGAGAAACAAAATCTTGTGGAATTCTAAAACCACTGCACTGGCCTTGTTCCAGGGGTACATTTCTTGTCCAGTTCTCATTTTGTGATGTTAAGTTGGGTAAAGTAACTCATTCCTGCTCGATGAAGAGCCTAGTTTAAAGAATTCTCTAACTTTTCTTTTGCTAGTATTCAACAAATTTAAACAAGATCCTCTAACCTTTGAAACAAGTTGTACGTTAATAATAGCATGTTCAACCTACGCTCATAGAAGTTTCAACAAATGCCTATGAAAGATTTCAAAATATTGTAACAAAACATATTTTTCTCCCTACTCAGAGAAGTCATTTTGCTAGTTAGGACTATTTATTTGATGGAAAAAAACCAAAAACTTAAAATTAGCAGAAACTAAGCTTATTTTCAGAAACTGTGCCACTTAACTAGAATGTAGAATTTTTCCAGGAGAGAATTACATTTCAGTGATTTCTTGAGTCACAAGTCTTGTCTCATTTCTGGCTTTTATAACTTTAGGGAACTTTCACTCAAAAGTCTAATACATTTCATTATGTCTTGACTGCTGAAACACAGGCAAATATATGATTTCTTAACAGGACTTGTCTTACAATAAGGGCAGATACATGAGTTGGCCTAGTGTATGTCCCCAAATGCCTCAGAGAATGAAATGCCCAGCTGAGAAAAATTACAATTAATGGCAATATCTTGGGTGCAGTCCGATCTCACAATCTTGGATTATTGTACAGCCAAAAACTTCTGATTGTCAATTAAGCACAGGAGAGGATCTTCAAATTTCAGTCAAGATCTAGAAAAATCTCCAAGCTTGGTCATTTCTTTTTTAAAGAAATCTAAATTTATCTCACAATTTTAAGTTCAAAAATAGTACAAAAAGAGTTTTATGTAAACCTCTTAATAGATACCAGTATCAGAAAAAAATCAGTGTATGTTTAATTGGTGTGGCATTAATCTGTATTTTTCCTCAATAAATAAACTGAAGTTCCCTCATGGATTCTTCAAACACACTTGAAATTATAATGCTGCATAAAGGTAAAAAATAAAAACAAATAACACTGATATCAGGCATTTAAAGTACTTTTCATTCTTATAAGGCATATTTTCACAGGTAAGGATATTCTGTGCCATATAAAATATCAGGTTAGGGTTCTTTCTTTTCAGGAATCTTTGAATGTAATGTGTGCTTGAGAAGCACTCTTTAGATGATATTGTCATGAAAGGAAGATCTTTATTTAGATGACTGTATCTATCTTTATTCTTGGCATATGTACTTAGGCATTTCTATGGCAAATCACGTATTTTTTAGTTGTTAAGTGATGTCCTACTCTTTTGTGACCCCATGGACTGTAGCGTGCCAGGCTTGTCTGTCCATGGAATTTCCCAGGCAAGAATACTGTTGAGGATTGCCATTTTCTTCTCCAGGGGATCTTCCAAATGTGGAGATTGAACCCACATCTCCAGCACTGACAGGTGGATTCTTTACCACTGAGCCACCGAGGAAACACCAATCACTTATTACAAAGCATAAAAAAAAAAAAAGATAGCGTTTTAAGATTTCTCTTTATAATAAATAATGACTTATTTCATGGCATTCTGAGTATGTTGCTACAAGAAAATTATTAAGAAAATCTTTGAATTTTATATCACTCTAGCTTTTAGACTAACAAAGTATTTTGAATGTAGTCTAGTCACTAATCTTTAATGCATCTTGCTTTTTTCATAGATAATGAATGAATGTTAAACTACAGGATTTCTCAGGGTTATTTTTGTTCATTAAATACATGAAACAAGAACTTCCTTTCAGAAATACTTTTAAATCTACTGAATTAAAATAGATATAATATTTTTAATTCCTCACATTTTAAAAACTCTCATTGCTGCAAGAGAAATTGATATATGAGAACATATTCAAACTTATTATAAATGAAGAATATAATTAGGAAATATCTTCTGTGGATTTCTTAAGAAAAAATCTTAGTCATCCTTTCCCTCTAAAGCTACAAGTAAATTTGATATATTTCAGATGCATATCCTGGAAAACATTATGTTATATTTGAAGAAAATTGATTCTGGGTCACAAAATTAGCTTTTAGCTAATATTTTCCTGAAAGCAATTTCTTTTTTTTTTAATTAAATTTATTTATTTTAATTAGAGGCTAATTACTTTACAATATTGTATTGGTTTTGTCATACATCAACATGAATCCACCACGGGTGTACACGTGTTCCCCATCCTGAACCCCCCTCCCACCTCCCTCCCCATACCATCCCTCTGGGTCATCCCAGTGCACCATCCCCAAACTTCCTGTATCCTGCATTGAACCTGGACTGGCGATTCATTTCTTATATGATATTATACATGTTTCAATGCCATTCTCCCAAATCATCCCCTACCCCCTCTCCCACCGAGTCCAAAAGACTGTTCTATACATCTGTGTCTCTTTTGCTGTCTCCCATATAGGGTTATCATTACCATCTTTCTAAATTCCATATATATGCGTTAGTATACTGTATTGGTATTTTTCTTTCCGGTTTACTTCACTCTGTATAATTAGCTCCAGTTTCATCCACCTCATTAGAAAAAGGGAACCCTCTTATACTGTTGTTGGGAATGCAAACTAGTACAGCCACTATGGAGAACAGTGTGGAGATTCCTTAAAAAACTGGAACTAGAACTGCCATACGACCCAGCAATCCCACTGCTGGGCATACACACCGAGGAAATCAGAACTGAAAGAGACATGTGTACCCCAATGTTCATTGCAGCACTATTTATAATAGCCAGGACATAGAAACAACCTAGATGTCCATCAACAGATGAATGGATAAGAAAGCTGTGGTACATATACACACTGTACAGGAGACAGAGATCAAGACCATCCTTATGGAAAAGAAATGCAAAAAAGCAAAATGGCTGTCTGGGGAGGTCTTACAAATAGCTGTGAAAAGAAGAGAAGTGAAAAGCAAAGGAGAAAAGGAAAGATATAGGCATCTGAATGCAAAGTTCCAAAGAATAGCAAGAAGAGATAAGAAAGCCTTCTTCAGTGATCAATGCAAAGAAATAGAGGAAAACAACAGAATGGGAAAGACTAGGGATCCCTTCAAGAAAATTAGAGATACCAAGGGAACATTTCATGCAAAGATGGGCTCGATAAAGGACAGAAATGGTATGGACCTAACAGAAGCAGAAGATATTAAGAAGAGATGGCAAGAATACACAGAAGAACTGTACAAAAAAGATCTTCACGACTCACATAATCACGATGGTATTATCACTCACCTAGAGCCAGACATCCTGGAATGTGAAGTGGGCCTTAGGAAGCATCACTACGAACAAAGCTAGTGGAGGTGATGGAATTCCAGTTGAGCTATTTCAAATCCTGAAAGATGATGCTGTGAAAGTGCTGCACTCAATATGCCAGCAAATTTGGAAAACTCAGCAGTGGCCACAGGACTGGAAAAGGTCAGTTTTCATTTCAATCCCAAAGAAAGGCAATGCCAAAGAATGCTCAAACCACCTCACAATTGCACTCATCTCACATGCTAGTAAAGGAATGCTCAATTCTCCAAGCCAGGCTTCAGCAATATGTGAACTGTGAACTTCCTGATGTTCAAGCTGGTTTTAGAAAAGGCAGAGGAACCAGAGATCAAATTGCCAACATCTGCTGCATCATCAAAAAAGCAAGAGAGTTCCAGAAAAACATCTATTTCTGCTTTATTGACTATGCCAAAGCCTTTGACTTTGTGGATCACAATAAACTGTGGAAAATTCTGAAAGAGATGGGAATACCAGACCACCTGATCTGCCTCTTGAGAAGTTTGTATGCAGGTCAGGAAGCAACAGTTAGAACTGGACATGGAACAACAGACTGGTTCCAAATAGGGAAAGGAGTACGTCAAAGCTGTATATTGTCACCCTGCTTATTTAACTTGTATGCAGAGTACATCATGAGAAACGCTGGACTGGAAGAAACACAAGCTGGAATCAAGATTGCCACTAGAAATATCAATAACCTCAGATATGCAGATAACACCACCCTTATGGCAGAAAGTGAAGACGAACTCAAAAGCCTCTTGATGAAGGTGAAAGTGGAGAGTGAAAAAGTTGGCTTAAAGCTCAACATTCAGAAAACGAAGATCATGGCATCCAGTCCCATCACTTCATGGGAAATGGATGGGGAAACAGTGGAAACAGTGTCAGACTTTATTTTTCTGGGCTCCAAAATCACTGCAGATGGTGATTGCAGCCATGAAATTAAAAGACGCTTACTCCTTGGAAGGAAAATTATAACCAACCTAGATGGCATATTCAAAAGCAGAGACATTACTTTGCCAACAAAGGTCCGTCTGGTCAAGGCTATAGTTTTTCCTGAGGTCATGTATGGATGTGAGAGTTGTACTGTGAAGAAGGCTGAGCACCGAAGAATTGATGCTTTTGAACTGTGGTGTTGGAGAAGACTCTTGAGAGTCCCTTGGACTGCAAGGAGATCCAACCAGTCCATTCTGAAGGAGATCAGCCCCGGGATTTCTTTGGAAGGAATGATGCTGAAGCTAAAACTCCAGTACTTTGGCCACCTCATGCGAACAGTTGACTCATTGGAAAAGACTCTGATGCTGGGAGGGATTGGGGGCAGGAGGAGAAGGGGACGACAGAGGGTGAGATGGCTGGATGGCATCACTGACTCAATGAACGTGAGTCTGGGTGAACCACGGGAGTTGGTGATGGACAGGGAGGCCTGGAGTACTGCGATTCATGGGGTCGCAAAGAGTCAGACACAACTGAGCGACTGAACTGAACTGAACATATACACAATGGAGTATTTCTCAGCCATTAAAAAGAATACATTTGAATCAGTTCTAATGAGGTGGATGAAACTGAAAGCAATTTCTTTAAGTTCTTCTTCTAGGTTTTTCAAGATAGTATAATATCTATTTTTCCTTGTATATAGTTAGCAATTCACAGAATTAAATATCATAAAGATGCAAAGAAATTATGCTTTTCTCTTCATTCTCCAAACTTAGACTTATCAAATTAGAATAGGAAGCAGAGAGATATCACCATACATGAAATACAAGAATGCTGGCTTAGTTTTCTGGTTGATAAAAATGCTCAGTCTCTTCAGTCATATCAAATCTTTGTTACACTATAGACTGTAGCCCATCAGGCTCCTCTGTCCTAAGATCCTCCAGGCAAGCATAATGGAGTGGGTTGTCATGCTGTCCTCCACGGGATCTCCCTGACTCATGAACTGAACCCGTTTCTCCTCTGTCTCCTTCATTGGAGGCATATTCTTTACCCCTGAGCCAACAGGGAAGCTTTCTAGTTGATATAGACTTCTCTGATTGAGAAGTTAGCTATTTGGGAACTATTTGTATCTTCTTGGGAACCTTGTAAGCTTTTTATCTTCTCTTGTACTATCTATTGGTATATTTGTCCTATGAGTGAGTGAGGTCGCTCAATCGTGTCCAACTCTTTGTGACCCCGTGGACTGTAGCCCCCCAGGCTCCTCTGTCCATGGGATTCTCCAGGCAAGAATCCTGGAGTGGGTTGCCATTTCCTTCTCCAGGGGATCTTCTCCAGGGGATCTTCTGTTTGTCCTATAGATTATACTTATAGATTAAAGATTGTTTTATTGTTTATTTCCATTTTCACAATTTCTAGTGCAATTTCTCTAGAATTCAGACAATATTTCATATTTCAGTACTCTAGTAAGCCTTTATTTTCCTATTAAATAGAAATTATAAAGTGATATTTCTTGACATAATATTTTAGCTATGTCAAATCAACCATATTTGAATTTCACATTGCAATTCACCAAATGTGATGAATAGATGGGAAGATTATTTAATCAAGGCAGTTAAGTCTAGTTTCACCTTATCCTTTAAAAATTTATTAAGGCCTAATAAGACAAATAGAGGTAAAAATTATTGACACTTTAATGACATTATGGATAATTTGTCAAGTAAGTCTTTAATTTTATTCTTTAGAATCAGTTACTCATTCATTCAGAATGTTAAGGGCATGATCTACATACCAACTAGAAATGGATATTGTTTCTTTATAGTAAGTAATTGTTTCCTCACTATAGGCAACAATTCCAAACAATTTCAAATTAGTTATTAACCTGCTAATAGATGCTCAAATGACAATAAATTATTCCTGTTCTGAAAGACAAACTTTTTTTTGCCAGTTAGACTATTTGAGATGCCTGTGATCACTACTCTAATGTCCCTTCCACAAAATATCCCATTGTCATTGGTATTTGGATTGACACTATTATCTCATAATTAATTTGAGTAGAGTGAACATCCTTTGCATTTATAGATGCGGGAGCTATTTATTTACTGTTTTCACAATTTTTTTTTTTTTGTAAATTCTATAGCTATTTCTGTGTTGAAATTCATACCCTTCTTTAACTTGTTTGTTGAACACTGATTGAGGAAATATGAGGGAATGGATCTAGACTCTTCTCAAATTTGAATACATTCAATAAAGCCAATGCTTGCAAGCTTTACTCAAATCCTATGGCTCTTAATTTGGGAAAATGCTATATGAAGTCTGAATCCTCCGTATACTTCTTTATTAGTGACCATGCTTTTCCATATCAATTCTCATGCAGATAGGAGAAAACTGTCTAGCCAGCCCATGAAATTATCCAGGCCAGAATACTGGAGTGGATAGCATTTGCTTCTCCAGGGGATCTTCCCGACCCAGGGATCAAACCCAGGTCTCCTGCATTGCAGGTGGATTCTTGACCAGGTGAGCCATATGGGAAGTCCAAATTCTAAAACATGTCTTATGTTTATTATTTTATATTTTTAGATTTCTGACAGGTATGTATATACCTTTGTGAACATTTTATGGTGAATTAGGAGATGGTTTACTGGATAACTTTCCTGCCACTTTTCCCATTTTATTGGAAGATTTTCAATATCTACTTATGGTATGGGTTGAACTTTGCTAAATGGAGTCTCTGGACATAGAAATGACGGGTAATGTCATTTTAAAATATGCAGTATGGCAATTCAGAATAAATAATTTATCTGTTAAAATCTTTGGTATAAATTTTTTGAGAGAATTGTTTCAAAAGCATGGCTTTGTACAAGAGAACCGTAGTAAATTAGGGATAGAGAAAAACAGTGTTTGCCTTTGATAAACATTTAGATGCTTTGGCACTAAAAATATAGTCATATTTTGTGTATGGTATAAATAATAATGTAATGTTGTGTCTATACAAAACTTTTATCAGGGAAACAACGCAATTTGGGGCTTAGATGCATTATTTTGAAACATGGAGAGGGGGAGCTACCCACCCTCCTTTCATTAGCATTTATATTGAAAACCCAACAGAATTTGGCTATCACAAGTGTTGAACACCAATTGCAAGTTTTTTTGGTTTCCATAGAGTTGCATGAGTGCCTATCATGTTGTCTTGGAAACTAAGGTATCTATAAAGACAACTGTATTCTGTTTAGAGTGTGAGAGCAGCTATGAACACTTTCTTAGATTATAAACTATGCAAACTGTAAGTTAATATTCATGTTACCATGGTAACAAGGATAGGTGTCCATTAAATAATATAAAAATTATTTTAAAAATTGATTGTTTGAAACCAGACTTATAACTAACGGTAAATCTATTTCCTTTTTCTTTGTTTCTATTCTTTTTAGGATAGGTATAAATATAAATAACAACTATGACCACATAGTACAGATTCTATATATTTCACTTGATCTCAGAGCATTCTATCTGAAATATTTGAAGATTTGGTGTTCAATAAATAAATTTTCTGTTCATTTATTAGTTTACTTAATCATGTTTCTGGATTAATTGAATTACTGGCTTAATAATTATTACTATCATAATACTAAAGTTTATTAAAATAAAATAGCAAAAAAAGATTACATGAACAAATAATAATTCTATTTGAACCACATTGATATAAACTTAGTGGTGTTTTATCTTTATAGTTCTTCCACCTTCCTCCCTGCTTTTATTATAGTCAAATCCAAATTATTAGTGCTTTTATTAAGAGGAATGATTTTTCTTGTTATAGAAACAAGAGTATTAAAGTAAATAAATTGCTAAAAACTGATAAATTTAGTTCAGTAGGTCCTTTAGATATATTTAATTCTTTGTCATTATAGCAACTGAATTTAAAGAATTATGTCTGCTGCCTATAAGATATATCGGAGAAGGCGATGGCACCCCACTCCAGTACTCTTGCCTGGAAAATCCCACGGATGGAGGAGCCTGGTAGACGGCAGTCCATTGGGTCGCTAAGAGTCGGACACGACTGAGCGACTTCTTTTCACTTTTCACTTTCATGCATTGGAGAAGGAAATGGCAACCTACTCCAGTGTTCTTGCCTGGAGAATCCCAGGGACAGGGGAGCCTGGTGGGCTGCCATCTATGGAGTCACACAGAGTCGGACACGACTGAAGCGACTTAGCAAAATAGCAATAAGATACATAAATGTAGCAAAATTAATGAATAGAAAATTCCAAACCATATGTTTTTAGAAAGATGAGTAATCTCCTTAGTTATTTTTTCTCTTATTATAACAAGATGCATGTATTTCTTATATGAGCATACCAGTTTTTTAAATATCTGTATAAATAATTTTCAGTTGACATATATATATATAAAACATTAATCAAGTAACTAGTCCCCTATAAATGGGAAATTAGACTGTTTCCATTATCCTAATACTAATTATATGAATATCTTTACATATATCTTTTTGGCTTATATCTTTATATTTTTCTGTATCATGAATTCCAAGAAAGATTTTGTTTTTCATACAAAACTTAATAGATAGAGATGATATTGCAAATTGTCTTTGACAATGCTTTTAAACTGTGGTGCTGGAGCAGATTCTTGAGAGTCCTTTGGGCATCAAGGAGATCAAACCAGTCAATCCTAAGGGAAATCGACTCTGAATATTCATTGGAAGGACTGATAACTAAAGCTGAAACCCCAATACTTTGGCCACCTGATGGGAAAAGCTGACTCATTGGAAAAGCCCCTGATGCTGGGAAAGATTGAGGACAGGAGGAGAAGGGGGAGACAGAGCGTGCGATGGTTGGATAGCATCACGGATTCAATGGACATGAGTTTGAGCAGACTCTGGGAGACAGTGAAAGATGAGGAAGCCTGGTGTACTGCAGTATATGGGCACACCTGAGTGTGTATCAGACATGACTGAGTGACTCAACAACAAAAACTACTGATAATAATCATGTGACTAGTGTGTATTTTTCATACTTTTCAAAAAATACAGTATGCTTGTATAAAATTTATTATATATGTACTAATACTTACAGATGTAGGAAACATTTAAAAAATGTATCTTGCATATGTATTACACACACTGAGAAGGTATTATTTAAGGTATATATATCTACACTGAAACAACTTTCAGTCATTTTTTAATTCTTCAATTCAAGGAGGTTAAACTTGGAATTAGCAATGAAAAAATCAGTGACAAATGAAATAAATACATTAGTCGCTTTAAAAGGAGGAATAAACCTATCAGTTATTATGAAATCCATGAGTGCAAGTTGTTCAGTCGCTCAATCACATCCAACTCTTTGGAACCCCATGGACTGCAGCACACCAGGCTTCCCTGTCCTTCACTATCTCCTGAAGCTTGCTCAAACTCATGTCCATTGAGTCAGTGATGTCATCCAACCATCTCATCCTCTGTTATCCCCTTCTCCTGCCCTCAATCTTTCCCACCATCAGGGTCTTTTCCAGTGAGTCGGCTCTTTGAATCCAGATGGCCAGAGTTTTGGAGCTTTAGCTTCAACATCAGTCAGTCCTTCCAATGAATATTCAGGTTTGATTTCATTTAGGATTGACTGCTTTGATCTTGAGATCCAAGGGACTCTCAAGAGTCTTCCCCAACACCACAATTCCAAGCATCAACTCTTTGGTGTTTAGCCTTCATTATGGCTGAACTCTCACACTCATCCATACATGACCACTGGAAAAACCATAGCTTTGACTAGACGGACTTTTGTATGCAAAGTAATGTCTCTGCTTTTTAATATGCTGTCTAGGTTGGTCATAGCTTTTCTTCCAAGGAGCAAGCATCTTTTAATTTCATGGCTGCAGTTACCATCTGCAGTGATTTTAGAGCCCAAGAAAATAAAGTCTTTCACTGTTTCCATTGTTTCCCCATCTATTTGCCATGAAGTGATGGGTCTGGGTGCCATGATCTTAGTTTTCTGAATGTTGGGTTTTAACCCGACTTTTTCACTTTCATCAAGAGACTATTTAGTTCCTCTTCACTTTCTGCATAAGGGTGGTGCCAGCTGCGTATCTGAGGTTATTGTTATTTCTCCCAGCAATCTGGATTCCAGCTTGTGCTTCATCCAACCCAGCATTTCACATGATGTAGTCTGCATATATGTTAAATAAGCAGGGTGATAATATATAGCCTTGGCCTACTCCTTTCCCAATTTGGAATCAGTCCATTGTTGGAATCCAGTTCTAACCATCGCTTTTGATTTTCATACAGATTTCTCAGGATGCTGGTAAGGTGGTCTGGTATTCCCATATCTTTAAGAATTTTCCACAGCTTGTTGTGATCCACACAGTCAAAGTTTTTAGCTTAGTCAATGAAGCAGAAGTAGTTTTTCTGGAATTTTCTTGCCTTTTCTTTGATCCAGTGGATTCTGGCAATTTGATCTCTGGTTTCTCTGAATTTTCTAAATTCCACTTGAATGTCTGGTAGTTCTTGGTTCATGTACTGTTGAAGTCTAGTTCAGACAATTTTGAGCATTACTTTGCTATCATGTAAAATGAGTGCAATTGTCCAGCAGTTTGAACATTCTTTGATACTGTCCTTCTTTAGTATTGGAATGAAAATTGACTTTTTCCAGTCCTGTGGCCATGATGAATTTTCCAAATTTGCTGGCATATTGAGTGCATTTTTTTTTTCTTTTTTGCCACCAAAGGTCCATCTAGTCAAAGCGGTGGTTTTTCTAGTAGTCATGTATGGATGTGAGAGTTGGTCTATAAAGAAAGCTGAGCGCTGAAGAATTGATGGTTTTGAACTGTGGTGTTAGAGAAGGCTCTTGAGAGTCCCTTGGACAGCAAGGAGATCTAACCAGTTCATCCTAAAGGAAATCAGTCCTGAATATTCATTGGAAGGACTGATGTTGAAGCTGAAACTCCAATACTTTGGCCACCTGGTGCGAAGAGCTGACTTATTTGAAAAGACCCTGATGCTGGGAAAAATTGAAGGCGGGAGAAGGGGATGTCAGAGGATGAGATGGTCGGATGACAACATCAACTCTATAGGCATGAGTTTGAGTAAACTCCGGGAGTTGGCAATGGACAGGGAAGCCTGGAGTGCTGCAGTCCATGGGGTTGCAGAGAGTCAGACACGACTGAGCCTGAACTGAACTGAGTGCCTATTGAGTGCAGCGCTTTAACAGCATTATATTTTAGGATTTGAAATAGCTCTATTAGAGTTCCATTACTTCTACTAGCTTTGTTTGTAGTGATGCTTCTAAAGGCCCACTTGACTTCCCACTCCAAGATGGGACTTCCCACTCCACTTCTTCTACATGAGTGATTACACCGTCGTGGTTATCTAGGTCATTAAGATCTCTTTTGCATAGTTGTTCTGTGTATTCTTGCCTCCTCTTTTAGTATCTTCTGTTTCTTTAGTGTGCCTATCTTTTCATGAAATATTCCCTTGGTATTTTTAATTTTCTGAAGAGATCTCTAGTCTTTCCAATTCTATTGTTTTCCTCTGCTTCTTTGCATTGTTCACTTTTGGAAGGCTTCCTTACTCTCCTTGATATTCTTTGGAACTCTGCATTCAGATTAGTATATATTTCCTTTTCTCCTTTGCCTTTCACTTCTCTTCTTTTCTCAGCTATATGTCAGGCCTCCTCAGACCACCATTTTGCCTTTCTGCATTACTTTTTCTTGTGGATGTTGTTTATCACCACCTCCTATACAATGTTACCATCTTCCATCCATAGTTCTTCAGGCACTCTGCCTATCAGATCTAACCCTTTGAATCTATTTATCACTTCCACTGTATCCAAATCATAAGGGATTTGATTTAAGTCATACCTGAATGGCCTAGTGGTTTTCCTTGCTTTCTTCAATTTAAATCTGAATTTTGCAATAAGGAGATCATGATGTGAGCCACAGTCAGCTCCCTGTCTTGTTTTTGCTGACTGTATAGAGCTTCTCTCTTGAGTGCAAGAGAAACGTTGCACTGTAAGCAGAGTCTGAATGCTGGATGACCACTCTCAGTGAGTAGAGAGAAGGCCATTAGACTAACAAATGTAATCATATCTTTCTGACATGCCTGTTTAACTCTGTCATCACAAGTAACCCCTCACACATCAAGCAAGCTTTTATTTCTATACTGATTTGCACATCTCATTCTAACTCAATTCCTCTTTTGCTCATACTCTTAAGTCTTTTCACTGGAACCATGAATCTACATTTACTAAATTTCCACTTTTTCTCAATTTCTTCTCTGAAAAAATTTTCCACCCTCCCTGGTATTAACTCACCTGAGGATACTGCTTCTTAATATGAAGACTTCTTATTTGGAAGCTCATCTTTTCAATTATCTCTGCTGCTGCTGCTGCTGCTAAGTTGCTCAGTTGTGTCCGACTTTGTGCGACCCCATGGACTGCAGCCTACCAGGCTCCTCTGTTCATGGGATTTTCCAGGCAAGAGTACTGGAGTGGGGTGCTCAATTATCTCTACTTATCTTCATTCTCAAAAGTGTAATAATATAACACTCTTTCTCTTTTTATCTCAGTTATCTATTTATTTTCCTTTCTCCTTAACATACTCCTTTCTCTTGTAAAATCTTGTTATCTGTATAAGTTTTCAATAACGTTTCTTCCTTCTGTCACTGGTTACTCCTAGTGATCATGTAAAATTTTAACTTGAGCCTACTCTAGCACATTAACTTAAACTTTGGATTATTAATATGCTATGCACCTCCTTCAATGAGGCCAATTATCTCATAGAGCTAATCTCCATTCTGATTGAATCCAACTCCCTTCCCTACTTCTTGTTATTTCTTTCATAATTTTAGCAATATTTCACTTTTGTGGTTTTCCCTAATAATCTCTTTTCTCATTCATCCTTCTTTTCTGTAAAATTAAATATGCCTCAGAGTTCTTTACTTTATTCTCTGTTGAATTCACCAAGTCCCCTGACTTTATGTAACACCTATTGGCTTATTTCCACTCCTCTTCAGCTCATTATCTCCTCTGTGTCTAAACCTCATATGATAAGCTACAAATAAAAGACTACATGTCTAACGGGTATCTCATCCTTAATATGACCAAGACTGCATTCTTAATTTTCAATACTCTAGTGAAACCTACTCTCTTCTTCAGTTTTTCTCACCTTATTTTATTTTTACCTACCTATTTTCTAAAACCAACTATCTAAATGGCATTCTTAATATCCTCTTTCTCAGTATTATATACATCCAATTATTCAACAAATATTGTTAGCTTCCCATTGGTTTATATTTCTACTTTCTCATTCTGTCACTAACACCTCCACATAAATCATAGTAAACTGAAATACTGAAAAACAATTCCCCAGTTAGTTACATTGTTCTCCAATTTATTTTACCACAGTGAATATCCAGAAAGACTTTTGTTACTTTCTATGATGAATATTTCATTATGGATACACTGACTGAACTTTTTGTTCCCATTTCTGAGTTTCTGCACTTGCTTTTACTTGGCTTGTTGTTTTTACTCTTGGTATAGTAAACTACTTTTATATTTATTTTTACTTTCACTTCTCAGCTGAAATGTTAGCAATTCTGAGTAGTACTTTTTTAATCAGTCATAAAATAACGACTACTCCTCCAATATATTTTAATGTTTTGTTTATATTTGACTAAGAGAGTCCCTTGGACTGCAAGGAGATCCAACCAGTCCATTCTGAAGGAGATCAGCCCTGGGATTGCTTTGGAAGGAATGATGCTGAAGCTAAAACTCCAGTACTTTGGCCACCTCATTCGAAGAGTTGACTGATTGGAAAAGACTCTGATGCTGGGAGGGATTGGGGGCAGGAGGAGAAGGGGACGACAGAGGATGAGATGGCTGGATGGCATCACCGACTCGATGGACGTGAGTCTGAGTGAACTCTGGGAGTTGGTGATGGACAGGGAGGCCTGGCATGCTGCAATTCATGGGGTCACAAAAAGTTAGACACGACTGAGTGACTGAACTGAACTGAACTGAAAATGTATCACAAGTCATATTGATATATGTTGTTTATTCATTTTACTTTTTTTTTTTTACTTTCTCATGTTTGCGTGAAGCTTTTCAAAGCAATGATACTTTGTCTCTTACGCTTACCAAAATTTTCCTGAAATTAGAAGACTGCCTGTAGATCAATACCAATACTTAAAATTTGTTGAATTAGTTAATAAGACATAATATTGAAGAAGGCAGCATGTTTCTAAGTTACCTGGTACAGTGTCTCAATATTTGATATTATATCTGGTCCAGAGTACTTTGAAATACCTGTGTAGCTCTACAAATCCCAACTCTGCTGGTCCTACCAAAAAGTCTGCATTTTGGCATTAAAATATTATTCAGTAGACTTTTCATATACCTGCCTAGGCTTTCATAAAATCTGAGATTAAGATTCTTTTGGAATGTAGACTGATAATCATATCCAGTTCTAAGCAGGCTTACTTCTCCAGGTCTATGTGTTGCTGTCCATACTCTTCTGGCTCTTACATACATCTCTTACCATGAATAAATCTTCCATTGTTCATAACTTCAACTTCTGAATTAATCATTTGACATAGTCTTCCAAAATTTGACCATCTGGTATGAATGCCAAAATCAGTGACTTGACTATGGCTTTGAGTGCTGGTTTGCCTATGAATTTCTGACTGTCCTTGCCATGGATAGTGTATATATATTGGTTAGTTTTCTGTGCTCACCTTGATATCTTTTTCTTCATCTGTCACATATTTCCAAGTTTTCATTTACATTTTGTGTTTCAGTTCACAAAATTATAAGCCAATATTTAATATTTGCAGTAGATATTAAAACGACTTTTTAATATCTATACTATTTCATACTCAAGACACCTAGTTAAGAGATTGTTTTAGTTTAAGCTTAATAAGTAGCGATCTACATAGTAAAGTTTCAGGGATGTAGAAACGTGATTTGACTTGAAAAACATTTTTCTGTTGGCCTTTATAATGTTCAGATAAGACATAAAAGTTCTACTTGACAAGGGAAAGCAACAAACCACCTCCAGACATTAATTCTGGCTTGTTGGGAGCCAAAGGAGACCAAAGGCTTTTTGAAAGTATGCAGTATTCCTAATAAGTGGAACCAAAGACTTGTCTTAATTCTAGTTCCAACTGACCTGAAATTATTTTTCATCCACTTTCGTGAACACTACAATATGAGTAATGAACCATAATTTACATTAAATGTCTAGTATCTACATTAGATACCTGTTTTATTGCTCATTTAAATCCTCATTATAGCATAAATTTAGCAAATTATGCTATCTTGTTTTTATCTTAAGTAAAACACCATTCTAGAATTTGAGTTATTGATTGAAGAAATATATATTTAAACTTTTTTAAACAAAGACATTTTCACTTGTGCATTTCAGATTCCAAAAATACCAGCTGGTGCTGCCATGTGTTATAAGATGCTGGCTATAGGCCTTGATAAAATTTTTTTTCATGATTTATTTATTTATTTTTTTTGTCACAATAAAGTGATCTTGTAATAGTGCACTAGCCTAGTTAGACACCAGGGGAAAGGAGAAACACTTGGAACAAACCCAGTTAATTAAGACTAAGTAAAAGCTTTTAGTTTCAAAAAATCTACTCCAAGGAAAAAACTAAGAGTTCTCTGAAAGCACAAATTGAAATCTTACTCTAATGTCTCTCAAATTCATATAACAACAATGTTATTATTGAGTTAGATTCTCACATGTGAGGTGTGTTTCTAATTTCAAAAATAATTGATTATTAAATGTTCATGCTGACTCTGTAGTCTGCAGATTCATGGCAAGCATCTGTAGGGATCCATAAATTAACCATTTTCACTTGTGTAGATCAAATGCTGTATCATTTGTTTTTGATGTTACAATTAGAATACTTTAAAAATAATTCTATGTGCCATTGCTTCTCCTGTTGCCTATCTATATGGGCAGAAAAATAATTACTTATATAATTTTATTTTTCTTTTTTTTCCTGAATTCCTAGACACTTGCGGAATTTTAAACCTTGTAACATTTTGAAAACTAGAATTTTCAGGGATTTTTTTTTTAAACTTCGTAAAAATATGACATTTCTAAATTAACAGCTATTTTATGTTTTGAGACTACATCAATTGAAAGATAAAATATTAAAAGAAGGATTTGGTAAAACTAAATGATTTGAAAGTGAAAGTTTCTCAGTCGTGTCCAACTCTTTATGATCCCACTGACTATATAGCCGATGGAATTCTCCAGGCCAGAATACTGGAGTTGGTAGCCTATCCCTTCTCCAGCAGATCTTCCTGCCCCAGGAATTGAACCGTGGTCTCCTGCATTGCAGGCAGATTCTTTACCAGCTAAGCTACCAGGGGAAACAAATTTGCTTTAGGTATAAATATAAAAGGTTAGTGAGTTTTTAGCTCATTTTTTTTCAGTTTTTCATTCTAAAATGGAAAAGTTCCTAGTATAAATATTTAATTTGTCTGAATAGTATATTTTTGTGCACTTTAGTCACATCATTTCAATGTCTTAATTATCATAAAAATGTATATTTGTGTATATATCTTGGGATATATTTTAATGTTTAATGCTTGTCATTTATTTCTTTGTGGATTAATCAAAATTTCTATTCCTTCTGTTTCTTTATGGAAATCTTGCTTTTAATAGGTGTCACCCTGTTTATTTAACTTATATGCAGAGTACATCATGAGAAACACTGGACTGGAAGAAACACAAACTGGAATCAAGATTGCCAGGAGAAATATCAATAACCTCACGTATGCAGATAACACCACCCTTATGGCAGAAAGTGAAGAGGAACTCAAAAGCCTCTTGATGAAAGTGAAAGAGAAGAGTGAAAAAGTTGGCTTAAAGCTCAACATTCAGAAAACGAAGATCATGGCATCCGGTCCCACCACTTCATGTGAAATAGATGGGGAAACAGTGGAAATAGTGTCAGACTTTATTTTTCTGGGCTCCAAAATCAGTACAGATGGTGACTGCAGCCATGAAATTAAAAGACGTTTACTCCTTGGAAGGAAAGTTATGACCAACCTAGATGGCATATTCAAAAGCAGAGACATTACTTTGCCAACAAAGGTCCGTCTAGTCAAGGCTATGGTTTTTCCAGTGGTCATGTATGGATGTGAGAGTTGGACTGTGAAGAAGGCTGAGCACTGAAGAATTGATGCTTTTGAACTGTGGTGTTGGAGAAGACTCTTGAGAGTCCCTTGGACTGCAAGGAGATCCAACCAGTCCATTCTGAAGGAGATCAGCCCTGGGATTGCTTTGGAAGGAATGATGCTGAAGCTAAAACTCCAGTACTTTGGCCACCTCATTCGAAGAGTTGACTGATTGGAAAAGACTCTGATGCTGGGAGGGATTGTGGGCAGGAGGAGAAGGGGACGACAGAGGATGAGATGGCTGGATGGCATCACTGACTTGATGGACGTGAGTCTGAGTGAACTCCAGGGGTTGGTGATGGACAGGGCGGCCTGGCGTGCTGTGATTCATGGGGTCGCAAAGAGTCGGACATGACTGAGCGACTAATCTATCTGATGATAAGTTTAGTCCATGATTAGCAATACACTATCATTACGTAAATATTACATATCACATGATAAATATTTTATTATTTTGACCATTTCTTTATTCAGTAAAGGATTTTAGATTTGTGGGTGGGGAGGGAAGTGATTTGGCTTTTCTAAATTATTTATTTTATTTTAACTGTGGATGTAAAAATCTTTGCTGCAAGTAAGAAATCAAACAAGCTAGACTGAGCCATGGGGATATCATTGCATATTATAAATGGAAATCCAAGAATTTCAGGAAAGAATGAATCTCTCAGCTCAGAAGTTAATTTTGGGCTCTTTATCACTTTCTATTTCCTGCCTCTTCTATTCTCTGTTGTACTCACATTAAGGTTTGGTTTACTTCAAGCCGCCAAGGAACACTCACCACCAGTACTTCTAGATTCACATTATTTCAACATGTGAACCAAGAAAGAAAAAAATAAGCAAACAAAAATACTCATGTCTTTCTCCTTCTACCTATTTATCAATAAGAAGTACTTCTTTTACCATCAGATATTTTATTTAAAAGTTTTATAGCTATATCCAGCTATGTTTCTGCATCTAAAATGTTCACATGTAGGAATGAACCTGGAGAAGGAACAGCTACCCACTCCAATGTTCTGGCCTGGAGAATCCATGGACCGTACAGTCCATGGGGTCGCAAACAGTTGGACACTACTGCATGACTTTCACACAGGAATGAAGGAAAGGAGAACAGTTATCAGTGTAACCACAGCTTGGTAACCTAGTGTAACAATGAAACAGTGAATATACATTGAAGGAATTCAATGAATCTTATGGAGATGTCCTGTGATTGTAATATTGCAGAAGTCAGGAGATTCTGAAAAAGTCTAGGAAATCTGTTCTTTTTGAGTCATTATTATCTTTCTACTTATTATCCACTTGATGTGGTATAATGCCCATGTATCTAATAGTCCACAAATTTTCTAGGTTTCTGGCATTAGCTCTGTTTGATATCCAAATTAAATAATTCAAGCCATAATCTCAGTATAATTTTAGGAATTTAATTGTTTTTCCCCTGAATTTTTAAAAATAAGCAGAATAATCACTAACTTTCTAGTCATTGCTTGCCCTCCCCCATCCCTCACTTCTCTGCACATTATTTTCTCTATCCATTTCAGAACTACTTTCTTGCTCTTTAGATACTGACATGGTCACGGAAAATATGAAAATGAATACATATAGACATATTTAAAAGCAGTAACATTAAACAATATTAATACCTAGTTGGATCAAATAACAATAACAAAAAAACTTCATTAAAAGCTTTCAGCTAGTTGCTGAAATTATCACATGCAAAAAAATCCACAATATCCCTTTTTGTAATTATATAAGAGCTTAGCCAATGCTTCTTATTACTTACCTGATCACACACTAAATTGCTAGAGTCCGTCTCTCTCAGGTTCCTTCAAAATTCCTGCTTTCTTGGTTTTCTCCAATAATAAATTAAAATCATTTAATTATAGAAATAGTTTTATTTCTTTCCTCATCAACCTTTTATAATAAAGCACATGAGAATTTACCTTAGAAAGGCAAAAGGCTCAATCATTTAATTTTCCCAAAGACACCTAGAAAGTAACGTTGTGTAGACTGTACACTCAGGAAATATCGATACAATGACTGTTAAGATTTTATTGAAGTGGGAGTGACACATAATAAACTGCCTATATTAAAATTGAATATATTAAAAAGTAGTTGAAATGTTACAGAGATATATATGGATTATGTATCTAAGAATGTCATTTATGTAAAAATATACATGTCAGATACTAATGTGTTCACATTTTATCTTTATTTAAAATAAGATTCTAAATAATCCACATCAGTCATTTTAATAACATGGATTCATGTAATATTGGCTGTTCATGAATATCTGCTTGCATTTAACAAAGGAAAATGCTACATTGTTATAAAAGGCATGCTCACAGCTTTAACATAAAAAAATGAATACTGTGACTTAGATTTGGTTCCCCCATTGAGTTAAAGACCTAGAAATATGTATATTATATTGTATATAGTGCCTCAGACAAAATATCAATAACCTCAGATATGCAGATGACACCACCCTTATGGCAGAAAGTGAAGTGGATGAAAGTGAAAGTGGAGAGTGAAAAATTTGGCTTAAAGCTCAACATTCAGAAAACTAAGATCATGGCACCCAGTCCCATCACTTCATGGCAAATAGATGGGGAAACAGGGGAAGCAGTGGCTGACTTTATTTTTCTGGGCTCCAAAATCACTGTGAATGGTGATTGCAGCCATGAAATTAAAAGATGCTTGTTCCTTGGAAGGAAAGTTATGACCAACATAGACAGCATATTAAAAAGCAGAGACATTACTTTGTCAACAAAGGTCCATCTAGTTAAGGCTATGGTTTTTCCATTGGTCATATATGCATGTGAGAGTTGGACTATAAAGAAAGCTGAGTGCCGAAGAATTGATGCTTTTGAACTGTGGTGTTGGAGAAGAGTCTTGAGAGTTCCTTGGATTGCAAGGAGATCCAACCAGTCCATCCTAAAGGAGATCAGTCCTGGGTGTTCATTGGAAGGCCTGATGTTGAGGCTTAAACTCCAATACTTTGGTCACCTCATGCGAAGAGTTGACTCATTGGAAAAGACCCTGATGCTGGGAAAGATTGAGGGCAGGAAGAGAAGGGGACGACAGAGGATGAGATGGCTGGATGGCATCACCGACTCAATGGACATGGGTTTGGGTGGACTCCGGGAGTTGGTGATAGACAGGGTGGCCTGGCGTGCTGCAGTTCATGGGGTTGCAAAGAGTTGGACACGACTGAGCAATTGAACTGAACTGAACTAAGTGCCTCAGACAGTCCTGTCACAATAAAGCCGTCACTCAAATGACCTTTGTTGCAATGTTGACTGCGTGAATTTATTTCTGCGATAAATAAATTGCTTTGTTTTAATGAAATTTAATGAAAAATGTGTTTCTACATTGTAAATTCATAATCACAATGGATAATTTCTTAAGCAGGCCTCTGACCTAACAATACTACTGAGTATGAAGGGTGTGAAATCATGACTTTAATAAGTACTAAAGGGACTCAATGTTGAATATATTGTTCAAAGGGGGGCAAACAGTGTGGAGATTCCTTAAAAAACTGGAAATAGAACTGCCTTATGATCCAGCAATCCCACTGCTGGGCATACACACTGAGGAAACCAGAAGGGAAAGAGACACGTGTACCCCAATGTTCATCGCAGCACTGTTTATAATAGCCAGGACATGGAAGCAACCTAGATGTCCATCAGCAGATGAATGGATAAGAAAGCTGTGGTACATATACACAATGGAGTATTACTCAGCCATTAAAAAGAATACATTTGAATCAGTTCTAATGAGGTGGATGAAACTGGAGTCTATTATACAGAGTGAAGTAAGCCAGAAGGAAAAACACCAATACAGTATACTAACGCATATATATGGAATTTAGAAAGATGGTAACGACAACCCTGTATACGAGACAGCAAAAGAGACACTGATGTATAGAACAGTCTTATGGACTTTGTGGGAGAGGGAGAGGGTGGGAAGATTTGGGAGAATGGCATTGAAACATGTAAAATATCATGTATGAAACGAGATGCCAGTCCAGGTTCAATGCACGATACTGGATGCTTGGGGCTAGTGCACTGGGACGACCCAGAGGGATGGTATGGGGAGGGAGGAGGGAAGAGGGTTCAGGATGGGGAACACATGTATACCTGTGGTGGATTCATTTTGATATTTGGCAAAACTAATACAATTATGTAAAGTTTAAAAATAAAATTAATTGAAAAAAAAATATCTCTTATAAAAGAAAAAGCTGAATAATAACCCCAAAGCATTAATGTATTTTAAAAGTAAATAGATATAAATTTGGAATTTTAAAGACTTTTTTTTCAGCTTTTATAGTTTTCTAGCTTATATATTTTCCTAAAACCTAAATATGAGTCTAATTAATTGGGGCAGGGAAAAAGTATTATGAAATCAAGAGTATTTAACATTGCATTTCGTTAAAGAAATACCTTCTATTCTAAAACCAATATATCTGATTATTAAATAATATGTTATTCAATAGAAGCATTTTATTATGTATTTATAATTATATTCAAGCCTGTGATGTTTTAGAAATATTATTAATATGTTAAAACACAGACATGGAATAGAGAAATTAAGCAAAGTTGTGGCTTTCACTTTATTCTTTTCCAATTTTATTGGAATATAATATATTGTAAAAGCTTAAAGTGTGCATCATAAAGAGTTGATATATGTATATACTGCAAAATGATTATCACAGTAAGTTTAATTAATATTATCATCTCACACAGTTATAATTTTTTGTTCCTTCTGATGAGAACTTTTATGATCTACTCTCTTAGCATCTTTCAAATATACCATATGGTATTGTTGAGTATAATCATCTTGTATATTACTTCCCAGAACTTATTTATCTTATATCTGAAAATATGTATCTTTTGACCAATTTTATCAAATTCCTACATCTCTCACCTCCTCCCAACTCCTCTGTAATCATAAATCTGGTCACAGTTTTTATGAGTTTATGTTTGTATTCTTCTTAGATTCCACATATAAGTGAGATCATTTGATATTTGTATTTCTTTGACTTATTTAACTTAGCATAATGTCCTCTTGGTCCATCCCTTTGTTACAGATAACAGGAATTCCATTTTTGATGGGTGAATAGTGTTCCAGTGCATTTGTGTGTGTGTGTGTGTGTGTGTGTGTGTGTGTGCGTATAAGATGATACTAAGTGTTCATCAATGAACAAATGGATAAAAAGTGTGATACATGTATATGTTTATACACACATACATATATAAAGCTAAAGAAACATGGTATACATATGTACATATGTGTATATATATACAAGTATGTGTGCTCAGTCACTATGTCACGTCCAACTCTCTGTGACCTCACAGACTGTAGCCTACCAGGCTTTTTTGTCTATGGAATTTTTCAGGCAAGAATACTGGAGTGGCTTGTCACTTCTTACTCAAGGGGATCTTCTGGACCCAGGGATTGAATCTGCATCCTGCATCTCCTGCATTGGTAAGAGGATTCTTTACCATTGAGCCACCTGAACTTCCCATATACATGTGTATATCACTTTTAAATCTATTTATATATATCCATTGATGGATGCTTAGTATTTCCATGTCCTGATTATTGTAAATAATGCTGCACTGTATGTGTTAATTCAGTATCTCGTTAGAATAATGATTTTGTTTTCTTCATATATA
This sequence comes from Bos mutus, assembly GCF_027580195.1. NCBI lineage: Eukaryota > Metazoa > Chordata > Mammalia > Artiodactyla > Bovidae > Bos > Bos mutus. The sequence continues at coordinate 26,820,977 of NC_091617.1, forward strand.
TACTAAGAATTGGAATTTCAGGATCATCAAATAGTCTTATTTTTAATTTTTTAAAGAATCTACACCCTGTCTCCAAAGTGGCAATACTAATTTATATTCCAAATTAGTGCACAAGTGTTCACTTTTCTCTATATCCTTACCAGCATTTGTTATCTCATCTTTTTGATGCTAGCCATTCTGACAGATATGAGGTGATATCTTATGAGGTAATATCTTATTGCAGTTTTTATATACAATTTTCTGCTGGTTGGTGATGTTGAGCAGCTTTTCATATACATGGCCATCAAATATCTTCTTTGGAAAAAATGTTTATTTGGGTATTTTGGCCATTTTTTAAGTGAATTAATTTTGTTTCCTGTTCTTGAGTTGTATGAGTTTCACATATATTTTGGATATTAATCCCCTATCAGATGTGTAGTTTGCAAATATTTTCTCACATTCTATAGGTTGCCTTTTCATTTTGTTTTTCATTGGCTATGCTGTATAGAAGATTGTTAGTTTGCTGTTAACTCACTTGTTTAATTTTTATTTTGTTGCTTGTGCTTTCAGTGTTACATCTAAAAAAATCGTTGCCAAGACTGAAATTTAAAAAAAAAAAAAAAAAAAAAAAAAAAGTTATGTTTTCATCTAAGAATTTTATGGTTTAGATCTTACATTTAAGTCCTTAATACATTTGGTCTAATTTTCGTGAGTGCTATGAGATAGTGATCTAGTTTAATTTTTTTTTGCATGTGAATATTGAATTTTCCCAAAACCATTTACTGAAGAGACTGTCTTTTCTCCATTAAATATTCTTGAGTCTCTTGTCAAATATCATTTGACTTGGGTTTATTTCTGGGCTTTCAGTTCAGTTCCATTGGTCTAAATGTCTGTTTTTATGCCAGTACCATACTGTTTTGGTCACTATGGCATTGTAATATGGTTTGAAATCAGCTTTACACTTCAAAAATAGTAACACAATTTCTTCTAAATTTAGGATACTTTTCTTAATAGAATGATAATCTTTGCACTTAAATCTTTTAAACCAAACGCTGCTACTGTTAAGTCACTTCAGTCGTGTCCGACTCTGTGCGACCCCATAGACAGCAGCCCACCAGGCTCTTCCGTCCCTAGGATTCTCCAGGCAAGAACACTGGAGTGGGTTGCCATTTCCTTCTCCAATGCATGAAAGTGAAAAGTGAAAGTGAATACGCTCAGTTGTGTCCGACTCTTCACAACCCCATGGACTGCAGCCTACCAGGCTCCTTCATCCATGGGATTTTCCAGGCAAAAGTACTGGAGTGAGGTGCTATTGCCTTCTCCAACCAAACACTAGTATATCAATTTATGAAGCAATATACAATAACTTTAAATTGGAGAAAAATAAAATGATTGGTGTTTTCTCTCATATGTGATCTTATTTTAATAGCAAAAGATTGAAAAATATTTGGTGTTCCGACATGTACATTGGATAAAATTATCCAGCATGTTTCATTTTGTGATAAAGTCATTCAATATAGGGTAAGCACTGAGTATGAATTCCTAATAGTTAAGTTCCAGAGGTTGTATGATAGAAACAAACCAAGCACAGCAAAATTAAACACACACACACACAATTTTGTGTGTATTATGTTTTTGTATGTATATATTTATACATTTAAAGGAAATCTATTTCCTTTTAGTTATGGCATTACAAATAAATGAATATAAGCAAATAAGTGGAATAGTCTTATGATTCAACTATAATGATTTTAATTAAACTAAAATAAACTCCATCTAACTTTGAACAGATAAAACTTAATGTAGCACTTCCCTTTAAGTGATGTTATATAAAAACTCTTTTTATCATGAAAATATGTATCTGTGCCTAAATTATTGTGTTTTCTTGTGAAAAATTTAGTGGCCATTTTATTCTTAATATCATAGTATATAACATATATATAGCATAATGTTATACATATATGTACATATATATATGGACATATGTGTGTGTCTGTGTTTTTATAAACTCTTCATGAATGTTTTAGATAAATTTAAAATATTTTATTTTTCCTGATGATATTTTAAGATCAAAATATATTTATTATATGACAATTTTTCATTATGTAATGGATTTTTAACCTTAAAAAATCTTTAAGGATTAAGCCCTGGAAACTACAATGTGCATAAAGCTTTACTTTGAAAAACAAATGTAATTCTTAAAATCTAAAATAATGATACTTCCATCAGTGCATGTGCTTGCACTAGCTTTGTAGGAAAGTGATCAAATTCAGAAAAGAAGAAAGAAGCAAAATAATAAAGAAAGAAATATATTAAAGAAATAATTATATCAAACAGTGCTTTAATGCACTTGTAATATTAATAGATAAAAATTCTTAAACAATGTATTGCATCATGTGAGGGCTTCTCAGATGGTAAAGAATCTGTCTGCCAGTGCAGGAAATGCAAGAGACACCGGTTCGATCCATGTGTTTGGAAGATCCCCTGGAGAAGGAAATGGCAAGCCAATCTGGTATTCTTGCCTAGAGAATTCCAGGAACAGAAGAGTCTGGCAGACAACAGTCCATGGGGTCACAAAGAGTCAGAGAGGAGTGAGCGACTAACATGTCACTTTTCATATTATGTGAAAATTTCATTGTTTTTAAGGAATTCAGTTGTTTTAAAAAACATATAAAATGGTATTCTTAGCTCACAGAATAAACAAATGCAATAAAGAACTTAGATACTAGAATTTGTATTATTATATGGAGATTCTCCTAATTTAATGGATATTGATTTAGTTATGTGATAGGGCACTTGAAATGTCCAGTTTAGGGGTTCCAATAACATACTAATAGGCTTATTAATTAAACCAGAAAACAGACTAAACATGGTAATAATAATTTCTAGTTAACTTTTTTATCAGAAAGTTTCACTTTTTAATCATCAAATATCAAGTAAATAAGACTAGATCTGTGCTTTTTACCATGTAAAAGTTAAATCATGGCCTAAAAGGATATGTAAAATTAAGGGTGACATATAGATTGCATTTACAGCAAGGATGAGAATGTAATGCTTCAGATGTTACATTAGGGGGATAAAGGGAATCCTTATGAAGACTTTTGTGATTCCAAGTAGCCAAATAAATCAGGATTGTGTGTTTATAAAGCTGAATTATTCGCATATCATGGAATAAATCTAGTGTCGGCTACAGTAATGAGTATATTCAAACTACATCAATATTTCATTTGCTAATAGTAATGTATAGCACAAGACAGGTTGTAATGTGTTTGCAGAAGCATTCAGGAAAGGAACTGGGGCATGTAGGCTGATTTTGCAGAGCAGAGTACATTGATTATGCTTAAAGATTGTGTATAATCTCTGTTTGAGCCTATAAATCTATGTGGAAAAATTTAAGAGCAGATTTTGATAAGGTATTATTGGAATTAATAGAGTTACAAAATATATAGCCTACATGGAATCCTTATGAAATAAAACATATTTTTTCCCATCCAAAAGGGAAGTGATGTTTTCTTTCATATGTTGTGTGTCTTTTTCAAAAACATGATTTTAAATAATATAAAATATGTTTTTAAATCAATACATCTTTAGAAAATTTAGGAAAATCTTATTTAAATAAAGCCTACTTATTTTGAGATTATATCACATAATTTTTTTTTTAACTTAGAGTAGATAACCCTCTCCACATTATGGAAATCAACGCTGAACAAAATGATATACATTACTTAGCATTATATATATATGAATGTCCAAGAAACAGAATTTTTACTAATTTTATCAATGAAGAAACAGAATTAGGTTTTACAACTATAAGCTCAGTAACTTTCATTGTATGCCATACTTATCTGTCTTCAATGCAAAATATTAGGATACTAGTTGTCATATTAAATTTTTCAAAGGTTGCCCAACATAGTACATTCTTTTTCTCATCTGCAAAATAAAGATGCTATAATAAGTTCTCTTCATTTTCTTTTGGCCAATTCTGAAATGCTATGAGTTCATTAATACAGCTGTGGGGAAACTGGTACTCATACATTTCTGCTGCAAATTTCAATCTCTCTTATGGAGAAGAATTTGACAATGCATAACAAAACAACATATGTGTGTATCTTAGGAACATGAAATTCCCCTTCTTAGATGAAAATATACCTCCAGTAATATGAACATAAATAAATGCATATATATATATATGTACATATATATATTCCAGCATTTCTTATCTTTATAAGATACTAGAAGCTGTGTAAATAGTCCATACATAGAAGTGTGATTAATAAACTGGTATATCCACAAAATAGTCATGCAGTTGTAAAATGGAATGAAAAAATTCTTTAAGATCTAATGTAGAATGATTGTTAAGAAAATGGAAAATAATATCTATACATACACAGAAATAACATGTTTTGTGAAAAGGGAAGGGAAAATAAAACACATATATGTTTGCTTACTTCTGCATAAAGAGATAAACACAGAAAGGATGAACCAGAAACCAATAATACTAGTTACTCTTGTTGAGATGGAGGCATACAAAGTAGAAAGAATATACATTACAGGGACTGAGAAGGACACGTCTATGAATATATTTTTCTTTTTTTTTTTTCATACAATTCTGAAATTGTGTTACTCTTTCACATATCCTAAAAATAATAGACTGAAAAACCAAAAGGAATAGAGAAAATACACTAATATAAAAATAAATGGAAATGCATAAATCTAAGTAGGTTTCAAAAAAATGGTATAACTGTAAAAAAGGAGGGAAAAAACCTAACAATTATTGAACTGTATGTTCTGAGGCTAAACACAAATTGTGTGCCTTACTGTTTTATTTTCCTATTTTTTTGTGGTAGACATTCTTAAAGTATTTTCTGTGTCTTCTATGGGGAATAAATATGTTGATATCTTGTGAGATCCTGATTTGTTACTGTTAGAGAGCTCCTTTGGAGCTTCCCAGGGGACTCTGAAACTGGTCCTCCAGAAGTAGGGAGAGGAGAGACTATAATAAAAGGTTACTTATCCAGACTGTTGGTGGCAGATTTGGAATTGGGAGATGATCAATGGATACATAATGGCTAGATATTGAAATAGAAGAGATGTTTATATATGTGCGTGAAAGAATGTATATACATTCATTTATTTCCTAACCCTGTCCCCTGTCCTTTGATGTAGCCAAGAAACCATGACCTATGGTAGCCCAGAACAGTGTACAGATTTTGACTTCTGTATGCAAGCTTCTACTAAAAGGTGTTAGAGATCTTTCATGAAATGCTGATTCCAGGACTAAATCTAGTATGTCTATGGTAACCCACTCCAATATTCTTGCCTGGAAAACCCCATGGACAGAGGAATCTGGTGGGTTCCACTCCATAGTGTCATGAAGAGTCAGACATGACTGAATGACTAACACTAACACTATGGTAGAAAGACAATTGAAATATGTAAAAGGGATGGCAGAATTATAAAAGTTGTTATTTGACAATCGTAAATGTAATAATGGACTTAGACAAGAATCATCAATGGACCCTTAATGAGCATTTAAAAGATTTATGATTTTTAATTAAACCTAGAAGAGCCTAGAATACTTTTATGTGCTAACAAGTTAGGAAATGCTTAAACAATGATGGAGATATTTCAAAAGAACTCAAGAGTCAATAAGGGAAAGAAGGAGTGCATAATGTAGTCCATGAAGGAGTGGAAGGAAGGAGTACATGAAGGAGTCCATAATGGAAAATTTCTGACAATTTAAGTATCAAATAAATAACATAAGTAGGTAATTATAATACAGTGAACACAATAAGAATATATGAATCCATTTGATAAAAATAAATTAATAAACACAACAAATAATTAAGAAGGAAAAGTTTTTCCATATTGTAGAACTGTGTATTTCAGTACTGAAATCTACTAAAATATGTAGAAGGGATGGTACAATTATAAAAATTGCTATTTCATAATCATAAAATAATAATTGACTTGGGCAAGAATCATCAATGTATGCTTAATGAGAATTTGAAAGCTTTATGATTATTAGCAAATTGTAATAGTCTCAAAGTATAGCACCACAATATACTTTTTGATTACAATGTGGAAAATGATAATTTCACAGTGGATGAAGCCGAAGTCATCACCTTAACTGAGTGATTAAGATCTACAGTACTGGGACAAATATGACTGATATGACTAAAATGCACTAAATGACTAAATGCACTAAATGACTAAAATGACTAAAATCAGTCATATGACACCTTATGACTGATGTGACTAAAATGCACTGAGAGAAAAGCATAACACGTGTTGAAAGCCTTTAAAAAAGACACTGTGCCTTTAATGAAGAGAAATATCCTTTTGCTGGCTTTGAAGAAGTGAACTGCCACATTGTACAAGAACCTATGAGATGGTCATTATAATAAGAAATGCACAAGGACTCTAGGAACTGAAAGGGGCCTCTGACTGATAGCAAGAAGTTAGAGAGCTCAGTCCTACAACTACAAAGAACTGCAACCTTCCAACAACCTTGGAGCTTGGAAGAAAACACTATGTTCTAGAAAGAAACAAATCCCAGTCAGTAACTTGATTGTGTTATTGGAAGATGTTGAGTGGAGGACTCAACTAAACTCTGGTCAGGCTCCTGACTGACAGAAACCATGAAATAATAAGCATATGTTAGTCAGAACGCAAGGTCTGTGATAATTTGTTATACAGCATAGATGACTTATACATATATGTTATGAGTCTAATTTGATCTCTACAGCAGGCTACTAAAACATTTGACTCACACTGGCATGTTGTCCTTGATCATAATGAAACTTAAGCTGGAATTTACTTAAATGTTTTATATAGTGTCAAAATACATTATTTTCATACATTTAAAACTTTGGATTTTTTGAATCATAGAAAAAGCAAGGGAATTCTAGAAAAACATCTACTTCTGCTTGATTGATTATGTTAAAGCTTTTGACTGTGTGGATCACAACAAATGGTTTAAAATGCCTAAAGAGATGGGAATACCAGACCACATTCCATGACTCATAGAAACCTGTATGCAGGTCAATAAGCAAAAATTAGAACCAGAGTTGGAGCAACAGATTGGTTCAACATTGAAAAAGGAATACATCAAAGCTGTATATTATAACTGCTTTTTATAACTTATATGCAGAGTATATCAAAAGAAATGTTAGGCTGGATGAAGCTCAAGCTGGAATCAAGATTTCTAGGAGAAATATCAATAACCTCAGATATATATCTGATATATATATATATATATATATACATATATATATATCTGAAAGACATATCAGATATATATATCTGAGATATATATCTGAGAAATATCAATAACCTCAGATATATATCTGACACCACCCTAATGGCAGAAAGTGAAGAGAAACAGAAGAGCCTCTTGATGAAGGTGAAAGAAGAAAGTGAAAAAACTGGCTTAAATTTCAACATTCAAAAACCTAAGATCATGGTATCCAGACCCATCAATTCATGGCAAATAGATGGGAAAAAGATGGAAATAGTGACAGACTTTATTTTCTTGGCCTCAAAAATCACTGTGGATGGTGACTGCAGCCACAAAATTAAAGACGCTTGCTCCTTTGAGCAAAAGCTATAACAAACCTACCAGCATATTAAAAAGCAGAGACATCACTTGGCCATCTAGTCATCTTGCCAAAGATCCATCTAGTCAAAGCTATGGTTTTTCCAGTAGTCATGTATGGATATGAGAGCTGGAGTATAAAGAAGTCTGAGCACCAAGGAATTGATTCTTTTGAATTATGGTGCTGGAGAAGACACTTGAAGACTCCCTTAGACAGCAAGGAGATCAATCCAATCAATCCTAAAGGAAATTAACCTTGAGTATTCATTGGAAGGACTGATGCTGAAGCTGAAACTCCAATACTTTGCCCACCTGATGCAAAAACCAACTCATTGGAAAACACTGATACTGGGAAAGATTGAAGTCAGGAAGAGAAGAAGAAGACAGAGGACGAGATGGTTGGATGGCATCATCTACTCAATGGACATGAGTTTGAGCAAACTCCAGGAGATAGTGGACAGGGAAGCCTGGCGTGCTGCAGTCAATGTGTTTGCCAAGAGTCGGACTCAACTGAATGACTGAACAGCAAACCCTCCACTCTTAGTTTGATTTCTCTTACAACTGTTAAATATGAACCCTAACACACAGCCAACATTTAGATGTCAAATGATTTATTACTAAGAATAGTTTTTAAAAAGTGCATCTTTTCTGTAATATCTTTATGTATTACTTAAATAATTCTTCATATACTTACATGTACAACAAATTATTTATTGATGTCTGTGAGCATACTCTGAAACACAGTAAAATTACTTTCCTAAAAATCACTTTATCAAAGTTTAATTTATAATAGTTTTAGATTTAGTAAAAAAAATCAGAGAATATAGTATAGAGAGTACCCAGTTTCCCTGTTATTAGCATCTTATGTCATTATGGTGCATTTGTTACAGTAAATTAACCAATGTTGATACATTAAAATTAAGGCCTACAGTTTATTTTATTAGTTTTAATCTAATGTCCCATTTCAGTTGCAAAACCATATTCCATTTAGTTGTCACTTCTTTTTAGGTTCATCTTCTCTACTAAACCTTCTTCCTTTCATTTTTTTTTATTTTTTATAATTTTGGATATTTTGAACAGTACTTGGGCATTATAGAAGGTTCCTCAACTGTTTCTAATTCTTTTTTCATGACAAGATTAGTGATATGAGTTAATGCTAGGAAGACCACAGAAGTAAAATTGCATTGTCATTACATCATATCAACTATACATATTGTCAGCATGATTTATGACTTCGATGTTGCTATTCATGTGATAATTAAATAAACAGATGACAGTTGATCGAAGCCAGATTCTCACTGTTGGAGTGGGAGTTTACAGATCTGCAGGGAAAGAAGCTAGAATGATGCATGCAGTGATGGATTAGAGACATAATAATAAACTCAAGTTTAGCTGAATATAAATACAGATGGTTACATACAGAAATATTTATAGATATGTGTATATATGCAGGTTTGTACAAACACATGTAATTTTGCTCTGTTAGCAGAGAAAGTTAAAAACAAACAAACAAGCATCTCCTTGGCAAGAAGCACATCTGGTACCCAGATCTTGTTTACCTCCACCATCTTCCAATAAAAGCTACTAGGGCTTCCTGTAGAAATACCTGATTATTCTAAGACTAGGGCAGACAATATACAAGCTGAGCATATAGCATCTTGTAATACCAGAAAGTAAGAAAATGCCCAAACACACATATACATACATACAACACATACACACAGTGATAGGGAGTTACATAAAAGGAGTTCAGTTGCTAACTGAATAAGTCCTCAGTGTTCAACCAAGGCTGAAATAATGGGAACTATCTTAAAATAGTATATGACACCAAGAATAAAATAAACATATGTGGAGGGCAGCAAAGGAGATGCAGACATAAAGAATAGACTTTTGGACTCAGTGGGAGAAGGCAAGGGTGGGATGATTTGTGAGAACAGCATTGAAACATATACATACCATATGTAAAACAGACAGCCAGTGGGAATATGATGTATAATGAAGGGAACCAAAAGTCGGTACTCTGTGATAACCTGGAGGGGTGGGGTGGGGTGGGGTGGGGTGGGGAGGGAGGTGGGGGACAGTTTAGGAGGGAGGGAACACAAGTCTGCTTATGGCCAGTTCATGTTGATGTATGGCAAAAACCATCACAATATTGTAAAGTAATTATCATCAAATTAAAATAAATGAATATAAAAATAAATATCCATAAAACAGTATGCATATTAATTAATGGGATAGAAGAGACAAATGTCTCATGCAGAACTATTCAAAATAATTTATAAAGACCTTCAATCCTCAGGTTAGGAGAGTATGACTCCCCTTCCCAAGTATGGACTGGACATAAGAATTTCCAAAATATATCATATGGAAAGGGACTGAGTGACTCCACAGAGAAGAAATTTGGTGATTGAGGAAAACAAGAAGTCACAAATTCTTTGATATTTTGAATTACTTACTCCAGCAACCTATAATAGTATCTGAAATCTATTCTGAATCTGATGGTCAAACATGTCAGCATAAGAAGTCACAATATGAACTAGGATTTTAGAAGTCAGAATGGGTGCCTAAAATGTACTTTAATAACTGTATTTTAATGTACTGTCTTGCTAGACACACTTCCATATTTATGAATTTAGAGATTTATAATATTTTAGTTGTTTAACCATAAAAATAGGTAAAAATAATTCCAAATAAAATGAAAGAATCTATATATAACTTGTTTCCTAGTATTATGTACATTTACCTAACCATTTTAATGCTATTTAACTTCAGTGTTTACTATACTGCCCTGTACCTGTAGATGTCTTATAAGCATTTTTTGATTTGATTTGATTTGCTTATGACTTCATAGAACAAAAAAAGAGTGCTATAAAGTGATTCTTCACTTTGGCATATTATTTTCTGCCCTTTAAAAATGGAGATTTATGTATTTGACAATTGCATAATTTTACATGATACTACTGTTGATGAAAACCCAGTTGGTCTCTCAGAAAAAAAAAATGGAAAAGCTATCTCCTTTAGCAATTAAAAATCAAGAGAATAAGGATTTTAATAACCCTCTTGGGAGACTTGTCTTTTGTATCTTTGATAAATACATGATTATAAGAACGAATTATATGAGTAGCAATAATTTCCCAGTAATGTGATCATTAAAAGGGCTCCCAACTGCAATATATCAGTATTAATTGGAAACAGATGATCACTTTACTGACATGCTCAAGTCATTATCCATATTTCAATACTTCATGAATACCTGAATAATCTTAATGAAGTGATTATTTTTTAAAAGATTTTCGGTACAACCCTTAATAGGATTGTTTACTTTAAAACTAGGAAAAAATAAAAAACAAAAACATAGAATTAAGCATTGCTGATTAAGATTGAGAAAAGTATTTTGGGAAAATGAGCCAAATATTAACTTTTCATTATTTTTGGTTGTATAATAACACTACAATTATGTTATGCATTACCAGATTGGGTATGCAAGCAATATCAAACACCCTTGATGCCTGTGTCTTGAACCACTGATCCGAATTTTGGAACATAATCTGTTAATTTAAATTAATATTAAAAATAAAAAATAACAGCCCTCCCCCCCAAATCCCTACAAGAACCTTGTATTTCCTGGTGATTATGACTTTTATATAATTTATTTAAGACCAGTGAGTGTCTTTGTCCACCTGTGAAATTCAAGCTATAATATCTCTGGTATTTGAAGGGATTTCAAAGCAAATCAAGTTTGCTTATGTTTTCCTCCTTTCTATAACTAATTGTGCATTTTCTAATTTTTAATATGATACAATAATCATATCCTATTATTAGGCTTACCAAAATGTCAAAAGAAGTTTTTACTGCAGATTGAGTTCTGAAGGTTCAGTGAGTGCTTTCTTTACGCATAGATTATTTAATATTGAATATAGTAGTATAAATCCAAATTTTGGACAGATTATATTATGCTTCTTTCCTCTCACAAAACCAAGAATGTTTATCTGCATTTTGCAAAGTTTGTATCCTCTGCATTGCGTTCTTTCATACCTCTATGTTCTGGTTCTTTTCTCTCTACTTTTTATCTGAAATTTTTAAATATCAAAATTTTGCATGTTCTCTTAGTTACAGTATTCATTTCTATTTCAATTACCATTCCCAGTTATCTTTTCTCCACATTCATTCATTCAAGAATCTCAAAATGATGTTTTCCCTGTCTTGAGCTTTGGTCACCGTTTTAAATGTTACAATTCTATCATCTCATTTAATCTTTACAAAACTTTTGGCTGACCAATGCTATTATTTTTCTCTAATTTCAGATAAGCAGAGATACAGAAATGTTAAGTAACTTGTTGAAGGTCACACAGGAAAGTGACGGAGCCAGGGTTTTTGACCAAAGCAGTAGGACTCCAGTTATTATATTTGATGTGTGTTTTCCCTACCCTAAATTTAATGATTATTTTCTTTTTCAATAAATGTGCTTTTTGCTAGTCAGTAATCCATTTTCTCAAGGTAGTACAATTGTTATTTTCTTCCTTTTTATCCAAATCATTAAATTCTTTCACTTCTCATTCACACCGTATTTTTATAGCTAACCTCTCCATTCTCGTCTTGACTGCTCTGATTTTGGACCTTAACATCTTTTGTTTGGGCGATTGCAACAACAGCCTAGTATATGTCCTGTGGCTTGTTCATTAGTTATTGAACAAATATATGAACCCCTAATGGTCACAGACTTCTAAAAGTCTTCTGTCCGTGGAATTCTCTAGGCAAGAATACTGGAGTGCCTAGCCGTTCCCTTTTCCAGGGGATCTTCCCCATCCAGGGATTAAACCTCGGTCTCCTGGGGTGCATGCAGATTCTTTACCATCTGAGCCACCAGGGAAGCCCAAGTAAACTGGAGTGGGTAGCCTATCCTGTCTCCAGGGGATCTTCCTGACCCAGGGACTGAATGGGCGTCTCCTTCATTGCAGGTGGATTCTTTACCAGCTAAGCTACAGGGAAAGCCCTTCAAATTCTTACCCCAGTTTAACATGTCAGCTTACATCATATCCCTAATATATCCCATGTGAAATTCTCCACATTCTGAAGACATTGTGGATGCTTTTTGTTCCTTGACCTGTAGTATTCAGTTCTTTGAAAACTTACTGCAAAACCTACCAAAAGTAGTGTCTCATTAATCAAGCCTGTTTCCAGTTTTCTCAAGCAGTCCACTTATCTATACTTTGCACTGAGATTTTTCATGGTTTCTCATACTTTATCATAATGTTCTGCCCCCATTCCCATTTTCCCCCTTGATAGTTAGAACCTTAAGAGCAAAAATTCTGTTCATTTATTCACTATATATATATATATATATATATATATATAATATTTTCTGTCCCATTTCTGCCTTTGTATTTTTAATAACTGATATCATTTGATCTATGGAGAGTTACTACTCTCCTCCTCTAGATGCTTCTTGTTTTATGACATAACCATTAACTTACAGTATTTTTTTTTTTTTAATTTCATCTCTTCGTGTGATCTTCTGCCCTTGAGATTAAACCAGCAAGTACTGTGAAGGTAAGAACTTTATCTCACTGATTTTGATTCTCTTTAAGGCCCTAGCATGTTGTTAGGTATTTAAGAGGCTTGGAATAATTATCTCTAAAATAATGTTTCTAAAACCAGACAAAATCTGGTTTAACAGATTGTTGATGATCTTTATAATTTAGTATCTTTTCAGTTCAGTCGCTCAGTTGTGTTCAACTTTTTCTGACCCCATGGACTGCAGAACAACAGGCCTCCCTGTCTGTCACCAACTCCCAGAGCTAATTCAAACTCACGTCCATTGAGTCTGTGATGCCATCCAACCATCTCATCCTCTGTTGTCTCCATCTCCTCCCACCTTCAATCTTTCCCAGCATCAGAGTCTTTTCAAATAAGTCAGCTCTTTGCATCAGGTGGCCAAAGTATTGGAGTTTCAGTTTCAATATCAGTTTTCCCAATGAATATTCAGTGCTGATTCCCTTTAGAATGGACTGGCTGTATCTCCTTGCTGTTCAAACGACTCTCAAGAGTCTTCTCCAATACCACAGTTCAAAAGCATCAATACTTCGGTGCCCAGCTTTCTTTTTGGTCCAACTCTCACATCCATACGTGACTACTGGAAAAACTATAACTTCAACTAGATGGACCTTTGTTGGCAAAGTAATGTCTCTGCTTTTTAATATGCTGTCTAGGTTTGTCATATCTTTTCTTCCAAGGAGCAAGTGTCTTTTAATTTCATGGCTGCAGTCATCATCTGCAGTGATTTTGGAGCCCCCTGAAATAAAGTCTGTCACTGTTTGCATTGTTTCCCCATCTATTTGCCATAAAATGATCAGACCAGATGCCATGATCTTAGTTTTTTGAATGTTGAGTTTTTTCGGTTTTTTGTAGGTGAGTGACCATACCGTTGTGGTTACTCGGGTCATTAAGACCTTCCTTATATAGTTCTTCTGTCTATGCTTGCCACCTCTTCTTAATCCCTTCTACTTCTGTTAGGCCCTTACTGTTTCTGTCCTTTATCATGCCCATCCTTGCATGAAATGTTCTCTTGGTAAAATCTCCAGGTTTTAATTTTTTTAATTTTAATTTTTTTGCATTTTATTGTTATTTATTTATTTATTTTTACTTTACAGTATTGTATTGGTTTTGCCATACATCAACATGCATCCGCCACGGGTGTACATGTGTTCCCCATCCTGAACCCCCTCCCAGCTCCCGCCCCATACCATCCCTCTGGGTCATTCAAGTGCACCATCCCCAAGCTTCCTGTATCCTGCATCGAACCTGGACTGGCGATTAGATTCTTAAATGATATTACACATGTTTTAATGCCATTCTCCCAAATCATCCCCCTCCCTGCCACAGAGTCGAAAAGACTGTTCTATATATCTGTGTCTCTTTTGCTGTCTCGCATACAGGGTTACCGTTACCATCTTTCTAAATTCCATATATATGCATTAGTATACTGTTTTGGCGGAGAAGGCAATGGCACTCCACTCCAGTACTCTTGCTTGGAAAATCCCATGGACGGAGGAGCCTGATAGGCTACAGTCCATGGGGTCGCTAAGAGTAAGACAGGACTGAGCGACTTCACTTTCACCTTTCACTTTCATGCGTAGGAGAAGGAAATGGCAACCCACTCTGGTGTTCTTGCCTGGAGAATCCCAGGGATGGCTGGGCCGGGCGGGCTGCCGTCTATGGGGTCACACAGAGTCGGACACGACTGAAGTGACTTAGCAGCATGCTGTACTGGTGTTTTTCTTTCTGGCTTACTTCATTCTGTATAGTAGGCTCCAGTTGCATCTACCTCATTAGAACTGATTCAAGTGTATTATTTTTAATGGCTGAAACCCTCTTCCAACAACACAAGAGAAGACTCTATACATGGACATCACCAGATGGTCAACACTGAAATCAGATTGATTATATTCTTTGCAGCCAAAGATGGAGAGGCTCTATACAGTCAGCAAAAACAAGACAAGGAGCTGACTGTGGCTCAGACCATGAACTCCGTATTGCCAAATTCAGACTTAAATTGAAGAAAGTAGGGAAAACCATGAGACCATTCAGGTATGACCTAAATCAAATCCCTTATGATTATACAGTGGAAGTGAGAAATAGATTTAAGGGCCTAGATCTGATTGATAGAGTGCCTGATGAACTATGAAATGAGGTTCATGACATTGTACAGGAGATACGGATCAAGACCATCCCCATGGAAAAGAAATGCAAAAAAGCAAAATGGCTGTCTGGGGAGGCCTTCCAAATAGCTGTGAAAAGAAGAGAAGCGAAAAGCAAAGGAGAAAAGGAAAGATATAAGCATCTGAATGCAGAGTTCCAAAGAATAGCAGGAAGAGATAATAAAGCCTTCTTCAGCGATCAATGCAAAGAAATAGAGGAAAACAACAGAATGGGAAAGACTAGAGATCTCTTCAAGTAAATCAGAGATACCAAAGGAATATTTCATGCAAGATGGGCTCAATAAAGGACAAAAATGGTATGGACCTAACAGAAGCAGGAGATATTAAGAAGAGATGGCAAGATACACAGAAGAACTGTACAAAAAAGATCTTCATGACCCAGATAATCACTATGGTGTGATCACTGACCTAGAGCCAGACATCCTGGAATGTGAAGTCAAGTGGGCCTTAGGAAGCATCTCTACGAACAAAGCTAGTGGAGCCGATAGAATTCCAGTTGAGCTATTCCAAGTCCTGAAGATGATGCTGTGAAAATGCTGCACTCAATATGCCAGCAAATTTGGAAAACTCATCAGTGGCCACAGGACTGGAAAAGGTCAGTTTTCATTCCAATCCCAAAGAAAGGACAATGCCAAAGAATGCTCAAACTACTGCACAATTGCACTCATCTCACACGCTAGTAAAGTAATGCTCAAAATTCTCCAAGCCAGGCTTCAGCAATATGTGAAGTGTAAACTTCCAGATGTTCAAGCTGGTTTTAGAAAAGGCAGAGGAACCAGAGATCAAATTGCCAGCATCTGCTGGATCATGGAAAAAGCAAGAGAGTTTCAGAAAAACATCTATTTCTGCTTTATTGACTATGCCAAAGCCTTTGACTGTGTGGATCACAATAAACTGTGGAAAATTCTGAAAGAGATGGGAATACCAGACCACCTGATCTGCCTCTTGAGAAATTTGTATGCAAGTCAGGAAGCAACAGCTAGAACTGGACATGGAACAACAGACTGGTTCCAAATAGGAAAAGGAGTATGTCAAGGCTGTATATTGTCACCCTGTTTATTTAACTTATATGCAGAGTACATCACGAGAAACGCTGGATTGGGAGAAACGCTGGATTGGAAGAAACACAAGCTGGAATCAAGATTGCTGGGAGAAATATCAATAACCTCAGATATGCAGATGATACCACGCTTATGGCGGAAAGTGAAGAGGAACTAAAAAGCCTCTTGATGAAGGTGAAAGTGGAGAGTGAAAAAGTTGGCTTAAAGCTCAACATTCAGAAAACGAAGATCATGGCATCTGGTCCCATCACTTCATGGGAAATAGATGGGGAAACAGGTGGAAACAGTGGCTGAATTTATTTTGGGGGGCTCCAAAATCACTGCAGATGGTGACTGAAGCCATGAAATTAAAAGACGCTTACTCCTTGGGAGGAAAGTTATGACCAACCTAGATAGCATATTCAAAAGCAGAGACATTACTTTGCCAAAAAAAGGTCCGTCTAGTCAAGGCTATGGTGGTCCTTTCTCCTGTGGTCATGTATGGATATGAGTGTTGGGCTGTGAATAAGGCTGAGTGTCGAAGAATTGATGCTTTTGAACTGTGGTGTTAGAGTAGACTCTTGAGAGTCCCTTGGACTGCAAGGAGATCCAACCAGTCCATTCTGAAGGAGATCAGCCCTGGGATTTCTTTGGAAGGAATGATGCTAAAGCTGAAACTGCAGTACTTTGGCCACCTCATGCGAAGTGTTGACTGATTGGAAAAGACTCTGATGCTGGGAGGGATTGGGGGCAGGAGGAGAAGGGGACAACAGAGGGTAAGATGGCTGGATGGCATCACTGACTCGATGGATGTGAGTCTCAGTGAACTCTGGGAGTTGGTGATGGACAGGGAGGCCTGGCGTGCTGCGATTCATGGGGTCGCAAAGAGTTGGATATGACTGAGTGACTGATCTGATCTGATATGATCTGAACCTGATTTTCTCTGAGAAGAGCTGTGTAAGTGGCCTACTACTATCACAAAGGCACTACTGATAACCATGTCTAAGTAATCTGTGACTATCACCCAATCTTAATGCAAACATTTCAATCACTTTAATCCCTATGCACAGCCAAAGATGGAGAATCTCTATACAGTCAGCAAAAACAAGACCAGGAACTGACTGTGGCTCAGAGCATGAACTCCTTATTGACAAATTCAAACTTAAGAGATGGGAATATCAGACCACCTGACCTGCCTCTTGCGAAACCTATATGCTGGTCAGGAAGCCACAGTTAGAACTGGACATGGAACAATAGACTGGTTCCAAATAGGAAAAGGCGTATGTCAAGGCTTTATATTGTCACCCTGCTTATTTAACTTATATGCAGAGTACATCATGAGAAACCCTGGGCTGGAAGAAGCACAAGCTGGAATCAAGATTGCCGGGAGAAATATCAATAACATCAGACATGCAGATGACACCACCCTTATGGCAGAAAGTGAAGAGGAACTAAAAAGCCTCTTGATGAAAGTGAAAGACAAGAGTGAAAAATTTGGCTTAAAGCCAAACATTCAGAAAAGTAAGATCATGGCATCTGGTCCCATCACTTCATGGGAAGTAGATGGGGAAACAGTGGAAACAGTGGCTGAATTTATTTTGGGGAGGCTCCAAAATCACTGCAGATGGTGATTACAGCCATGAAATTAAAAGACGCTTACTCCTTGGAAGGAAAGTTATGACCAACCTAGATAGCATATTCAAAAGCAGAGACATTACTTTGCCAACAAAGGTCCATCTAGTCAAGGCTGTGGTTTTTCTTGTGGTCATGTATGGATGTGAGAGTTGGACTGTGAAGAAAGCTGAGTGTCGAAGAATTGATGCTTTTCAACTGTGGTGTCAGAGAAGACTCTTGAGAGTCCCTTGGACTGCAAGGAGATCCAACCAGTCCATTCTGAAGGAGATCAGCCCTGGGTGTTCTTTGGAAGGAATGATGCTAAAATGAAACTCCAATACTTTGGCTACCTCATACGAACAGTTGACTCATTGGAAAAGACTCTGATGCTGGAAGGGATTGGGGACAGGAGGATAAGGGGACAACAGAGGATAAGATGGTTGGATGGCATCACCGACTCTACAGACATGAGTGTGAGTGAACTCCGTGAGTTGGTGATGGACAGGGAGGCCTGGTGTGCGGCGATTCATGGGGTCACAAAGAGTCGGACATGACTGAGCGACTGAACTGAACTGAACTGAATACTCCATTGTGTATATGTACCACTGCTTTCTTATCCATTCATCTGCTGATGGACATCTAGGTTGCTTCCATGTCCTGGCTATTATAAACAGTGCTGCGATGAACATTGGAGTACACGTGTCTTTTTGAATTCTGGTTGCCTCAGTGTGTATGCCCAGCAGTGGGATTGCTGGGTCCTATGGCAGTTCTATTTCCAGTTTTTTAAGGAATCTCCACACTGTTCTCCATAGTGGCTGTACTAGTTTGCATTCCCACCAACAGCGTAAGAGGGTTCCCTTCTCTCCACATCCTCTCCAGCATTTATTGCTTGTAGACTTTTGGATCACAGCCATTCTGACTGGTGTGAAATGGTACCTCATAGGGGTTTTGATTTGCATTTCTCTGATAATGAGTGGTGTTGAGCATCTTTTCATGTGTTTGTTAGCCATCTGTATTTCTTCTTTGGAGAAATGTCTATTTAGTTCTTTGACCCATTTTTTGATTGGGTCATTTATTTTTCTGGAATTGAGCTGCAGGTGTAGCTTGTATATTTTTGAGATTAGTTGTTTGTCAGTTGCTTCATTTGCTATTATTTTCTCCCATTCTGAAGGCTGTCTTTTCACCTTGCTTATAGTTTCCTTTGTTGTGCAGAAGCTTTTAATTTTAATTAGATCCCATTTGTTTATTTTTGCTTTTATTTCCAATATTCTGGGAGGTGGGTCATAGAGGATCCTGCTGTGATGTATGTCAGAGAGTGTTTTGCCTATGTTCTCCTCTAAGAGTTTTATAGTTTCTCGTCTTATGTTTAATTTATTTTTGTTTTTGATTTTTTTTCCCTTTTTTTTGTTATTTTATTTTATTTTTAAACTTTACATAATTGTATTAGTTTTGCCAAATATCAAAATGAATCTGCCACAGGTATACATGTGTTCCCCATCCTGAACCCTCCTCCCTCCTCCCTCCCCATACCATCCCTCTGGGTCGTCCCAGTGCACTAGACCCAAGCATCCAGTATCGTGTATCGAACCTGGACTGGCAACTCGTTTCTTACATGATATTTTACATGTTTCAATATCATTCTCCCAAATCTTCCCACCCTCTCCCTCTCCCACAGAGTCCATAAGACTGTTCTATACATCAGTGTCTCTTTTGTTGTCTCATACATCGGGTTATTGTTACCGTCTTTCTAAATTCCATATATATGCGTTAGTATACTGTATTTATGTTTTTCCTTCTGGCTTACTTCACTCTGTATAATAGGCTCCAGTGTCATCCACGTCATTAGAACTGATTCAAATGTATTCTTTTTAATGGTCTTATGTTTAGATCTTTAATCCATTTTGAGCTTATTTTTGTGTATGGTGTTAGAAAGTGTTCTAGTGGTTGACTAGAACTAGTGCAGTTTTCTCAGCACCACTTATTAAATAGATTGTCTTTTCTCTATTGTATATTCTTGCCTCCTTTGTCAAAGATAAGGTGTCCATAGGTGCATGGGTTTATCTCTGGGCTTTCTATTTTGTTCCATTGATCTATATTTCTGTCTTTGTGCCAGTACCATACTGTCTTGATGACTGTGACCTTGTAGTAGAGACTGAAGTCAGGTAGGTTGATTCCTCCAGTTCCATTCTTCTTTCTCAAGATAGCTTTGGCTATTGGAGGTTTTTTGTATTTCCATACCAATTGTGAAATTATTTGCTCTAGCTCTGTGAAGAATACCGTTGGTACCTTGATAGGGATTGCATTGAATCTATAGATTGCTTTGGGTGGTATACTCATTTTCACTATATTGATTCTTCTGATCCATGAACATGGCATATTTTTCCATCTATTAGTGTCCTCTTTGATTTCTTTCATCAGTGTTTTATAGTTTTCTATATATAGGTCTTTAGTTTCTTTAGGTAGATATATTCCTAAGTATTTTATTCTTTTTGTTGCAATGGTGAATGGAATTGTTTCCTTAATTTCTGTTTCGATTTTCTCATTATTAATGTATAGGAATGCAAGGGATTTCTGTGTGTTGATTTTATATCCTGCAACTTTACTATATTCATTGATTAGCTCTTGTAATTTTCTGGTGGAGTCTTTAGGGTTTTCTATGTAGAGGATCATGTCATCTGCAAACAGTGAGAGTTTTACTTCTTCTTTTCCAATTTGGATTCCTTTTATTTCTTTTTCTGCTCTGATTGCTGTGACCAAAACTTCCAAAACTATGTTGAATAGTAGTGGTGAGAGTGGGAACCCTTGTCTTGTTCCTGACTTTATGGGAAATGCTTTCAATTTTTCACCATTGAGGATAATGTTTGCTGTGGGTTTGTCATATATAGCTTTTATTATGTTGAGGTATGTTCCTTCTATTCCTGCTTTCTGGGGAGTTTCTATCATAAATGGATGTTGAATTTTATCAAAGGCTTTCTCTGCATCTATTGAGATAATCATATGGCTTTTATTTTTCAGTTTGTTAATGTGGTGTATTACATTGATTGATTTGTGGATATTGAAGAATCTTTGCATCCCTGGGATAAAGCCCACTTGGTCATGGCGTATGATCTTTTTAATGTGTTGTTGGATTCTGATTGCTAGAATTTTATTAAGGATTTTTGCATCTATGTTCATCAGTGATATTGGCCTGTAGTTTTTTTTTTTTTTTGGCATCTTTGTCAGGTTTTGGTATTAGGGTGATGGTGGCCCCATAGAATGAGTTTGGACGTTTACCTTCCTCTGCAATTTTCTGGAAGAGTTTGAGTAGGATAGGTGTCAGCTCTTCTCTAAATTTTTGGTAGAATTCATCTGTGAAGCTGTCTGGACCTGGGCTTTTATTTGCTGGAAGATTTCTGATTACAGTTTCAATTTCCGTGCTTGTGATGGGTCTGTTAAGATTTTCTATTTCTTCCTGGTCCAGTTTTGGAAAGTTGTACTTTTCTAAGAATTTGTCCATTTCTTCCACGTTGTCCATTTTATTGGCATATAATTGTTGATAGTAGTCTCTTATGATCCTTTGTATTTGTGTGTTGTCTGTTGTGATCTCTCCATTTTCATTTCTAATTTTATTGATTTGATTTTTCTCCCTTTGTTTCTTGATGAGTCTGGCTAGTGGTCTGTCAATTTTATTTATCCTTTCAAAGAACCAGCTTTTGGCTTTGTTGATTTTTGCTATGGTCTCCTTTGTTTCTTTTGCATTTATTTCTGCCCTAATTTCTTTCCTTCTACTAACCCTGGGGTTCTTCATTTCTTCCTTTTCTAGTTGCTTTAGGTGTAGAGTTAGGTTATTTATTTGACTTTTTTCTTATTTCTTGAGGTATGCCTGTATTGCTATGAACTTTCCCTTAGCATTGCTTTTACAGTGTCCCGTAGGTTTTGGGTTGTTTTGTTTTCATTTTCATTCATTTCTATGCATATTTTGATTTCTTTTTTGATTTCTTCTGTGATTTGTTGGTTATTCAGCAGCGTGTTTTTCAGCCTTCATATTTTGGAATTTTTAATATTTTTTCTCCTGTAATTGATATCTAATCTTACTGCATTGTGGTCAGAAAAGATGCTTGGAATGATTTCAATTTTTTTGAATTTACCAAGGCTAGACTTATGGCCCAGGATGTGATCTATCCTGCAGAAGGTTCGATGTGTGCTTGAGAGAAAGGTGAAATTCATTGTTTTAGGGTGAAATGTCCTATAGATATCAATTAGGTCTAACTGGTCTATTGTATCATTTAAAGTTTGTGTTTCTTTGTTAATTTTCTGTTTAGTTGATCTATCCATAGGTGTGCTACTACTACTACTACTAAGTCACTTCAGTCATGTCTGACTCTGTGTGACCCCATGGACTGCAGCCTACCAGGCTTCTCCGTCCATGGGATTCTCCAGGCAAGAACACTGGAGTGGGTTGCCATTTCCTTCTCCAATGCATGAAAGTGGAAAGTGAAAGTGAAGTCGCTCAGTCGTGTCTGACTCTTAGCGACCCCATGGACTGCAGCCTACCAGGCTCCCCCGTCCCTAAGATTCTCCAGGCAAGAACACGAGTGGGTTGCCATTTCATGAAGACTCTTTCAGACTCTTTGAGACGTGTTACAGGCTGCGTTGGCACAGGAGCAGCTGAGAGGAGCTACCCCACGTCTGAGGTCAGATGTGGCAGCCAAGAAGAGCTAACCCATGCCCAAGGTCAGGGGAGATGGCTGAGAGGAGCTACCATATGCCTGAGGTCAAGGGAGGTGGTCAAGAAGAGCAACCCCACGTTCAAGAAGCGATGGCTGTGTGGGCACAGGAGGACTGAGAGGAGCTACTCCACCTTCAAGGTCAGGAGGGGCAGCTGTGAGGAGATACCCCTCATCCAAGGTAAGGAGCAGCAGCTGCGCTTTCTGGAGCAGCCATGAAGAGATACCCCATGTTCAAGGTAAGAGGAACCCAAGTAAGATGGTAGGTGTTGTGAGAGGGCATCAGTGGGCAGAGGCACTGAAACCATAATCACAGAAAACTAGCCAATCTGATTACATGGACCACAGCCTTGCCTAACTCAACGAAACTAAGCCATGCCCTGTGGGGCCACCCAAGACGGGAGGGTCATGGTGGAGAGGTCTGACAGAATGTGGTCCATTGGAGAAGGGAATGGCAAATCACTTCAGTATTCTTGCCTTGAGAACCCCATGAACAGTATGAAAAGGTGAAATGATAGGATACTGAAAGGGGAACTCCCCGGGTCGGTAGGTGCCCAATATACTACTGGAGATCAGTGGAGAAATATGAACAGTGAAGACCATGTCTCCTGAACATGGAGGCATGTTCAGGCATATGTCTGAAAGAGTCAGACATGACTGAGGGACTGAATTGAAATGAATGCTCTGATAGTCTTTTCCCTTACAGAGTAAGACTTTGGTGATGAGAATTATCTGGGCATATTTCAAGATGGTTTTGAGGTGGTGGTATATCTAGTGATCACAATTCTTTGATAGTTCAAGAAATTATATTGATTTGCAGTTTGTTCAATTTTTCTCTTACTCAAAGGATGAAAGTGATAACTATAGAGCTCTTTACACATTGAAGGTGAAACAAGAAATGTTAAATATTTTAGGTAAGGCTCCAGTTTCATCCATCTCATTAGAACTGATTCAAATGAATTCTTTTTAATGGCTGAGTAATACTCCATTGTGTATATGTACCAAAGCTTTCTTATCCATTCATCTGCTGATGGACATCTAGGTTGCTTCCATGTCCTGGCTATTATAAACAGTGCTGCGATGAACATTGGGATACACGTGTCTCTTTCCCTTCTGGTTTCCTCAGTGTGTATACCCAGCAGTGGGATTGCTGGATTATAAGGCAGTTCTACTTCCAGTTTTTTAAGGAATCTCCACACTGTTCTCCATAGTGGCTGTACTAGTTTGCATTCCCACCAACAGTGTAAGAGGATTTCCTTTTCTCCACACCCTCTCCAGTATTTACTGCTTGTGGACTTTTGGATCACAGCCATTCTGACTGGTGTGAAATGGTACCTCATAGTGGTTTTGATTTGCATTTCTCTGATAATGAGTGATGTTGAGCATCTTTCCATGAGTTCTAATGAGATGGATGAAACTGGAGCCTATTATACAGAGTGAAGTAAGCCAGAAAGAAAAACACCAATACAGTATACTAACACATATATATGGAATTTAGAAAGATGGTAACAATAACCCTGTATACAAGACAGCAAAAGAGACACTGATGTATAGAACAGTCTTATGGACTCTGTGGGAGAGGGAGAGGGTGGGAAGATTTGGGAGAATGGCATTAAAACATGTATACTATCATGTATGAAACGAGTCACCAATCTAGGTTCAATGCATGATACTGGATGCTTGGGGCTGTTGCACTGGGACGACCCAGAGGGATGGTATGGGGAGGGAGGAGGGAGGAGGGAGGAGGGTTCAGGATGGGGAACACATGTATACCTGTGGCAGATTCATTTTGATATTTGGCAAAACCAATACAATATTGTAAAGTTTAAAAATAAAATAAAATAAAAAAAATTAAAAAAATATTTTAGGTAAGAAAAAAGCCCTCAAAATTAAATTTGCTGCTTCAGCTTTAAGCTTGTTTTTATTTTTCCTTTCAATAATGTAATTATCAAGTAACAAATGCCTTCCAACCATGTCTCCCATTATTTTTGGAGCACTTTCAGCTTAATATCTCCCCAAATCATGAACATTTGAAACTGCTGGCATCATGTAGTTGGATGTATCTGGTACTCCCTACATAAAAATGTCATTGAACAGCGTTAGAAGTATATATCCTCTCTGAAAAATAATTTTGTTTCAACATTTCATTATTGAAATTGCATTCTGTTCTCCAGAAAAGCCATTCATTAAAACAGTCACTAGTAAAATTTATTTTTTAAATGTGGAAATCCAGTATTGCAAGTCTTAATTCTTGATTTTGTATAATCAATGCACAAATGCATAAATAAAAATAAAAGTGAAGTGGTACTTTTCATATAATAGATCTGAGAGAACTATGAGCATGACATCACCTATCAACATTTGCTTTAAGATAAATTCTGCCTATGTGACACTTGAAACTAACTAGGATTCATGAAGGATATTAAAAAAGATCATGAACCACTTATACACTTAAAAAAAAAAAGTATTACCAGCAAAAACATTCACAAAGCATTGCTGGAAGTCAAAGTAAGCCTTATTTTTCAGAATATGGATAAAATCATATTTCAATTTTAATAGTGTATTGTTTTCCTATTGCTATATGACAGAATGCCACAAATTTAACAGTTTAAACCACACACATTTATTATCTCACAGAGTCTGTGTATGAGAATTCAGAGCACATTGTTGTCTGGTGTGTTACAAGGTCTTACAGTGCTGCAATAAAAGTGTCAGCTGGCTACACTGATTTCTGGAAATCAAGGTTCTCTTTAAAAATCATGGGTTGTTATTTTGGATTCTTTTGGACTGAGGGTTCCTCATTCTTTTATTTACTGGTACTCTTAGTTCCTGGAGGACATAAGAAGTCCTATGCCATACTGCTCCTCCATAGGCTCTTTAAAAAGCGCTCAAAATGTTATGAGGTTTACCCAATGAGGTCGTGCCAACCCAGAATAATCTCCCTTTATATTCACTCAAAGTCAAATCATTTGAGATATAAAGTGCATCTACAAATCCCTTCTCTTATATGATGTAACATAGTTATGAGTTAGAGATCCCATCAAATTCAAAATTTCTGCCCTCATTCAAGGGAAGGGATTACATAAGATGCATAGAACAAAGGCAAGAATCTTAAGGACCATTTAAAAATTCTGCCTCTGTAAATAAGTTAGCATTATAGTTTTTGTTCAGTTTGCTTTTAATTATTTTTCTATCTTTAAAGCAAGCAGAAATAATGAGTATGGAATAGCTACTTCCTATAATTTCGTTTTAATTATTACAAGTATCATCTTAAATAAAGTTGGGGAGTAGTGTATGATAGGACTTGCTGTTTATTTTTGTCTTCAAATTCAAAATATAAATAGCATCCTGCACTTAGAATAAACAAGATACTCTATATAAAGTAGCAAAATAATATATGGCACAAAGAATTTACTCCACTTTTCTTCCTCAAAAATTGTCCCATCCTCATCCTTAATGTCAATTGCAGTTAAGAGACTGGTGCTTGATAAAACTTGAATAGGCAAAGAATCTACTTCTTTTAATCCTACTCTTTCAGCAATCTTGTAACATTAGATTCACTTTCTAATAGATACTTCTGCCTGATGTAATTCCAGAAAATGTCTCACTGATTTAAATATTTCTAACAACAAGAAATTTTACTACATGCAGTGTAAGTCATTGATAAAGTGAGGTGCAAGCCACAATCACAGATCCTGAATCTGATATTCAAAGAAGAGCTGGTCAAATATTGCATCACATTTGCTGTGATTATTTTCAAGAAAATATCCATTTCCAGCTCACAGATGTCATGCTGCTCTTCAAGCTTCTTTGGCTATCATTTATGTGCATTTTAAGAATAAAATAAAAATTTATTGTTTAGAGTCAGAATTAGCAACTCTTTCTGACAAGGATCAGGTACTAAATATCTTTGGTTTTGTGGCCACCTTTGGTCTCGTTTGCATAGCCTTCTTTGTTTTTGTTGTTTTAATTTTAAAAATGTTTTAAAATATAAAAATAATTGTTGGCTCTCAGTCTGAACAAAAACAGGCTGTAATCCACATTTGACTTTCTGATAGTATCTTTCAGTTCAGTTCAGTTCAGTTCCATTGCTCAGTCATGTCCGACTCTTTACGACCCCATGAACAGCAGTGCGCCAGGCCTCCCTGTCCGTCAACAACCCCGGAATCACTCAAACTCATGTCCATCGAGTCGGTGATGCCATCCAGCCATCGCATCCTCTGTCGTCCCATCTTCCTCCTGCCCCCAATTCCTCCCAGCATCTGAGTCTTTTCCAATGAGTCAGCTCTTCACAAGAGGTGGCCAAAGTACTGGAGTTTCAGCTTTAGCATCATTCCTTCAATGAACACCTAGGAACGATCTCCTTTAGGATGGACTGGTTGGACCTCCTTGCAGTCCAAGGGACTCTCAAGAGTCTTCTCCAACACCACAGTTCAAAAGCATCAATTCTTTGGCGCTCAGCTTTCTTCACAGTCCAACTCTCATATCCATACATGACTACAGGAAAAACAATAGCCTTGACTAGATGGACCTTTGTTGGCAAAGTAATGTCTCTGCTTTTGAATATGCTATCTAGTTTGGTCATAACTTTCCTTCCAAGGAGTAAGTGTCTTTTAATTTCATGGCTGCAATCACCATCTGCAGTGATTTTGGAGCCCCCAAAAATAAAGTCTGACACTGTTTCCACTGTTTCACCATATACTTCCCATGAAGTGATGGGACTGGATGCCATGATCTTCGTTTTCTGAATGTTTGGCTTTAAGCCAACTTTTTCACTCTTGTCTTTCACTTTCATCAAGAGGCTTTTTAGTTCTTCCTCACTCTCTGCCTTAAGGGTGGTGTCATCTGCATATCTGAGGTTATTGATATTTTTCCCGGCAATCTTGATTCCAGTTTGTGCTTCCTCCAGCCCAGCGTTTCTCATGATGTACTTTGCATAGAAGTTAAATATGCAGGTTGATGATATACAGCCTTGACGTACTCCTTTTCCTATTTGGAACCAGTCTGTTGTTCCATGTCCAGTTGTAACTGTTGCTTCCGATCTGCATATAGGTTTCTCAAGAGGGAGGTCAGGTGGTCTGGTATTCCCATCTCTTTCAGAATTTTCCAGTTTATTGTGATTCACACAGTCAAAGGCTTTGGCATAGTCAATAAAGCAGAAATAGATGTTTTTCTGGAACTCTCTTGCTTTTTCCATGATCCAGCAGATGTTGGCAATTTGATCTCTGGTTCCTCTGCCTTTTCTAAAACCAGCTTGAACATCTGGAAGTTCACAGTTCACGTATTGCTGAAGCCTGGCTTGGAGAATTTTGCACATTACTTTACTAGTGTGTGAGATGAGTGCAATTGTGAGGTAGTTTGAGCATTCTTTGGCATTGTTCTTTCTTTGGGATTAGAATGAAAACTGACCTTTTCCAGTCCTGTGGCCACTGCTGAGTTTTCCAAATTTGCTGGCATATTGAGTGCAGCACTTTCACAGCATCATATTTCAGGATTTGAGATACCTCAACTGGAATTCCATCCCCTCTACTAGCTTTGTTCATAGTGATGTTTTCTAAGGCCCACTTGACTTCACATTCCAGGATGTCTGGCTCTAGGTCAGTGATCACACCATTGTGATTATTGGGTCGTGAAGCTCTTTTTTTGTATAGTTCGTCTGTGTATTCTTGCTACCTCTTCTTAATATCTTCTGCTTCTGTTAAGTCCATACCATTTCTGTCCTTTATCGAGCCCATCTTGTCATGAAATGTTCCCTTGGTATCTCTAATTTTCTTGAAGAGATCTCTAGTCTTTCCCATTCTGTTGTTTTCCTCTATTTCTTTGCATTGATCACTGAGGAAAGCTTTCTTATCTCTCCTTGCTATTCTTTGCAACTCTGCATTCAAATGGGAATATCTTTCCTTTTAACATTTGCTTTTCGCTTCTCTTCTTTTTACATCTATTAGTTGCTTACTGACCCCGATTTAGAGGAATAAAATTATAAACTGAACATCTCCTCACCTTTGGTCCCTAGCCCCCATACTCTATGAGAACTTGTATGTCTGTGTTCAGTCATGTCCAACTTTTTGCAACCCCATGGACTGTAGCCCACCTGGTCCTCAGTCCATGGGATTTTTCAGGCAAGAATACTGGATTGGGTTGCCATTTTCCCCTTCGAGGGGGTCTTCTGACACAGGGATCAAACTTTTGTCTCATCTGTGATCTGTATTATAAATGCTGAAGTATTCTTTATCTGCTGCACCACCAAGGAAGTTTATGGCTTCCCTGGTGGTTCAGTGGTAAAGAATCTGCCTGCAGTGCAGGAGCCACAGAAGACACATGTTCAATCCATGGCCAAGAAGATCCCCTGGAGGAGGACATGTCAACTCAGTCCAGTAATCTTGCATGGAGAATCCCATGGACAGAGGAGCCTTGGCAGCCTGCAGTCCATGGGGTCTCAAAGAGTTGGACATGACTGAAGTAATGTAGCACTGAATTTCATTTCTGAAAAGAAATGCAACCATGGTTTCCAAACTTTTTCTTTTCTCTTAAAAAAAAAAAAAAACTTATGTATTTATGCATGTGTGTGTGTATGTATGTATTTATGATTGTATTTATTTACTTATATGTATTTAGAGTCTGGTTTTGCACTGGAGTTAGTATAATTTATACAGGGCCTGAAACACCACTCGTCTCCCATTCAAAGTAATTTGTCTAAAAAACCTATTTTGGATAATGAGTAAAGATAACATTACGTTAAGGGTAATCTTGAAACCATGTAGTTTATATATTTTACATATATGCATAATTTTATAGATTATTTTTATAGGCTGAATTTTAAGATAACCCTAAGACTTTTCCGTTCAGTTCAGTTCAATTCAGTCACTCAGTTGTGTCTGACTCGTTGTGACCCCATGAACTGCAGCACACCAGGCGTCCCTGTCCATCACCCACTCCCGGAATCACTCAAACTCATGTTCATCGAGTCGGTGATGCCATCCAGCCATCTCATCCTCTGTCGTCCCCTTCTCCTCCTGCCCCCAATCTCTCCGAGCATCAGGGTCTTTTCCAATGAGTCAACTCTTCGCATGAGGTGGCCAAAGTATTGGACTTTTAGCTTCAGCATCAGTCCTTCCAATGAACACCCAGGGCTGATCTCTTTTAGGATGGACTGGTTGGATCTCCTTGCAATCCAAGGGACTCTCAAAAGTCTTCTCCAACACCACAATTTAAAAGCATCAATTCTTCAGCACTCAGCTTTCTTCACAGACCAACTCTCACATCCATACATGACCACTGGGAAAACCATAGCCTTGACTAGATGGACCTTTGTTGGCAAAGTAATATCTCTGCTTTTGAATATGCTATCTAGGTTGGTCATAACTTTCCTTCCAAGGAGTAAGTGTCTTTTAATGATGCAATCATCATCTTCGGTGATTTTGGAGCCCCCCAAAATAAAGTCTGACACTGTTTCCACTGTTTCCCCATCTGCTTCCCATGAAGTGATGGGACTGGATGCCATGATCTTAGTTTTCTGAATGTTTGGCTTTAAGCCAACTTTTTCACTATCCTCTTTCACTTTCATTAAGAGGCTTTTTAGTTCCGCTTCACTTTCTGCCATAAGGGTGGTGTCATCTGCATATCTGAGGTTATTGATATTTCTCCAGGCAATCTTGATTCCAGCTTGTGCTTCTTCCAGCCCAGTGTTTCTCATGATGTACTCTGCATAGAAGTTAAATAAGCAGGGTGATGATATACAGCCTTGACGTACTCCTTTTCCTATTTGGAACCAGTCTGTTGTTCCATGTCCAGTTCTAACTGTTGCTTCCTGACCTGCATACACATTTCTCAAGAGGCAGATCAGGTGGTCTGGTATTCCCATCTCTTTCAGAATTTTCCACAGTTTATTGTGATCCACACAGTCAAAGGCTTTGGCATAGTCAATAAAGCAGAAATAGATGTTTTTATGGAGCTCTCTTGCTTTTTCAGTGTTCCAGTGAATGTTGGCAATTTGACCTCTGTTTCCTCTGCCTTTTCTAAAACCAGCTTGAACATCTGGAAGTCACGGTTCATGTATTACTGAAGCCTGGCTTGGAGAATTTTGAACATTACTTTGCTAGCGTGTGAGATGAGTGCAGTTGTGGGGTAGTTTGAGCTTTCTTTGGCATTGCCTTTGTTTGGGATTGGAAAGAAAACTGACCTTTATGACTTTTAGCCTTCACTAAAAAGCCTGAGATTGTGCCACTTTAGGACAAATGGAGATGATCTAGAGGGGTCTAATGTAAACATGACATCTGGCAACAATATTTTTTCTATCTTATGTGGTGGAGGAAAAATTTGGAGACACTTAATGTACGAGAGATAGTCTGTTCTTGGGTCTGAATATGGAAAGGGCAAGAAGTCACCCTATAAGAACTGAGAGTGAAGCTTGTCTGGCTGTCAGCAAGGAAACAGAGACTTCAGTAACACAGGAACCTAGATTCTCACACAGCCCAAATGACCTTGGAAGCCAGTTTTCCTCAGAGCCTTTAATAGGAAGCCACCAAACCAATACCTTGATTTCGACCTTGTGTAACCGTAAGCAGAACCCAAACAAGATGTCTCAGACTTTTGATTCATTGAACTGTGAGCTAAGAACTAGGTGCTGTTTTAAGATTGAAGTAATTTACTGGACAAGAATAGAAAACTTAGATAGTTATCATTTCTAACAAATTACTTGCAATCCTCTACATCTGTGTCATTACCTAGACCCAACAATTATCAACTCAAAGACTTTCCTAAGCCATCACATATTATTTTCAAACAAATGCCACATAATAGATAACTGCTGCTGCTGCTAAGTCACTTCACTTGCGTCTGACTCTTTGCAGCCCCATGGATTGACCAAAGCCCACCAGGTTCTTCTGTCCATGGGATTCTCCAGGCAAGAATAATGGAGTGGGTTTCTATGCCCTTCTCCAGGGGATCTTCCCCACACAGGGGTCAAATCCGCATCTCTTATGTCTCCTGGATTGGCAGGAGGGTTCTTTACCATAGCACCACCTGGAAAGCTAAAATATTCCAAGATTTTTTTTTCTGTGATGGTTTATTCTGTGATAGGCCACATGGTATTCAGATATTTAGTTAAATATAATTTCAGGGTGTTTCTGAGTGAAATTAGCATGTAAGTCTATGAACTGAGTGAAGTAGGCTGCTGTCTCCAGTGTGAGCAGGCATCCTCTTGAGGGCCTGAAGTGAACAAAAAGGCCTCACAATGAAGCTAAGTGAGGCCTGAGAGACTCCTGAACATGGAGGCCCTTTTGTTCACCTGTTTCTTGTAGGAAAAACTCCAGCCTCCATAACCTGAGTTTCAAAGAGCAGATTTGAACAGTTGCACATCAGCAGAGGAACAGCCAAGAAATCACCTGAGGCAAAATTAAAGGGACCAGGGAAGCCCATTCAGATCCTGAGACTGACCATGTGAGATGGGATTAAAGGAGTGCATTAGTCAGAGTTCTCTAGTGATAGAACAAATAAATTTCAGAGATAGTAAGATTTTTTCGATGCAAGACTCCCTTGATGATCATTTACTTAAATCAGAGTGTAATAGATAACAAACTCTTTTTTCAAATCATTAATGGATAATTCTCCGTCTCTCATTTAATCCGCATGAATTTGGGTTTGGTGTTATTTCATTTCACAAAATGAAATCATAGCTCATAGCCCAAATCCTTATTAGTAGGTTTTCTTATTTATTTTTTCCTCTGTTCTATTCAGGGAATGGTATTCTTTAATGCACACTTTTGGTATTTTAATACTTAAATTGCTACAGTTCATGATACACTAACATGTCATGATCATTTCATAATATACATATATATCATTATGTTGTACATTTCAAACTTATTCAATGCTATGTCAATTATATCTCAATAAAGCTAGAGCAAAATGAAAAAAGACAAACATATACTTTGACAAGACAAATATTTGCTTGTTCTAACAACATATGTGTTTCCTACCAATGCAGGAGATGTGGGTTCAATCCCTGGCTCAGGGAGATCCTTTGGAGATGGACTTGGCAATCCACTTCAGTATGCTTTCCTGTACAATCCCATGGGAAGAGGAGCCTGGTGGGCTAAAGTCCATTGAGTCTCAAAAGAGTGGGATGTGACTTAGCACTACTTAGCAACTACTCCATGCACTGTAGCCCTCCAGGTTCCTCTGTCCATGGGATTGTCCAGGCAAGCATACTGGAGTGGGTTGCCATTTCTTTCTCCAGGTGATCTTCTTGATCCAGGGATCAAACCCGCATCTCCTGCATTGCAAGTGGATTCTTTACCACTGAACCACTTGGGAAATCCCATAACAACAACATTAATGATTGAAAAACAACAATAAAGAAACATCAGAAGCAATTTTCTAGGTTCCAACTCTGTTCGGCTATCTCCTGAAATGTGCTTTTCTAGATACTGAAAGATGGAAACTGAAACCAGGGAAGAAAATGAATGGTACACTGCTTTGCCCATCTCATTTTTTCCCCATAAAGTGTGTTAACTACATTGCTTTAAAGACTTGAATGGAGAGAACAAGATAAAAATATTGCTCTTAAGATAACATCTATGAGAGGATTTTGTGGAAATGGGAAATTTATCAAACTAAACATATAAATAAATGTGACAAAGTCAAATTGCAAGACTCAATTTCTCTAAAGAAAAAATAAAAGCTTAGTGAAGGGCCAAAGACAATCTGTCTGACATAGTAACTAATGTGGTATGACCTGCAACATTAGATAGATTAGAGTCAAGCGTGTGTTTGCTATTCCAGGCACAAAAAATCACATGCGAAAAATCCCTAAGGCAGGAATGAATTTAAAATGTTTGAAAACAGAGAGAAAACATGTGGTTCAGACACAATGAACAAGATGAGAGCTGCTATAAGAGTTATTCTGATGAAATTTCACAGGAAATTTTTAGATAGACCCCTGGAGTAGGATATAGCAGGACTGTAGACTTGATTCCCAGCCCCATTTAAAGACACTAAAATATTTTAGCAGAGGAAGGCCATAGACTTAGGCTGTGGCTTTAAATACATAACTATTCTGTAAACTACCCAATTCTCATCTCTAGTTTCGTTGTTTTCCTGAATTTGGGACTCACAAATACAAACGTGTAGCCACGCTTTCCAATTTGAGGCCTTGGAGAAGGAAATGGCAACCCACTCCAGTGTTCTTGCCTGGAGAACCCCAGGGATGGGGGAGTCTGGTGGGCTGCCATCAATAGGATCACACAGAGTCGGACACGACTGAAGCGACTTAGCAGCAGCAGCAGCAGCAGCAGATATTGCAAACCTAAATGTCCAAAATACTTGGTCACCTCCATGTTTGCCTATATGCTCTCAAAATATTCTCTTTCTTGAAGTCTTTCTCATCTCACTTTAATATGTGTAGAAAAAAGATTCACCTCTTTTTCCTCCTGTCATTATTCTCAAGCAAGCCACTACCGGTTTAATTAGGGTTATTGTAAAAGTCTCAATAATCTTTTGGTTCCCATACTTGCAGTCACAGGGATCCTTTAAAAATATAAATTAGATCCAGTGATGGCTTTGCAAAAGATCTTTCAATGTTTTCATTGGCAGCATCAGATGAAATATAAAAGACTTTCCACTGTTAACACAATCTTTCCCTGCATGCTCCTCTGACCACATCATCTTCTAGATCCCTTCTCTGTCACTTTGTTCCAGCCATATCCTTCCAGTAGTATGTCACAAGCATGTGCCTTCCTTAAAGTTTTGCACTGTTCACTCCACTTGGGAGAATCTTTTCTCAGGTATCCACATGGCTCATTTCCTCATTCCTTCATGTAGCTGGTCAAATTCGCTATATCTGAGAAGCCTTCCCTGACTTATAGTTATCTAACACCAGCTTTCATGCTTTCATCATCACTCTTTATTTTCATTCTTGGCTTAATTTTTCTTCATGGCTCTTATCACTACCCAACATATATGTATTTCTATGTAATATCTCCCTCCAATACAATATAAACTATTGAAATCAAGGTCCTTGCGTTCTTTGCGGCTGTACAGTCACAACCTAAAGCATCTCTTCAAACACAGCACATAATCAGTACTTATTTGTTGATTGAATGTTGCCTTAAAAATTACAATCTGCTTACTATGAGAAAAATATTTCATAGCCAAGAAATTAGATGCTGGGGATCTACTTGGAGACATTTTAGAGGAGTGGTCTTGAAAAGAAATGATGTTGATTAGGATTACAGAGATAATAGTATAAATGAAAAGATGAGATATTTCTGAAATATGTTAGAGATAAAGAACATAGGGATTATTCCTGGAATTGAGGAGGAACAGGAGAAGGAAATTAACCTTTGTGCTCATGGTGGCACAATTTACTAACAGATAATAAGTTAAGGGTTAGGTGGAAGTAGAAACAAGACTTTGATTTGCCATTTATTTCGGATGCCTATTACATAGCACATTTGGCTATTTGAGTTTTGAGCTCAGGAAAAGATAAATTTGGGAATCCTGATATACTATATTGCTGTCATTCTTCATTCCCTTCTTCCATATAATGTAGGGATGGCCAGAATGTTCATTCAGGTTTTTCTATAGCATCTTATGGAAAAACCCAAACAAATGTTTTGACCAATCCAATAATATAATAGATGTAATTTTAAATTACCCCTAAATACAATGACTTTGGACTTGATCATGGTACAGTCAATGGAACATTCAGAAAAGTGATATAGGTGGATTCTTGCCTAGCTAACTTTGTCAACTTGTACTTCTGCTATCTTCAAATAGAGGACAACGCCCCTAGCAACTTTCTGTTCAAGGAGAATGAAAAGATACACGAAGCAAGCCTGCACAATGCAGATGGAAGATGAATCTAATTGATCCCAGGAGAACTTCAGCTAATTGCACACTCCTGAGAGAAATAAATGCCTGGTGAATTTGGGGGTTGACTTTTCTGCAGAATTATTGCAATAGATATCTGACATATACCATAGCAGTTGGCTTGTAAATGGTAATGAAAATCAAAGTGTAAAATTAGATCCTCAAAGAAGAGAGGAGACAGAAGAGGCGAGAGTCTAGAGCTAATACTAAGGTACCCAAGCATTTTGAGATTACATTCTGTGAGAAGGGAGAAGGAGATGGAGATTGGTTAGTCTTGTGTATGTGCATGTAGGAACCCAAGAAAAGAAGGAAAGATTAGTTAATTATTGGATAAGGCTAAAAGATTAAATAATTGATACTAAAATAATTATTTCTTATATTTAATAGCACTGAATACAGAGGAGCACCAATGAAGATATTCCAAAAAATAGCCACTGACTTCTCTTGATAATATAGATCTTTTGTCTTAGAGTTAAATACATCATCAAACAAGAATAAAATGCCTGTCTTTTTTTTTTCACATTCTATACATCTTATGATGTGAAGCACAGGCACTTGATATGCTGAAATCTGGATAGTTTTCTTTTAATCTCTCAATTTTAAACCATACTATTTTAAACAGTGGTACATAAAAATTAGTGCTTGTATGGAATTAAGCAAAATTCATATAGTCAAATTGTGTTATACTTATGGACCTAAATCTTTTTCTGTATCTCCATGAATGTTTTACTGAGAAGTAGGAGATATCTGACCTAATACTGTGGTTTTTAGTTTAACAACCTCTTTTTCCTTGTAAGTGTTTAACTTTGTCTAAAGGATATTTTTATTTTTTTCACAGAAGACATATGAATCATCTCCCAATGTAAATTAATATGAAATTAAACGTATTAATAAAGCTATATTCTGTATCTCTGAAATGTGTTTTTCTCTAAAATTTTTCAGGGAGGATTTATACATTAATTGATTATTTCCACAGTGTTGGTTTCACACAATTTTAATGTTGATCAAATCATCTTAAAGTCAAAAGTACTGAATTCATTTCTAGCACTGCATTTCTTAAGTCTTAATTGATTACTGAGTGTCTTTATATTTCCTTTTGTCCTCTCCCAACCTACTTCCTTTTACTTCCTTCTCCTTGGGCTTGCTCATCTTCTGTTATTCTCTTTACCCACCCGCTTCCTTTCTCTCTCACACACACATTTGCACTTGTGCACACACACGGGCACAAGCACTCCAAAAACTTGTATGCATTTCTTCTAACAAAGTGAAAAATCAAAAGGGGATTTGTAGATTTTAGGGGAGTATCACTGAATATTTTACGTCACAATGTGGAGTTTCATCATGACACTTTATTACTGATAAGAGGCTGTTATTCATTTAAAAAAAGTTACTACGGAAAAATTTTCCTGACAATGAAATACTCTTTTTTCAAATCATATTTTGAAATAGTTTTTTTTTGGTAAAGTATTCTGGCAAACTTTCTTAATTTGCTCATGTGTGAAAGTATTTTTTTTTTTTTTTTAACTTACTGTACCTTGGTGTAGTGGAGGGGTAACTTAGAAGTATTTTGTGTTACAGCAAAGTACAATTTCTTCAACATCTGTTGCATATGTCTGTTCTTTGAATTATTCAAAGTTATGCTTTGAATTTTTAAATATTCAGTTTTAGAAATTATTCTCAGACCAGAGTCAAATCACATAACTAGACTTTTCCTCTGTTAATGGAAAAGGAGAGAAAATACAGGAAAATTGCATAACTTGATAACCTTTTTCTCTGCATTAATTTTGTACTGACATATCTAAATCTTAAGTATATACTAAAATTTTAATGATTAGACAGAAAGGACAATAATGAAGAGTTTTTCAATTGATAGCAAAAGCATTTTTCATTTTCTTGATAACAAGGAATTATACACCTTTCTCTTCTCCAAATGGTTTATTGGTTTATTTTTATCTCACCAAACCATTCATAAATTGCTATTTTATTGTTCTTTTGTTAAGATAAAGTAGTTTGCCCTGAAAGGGTCTGGCCTACATCTATTCTTAACTCAAATTTTATGTATGGACACTGAGATTTAGAGACAATATAAATATCGTATAGTTGATCACTCGTATGTATGCACTGACACACACATTACTATTGGATTCCAAAGCTCAATTTTATTCTACCACCTTATGGTTCTTTATTTAATGTTTTCTTGACTGTTTTTCTGGTAATGTTATTTATTCACTGAAGTCAATATCAGCTATAACATTAGCTTAATTCCTAGTCTAAGTGGTCAATTTGAACTTGACTCACTGGGAATAAAATATCTTTAGGACTGTAATTTATTGTATCAACAACTAGTCTTGGTACTGCTGGAGTAGTAAATGGTGACCCTCTCTAGTATTCTTGCCTGTGAAATTCCATGGACAGAGGAACCTGGCAGCTACAGCCCATGGGGTCACAAAGAATTGGACTCGACTGAGCACATACACACCACACACAGTCTTGAAGTGAAGTGAAGTCGCTCAGTTGTGTCTGACTTTTTGCTACCCCATGGACTGGAGCTTACCAGGCTCCTCCGTCCATGGAATTTTTCAGGCAAGAGTACTGGAGTGGGTTGCCATTTCTTTCTCCAGGGGTTTAGTACACATTAAATACTAAATGAGGTAACCAAGTTCCAGTAACTGGAAACCTATACCAGATCCCTGAGTTCTTATTCCTTCCACTTCCATACCAAGTTTCCAATCTCCCAGTATGTCCCTCTTCCCTTTTCCTAAACTTCTCTCTCTGCTATTATACTTACTGGGGGGCTTCCCAAATGGTGCTAGTAGTAAAGAAGATGTCTGCCATTTAAGGAGACATAAGAGACAAGGGTTTGATCCCTGGGTTGGGTAAATTCCCTGTAGGTGGGCATGGCAACCCTTTCCAGTATTCTTGCCTGGAGAATCCCTATGGACAGAGGAGTCTGGCAGGCTACAGTCCATAGGGTTGCAAAGAGTTGGACATGACTAAACTGACTTAGCACACACAAATATAGGTACTGGAGAAATAAGACTAAAAGTCCCTTGTATCTCTTTGCTATTAATTGTTGCGGGGATACACAAACTATCTCTCTCCTTAGCATTGTAATATTCATTCCACATTTAATAAATTTATAAGTCTTCTATTGTTATTGGAAATAAATACACATTCCTGTAGGTCTATCCAAGAATGATCAATTAACTGGCTCTCTAACTTCAATTAAGGATATATTAGCTACCCTAAATTTCAAATCCTGGCTTGCTTTGTCTTGTTTTGCTGAGTGCCAACTATT
The DNA here is from genome assembly GCF_027580195.1 of Bos mutus. NCBI lineage: Eukaryota > Metazoa > Chordata > Mammalia > Artiodactyla > Bovidae > Bos > Bos mutus. The sequence goes on from NC_091617.1 coordinate 26,859,799, forward strand.
TGATATTTTTTTACAACAACTGTTTTACTATGCAGTGTCAATCAGGTGGTCCAGTCACTCAGTCGTGTCTAACTCTTTGCAACACCATCAACTACAGCATGCCAGGCCTCACAGTCCATCACCAATTCCCGGAGTTTACTCAAACTCATGTCCATTGAGTCGGTGATACCATCCAACCATCTCATCCTCTGTCTTCTCCTTCTCCTCCCGCCTTCAATCTTTCCCAGCATCATGGTCTTTTCAAATGAGTCAGTTCTTCATATCAGGTGGCCAAAGTATTGGAGTTTCAGCTTCAGCATCGGTTCTTCCGATGAATATTCAGGACTGATTTCCTTTAGGATGGACTGGTTGGATCTACTTGCTGTCCAAGAGATTCTCAAGAGTCTTCTCCAACACTACAGTTCAAAAACATCAATTCTTCCATGCTCAGCATTCTTTATAGTACAACTTCTACATCCATGCATGACTACTGGAAAAACCATAGCTTTAACTAGATGGACTTTGTTGGCAAAGTAATGTCTCTGCTTTTTAATATGCTGTCTAGGTTGATCATAACTTTCCTTCCAAGGAGTAAGTGTCTTTTAATTTCATGGCTACAGTCAACATCTGCAGTGATTTTGGAGCCCAGAAAAACAAAGTCAGCTACTGTTTCCACTGTTTCCCCACCTATTTCCCATGAAATGATGGGACAAGATGCCATGATCTTAGTTTTCTGAACGTTGAGCTTTAAGCCAAGTTTTTCACTCTCCTCTTTTACTTTCATCAAGAGGCTCTTTAGTTCTTCTTCACTTTCTTCCATAAGGGTGGTGTCATCTGCATATCTGAGGTTATTGATATTTCTCCCAGCAATCTTGATTCCAGCTTGTGCTTCTTCCAGCCCAGCGTTTCTCATGATGTACTCTGCATAGAAGTAAATGAGCTGGGTGACAGTATACAGCCTTGACCTACTCCTTTTCCTATTTGGAACCAGTCTGTTGTTCCATGTCCAGTTCTAACTGTTGCTTCCTGACCCGCATACAGGTTTCTCAAGAGGCAGGTCAGGTGTTGTGGTATTCCCATCTCTTTCAGAATTTTCCACAGTTTATTGTGATGTACACAGTCAAGGCTTTGGCATAGTCAATAAAGCAGAAATAGATTTTTTTATGGAGCTCTCTTGCTTTTTCAATGATCCAGCAGATGTTGTCAATTTGATCTCTGGTTCCTATGCCTTTTCTAAATACGGTTTAAACATCTGGAAGTTCACAGTTCATGTACTGTTGAAGCTTAGCTTGGAGAATTTTGAGTATTACTTTGCTAGCATGTGAGATGAGTGAAATTGTACAGTAGTTTGAGCATTTTTTGGCACTGCCTTTCTTTGGGATTGGAATGAAAACTGACCTTTTCCAGTCTTGTGGCTACTGCTGAGTTTTCCAGATTTGCTGGCATATTGAGTGCAGCACTTTAATATCATCATCTTTTCAGATTTGAAATGGCTCAACTGGAATTCTGTCACCTTCACTAGCTTTGCTCATAGTGATGCTTCCTAAGGCCCACTTGACTTCACATTCCAGGATGTCTGGCTCTAGGTCAGTGATGACACCATTGTGATTATCTGGGTCATGAAGATCTTTTTTGTACAGTTCTGTGTATTCTTTCCACCTCTTCTTAATATCTTCTGCTTCTGTTAGGTCCATACCATTTCTGTCCTTTATTGAGGCCATCTTTGCATGAAATATTCCCTTGTTATCTCTAATTTTCTTGAAGAGATCTCTAGCCTTTCCCATTCTATTGTTTTCCTCTATTTCTTTGCACTGATCACTGAGGAAGTCTTTCTTATTTCTCCTTGCTATTCTTTGGAAGTCTCCATTCAAATGGGTATATCTTTCCTTTTCTCCTTTGCCTTTTGCTTCTCTTATTTTCACAGCTATTTGTTAGGCCTCCTGGACAACCATTTTGCCTTTTTGTATTTCTTTTTCTTGGGGATGGTCTTGATCCCTGTCTCCTGTGCAATGTCAAAAACCTCCATCCTAAATAAATACTGTAATATAAACTTGAATTAAGTCACTACATTGTCCCAGCTTCAAGCTATTTCTAAATATTAGCAAACACTCTGTCACATATTTAGCTATAGTAATAATGGGCATATTTAAATCTGAAAATGTATATAAAGTATAGGTATTCTTTAAAAATGAATGCACATATTTTCTAAAAAGTTTATGTGATACTTAATACATCAAGTAAGAAAAAGTCTACTTCTTTGTTAATAATACTCTCCACAGGAACATTCAAACATTTTCATATTAATTGAAATTAATGACCAAGAACTCCTTTGTTCCTAAAAAATTCTTTAGCATATTTTTAATTTTCCCTGATGTGTTAGAGATTTTCACATTCATCCATGGTTTCCAAGCACAAGTATATACATCAAGTATATACATATATCCATCTATCAAGTCCTGCTTTTTTAAAGGATAATAAAAGTGTCAGATATAATATTTAAACCAATTTTTGAGAAAGTTAAGTTTTATTTGCTGTTCCATCTGCTGAGATGGTTGTCTTCATTACTCAAGAAGTCAATTCTATAGATTTTTAATGGGATAATTTCTCAAACTTGTTATAAGAACTGGAAAGAACTTATTCAAACAATGCTTTCAAGTATGTGAATTTATCACTGTGAGTTAATGTTTAATCAGGGATTCCTATTTATTGAAGAAAAAAGAATCTGACATTTCACATTTGTACATGTTAGATTATATGATCAGGACATTTAAAACAAAACCATGTGTTCAAATGTTTCAGAAAATACTACTCCAAACAATGTGTCTATCAAGTAATATGAATGCAGATTGACTGAAAAAAGAAATTAAATACAAATAAGATTTTAGCTGATTATTGCTTCAGTCTTTTTCTAGTATGTTTATTTGATTTTTGCCTTTTTATTTTGTAATGCAGAATAAAACATTCCTGGGGGTTATAAACTTCTCTGGGATAGAAGTATTCTAAGATATTTCTTCAAGTGCAAAATAATGTACTTTTCAGTTTACTTAAAGATTTGTAGACATAAGATTCTGATTTACAAAAAAAGAAAAGAAAACTGTAACCTGACATTGACAATAACAGAAGCAAATAATATGGATTTTAATAATGAACTTTAGTAGCTAATTTTTTAAAAATGCGTCTTTCTTAAGTTAAAGGATGATTCAAAGCTATGATTTAAATTTAATTCACCTTTATTTCTTTACACAGGGGAAGGCAATGGCAACCCACTCTTGCCTGGAAAATCCCATGGACGGAGGGGCCTGGTGGACTGCAGTCCATGGGGTCGCTAGGAGTTGGACACGACTGAGCGATTTCACTTTCACTTTTCACTTTCATGCATTGGAGAAGGAAATGGCAACCCACTCCAGTGTTCTTGCCTGGAGAATCCCAGGGACGGGGGAGCCTGGTGGGCTGCCGTCTATGGCGTCGCACAGAGTTGGGCACGACTGAAGCGACTTAGCTGCAGTAGCAGCAGCAGCAACCACTTACAAAAAAGTAAAGTACAGGTTCACGTTATTGAAGCAGAAAGTATAACTTACAGCTGAAGATATATGAAAGGTCTAGGTATTTGGAACATTAGATTATTTTCCCATCTCACATCTACCACCAATATCAGGAAAGCGAAGAAAATGACACAGATAAATAAGCCACATAATATATATATATATATATAAGCTTGTACTCTTAATATATCTTTTCTGTGAAACCTGAAAAAATAGTAAAATGATGAAAGGCTTAAACTAAACAATTTTTGTTTTTCTCACACTTTATTATATAGAAGCAATAAGATACTTGATAAAGTTGAAATCCAATTTTCTTGGGAAAGAGAAAACACACATACATTCTCCTTAAACTGTTTGCTTTCATGTGTGTGTGTCAGAGAAGTAAAATAAATCAATTCAAACCAGCAAAAATATATTATGGTAGCCAGAATTTGTCTTATCTGGATTTTACATCTTGGAGGAAAGTCTAAAGCATTGAAGAAACAAAGGAGAGGGAAGAAAGGAAGAGAGAAAAAGAATGAGACAGAGACAGCAAAAATGAAAGAAAATTCTAGGTAATGTTAGCCTTGGTGTGAAAAATAATTTATTGAAAAAGTTAATTTAACTCAGCAGTTTGGAGCCTGGGAATAATTCCAGTCCTGGATGAAGATCAGCTTTATTAACAAGTGTTTGGTAATCATAGATTGCTAATCTGTTATCTTGTTTAAAATGCATGGATGCAACAAGAATTTGCTTGTTAAATAGAAGTAAAGTAGAAGTAATAATCCTGGATCTAAGAGGCTTACAGTCTGGTTGAAAAGAAAAGTGAAAGTGAAGTGAAAGTCGCTCAGTCGTGTAGACACTTTGTGACCCCATGGACTGTATGGGGGTGGTGGTTTAGTCACTCAATCATGTCCGACTCTTGTGACCCCATGGACTGTAGCCTGTCAGGCTCCTCTGTCCGTGGGGATTACAAGTATACTTTGAAGAAGGAAGTAGAAACTACCAAGTCTAGAGCTACGAAAAACTAATACATGGTGCATTTTTTAAACTCACTTTTCATGTATTTGTAGACAACTGTGCTGTGTTGTGGAGAAGGCAATGGTACCCCACTCCAGTACTCTTGCCTGGAGAATCCCATGGACGGGGGATCCTGGTGGGCTGCAGTCCATGGGGTCGCACAGAGTCGGACTGACTGAAGCGACTTAGCAGCAGCAGTAGTGCTGTGTTGTGCTGAGTCCCTCAATTGTATCCGACTCTTTTCCACCTCATGGACTGTAGCCTGCCAGACTCCTCTGTCCATGGGGATTCTCCAGGCAAGAATACCCGAGGGGTTGCCATGCCCTTCTTCCGGGGATCTTCCCACCTCAGGAATCAAACCCGTGTCTCCTGCTTTGCAGGCAGTTTCTTTACCAGCTGAGCTACCAGGGAGGCCCCTGTTAACAACTACATGCTAATAATTCTAGCACTGTTCCATCACTGTAGAGATAAAGTTATCTACAATCATAAAGCTTATATTTTTGATGATGTATAAACTGTAACTAAGTAATCCTATCAATAAATAAGACAATTTCAGAAAGGATTATGCAAAGAAAAAAGATAGAATAACATGAGAATACCTTTTAAGAGAGTGAAAAACACTATTAATTGGGAGAAAACATTTTTCAAATCATACATTTAACAAAGGACTTATATGGAATATATTAAAAATGAAAGTGTTAGTCTCTCAGTCATGTCAGACTCTTTGTGACCCCATGGGCTATAGCACACCAGGCTCCTCTGTCCAGGAAATTTCCTGGGCAAGAATACAGGAATAGTTGTTATTCCTTTCTCCAAGGGATCTTCCTGACCCAGGGATCAAACCCAGGTCTTCCACATTGTGAGCAGATTCTTTACCATCTGAGCCACCAGGGAAGCCCCATGAAATACATGAAAGTTTATCTCAAAACATTAGGAAACAAGCTGCTTAATTAAGAAAAATTTATATATATATACAAAAAACTTAAACAGACTCTTTACCAAAGAAGATATAAGATGTCAAGTGAGTGCATGGAAGATGTTCAACATTATCAATGTTTAAAGAAACAGAAATTACGACAATGAGATATAGCTGGATACATATCAGAGTCGCTAAAATAAAATCATCTGACAATACCAAATACCAGTTACAGTGCAGAGCAAATTAAATCTCATACATTATTAGTGGGAATGCAAAATGATACAGCTACTCTGGAAAATTGTTTAGCAGTCTATTATAAATTTAAACATATGGCTGCTATATGATCCAGGGGCCCCCCATTTGGATATTTATGCTAGAAAAGTAAATAATTTTATTAACACAAAAATGTGTACAAAAATGTTTACAGTCATTCTATTCACATTTGACAAAATCTGGAAAGAACTCAAGTATCCTTGAGAAGGTAAATGACATCCAAACTGTAGCAATGAAACACTACTCCTGAATAAAAAGGAATGTATTCATACAAATCAAAATTTGGATGAATCTCAAAGGCTGAGGAAAGAAATTAGACTCAAAATATTACATACTAGTTGATTCTATTATATGAAATTCTTGTAGAGATCAAACTATAGTGATGGAGAACAGGTCAGTGAATGTCCTTGATCTGGAGTGGTTGGAGAATGTGGCAATAAAGAAAAAAACAGAATGTGGGAGTATTTTGAGGCTCTAAACAGATGGATTCCAGACATGTATGAGACCATATAAAGAGGGACTAAATTTCTTGTGCTTAAATGAGAAGAAGGGCTCATGTAGGTAGAACACAGTGCAGGTAGGAAGGAAAGTGGCATTGGCAAGAGGTCAGTGAGAAATTAATCAAGAAAGCCTCACCAAACTGATATATTGTAAGTAACTAGAACAATATGTATTTGAATAAAATACTTTTCTCCACAAAAATCAAAGACCAAACTGAAAAGATTACACACATATGATTCTAAAATTGTGACATTCTGGGAAAAGTTACATTCTTGGCATGGTTAAAAAAATATATGCATATATATATATATATATATATATATATATATATATAGGTTGTCAGGGGTTGAGGTGCAGAGGGTTGAATAGGTGGAGTACAGAGGATCTTGATGGCAGTGAAAATATACTCTATGATACAATAATCATGGCACATGTCATTGTGCCAAATCCACTGATTGTACAGAGTACATGCTAATATACACTGTGGACTTTGAGTGATTATGATTTGTCAGTGTCAGTTCATCAGTTGTCACAAATGTCATTCTGGTGAGGAATGTTGATAATAGAAAGGCTATGCAGGGAGTTTATGGGATACTTCTGCATTTTCTCCTCAATTTTGGTATAAACTTAAAACTGCTTCCCCCAAAATAAAGCCTTACAAATAAATAAATAACCTAAAACAAAACAAACAAACAAAAATTTTAATATTCTCCCTGTAGGAAAATTCTTTACTCTGAACTGTTTTAACTCTTCTGCAAAGGTCATTGATTTGGTGAGAAGTTTATGGTACCTTGATAGCTTTTTTCTTCCTTTCCTACTTCCCTCCCTCTTTCCTTTCATTTGATTCTATCTTTGTTATTATTTTTATTTTTAATTTATTTTCACCTCTTTCTGCCATGTCACCATAGTCAAAATGCAAGTACTTTAAAAGCAAGAGTACTTTCACTTTCATGAATTGGAGTAGACTCTTCAGCATAATAGACACATTGGTGGATAACAAATTTTTCTTTGCTTTCTCTAAACATTTTCTTATAATTTATATATTCTAGAAAGAAATGTGACATGCAATTTTCTTTAAGTTATCTAGCATTTTAGAAAAGCAAATGTTTCTAATACATTTTGTATTTATCTCAGTAATGCTTTTTCCATTTCGACAGGAGTAAACACTTTTTTTTTTAATTCTATTTTATTTTTAAACTTTACAATATTGTATTAGTTTTTCCAAATATCGAAATGAATCTGCCACAGGTATACCTGTGTTCCCCATCCTGAACCCTCCTCCCTCCTCCCTCCTCCCTCCTCCCTCCCCATACCCTCCCTCTGGGTCGTCCCAGTGCACCAGCCCCAAGCATCCAGTATCACGCATCGAACCTGGACTGGTGACTCGTTTCATACATGATATTATACATGTTTCAATGCCATTCTCCCTAACCTCCCCACCCTCTCCCTCTCCCACAGAGTCCATAAGACTGATCTATACATCAGTGTCTCTTTTGCTGTCTCGTACACAGAGTTATTGTTACCATCTTTCTAAATTCCATATATATGCGTTAGTATACTGTATTGGTGTTTTTCTTTCTGGCTTACTTCACTCTGTATAATAGGTTCCAGTTTCATCCATCTCATTAGAACTGATTCAAACACTTTTATAAGAACTTTTTTTTTAAGTGATTCTGTGGAAAAGTACTGAACAGTAGTAGATATATTTAGATTAGGAAATATAAGGTTAAGAGGACAATTGATACCTGTTTTCAAGTATACTAAACTTGATTATAAGAATCATGTTGGCCATGTTTTCCTAATATATAAAGATCATGACAAAGATAAAAGCAGCATACTTTGCTGCAATACTGCTAATTAGACATAGGGAAGGAAAAAATGTATAATCATGATGGTAATTAATTACTCAAACAAGCTCTCACGAGGACTGTAGAATTATAATCATAGAAAATGAAAAAAAAAAGTATAATCCTAGATTATTTCTATTAAAGCAAAAGTCTTGATCTCAGTCCATTTCCAAGGCAAACCATTCAGTATTACAGTAATCCAAGTCTATGCCTCAGCCACTAATGCTGAAGAGGCTGAAGTTGAATGGTGCTATGAAGACATACAAGTCCTTTTGGAACTAACACCAAAAAGATATATCTTTTTCCTCATAGAGGATTGGAATGCAAAAGTAGTATTCAGGAGATACCTGGAGTAACAGGCACATTTGATCTTAGAATATAAAATGAAACAGGGCAAGGGCTAACAGAGTTTTATTAAGAGAACACTGGTCATAGCAGAAATATCAACAACCTCAAATATGCAGATGATGCCACTCTAATGGCAGAAAGTGAAGAGGAACTAAAGAGCCTCATATTGAGGGTAAAAGAAGAGAGTGAAAAAGCTGACTTAAAACTCAACATTCAAAAAACAAAGATCATGGCATCCAGTACCATCACTTCATGGCAAATATATGGGGAAAAAGTGGAAACAGTGACAGACTTTATTTTCTTGGACTCCAAAATCACTGCAGACAGTGACTGTAGCCATGAAATTAAAAGATTCTTCCTTCCTGAAGGAAAGCAATGACAAACCTAGACAACATATTATAAAGCAGATATATTATTTTGCCAAAAAAGATTCATATAATCAAAACTATGGTTTTTCCAAAAGTCATGTATGGATGTGAGAGTTGGACCATAAAGAAGGCTGAGCACCAAAGATTGATGCCTTTGAACTGTGGTGTTGGAGTATCCCTTAGACTGCAAGATCAAACCAGTCAATCCCAAAGGAAATCAACTCTGAATATTCATTGGAAAGAATGATGCTGAAGCTGAAGCTGAAGCTCCAATATTTTGCCCACCTATTGCGAACAGCCCACTCATTGGAAAAGACCCTGATGCTGGGAAAGATGGAGGGCAGAAGGAGAAGGGGAAAATAGAGGATTAAATGATTGAATAGTATCACTGACTCAATAGATATGAGTTTGAGCAAACTCTGGGAGACAGTGGAGGACAGGGAATACTGGAGCACAGCTGTCCATGGGATTCCAAAGAGTCAGACACAACTTAGCGACTAAACAACAGGGTTATAGTCTCACTATCAGAGAGAAATAAAACTCCCTTAAAAGTAGAAATCCTTTGTGAAATTAATCAAGTTGCTTGCCTTTAAAAATTCAGTTTATTAATATGTAAAATCAAACTCAAATTATTTTTATTAGGATAGCTTTATTAATTAAATATTTCTGAGTGCTTTCTAAGTAAATTGAAAGTACTAAAAAAATAAAATGAGTTTATATTAGTCTCTTTATCTTCTATGTATTTGAAATTTCCAGTTAAACATATTTTTATATGCAAAGGAACATATTTTATATGCTTTAATTTGTCTTGGAGTTTAGCATACAAATAGCCACAAAGAGGATCATTTCACTGTACTGCATGTTTTAAAGTCATGTACATATTCTATTTTTTTCTTTTTTTTAATTTAAATTTATATATTTTAATGGAGGCTAATTACTTTATTATATTGTATTGGTTTTGCCATACATCAAGATGAATCCTCCACGGGTGTACACGTGTTCCCCATTCTGAACCCCCCTCCCAACATTGATCAATAGCAATTTACCAAAAAACATCCAAAATCATGGTAGGTTATGTAGGATATTCAAAAGAACTATAAAACAATGTCCTCTATCAAAAAAGAAAGGTAAAACATCACAGGATATGATAACTGACATGAAAAACTCATTTTGGAAGAACTTATTAGATGTAAAATTATATTTTAGATCTTCAGGAATGAACAGGTCAGCAGCAAATGAACAGATTTGGGAGGGCTCACTGACTTACTTATAAAGTACTATTCAGGTTTCACCTGTTTCAGTTTCTTTTGAGTTGATATTTACTAACACAGAACCCTAGCATCTTTTTTTTTCTTTTTTTTCTTTATTTTATTTTTTAACTTTACAATATTGTATTGGTTTTGCCATATATCAACATGAATCTGCCACATCTTATATAGAAGGTAAGACTGAGCAGTGATGAACATTGCAACATGAAGAAAAATGCAAGGGCATAGAGTAGACAAGAGTATGCTGTGATTTCAGGATGTTCTTCTAAGTGCTGGAGATAATTAAAAAATATGTTTGCTGGGCATAATAATACACGATTTTAGAGGAGTTATGAACTAGACACTGTGTAGAGAATGAACTAGGAAAGGTTACCTCTGAAAAGGAAAAATTATGTTGGATCAATTCTCCTTACATTATTAAAGGTAGTGCATAACTCTAACATTTAGATGCTTAAAATCTAGTTCAGAGTGACTGTGATATATTGACAGAATTGGTCAAAAACATTTCACTTTGGGGAGTGGAGGAGGGAGAAAAAATATAATATAATTTTATGATAACCTAAAAAGATTTTAGCATATATAAAACAATAGTTTAAAAGACTTGAGGTAATTCTATTTTTAATCAACTGAATATTTTTATTAAAGATTGCTACCAAATAATAGTATAGAACTATTATTACTCACCAAATTCTTATTTATGGATTTATTTTTTTTCCTACAGGAAACTCTCATAAATGAAATACTATCATACAACAGCCATTAACAATCTTTCAGAAATTTTATTTTTCTATATATCCACTTTAGTTTCTTTCTGAAAACTTTTTACATAACATATATCCCAAAGAAAGTATAACATTGCCCTACCTTATCTCCAAGAGTTATGCCTAGTTTAAGACTAAAAATATGCAAATAAAATCTATGGATAGATAAGAAAAATTCCCCCTGCTTGAAAATCACAGCCTAATCACAGCAAGATCCTCTTTGGACCACTTCCTAGAGTAATGGAAATAAAATAAAAATAAGCAAATGGGACTTAATTAAACTTAAAAGCTTTTTCACTGCAAAGGAGACAGTAAGCAAGATTAAAAGACACCCCTCAGAATGGCAAAAATAATTGCAAACTAAACAACTGACAAAAGATTAATTTCCAGAATATATAAGCAGCTCATACACCACAACATCAAGAAAATAAGTGGCTCAATCAAAAAGTGCATGGAAGATCTAAACAGACATTTCTCTAAGAAAGACATACAGATGGCCAATAAAAGCATGAAAAGATGCTCAACGTCACTAATTACTAGAGAAGTGCAAATCAAAAAAAAAGAAGTGCAAATCAAAACACAATGATGTATCACCTCACACTAGTTAGAAGTAAGTGAAGTTGCTCAGTTGTTTCTGACTCTTTGTGACCCCATGGACAGTAGCCAATCAGGCTCTTCCATCCCTGGGATTCTCCAGGCAAGAGTACTAGAGTGGTTTGCCATATCCTTCTCCAGGGGATCTTCCTGAGCCAGGGATGGAACCCAGGTCTTCTGCATTGTAGGCAGACGCTTTACCATCTGAGCCACCAGGGAAGTAGAACGGCCTAGTTAGAATGGCCATCATTAACAAATCTATGAACAGTAAATACTGGAGAGGATGTGGAGAAAAGGGAACACTGCTACACTGTTGGTGGGAATGTAAACTGATACGGCCATTACGTATACATACAGACAACAGTATGGAGATTCCTTAAAAAACAGGAATAAATCTACCATATGACTCAGTAACTCCGTTACTGGGCATATACTCTGAGGAAACCACAATTTTAAAAGACACATGTACCCTGATGTTCATAACAGCACTATTCACAGTAGCCAGGACATGGAAGTAACCTCGATGGCCATCAACAGATGAATGGATAAGAAGACACATCTTCGTTATATACTATGTACATATATACAAAGGAATATTACTCAGCCATAAAAAGAACAAATTTGAGTCAGTACTATGGAGGTAGATGAATCTAGAGCCTGCTATATAGAGTGAAGTAAGTCAGAAAGAGAAAACAAATATAATACTAGCATATTAATATATATCTAGAAATGGTATCTAGAACTGGTATCTAATGGAATCTAGAAAAATGGTATTGATGAACTATTTTCAGGGAAGGAATGGAGACACAGATGTAGAGAATAGACTTGCAGATGCAGTGGGGCAGGGAGAGAGTGGGACAAACGAGCAAGTAGCATCAACATACACATACTCCTGTGTGCAAGGCAGACAGCTGGAGAGAAGTCGCTGTGTAGCACAAGAAGCCCAGTCTGGTGCTCTGTGATGACCTGGAGGGGCAAGATACGGACATGGGGAGGGAGGTTCAAGAGAGGGGATATATGTATTCAGTTCAGTTCAGTTCATTTCAGTCGCTCAGTCGTGTCCAACTCTTTGCGACCCCATGAACCACAGCACTCCAGGCCTCCCTGTCCATCACCAACTCCCCGAGTTCACCCAAACTCATGTGCATCAAGTCAATGATGCCAACCAGCCATCTCATCCTCTGTCGTCCCCTTCTCCTCCTGCCCCCTATAATTATGGCCAATTTGCACTGTTGTATGGCAAAACCAACACAGTATTATAAAAATTTTAAAACTTTGAAAAAAATTAATTAATTAAATTTATTAAAAAATCACAACCTGTTTGGCTAGAAAGGCAATGCTTGACTTCATCCATTGAAACGTAAGGTTTCTTTATAACATGCAAACATTTCCTGGATTGGTCATATTCTGAAGCATTATTAATTTCTATCTGAATTGCCAGTTAAGATCTCAGCAGGTATTAATTAGCAGCCAAAACCAAAAAGTGATTTCAAAACAAATTCTAGTTTTATGAAAAGGTTCTTAGAGAAGAGGCGGCCTACAAAGAAGAATATCCTTGTTTATCAGAAGAATGAGAATCACCACATATTGTACACTTCATAAATTGATGAGAATATGCTATAGATTCAAACCTGATGTTCCTCAGGTCTATAAAATATATTTTATTCTCTTATTCAGGTGGTTCTTAATCCAATTGTCATCATTATTCTAAAGTTCTGCTTCAAAATATTCTAGACAGTACTAGATTTTCCATTTTTGAGTCAGGGGCCAAAGTGTGGTAGAGGGAAGGAGCCAGTTGAGCACACTGCCCCTACCCAGTAGGAAACCACTGTACTTTGGATTAAATCAGCCTGTGGACTCATCTGAGGAGCAGGAGGCATGTAGCTACTGAAAGAAGGCATAAATAAATACTAAACTTTCAAGGCCTGGTAACTGTAAAACATTAGTTAATTTTCAGATTCCCAGATGTACAAATGAGGCATTGGTTCCATAAGGCAAAATAAAGATCTGAAGAAATGAAGAACTGGTTTGCAATACGGCACACCAGGACCAAGTTATTATTCCAAGAAGCAGCTTCTGAATAAGCTGAGGTCCCAGGGACCTGTTCATGACAATAATTGTTGTTTGACTGGGGAGAAGAAGGGCAAGTTGGTTTTAAGACAAGAGTAAGCCCAGCAGGAAGAATATCACTCTAAGAGAAAGGAGGCAAAAATCTTGTTTTTCTTTTTCTTTGCTTTTCTCATCAGCATTGTAACCCTAGGCAAGTTATTTCAGATTCACACAGACCTCAGTCGACAATCCCAATATATATGGCCAGGAGTATGTAGGGCGTTGGGGATAAAAAATGAATAAGGCATTGGACATGATAATATGACACATGCCTGAAGGAAGCTGACTGAACTAGAGGGTATTGTAAGATCCCTTTATGTCATTTTGTTAAAGATGCGATAGAAAATTCTTTATAACTGGTTGCTGTACCTTTGATTTGTTTTGTTTGTGCTAAAAAGCCACCTCAATAAATTGGGCAAAAATGTATTTGCTAGCAGCGAATCTAAAGGAAATATATGTATATGTGTATGCCAATTAAATTTTTTTTCTATAGTTCTTCTTTTTTTTTTTTAATAGTATATTCACTTTTATGACTACGCCACATATCCAGGTCACTTTCTAATCACAACTAATGTACATTATAGGAACTGAGAACCATTCCCTAGTTTTGATTTTGAGGCTTAATTTTTTTTTTTTTTTTGTCAAAGTGAGATCCACCTATGTTAGGCCAAGTTTACAATAAGACTTTCACCCTTAGATTAGAATTAAAAACTGTGCATTTTATTTTATTAGGAGCAAAATCCTTGACAGTGTCCATCCTCTGCCTCCTATATGCAATCACCATCAAAATATATCATTTTTACTTTCTAAATATATTTTTCAAATCCATCTACTTCTCTTCAGGCTAAGAAATGATCATCTACAGCTTTGGCTTCCTTTCTAGTGTACTCACATCTATTCCAAATCCTCCTAATCCATTTCTCAAACAATGTAAATGTGATCATCTCACACCAGTGCCTAAAGTTTTTCAGCAGGTTCCTTTTCCTATTTTTAAATATATGTAAATGTTTACACACACACACACACACAAACACACACACTGGCCCGCCATTTCTCTTCTGCTTATTTCTTCAATCCGTTCTCCTTCTATCAATATGGCCCACGGTCTTCTACCAGCTCCTCTGAAGGCACAATAATGCATTTCACTCAGGATCTTCTCCTAGGCTAGTTTCCTCTTAACATATTTTCCTTCCTATTGAGTACAAAGCAAATTTCTCTACATTCTGTAAGATTTACTTTTAATGTCACTTCTTCAGAAACCTTCATTATCACCTCAACCTTGATTAGGTTTCTCTCTTTTTATATAGTTTAATCATTCTCTATACATTTATGTTATATACCTATCAAAAATTATAATTATGATACATTAATGAGCAAGTTAATAATATATACTTATTTCCATATAACTTCAAAAATATTAAAAAAAAAAACCCACCAGAGCTAGGACTTAGTGTTTTACACATCTGGGCTCACGGGACAGGGAGAGATTTAATATTATTTTACGTGTCACAGATGCCTAAATTTTAAACCATCTCCAGGCTGGCCTTGGTTCTTGTTGCTTTTACAGGCATTTCCATGGGTCTATTCCCTGAAGAAGAAAACAGAGCTTTCATGCTTTTGTTATAAAACCAGAGAGGAGCCAGTTGCCTAAAATACTTTTTGTACTGTCTCTTCCATTGAATATTATGCTCTATGAGTGCGAGTACTATGCCTGATTATATTCCCAGACTCTGGTGCTGCAGCTCACATATACAAATAATTCAACAAATGTTATAAATTGATCAATAGAACTTATTATTCCAATACTAATTCTGCCTAAACTTTTTATCCTACTTCCATTCTTAAATTCACCTGAGTTAATCTTTCAATTACTTACATATATATTTACCACTCAATATAAAAACATTTGCTTCAGTGAATAACATATGCATGTATAGATTCAAAGTCATAAGATTTATGTATCTAACAGCGTTTTACAGTCCACAGTTCTAATATATTTTGAAACCACTAACAGTTTTTAACTCAATAAGTTCTAATTAGTTTTTTGAAAAACAAAAGAGGCATTAAAGGGTAATTGAATTTATCCAATTTAAGTATTTATGTCTCAAGAGACAGAGCTGGAGGAAGTACTAAAGAAAAAAAAAATAGAATAAAAACATTAAGAGAAGAATGACACAACCAATTTTTTCATTTCAAACATTTTAAGGCATAAGTCTGTTTTCACACAATATGTTCAATAGTTCTCATTCCAAACTAAAGCACATTAACTTTTAATCATACAGAAAATGTCAACTCTTAGCCAAAGAACAGAAAAATTCCTTACAAAACTTACCCCAATAAATTAAAGCCTGATGTTAGCTCTGCCAAACCTTCTAACAGAATTACTTTAACAAATTTCAATATAACAAAAATGAAGAAGTAACAGTTCAAAAAATTAGTAAAAGATGCTTTAGTTTTGAGTTTTCTCCCCTGTAATCACTTGAAAAAAAGAAATTTGGGGAGACAGTGTCTCTAAAATGTATTGCTTTGCAAAACTAAAGCTTGTATTAACACTCAAAATATAGATGAAGGTAAAATAGATTTTAAAATGTTATAAAATGCTTTATTTCTCTCTTACCATGTCTTCTATTTTAACTAAGAATCTCATTAAAAATTAAGATAACTTTGTTATTTATGCAACACAGTTAAACACTTAGAGAGGCAAGACAATGTTGATCTTTTACTAAGAAACTTAGAAAAAGAGAGTAAGATATCTGGCTTATATTTAACATTTATTACTTATTCTTTTTAAAAAGGCTACTTAAGCAAATAGGTTTGAAGAATCTTTAAAATGATCAGGTAAATTCATTAGAATCATAAAAATAATGTTCAAGGGAAATAGTCATTAAAACCAGAGCTGTTGTTATTACAAAGAGTAAATAAAGTTCAGTTTTCAATTTGATAATTGTATTTTTGAATGATCTTAATTTGTGTGATGCATAAATGTCACTACAGCCATCTTATCATTGTGGGTTTAACATCAATGCATGAGTGAACATTATTGTTCTCTTTGACCAAATCGCTCTTTCTTATGTTCTTGAAAAGTACAGTTTTTGAATGTTGCTCAAGTATCTCTTTCTCTGTGAAGCCTTGTTTTTTGAACATCCTCACCCAAGGCTTTTCTGGTGGCTTAGTCGGTAAGGAGACTGCCTGCAATGCAGGAGACCTGGATTCGATCCCTGAGTCAGGAAGATCCCCTGGGGAAGGAAATGGCAATCCGCTCCAGTTTTCTTGCCTGGGAAATCCCATGGACAGAGGCCAGGCTACAGTACATGGGGTAATAACAGTAGGACATGACTTAGTGACTAAACCACCGCCAGTGGCATGAGTATCCCTTTCTGTATGAAGCTTTGCCTTTTGAACATCCTCAGCTAAATTCCTGCCCCAAACCACATGCTAATTTATGCATAAGGAGCTGCCTTCCCAAATGAGTGCCCACAATGCTACTCTCTCAGTCCTTACATTTTGTTTAGGTGAGCTCTTTTCTTCCACAAACCATCAAACTCAGAGTATTTGTTTCATACATCTGTGGACTGGAATTTAGCTCAGCACCTGTTCCAAAGTGGCACTGGAGACATGTTGATTTTAATCCATCATTGTAGAATCTAGTTAGTGAAAAGTTGATTTAATTAAGAAAATCTATATTTGTGTCCCATTTACAAAATGCACATTTGTGTCCCATAGACTATTTCTTTTAAAGTACTTCATTAGTTCCACGTTGAATATATGGAACAGATTATGTTATTTTGATGTGAGGGTGATTTTTTTTTTTTTAATATCCACAGTGATAACTTAAAACCAGGGCCAACAAGGTCATGCATCAAAAAGAACAAGAATATTAGTGTAATTGAAGTAAAATAATAAAAATGAATGAAAAACTCTGGTGTGCTAATAGACAGTAGTGAACATGATAACCAAATAACATTCATTTTTGCCATTCTAAAGGAGGCAGCTACTATTCACTTCCAGATAACTGTTGCACAGAAAGAGTATATTTTTTGCATATCTTGATTTTCTATTAGAAACTAGATCTTATATTGATTAATTTGCTTCTCACTCATGACATATTTATGGCAAATGTGCCTTCATTTGTTTTTCTTATGCAACTTCCCAAACTTAGGCCATTACTAGCTTTTCTCTAAACTATGACCTTATGAATGACCCTTTTACCTATCCATTCTATTAATAAAATTAAAAAAGATGTAAATATCTTCAATCTCCTATGTCTAACTTCTGTTGAACATCCTCTCAGTTACTACCGCCTATGAGAGAACTTCAAGATGTCTCATTCTGAGGTTCTCAGGCCTAACACCAATCCCCTAATTCACAGTCACACATTTTCTCATACTTTTCCTTGGAGAGAACAATCAACCAATCAATAACAGCACTGTATTGTTATAGAGGCAAAAATTATTCTTTTCTTGCTGTTGAGGTTTTCTCTGTCCATGTCAGTCATTCAGTCATGTCCAACTATTTGTGATCTCATTTACTGTAGCCCACCAGGTTCCACTGTCCATGGAATTCTGCAGGCAAGAATACTGGAGCGGGTTACCATTTCCTGCTCTAAGGGATCTTCCTGACCCAGAGATTGAACCCAGGTGCACTGCATTGTAGGCAGATTCTTTACTGTTGAGCCACCAGGGAAGCCCTTAAGGTTCTTTGGTGGGCTGAATAATTAAATTGGCAATATCAGATTAACAGGAGAAAAATGAAATTCATACACATGGGAAAGCGAAAGAGCTGGTCACTCAGTCATGTCCAACCTTTTCAACCCCATGGACTGTAACAGCCCACCAGGCTCCTCTGTCTATGAGATTTTCCAGGCAAGAATACTGGAGTGGGTAGCCATTCCTTTCTCCAGGGGATCTTCCTGACCCACGAAGTAAATCCAAGTCTCCCACATTGCAGGCAGATTCTTTACTGTCTGAGCCACTAGGGAAGCCCCTGTAAAAACACAAGACTTGAAGGCAAACAGGCGACTATGGATTGCGTGCAACCCTGAGCTACGGAATGGGAGAGGGACTTGGAGTGTGGAAGGGAAAGAGGGCAATTCAAGGACTGAAAGACGAGCAGATGTTTACTAATCAGACATTGTCGCAGCCATGTAGTTAATTCTTTCAGATAATAAACTTACCTCTGGTAATAGTTCTCTCTCTGGGCTAGGCCTCTTATTGAAATTCTTTTAGTCAGCTAGGGTAGAGGTAGAAGTTTTCCTGATTCTGCTGGGCCCTGATTGTCTTCAACTTGAAATAATTTACATGCTGAAGTTGTATGTTCTGGAGAGTTGAATTCTATGTGCCCTCATTGTCTTTGCCTTTGAGGCTACAGAGCACTCTCTTGAATGCAATCTGCAAGTGGCCTTAAGGAATCTGTTTCTTAATTAACCTAAGATCTACATACTTTATTAAGTGAGGGTCTGATTTAACACATTTACTATTTGATTCACAAATTATTTTTCATATATGAAACATATTCATTCTAGAGACTAAAGGAGGAAATCTATTTTATGTTTCTAGATTGTTTAGATTCAGAGATTACATGTGTACCTTTAATAATTTTAAAAATTATTTCAAGTAACAACTTGTATTGAATAATTTTAAGAAGGCCCTGTGGAAGTAGAGAGCTTCTTGCTTTTTCTTATTGTCTTCAGTAAGATATCTCCAATTTAAATGAATTGCATATATTTAAAGTGAGACCTTGTATCCGTGTTTTGTCCTTTTTCCCTTGGTCTTTCATAACCATTGGTAGAGAAATATTCTACAACCACAGTTGCATTGCCTTACTGATCATTTTTAACCCAGCACTCTGACATTTCACAGCATTTGACGTTATAAAATCTTGATCTTAAAGTTTTATTAACACAAATAATTTCTGTCAATTTTATCCAAAGCCACATTATATTTTATTAAATGTTCTATTTATGAGAATGAAAAGTTTTCTCACTGTTCTTCTAACATGCTTTGCAGATGCTTATAACCTCATGCTTCTTATTCCTAACCCTAGTGTGTTATTCACTCAGTCATGTCCAACTCTTTGAGATTCCATGGATGGTAGCTTGCCAGGTTTATCTGTCATTGGAATTCTCCAGGCAAGAATACCGGAATGGATTGCCATTTTCTTCGCCAAGGGATCTTCCCAACCCAGGGATCAAACCCAAGTCTCCAGAATTGCAGGCGGATCGTTTACCATCTGAGCCACCAGGGAAGCCCCATTCCTAACCTTAACCTCTCCTTAAGATATATACTATGAAACATGGAAGCTCCTGAATCTCTTCCAGGTCATAGTAATCCATTTTCTTGAACTCTTTGCATTACGTTGTATTTCACTGCTTGAAATTTTAGCCAATTTCCCCACCCCACCCCCCAAATTACTGTAAGTTGTTAGCACAAGAGCAATTATTTTTCTCTTATATGTATGTAATTAACATGTGTTCAGTCTTGTCTGACTCTTTGCAACCCCATGGACTGTAGCCTGCCAGGCTCCTCTATCCAGGGGATTTCCCAGACTAGAATACTGGAGTGGGTTGTTATTTCTTCTCCAGGGGATCTTGTAGATTCAGTGATTGAACCCATGTTTCCTGTGTCTCCTGTGTTGAAGACAGATTCTTTATCTTCTGAGCCATCAGGGAAGCTCCATAGTACTTTGACTATTATAATTTGTCAAAATTGTATAGAAAAAGGTACCAATAAAATTAGGCTGCCTTTGTAACTTGGAACATAAAATTTAATTAAGGTTTCTAGTAAACAAAATGGAAATGGAGAACTGTTGCTATCATGCTCTCATTATCTAATAAAAGGAAGTAAGTGAACTCATAAGGAAAGGGAAAACACACTCTTCAGTGCAGTTCAGTTCAGTTCAGTCGCTCAGTCGTGTCGGACTCTGCGACCCCATGAATCACAGCACGCCAGGCCTCCCTGTCCATCCCCAACTCCCGGAGTTCACTCAAACTCACGTCCATCGAGTCAGTGATACCATCCAACCATCTCATCCTCTGTCTTCCCCTTCTCCTCCTGCCCCCAATCCCTCCCAGCATCAGAGTCATTTTACTGGCTCTAAATGTAAAAAGAAATTCATTATGTAAATGTTTTTCTTCAAACAACGTAATAGACATGCTTTAATAGCAGTATAACAAAATATTGGACTGATTTTTCATTTACTCATTTCTTATGTTTATCCACAATAAAAACAATAAACATAATGCAGAATCAAATTTCTATGAGGGAATCTTTGTGAGATTAAAATTATATTACAGTATAGGTTTCAAGAGCTCTAGCTATGAGAGGAAAAAAAAAATAAACTTTGAATTATTTTATATTCCTGAAAGGGTAAAACTGTAGGTAGAATAGGATTGAAATGCTAGAAAGGTAGGCTTGGTAAATGAAAAAGTTATTTGGATTTAACTATGGAGGAAAAAATCAAAAGACTGCAATATGGAAGACACATGATTAGATTTGTGTTTTAGAAAGATAATTCAGTTATTTGTACCATCACTTCAAGTTGCATATGATTATCCTATTGAAATAACCACATTGATATATTTCAGAGACTTCTTTAGATGCTATGCTTGACTTAAAAATTTAAAATTTGTGAGCATTGATTAGGAATTGATTATATTACGTGCTGTAAATATATATTAAGAAACACTCTATGGTAGAGCAAAATAAAGTAGAGTCATGTTCACAGGTACAGAACGATCTAAAAAGTTGCTAATTAAAGAAAGAGGTTCAGTCTAATATTTTTTGCTTCAGAATATAGAATTATGGAAGCAGTTTCTTTCACACACTGAAAGAAAAGCTAGACTAACTTTTTCAATGCTTTTAACTCCTTGGAAATCTGAACTTACAGAATAATGAACTGACCCAAAATCTAGACGGAGATGGTGCCTGCAGAGAGAGAGAAGAAAGACAGAGCTCAGACGAGCTGAGCATTTAAAATCTGACACACAGGTGAAGACTGAGTGTGAGCAGGTAGAGAGTATGTAGCCTCCAATGTTGCAGAAAAGTGGGAGAATTCATTAACTTATTGACAGCTTTCTCTACAAACCCTCTAAAGACACTAACAATCTTGGAAAGAGCTCAGCAATCTTCACTGTGGTTCAGTGCAGACTTGTAAGGGAGACCAGCAGTCCTTGAAGAGGGCGAAAAACTCCATCAGGAATTTTCTCCCATTCTACACTAAAGAGCAACCTATTCCACTATTATTGCTGGAAAAATCCCATGCACAGAGAAACCTGGCAGGCTCCAGTTCCTGGGGTCGCAAAAAGTTGACACGACTGTGTGACTAAAGACTCACACTATACAGCAGAAACCTGAATGTGTGCGAAATTGGTAACTGGGGGTACTCCCCTTAGGGCACTTGTGAAAACTCCATGCAGATAGGTGAAGGGATCAGGAGGGAAAGAGAAACAGAAAACACTTTTGAAAATTGCCAAGCACTATTGAAATTAAAGTATCTTTTATTTAATTTAAAAAAAAATGTTTAAAGACAAGGAAGCAAACACACATGAAAAGCAGCTACTCCTAAGGAGGAGTATGAGTATACATTATGCCCAGAACCAGTGAGACTAAGCAGTACAGACCTCCTGGAAAGTAGGTTGGCAGGCTCTCACAGGGGATTTTATGTGACAAATGCAATTCATTTCTACATATAAGGCTATTCTGGTTTTTCATTTCATTTTTAAAGAGTTGTGGTTGTGTTCTTTTGTTTTTGAAAGAATTGGTTCATTTCCCTTGGTATACCTTTGATGTCTGCAGAGTCTGAGTAATAGTGAATCTTTCATTTCTCATTTTGCTAATTTGGGTCATATTTTTCCAATTTTGCTGGATGTTCATCTGTTTTAGTAATTTTTTTCCAAGAACCAGTTTTAGGTTTCTTTGATTTTCTTTATTGTTTCTTTCTTTTCAATTTATTTCTGTTCTCATCTTTATTATTTCCTTCATTCTGCATACTCAGATTTATTTTACTTTTGTTTACTAGTTTTGTAAGGGGGAAGCTAAGATTATTGGTTTGAGACCTTTCTTCTTTTCTAATATAGGCACTTATTAGAGATTTTCCCTTAAGCATTGCTTTAACTGATTACCACAGATTTTGATATTATAGTTTTAATTTCCTTCACCTCAAGCATTAGTCACTCAATCGTGTCTGACTCTTAGTAACCTTATGGACGGTAGCCCTCCAGGCTCCTCTGTTCATGGGATTCTCCAGGCAAGAATACCAGAGTGGGTTGCCTTTCCCTTCACCTCAAAATATTTTCTAATTATTCACAATGATTTATGTGACTCAAGAGGCAGATGAGCCCCTCCAAGGTAAAGCAATAGGGTATTCATTCTCTATTGACTAAAACTCCAAAACAGAATAATAGCAGGGCAGTAAAGGGAGGAGGCTCGACCCTGCACAGATCATATATTTCTTATTTCTAAAGTCAGGAGTCCTCCCTGACCACAAAAATACAGAAAAGACTCCTTGGAGGCCAATGGGGGGTCATGTCAAGGGATATTCTAACCAGATGCCTTTCTGATAGAGTCCATCTTGGCTCAGAGATGTGTGAACACACATGGGAGGATCCTGAGATATATCAAATATGGATTGTGAACCAGGCAGATCTTAATGACTGGCCAAAGGAAATCCAGAAGAAATGCCTTATAAAAGTAATTCAAACTGCCAAAAGGGTACAACTCAGTGACTGCCTCTGAGGCTGCCTATGTGTCTATCCACATGTACTGTACTCTTTTCCTCCTAATAAATACTTTACTTGCTCCATTACTTTCTGTGTTTGTGGAAATTTTTTTTTCTGCAAAGCTGAAGGGCCAGGGCCCTTTTCACTGACCACTGGTCTAATGGCTAGGATCTGGTGCTCTCATTGCCATGATCCAACTTAGTCTCTGGTTGGGAACCCAGGTCCTGCTCCATTGCAGGCTGAGGCCACCTGAAATCATATGAATTACATAGAAACTTGCAGTGTTTTTCCAAAATGCTTGGTAGATTTTCCTATCATCTTCTGTTAATTTCATTAAGGTCAAAGAATATCACTCTATGATTTAATTTTTTTAGAAATTTTTGGGTTAGGATTATGATGCAAAACACAGTGTATCTTGGTGAATATTCCCCACCCAATTGAAAATACAGTGTATTTTGCTGTTGTAGGAGGAAGAGTTTTATACATATCATATCCCTTTGGTTGATGGTGTTATATTCTATAATCTTGCTGATTTTCTGTCTGGTATTTCTACATATTACTTTAAAAGGACCATTATAGACTCCATCTATAATTATGGGTTTTTCTATTTGTCCTTTCAGTTCTGTGAGTTTTTCCATCTTATATTATGAAGCTCCTTTATTAGCTAACTATACATTTAGTATTGCTATATCTTCCTGATGAATTTATTCCTTTAGTGTGTCTTTATCTTTATTAATATTCTTTTTTCTTGTTTATTTTGTTGTTATTTATTGATATAAATATAATCACTGCTTTCTTCTGATTAGCATTAATGTGGTTGAGCCATTCTTTTCCACATATCTTTTGAGCTATTTAAACATATCTTATTATTCCATTTTAATTCTTCTATTATCTTTTAAGTCTTTCAGTTTTTATATTTTTGATGTTGCAGATATTATAATATACATAATTAACTTTTGCATCTTACTTACAATTGATATATTATCACATCAAGTAGCAATTTTACATTAGGAAGGTTCTATCACCTTCCCATTCGTATTGTAGTTGTCTCATATACATCTATATCCATATCTATCTAGCTAGCTAACAAGCTATTGAAAATTCAATTGGATTGCGATTTTAATAGTCATATAGAATTAAATGACTCAAAAGTAGAAAAGTTTTTCTTAAAAGTTCAGTTCAGTCACTCAGTCGTGTCCAGCTCTGTGCGACCCCATGCACTGCAGCATGCCGGGCTTCCCTATGCATCACCAATTCCCGGAGCTTGCTCAAACTCATGTCCGTTGAGTCAGAGATACCTTCCAACCATCTCATCCTCTGTCATCCCCTTCTCCTCCCGCCTTCAATCTTTCCCAGAATCAGGGTATTTTCCAATGAGTCAGTTCTTTGCATCAGGTGGCCAAAGTATTGGAGTTTCAGCTTCAGCATCAGTTCTTCCAATGAACGCCCGGGACTGATCTCCTTTAGGATGGACTGGTTGAACCTCCTTGCAGTCCAAGAGATTCTCAAGAGTCTTCTCCAACACCACAGGTTATAAGCAGCAATTCTTTGGTGCTCAGCATTCTTTATGGTTCAACTCTCACATTCATACATGACTACTGGAAAAACCGTAGCTTTGACTAGATGGACATTTGTTGGCTAAGTAATGTCTCTGATTTTCAATATGCTGTCTAGCTTGGTCATAGCTTTTCTTCCAAGGAGCAAGCGTCTTTGAATTTTGTCGCTGCAGTCACCTTGTGCAGTGATTTTGCAGCCCCCCAAAATAAAGTCTTTCACTGTTTCCCTTGTTTCTCCATCTATTTGCCATGAAGTGATGGGATCAGATGCCATGATCTTAGTTTTCTGAATGTTGATTTTTAAGCCAACTTATTCACTCTCTTCTTTCACTTCATCAAGAGGCTCTTTAGTTCTTCACTTTCTGCCATAAGGATGGTGTCTTCTGTGTATATGAGGTTATTGATATTTCTCCAGGTATTCTTGATTCCAACGTGTGCTTCATCCAGCCTGGAATTTTGCATGATGTACGTACTCTGCATATAAGTTAAATAATCAGGGTGACAATATAAACCTTGATGTACTCCTTTCCAGATTGGGAACCAGTGTGTCGTTCCATGTCTGGTTCTAACTGTTGCTTCTTGACCTGCATACAGATTTCTCAGGAGGCAGGTCAGATGGTTTGGTATGCACATCTCTTTAAGAGTTTTCCACAGGTTGTTGTGATCCACACAGTCACATGCTTCAGTGTAATCAATAAAGAAGAAGTAGATGTTTTTCTGGAACTCTCTTGCTTTTTCGATGATCCAACAGATGTTGCCAATTTGATCTCTAGTTCCTCTGTCTTTTCTGAATCCAGCTTGTACACCTGGAATTCCATGGTTCATGTACTGTTGAAACCTGGCTTGGAGAATTTTGAGCATAACTTTGCTAACATGTGAGATAAGTGCAATTGTGCAGTAGTTTGAACATTCTTTTGCATTGTCTTTCTTTGGAATTGGGATGAAAACTGACCGTTTCTAGTCCTGTGGCCACTACTGAGTTTTCCAAATTTGCTGGCATATTGAGTGCAACACTTTCACAGCATCATCTTTTAGGATTTGAAATAGCTCAACTGGAATTCCATCACCTCCACTAACTTAAGGCCCACATGACTTCACATTCCAGGATGTGTGGTTCTAGGTGAGTGATCACACTGTCATGATTATCTGGGTCATGAAGATTTTTTTTTTCTTTCTTTTTTATAGTTCTTCTGTGCATTCTTGCCACCTCTTCTTAATGTCTTCTGCTTCTGTTAGGTCCATACCATTTCTGTCCTTTATTGTGCCCATCTTTGCATGAAATGCTCCCTTGGTATCTCTAATTTTCTTGAAGAGATTTCTAGTCTTTCCCATTCTGTTGTTTTCCTCTATTTTTTGCTTTGATCACTGAGGAAGGCTTTCAGTAATCTCTCCTTATTATTCTTTGGAACTCTGCATTCAAATGGGTATATCTTTCCTTTTCACCTTTGCCTTTAGCTTCTCTTCTTTTCTCAGCTATTTGTAAGGCCTCCTCAGACAGCCATTTTGCCTTTTTGCATTTATTTTTGTTAGGGATGGTCTTGATCACTGCTTCCTGTACAATGTCATGAACTTCAGCCACTCTGTCTACCAGATATAATATCTTGAATCTATTTGTCACTTCCGCTGTATAATTGCAAGGGATTTGATTTAAGTCATGCATACCTACAGTATGTTTTTATTATACATATCTTGAAACTGCTGACAAAATATATAGTCACCACCTGAAACTAGACTGTTATGGGAGATAGCATCTCAGTAGATCTGAGAAAATTGCTCCAAGGAGGTGGGAGGGGCTCAGGCTATATACAGTTTTATAACAAAGGGAACAGGTAATCTGAACATCAAAGATCAGGTATCAAGGTAAGGAATTTAGAGTTCTATTTATGGGGAGAGGCAAGCCTCTGGGTTCATTGAATTCATTCCTTCATATGCACCTCTGCTGCTGCTGCTGCTGCTGCTGCTGCTGCTAAGTTGCTTCAGTCATGTTGGACTCCTAGCGACCTCATGGACTGCAGCCTACCAGGCTCCTCTGTCCATGGGATTTTCCAGGCAAGAGTACTGGAGTGGGGTGCCATAGCACCTCTGCTATCTGGGGCCAATTCTGTTTCCCTGTTCACCTTGCTTCTTTCATTCCTGGAAACTCTTCATCAATTATTGTGGGGGGGGTGGGGTGAGGGGGGATGGGGTGATGGGGGTGGCATCATCTCTGGATGACAGTTTTGGGAGATCTCATTCATATTTAGAGGCCAGAAATTGATGATGACTGAAATTAAAAAATGCTTACTCCTTGGAAGAAAAGTTATGACCAACCTAGACAGCATATTAAAAAGCAGAGACATTACATTGCCAACAAAGGTCCATCTAGTCAAGGCTATGGTTTTTCCTGTGGTCATGTATGGATTTGAGAGTTGGACTGTAAAGAAAGCTGAGCACCGAAGAATTGATGCTTTTGAACTGTGGTGTTGGAGAAGACTCTTGAGAGTCCCTTGGACTTCAAGGAGATCTAACCAGTCCATCCTAAAGGATATCAGTCCTGGGTGTTCATTGGAAAGACTGACGCTGAGGCTGAAACTCCAATACTTTGGCCACCTGATGTAAAGAGTTGACTCACTGGAAAAGACCCTGATGCTGGGAGGGATTGGGGACAGGAAGAGAAGGGGACAACAGAGGATGAGATGGGTGGATGGCATCACCGACTCAATGGACACGAGTTTGGGTAAACTCCGGGAGTTGGTGATGGACAGGGAGGCCTGGCCTGCTGTGATTCATGGGGTCACAAAGAGTCGGACACGACTGAGTGACTGAACTGAACTAAACTGAACTGTGACATTTTTTGTTTACTGATATGGCAGGAGATACTCTCATTTCACAATATCTCTGTTGTTATTCTTTATTTTTCATATTCTAAGTTTTCTTCTCATATAACTATCTTCTGTATGGAAATATTCTTTAATAATTTTTATAGAATTGATATCCTGATAATAACTTCTCTTATTTTTCCTTCATCTAAGAAAAACTTAACCCTATCTCCTGAAGGATATTTTCATTGCATATAGAATTATGAGTTTGAACTTCTTTCAGCAGTTTATTAACACTCTTACTCAAGGAGTTGGTGACGGACAGGGAGGCCTTGCATGCTGTGATTCATGGGGTCACAAAAGTCAGACACGACTGAGCGACTGAACTGAACTGAACACTTCATTTTGGCCTCCATGTTTTCTAATAAGAAATCCACAGTTATTTATTGTTCCCCTATAAATAATGTCTAATTTTTTTTTTTTGCTAACTGCAAAAAAAAATTGTTTTCTTTTTTTTTTCATTTTTTCTGTTATGAGATTCTGATCTTGCTTAAATCCTGTGGAAAAGTTGGCCTGGTTACATGTAAGGTTCAAGTTTCTACCAGCTTTCCAAAAGTTAGCACTTCAGTAGTCATCTTGTTCCCAGTGAATTTAAGTTTCTTGCCTCATCATGAAAGAATTCAGAGACAAGCAGGGAGGTTAATAAAGCAAAGTGAGAATTTATTTAAGGAAGAATACACTCTCATAGGGAGAGTGGGCAAACAGGTGAGGAGCTGGTGCTCTGGGTTTCTTTGGCAAATCAGTTATGAAGGACATACAAATGAAGGGGTGGAATACTCACTGGGGAAGGAGGAGTTTGGGGTATACCTTCCTGAGTCAGGGAGGAATTTTTGTCCTTACTTAGCTTAGATCAGGAGTGTCATGGCTTAGGTGCATGATGAGTACTTTTTACCCACAAGGCTAATTTTATTGTAAGAGGGCACAATGAGCAACAGGTTATATTGGAACACAGGAGATTTCCACCTTTTCCCATGACTGCTTTCAGGACATTCTACTTCCAGGACGTTCATCACACAAAGGGTGTGGTTTCCTGTCAGTCTGGAGGTTCCTGCTTTCCTTTATTATGGACTCCTTCTGTTTATAGGATACTACCTGCCTGCTGTAACAATCTTGTTTTTAAAGACTGTGAAGCATTACACTACTCTGTCCTGCATTTGTCCTACATTTGGTTACAGTGGCCAGACTGTAACCAAGGTAATGGTTTGTCACAAGTTCAGTTGTCACAATATACAGACGTCTTTTTGTGATGTTCTCACATGGTTGTGAGAGCGCAGATATTTTTCTTCCTCTTCTTGCAAATCCACATACACTCATGGTGTAGTTAGGGCTTCAACATATGAATTTTAAGGAGACATAATTTAGCCCATAGCTATGTATAGTTAGATTGTGTATGTTAGTCTCTCAGTTGTGTTTGAATCTTTGTGACACTACAGACTGTAGCCTGTCAGTCCACGGGATTTACCAGGCAAGAATACTGGAGTAGGTTGTCATTTCCTTCTCTACGGAATCTTCCCAATCCAGGAATCGAATCCAGGTCTCTTACATTATGGGCAGACTCTTTACCATCTGAGCCACCAAAGGAGCCCATAGTTAGAGCAATAAATATTGACTTTTTTTTTCCTGGCCTCTTCATCTTTAAAATTTTTAGCAATTACTTGTTTGCTGTTGCTGCTGCTGAGTTGCTTCAGTCATGTCCAACTGTGTGTGACCCCACAGAAGGGGGCAGCTTACCAGGCCCCCCTGTCCCTGGGGTTCTCCAGGCAAGAACACTGGAGTGGGTTGCCATTTCCTTCTCCAATGCATGAAGGTGAAAAGTGAAAGTGAAGTCGTTCAGTCGCGTCTGACTCTTAGCGACCCCACGGACTGCAGCCTACCAGGCTCCTCCATCCTTGAGATTTTTCCAGGCAAGAGTACTGGAGTTGGTTGCCATTGCCTTCTCCAATTACTTGTTTAGTAGTTCTTTGATCACAGTTTCCTGAAACCACTGGATTAGTTTTTGTTCATACCTGCTCTTTCCCACTGTGTTCTTCCTTAGAAAGAGACAAACATTTTCTTACGTAACTGAGATATGTCAGAGTATTAGTTGTTGGTTCTTTCTGGAAAGATGACAGACATTTAGAAAAGTTAAAGCAAAAGACTCCAGCTTTCTGGTTGCATCCTTGACAAGTAAAGCTCCAGAAGTAAAGAGCTTAAAAGTTATAACTCTGAGTTTTACAACAAGAAAACTGAAAAGAAATGACTTTTCTTGACTCAGCAAGAAAACTAGTGCTACTGGGAAAATTGCTACTCTAAAATCTGGAGAGACAGAGACATCAAGAGACATAGGACCTGAGATTAGGTTACCTAGAGCAGAATTCACTGAAGCCATAAACTGATTGGAACACTAATGGTGATTATGCTAAAATGCTGAATACAGAATACTATCAAAATACTTCTAGGAGCCCCATCAGATTCCGATGGTAAGAACCTGAGAAAGATCTTTTCTTGGCTCTGGCAAGGAAATGCAAAGCATAAGCCTTGTGAACTACACTTAGTGCCTTCTCTATGAAAAACCCTATTTTCCACAGCCAAAGACAGTTAGAGCTTATCTCTCCTGGAAAAGGGAATTGCTCTGTGTCTAGCTCCTTTCAGCCTTTCTGTCTTGCCTAAGGAAAGGGAAACACACTTCCACCAGGGATCACATGCTCAAGGAAATAGACTGGAAGTGCTGCAGCCAGGAACTGTGGTGAGGGAAACAAAGCTGGAGACTGGAGAGGCATTTGTGAGGGTCAGACCACAATGCACAGCCCACACCCCTGACCACCACATCAGTGGGGCTCGAGGATTACAATGGATTATGACAGAAAGAGTTGAGTGACAAAGATTCTCCTCTCTCTAGGAGGAGAAACAGCAAGACCACCACCAGGAGACAAAAACGAGGAGATCTGAAGAATGTGAAACTTCTGGCATCTATAGCTACACATAAAATTTCAAATCTGCTTAATGAATGAAATGGAAATATAAAATCCTCCTCAAAAGTTATGATATCCTCGTATATGTGTGTGCTAAGTCACTTCAGTTGTGTCTGACACTTTGCAACCCTATGGACCTCTTCTTCTCATGGGATTCTCCAGGCAAGAATACTGGAGAAAAGTTGCCATGCCATCCTCCAAGGAATCTTTCTGACCCAAGTATAGAACCTGTGTCGTCTCTTTTGTGTTCTGCATCGGCAAGTAGATTCTTTCCCAGTAGCACCATCTGGGAAGCCCATCCTTATATATGGTTCTTACTATATCTAGAAACGGGTTTCCCAGGGGCTGCCACTAGTAAAAGAAAAAGAAAAAAAAAAAAAAAAACCGACTGCAAATGCAGGAGACACAGGAGATGAAGGCTTGATCCCTGAATCTGGAAGATCAGCAGATGTGGGTTCAATCCCTGGGTCAGGAAGATCCCTTGGAGTAAAAAAAGGCACCCCACTCCAGTATTCTTCCTGGGAGAACCCCATGGACAGAGGATCCTAGCAGGCTACTGTCAGACAGGACTGAGCATCTGAGCACCATATTAAGAGTTAAAGTCTGCAGACAATTTCAATTGTTTCTATACCTAATTTGTTTATATCATTGAGTACCTGGTCTCTAAATTGTGGCTTTTCAATTGACATTTGAGGCAGGTAGATTCTTAGTTGTGAGGTGTTTTCCTGAAGACTGCATGCTTTCAGCAGACAGGGTTTAATCCCAATCAAACCCACAAGTCATTGTGAAACCAAAATTATCCCTTCATTAATTTTTTATATACTCTTTGGAAGGAATATAGTGCTCAGATGCTCAGTCCTGTCTGACTGTATCCTGCTAGGATCCTCTGTTTGTGGGGATCTCCCAGGAAGAATACTTGAGTGGGGTGCCATTTCCTACTACAGGGGATCTTGCTGATCCAGGGATTCTTAAAGAGATGGAAATATCAGACCACCTGACCTGCCTCTTGAGAAATATGTATGCAGATCAAGAAGCAACAGTTAGAAATGGACATGAAACAACAGACTGGTTCCAAGTTGAGAAAGGAGTATGTCAAGGCTGTATTTTATCACCCTACATACTTAACTTATATGCAGAATACATAATGAGAAATGCCAGGCTGAATGAAGCACAAGCTGGAATCAAGATTGCAGGGGGAAATATCAATAACCTCAGATATGCAGATGACACCACACGCAGAAAGTGAAGAAAAACTAAACAGCCTCTTGATGAAAGTGAAAAAGTTGGCTTAAAACTCGACATTCAGAAAACCAAGATCATGGCATCTGGTTCCATCACTTCATGGCAAATAGATGAGGAAACAATGGAAACAGGGACAAACTTTATTTTGGGGGGCTCCAAAATCACTGCAGGTGATGATTGCAGCCATAAAATTAAAAGATACTTGTCCCTTGGGAGAAAAGCTATGACCAAGCTAGACAGTGTATTAAAAAGCAAAGACATTATTTTGCCAACAAATGTCCATCTAGTCAAAGCTATGGTTTTTCCAGTGGTCATGTATGGATGTAAAAGTTGAACCATAAAGAATGCTGAGCACCAAATAATTGATGCTTATAAACTGTAGCATTGGAGAAGACTGTTTTGAGAGTCCCTTGGACTGCAAAGAGATCCAACCAGTCCATCCTAAAGGAAATCAGTCCTGAATATTCATTGGAAAGACTGATGCTGAGGCTGAAACTCCAATACTTTGGCCACCTAATGCAAAGAACTGACTCATTTGAAATGACCCTGATGCTGAGAAAGATTGGAGGCAGGAGGAGAAGGGGATGACAGAGGATGAGATGGTTGGATAGGATTATCACCAACTCAAGGGATATGAGTTTGAGTAGGTTCTGGGAGTTGGTGATGGACAGGGAAGCCTGGCGTGCTACGGTCTTTGGGGTAGCAAAGAGTTGAACATGACTGAGTGACAGAACTGAACTTAAAAGGAAATATTTCTTGAGTTGAAACACACTAATAGATAATGTATTAGATCTAGTTCTAAAATTAAGATATAATAATAGTTCAAACAGCATTTTGCACTCTGAGCAAAATCAAACCTCTGTGATTTCATCACCAATAAGTTGTTTTTATATGAAAGAATGTCATTCAATTATATTCTCATTTTTGAATGTATGGGAATATCTTTGCTTATGTCACTCAAAGCCAATTATATCTGAATAATGAACAATTTGGAAATCACTAGCTGTTTTTTCTTTCTTCTGGCCAGCACTGATCAATCTACTTCTGATAACCATGTAGGCTATTTAGAAGATAGAGAAATTATGATGTAGATTAGTGACGACTAATATTTCAAATATCTTAAGAAGAAATAATGAGGTTACCAAGGTTAATTTGTACTAATTTGCACTTAGTAAATTACCAAAGAGTAAATTATATTACCAAAATAAACATAATTGCCTTATCTCTATTAGTAGAGATAATAACTCTCTAAATTAGACATTGTCATGAACTACTTAATCTTAACCATAAATCCTTAATAATTTTATATTATTTCTTTGAAAATAATGCCGTATTATAGTGACATCTTTGTGTATATATGCATATGTAAAGTATTGACAGTATTCACTTTCTGAACTCTTATCATGTGGAAATCTTTTTATTTATGCCATTTTAATACTGGTGAGGACTAGCAGTGAAGCGGAGAAGGCAGTGGCACCCCACTCCAGTACTCTTGCCTGGAAAATCCCATGGATGGAGGAGCCTGTGGGCTGCCATCTATGGGGGTCGAACAGAGTCGGACACAACAAGAAGCAACTTAGCAGCAGCAGCAGTGAAGATTCTCTGAATATCTTCTAAGGTTTATATCTGGGTTCAAATGAGAGGAGCTATCCCATAAAGAATATTAAAATATGTGTGTGTGCTCAGTCGCTCAGTCATATCCAACTCTTTGTGACCCCATGCTCTGTAGCCCGCCAGGGCCCACTGACCATGGGATTTCCCAGGCTAGAATACTGGAGTGGGTTGACATTTCCCTCTCCAGATATTTTATCTTGGTTCAAATATTTTTATTGGCAGATTACTAAAACTTAGTGTTCATTCTTCATTTCACAAATATATATTGAAGGCCTATTATATATGCAAAGGACCCTGCTTTTAGAATTACTGAGAGAACGTTGTGAACCAAATATACATGATGTAAGCCTTACTGAACATACTAATGTCTGGTGACAGACAATGAAACATACAATTTTAACGTGAATATCATTATATTGTCTGGTTTTCAGGTTTCTATGAGAGCACATAGAAGATCAGGAAAAAAAGCAAGTGAAAAAACAGAAAGACAGAATATAAAAGAGACTGAAAGCTATTTCCTAAGTCTGTGATGTTAAATGAAAGTGGGTGGGTAGTGAAAGATGAAGCTAGAGAGAAAATCAAATTCTAAACATGAAGTAGCACTCAGTATCTACAGAGGAGTTTGTTCCTCACAGTTTCAGAAAAGTAAAAAGTCATTGAAGAACTTTAAAAAGAAAAAAAAAAAAAAGAAAGAAATATTTATTTGGCCAAGCAGCATGTGGGATCTTAATGTTTTGACCAAGGACCAAATCCATGCCCCCTGCACTGGAAGCATGGAGTTTTAATCACTGGACCATCAGGGAATTCCCTGAAGGAGTTAAGTTAAAGAAAGGACATGCCCCTTTAGATTTAGATTTCTATAACTTTAGAAAGAGTCCTCTGGATATAGTGCACAAAACTTTATAAGGAAAAAAATCCATTACATGTTTCTCATCTTATTAGAGTATTAAATATATGGTTGCAACTATGCTGTTTTAATCTAGTAATATGTTGCTGCTGAGTCACTTCAGTCGTGTCCGACTCTGTGTGACCCCATAGACGGCAGCCCACCAGGCTCTCACATCCCTGGGATTCTCCGGGCAAGAAGACTGGAGTGGGTTGCCATTTCCTTCTCCAATGCATGAAAGTGAAAAGTGAAAGTGAAGTCGCTCAGTTATGTCCGACCCTCAGCAACCCCATGGACTGCAGCCTTCCAGGCTCCTCCATCCATGGGATTTTCCAGGCCAGAGTACTGGAGTGGGATGCCATTGCCTTCTCCAAGTAATATGTTATATACTGCTAAATTCACAAAACTTTACATAGTAGAGTATTTTAAATGCTATGTTTCCTTGATATACTTTTCTATTCTCCCATCTCCTTTCCTTTTATAAAGGCAATTATCTTCCTTGTGCTTTATTGTATATCTGTTTGACTGAAGAAATCGTGTGAGGAAAGGCTCAGTCAAATAACCTTAAATGTTTTCATTTTCTGGTGACAAGTTTGAACCATTGCCATCATCAGTTCAGTTACTTAGTCGTGTCCGAGTCTTTGAAACCCCATGGACTGTAGCACACCAGGATTCCCTGTCCATCACCAACTCCTGGAGCTTGCTCAAATTCATGTCCATCTCATCCTCTGTTGCTCGCTTCTGCTCCTGCCTTCAATCTTTCCCAGCATCAGGGGCTTTTCTAATGAGTCAGTTCTTCGCTTCAGGTGGCCAATGTATTGGAGCTTCAACTTCAGCATCAGCCCTTGCAATGAATATTCAGGACTGATTCCCTTTAGGATTGACTAATTTGATCTCCTTGCTGTCTAAGGGACACTCAAGAGTCTTTTCCAACACCAAAGATCATTGCCATCATAAATAATTGTTAAATCAAACAAGGCTGGTTGACCACAAATCCTTGGCTACCATAACTGGAACATGGAAGAGAAGCTGTCTCAGTGTGGGTCAAGCAAACTCTCTCCCATACAGCATTTAAGCTTCTAATCTTAATGTTTAAGGTATGTACCTGAGGTCATATTGTAACAGGGAAGAGTCAATTTTGACTCCTCCATGCTAGATCTGTTCCTTTGGCCACTTTCATTAGTTATTATAATCACACATAATGCTTTGCTTCAGAGGGAATGGCAACCCATTCCAGTATTCTTGCCTAGAGAATCCCCATGGACAGAAGAGCCTGAAGGGCTATAGTTCATGGGGTCACAGAGAGTCAAACACAAATGAGCTATTAAGCAGAGCACAGCACAGGGAACACTGCCCCTCTACTTGACTTTTAAGCTAAAGTGCCTTTGTTCAGATCCCTGTCCACCTGTAGCTGGCAAGAAGGAAGAAATGAACACATCCCCCTACCTCAGGCTTATCATTCTAGGAGATACTTGTAGGATTAAATAGACTTTTTAACTTTGTTTCCTCACCTCTCCCATCTCTGATCCATAAAAGAACCTGGCACCCAGACCCCGACAAGATGGTTATTTTGAGACTTTGGTCTGTCATCTTCTCAGTAAGCTGGCTTTCTGAATAAAGTCATATTCTTTTCCTCAACACCTCATCTCTTGGATTTATTGGCCTATTATACAGCGAGCAGAGCAAGCTTGGACTTGGAAACAATATGATTGGTAGAAGATGAATATTCTTCAAAGGTATTATATTAATGTTTTTGGAATAGTGTATAATTATGATCTTCTTAGGACAGGTTTGTCAACGCTTCCTTGGATTTTGTATGACACCAAGTCTCCTTAAAATAAACACATTTCCCTTGATCTAGTTTGATTGTATTTTCTTCTTAGAAGCAAAATGATACACTTTTTATATTATCACAATAATTATTTGACAAAGAACTTAATGTCTGCTAGTATTAAAATATCTACACTGCTATATTTAAAATGGATAACCAACAAAGACCTATTGTATAGCACATGGAGCTCTGTTCAATGTTATGTTACAGCCTGGGTGAGAGGGGCATTGGACGAGAATGGATACATGTATATACATGGCTGAGTCTCTTTGCTGTTCACCTGACACTATCACAACATTATTAATTCGCTATACCCCAATAAAAACACTTTTGGTGTTAAAAAGAAAAAGAATGTCTAGCACATTGGTATATCTTTATACAGGCAAAAATATTGTTTGTGACCAATCAACATTTTTTAACATATATCTGTTAGATTTAGATGATTTCACCTCTATAAAGCAGAAAATCCTAATTCATCAACTTTCAGAATTCAGGGAAAAGAAGTGTCATATTACTAGAAGCTCCAAGATAAGATGCTAGATAATTTACCGGCTCAGTGACATTGCTAATGCTAAAAATCTACATCTTTCTTTCTATGTCTTCAGTCCTCAAACTATCAATTATATCTGTGTGTTGTTCCAATAACATTACAATATTATGATCATCTCAGCCTCCCACAATAATATCACATTTCTAGGATACATGAAACCACTTACAAATACCTGTATTTAAAGAGATAACTTAGAACTTAAGATAAAAATAGAATCTTGGAGAAAGAAGCATCTTTGAGATCATCAAATATAGCATTCTCATGTAGAGATCTGAAAATGTATCTCCCACATTTTTACTTATATTAATGGCTCTCTCATCAATAAATTCTTGTATACATAGACAAGAAGTATGAAAAGGGATTAGCTAGAATTAACTTCAAGGAATAATAAGGTAAATTGTGCACTGAAAAATTTATCCTCCAAGATACTGAGACATAAGTGGTGATTTTGTGCCATGGTGATGAGGAAGATAGGGGGTTAGTTGAGGAAAGTGACAAATATATATTAGTCAGCTCGATACTTCCAATTTGCAGTTGGTACTATGCTGTTTTTATCCTCTCTATATATTCATTTCCAGGTATGAGATGTCAAATTCATGGAGAAGTATTCTCAGGCCTCTGGAAGCATGTTTCATTCAGAATTCAGAATGCACATGAAGTTTGGGGATTGAACATGAAGACTTGATTCCTATTTGTAGAAAGTTTGTAATAAAACTGGGGATACAGAACTAATACAAGTTATTATAAAAAATGACAGTCAAACTAAGTGCTATAGAATTATTATATTCCAAATGAACCCCACAATGTTTTAAAATTTAAAAGGTCAATTTAGAGATACAGGCTATACTGCCAGTCACTTCATTTCAGCATTGATATCTCAAACTAAGTGATATTCCCCGCCACCCCCATTTTACATACTGGGTTTCCACCAAAGATTGCATCTGAAGAAAAAGAGACAGTCAAAGAAATTTTGTAAAGAATTAGAAAGTCATGGAGAAGTGGCACTTAAAGCAGCACATAGAAAGTTTGGAAATGTAAACGTTATATTTCATTTTTCTACCTTTTCTTCACAACACCAATGTAATATAAGATTATATATATAAAGTAAATACACAATATGTCAAAAATATGTGTGTGTGTATATATATATATGTCTATGTATAAGTATACTTCATCATAAGCAGAAAACATCAGTAGTGAAACACCATTAGTAGAAAAACAAACTTGGCTTTTATATTAATGACAACAATGCCTTCATCAAAATAGCAAATATCTTTCATGTTATACTTTAAGCTTTTAAGAAGTTGAGTTTACACATATGTAGCTTCTTTCTCTCTTTTTTAATATTCAAAGTTCCCTTTGGTAGTTTCTTCTTTATACAAATCAAATGAATTATATATGCACATAAGATAAAAGAAATTTTCAGTCAAGATTCTTTCTTTTTCAGCTATCTTCTCTGTTTGACCACAATAAGAGTAATAAAATCAATTTTGTGAGGAATTTCAAAGCTGAGGTAGCCAATATAATATCCTCTCTCAGATCAATAGAAGCTATCCCTCTCTTGTTCTCATTTCCTATTCCACTTTGTTCCTCTTGTCTATTGCTGAGCTGAATCTTAAGTGTTAATTTGGAAATCTGCTTTTCATTGTTGAGCATTCTGATGGAAGAGAAGTTAACACTGGGGAGAGAAAAACCTTCTCCACTGAATGCAGAAAGTCACCTTATTGCCATTAATACTATGAATAGTTTTTCTGAAATTATTATTCTAAAATAGTATTTTATGGAATTGATTTCTTAAAAAATTGACTTTATTTTCTAGAGTAATTTTAGAATCATAGCAAAACTGAGGGGAAGGTACAGGGATTTCCCACGTACCCAAGCTCCCACCTATGCATTGCCTCTCCCATTATGAACAACCCCCATTAGAGTGTGGTACATCTGTTACAATGGGTGAACCTACACTGAAAAATCATTATCATTCAAAGTGCATAGTTTACATTGTGGTTGGTGTTGTGTATTCTATGGGTTTGGAAAAATGTGTAATGAGAAGTATCCATCATTATAATATCACACAGAGTATTTTCACTGCCCTAAAAGTCCTCTGTGCATCACCTACTCTTCTACCCCTCTCCCTGAATCCTGGTAACCACTGACCTTTTGCTATCTCTATGGCTTTGTTTTTTCTAGAATGCCATACGATTGGAATTATACACTATGTAGACTTTTCAGATCATTTCTTTTTCTTTTTTCAATAGTAACATGCATTTCAGGATCTTCCATGACTTTTCATGGCTTGATAAATTTTATAGTTCTAAAAATATTCCACTATCCAGACGTACCACATTTTATATATCTATTCACCTACTCAAGGACACTCTTGAGAGTCCCTTGGACTGCAAGGAGATCTATCAAGTCTATTCTAAAGGAGATCAGTCTTGGGTGTTCCTTGGAAGGAATGATGCTAAAGCTGAAACTCCAGTACTTTGGCCACCTCATACGAAGAGTTGACTCATTGGAAAAGACTCTGATGCTGGGAGGGATTGGGGGCAGGAGGAGAAGGGGACGACAGAGGATGAGATGGCTAGATGGCATCACCGACTCGATGGACGTGGGTTTGGGTGAACTCCGGGAGTTGGTGATGGACAGGGAGTCCTGGCGTGCTGTGATTCATGGGGTCACAAAGAGTCAGACATGACTGAGCTACTGAACTGAACCGAACTAAGGACATCTTAGCTGTTTCCAAGTTTTGGCAATTATAAAGTTGACATAAACATCATGTGCATGTTTTTGTGTGGACATAAGTTTTCAACTCCTTTGGGTGAATACCAAGGACTGTCATTGCTGGAATTGTATGATAAGAGTATGTATTGTTTTGTAAGAAACCACTAAAATGTTTTCCAGAATGGCTGTAACATTTTACATTCCTGCCAGCAGCACGGGCGAGAATATGTTACTCTACCATCTGGCTAGCATTTGGTGTTGCAGTGTTCCAGATTTTGGCCAAGGATGGCTAGTGTTTAGTAATACTTCATCGTTGCTTTAATTTGCATTTCCTTGATTGAAATATAAAGTAAGGATTTTTTCATATGCTTATTTGCCATCTGTGTATCTTCTTTCCTGACATGTCTGTTAAGGCCTTTGGTTCATCTTTTTTTTTTTTTTTAATTAGCTTTTTAGTTTTCTTATTGTTGATTTTTAAAAGTTCTTTGTATATTTTGCAGGACTGTTCTTTATCATATATGTCTTTTATAAATATCTTCTCCAAGTCTGTAGCTTGTTTTCTCATTATCTTGACATTGTTTTGCAGAGTATATGTTGTTAGTTTTAATTAAGCTAACATCAGAAGTTTTGCAGTTTTGTAGTCTTTAGATCTGTTATCCATTTCAAGTTAATTGTGAAAGTGTAAAATCTATGTCTAGATTTTTTTTTTCTTTTTTGCATGTGGATATCCAGTTGTTTCAGTTCCATTTTTCGAAAAAAACTATTTTGGCTCCATTTTTCTTTTGTGTTTGTTCATTTGTCAAAGATCAGAATTCCTAGTTCTTTTCCTAGAGGGATTATATTCAAAACCAAGATGTCTCAGGTCTGGGTATGTTCATTGCTACTGGGTTGTCAAGACCACTGGGAATACATACCTAGGAATATTCGTATATATGTATATACATATATATACATATGTATATACATGTATGAATATACACATCATTCTTTCTTGAATTATTTCTCTATACCTCTAGTTCTGAATCTATTTATACATATATATAATATATAATATATGTGTATAGGCATATTTTTTTCCATACTGATGTTTCCAATGCTAATCTCTTACCTCAGGTTTCATTTTAGCCTCTACTTCTTATTTATCTATAACTTCCCTCTCTGACAGTAACATGTTTAGCTCCCACCTTCTACCACCCATTAGCTTGTTAGTTCATTCTCAGTATACCTCTAAAGCACGTTCAGAATTGCAAACTCAAATCCCTGTGAGAAATTTATCAGTTAAACTACAGTGCTTTGTGCCATTCCTTTTGTCTTTACTTTTAAAATTTCCCTCCAAAGCACTGTTGTCGAAAGTTACCTAGATCAACTCCTTTTTCTTCCCCACTGGTTTACAGCTTATTGCATGAACAACTTCATCTATCACAAAGCATTTTCTTTAATTATGAGAAAGCTTGCATCTGATTACTTCAAACAAAAACACATTGGAAAAAAAAAAAGTATATTAACCAAGAGGGCTTCAATATCATTGCTCTATTTTCCAGGTGAGAATGAAATAATTTTCATCAAAGCACATGACTTCAAGCATAACAGTTGGTACTATGTGGTTCGAGTAGTGACTAATTTTTACACCACAGAATCAGTGACAGTCATAGCCAAATATGGCTAAGCTATACATGTCCTGATTCAGTTTGTATGTTCTCTTCCCTGCAGCATGTGATCCTCAATCATCCACTTCCATTCTTCTATCATCTGGTTCCAAACTGCATTGGAAGAGTTAATACCATATTCTACAATTTTTATTCTATTGCACACAATATCACTTTCTTTAAGAAACCCCTGAGTTGTCAATCAACATTGTGTCGTATGGATGTACAATTGATTGATTATTAATAATGATATAATTATACCTCTTTTGTACTGTTACAATTTTGTCATTCCACAAATACTGGTAAATTATCTATGAAGTGCAATGCTGGGTTATATTAGTTTTCTACTGCTGTGCAGCAAATTTCTTACTACAAGTTTAGTAGCTT
Source organism: Bos mutus (assembly GCF_027580195.1). Classification (NCBI taxonomy): domain Eukaryota; kingdom Metazoa; phylum Chordata; class Mammalia; order Artiodactyla; family Bovidae; genus Bos; species Bos mutus. The sequence continues at coordinate 26,901,264 of NC_091617.1, forward strand.
AAAAGAGTACCTAAATTTGTTATAGCTTCTGTGAGGCAGATCTTTTTCTCAGGGTTTCACAAGCCTACATGAAATTGTCATTTGGCAGCTTTCTCATCTGGAGACTCAACAAGGGAACATCCTACTTCCAAGCTCATACAGGGAGTTGGTTGAATTTGTTTCCTTGAAGCTGTATGAAGGAGTGCCTTAATTTTTTATTGGTTGTTGACCTGACTTCACTCTCAGATCCCAGAGGCACCTCTATATTGTCTTATATCATAGTTCTCCTCATAGGCAGCTTCATTCTTCAAGACCAGCTAGAGGATCCCTTCCTCCATGCTGCTAAGACTGAGTCTTATAGAATATAAAATAATCATAAGATTGACATCCATACCTTTGCCATATACTATTGTTAGGAAGAAACAATAAGCTGTGTTGCTAATTAACATAACTCAGGCAAAATGTGACTCATGGGGGAAATCAAGTTAGGGTGTATCTACCTCATAGGTGTTGCAGATATTAGGGTAAATATAAAACATAAGTTTCCAACACTTGTAAGTTTTGTATCCTGTGTGGCAGCAGATAACAACAAAGAGGACATAAAAATAGTTACAGATATCTGTGTTATATAGTAGAAATAAACAGACTGTTAAGAAAGAGATTCATGTAGAGGAAAGCCTATTTAAGATGGACTAGTATGGAATAATATTTGGAGGCCAGACATCTCTCTAAAGACCAAGACCAAAAGGATGAAGAGCTAGCTATGAGAAGAATGAGAAAATAGGGAGGGGCAGACTGTTTCATACAGAGGAAACTGTGATCTTAGAAGCAGGGGGAAAAAAAATGACTTGCTTCAGAAGCTGCAATAGAAATGTGCAATGTAAATATAATGAAAAAGGGGCATGAATATGTACAGACTCTTCATAGATTTTTAGGCCAAACAAGGAATTTATGTTCTATTTTAAGAGCAATGGGCATTAGTGCAAAAAAAGTGGTATGATTTGACTCATAATTGAATAATCTTACTCTTTTAACTAAATAAGAAATAGTTGGAGACTGGATGGAGGACGACCAATTAAAAGGTTATTGCTTTCAGTTCAGTTCAGTCTGTCAGTCGTGTCTGACTCTTTGTGATCCCATAACCGAAGTATGCCAGGCCTCCCTGTCCATCACCAACTCCCAAACCCATGAAGTCCACCCAAACCCATGTCCATCGAGTCAGTGATGCCATCTACCACCTCATCCTCTGTCATCCCCTTCTCCTCCTGTCCTCAATCTTTCCCAGCATCAGGGTCTTTTCAAATGAGTCAGCTCTTAGCATCAGGTGGCCAAAGTATTGGAGTTTCAGCTTCAACATCAGTCCTTCCAATAAACACCCAGGACTGATCTCCTTTAGGATGGACTGGTTGGATCTCCTTGCAGTCCAAGGGACTCTCAAGAGTCTTCTCCAACACCACAGTTCAAAAGCATCAATTCTTAGGTGTTCAGCTTTCTTTATAGTCCAGCTCTCACATCCATACATGACCACTGGAAAAATCAAAGCCTTGACTAGATTGACCTTTGTTGGCAAAGTAATGTCTCTGCATTTGAATATGCTATCTAGGTTGGTCATAACTTTCCTTCCAAGGAGTAAGCGTCTTTTAATTTCATGGCTGCAATCACCATCTGCAGTGATTTTGGAGCCCAGAAAAATAAAGTCAGCCATGGTTTCCATTGTTTCCCCATCTATATCCCATGAAGTGATTGGAGCAGATGCCATGATCTTAGTTTTCTGAATGTTGAATTTTAAGCCAATTTTTTCACTCTGCTCTTTCACTTTCATCAAGAGGCTCTTTAGTTCTTCTTCATTTTCTGCCATATGGGTGGTGTTGTCTGCATATCTGAGGTTATTGATATTTCTCCCGACAATCTTGATTCCAGCTTGTGCTTCTTCCTTCTTCCATGATGTACTCTGCATATAAGTTAAATAAGCAGGGTGACAATATACAGCCTTGACATACTCCTTTTCCTATTGGGAACCAGTCTGTTGTTCCATGTCCAGTTCTAACTGTTGCTTCCTGACCTGCATACAGGTTTCTCATGAGGCAGGTCAGGTGCTCTGGTATTCCCATCTCTTTCAGAATTTTCCACAGTTTATTGTGATCCACATAGTCAAAGGCTTTGGCATAGTCAATAAAGCAGAAATAGATGTTTTCTGGAACTCTCTTGCTTTTTTGATGATCTAGCGGAAGTTGACAATTTGATCTCTGGTTCCTCTGCCTTTTCTAAAACCAGCTTGAACATCTGGAAGTTCATGGTTCACATATTACTGAAGTCTGACTTAGAGAATTTTAAGCATTACTTTACTAGCGTGTGAGATGAGTGCAATTGTGCGGTAGTTTGAGCATCTTTGGCATTGCCTTTCTTTGGGATTGGAATGAAACCTGACCTTTTCCAGTCCTGTGGCCACTGCTGAGTTTTCCAAATTTGCTGACATGTAGAGTGCAGCACTTTCACAGCATCATCTTTCAGGAGTTGAAATAGCTCAACTGGAATTCCATCACCTCCACTAGCTTTGTTCATAGTGATGCTTCCTAAGGCCGTAAGGCCCTAAGGTGACTTCACATTCAAGGATATCTGGCTCTAGGTGAGTGATCACACCATCGTGATTATCTGGGTCGTGAAGATGTTTTTTGTACAGTTCTTCTGTGTATTCTTGCCACCTCTTAATATTTTCTCCTTCTGTTAGGTCCATACCATCTCTGTCCTTTATTGAGCCCATCTTTGCTTTATCATAGGCTAAAGATGGATGAGGCTTGGCCAATAGTAGTGACAGAGGACAAAATAAGGTGAATGAGCCAAAACATATTCTTGCGGTAGAATTTGTGGATTTGGTTTTCATATTGAGATTGTGATACAGCTAAATTAAATATTGAATGCCCACAGACCTCATTAGAAATATCAATCATATTTAAAGCCATGAGAAAATTAATATTAGTTGGTGAATTTTTTCATGTGATGAAATAGGTCTAGTATCCTAATAATAAATGTGTAGTGGAATAAGAGGATATACCAGTGGGATATGAATAACAATGACTAGTGAAAGAGACAAAACAAAAGAAAATATGGGATCATGAAAGACAAAGAGAAGGTAAGTTTTCCTTCTGAAGAAAGGAACCACCTGTAGCTGCTTCAGCTGGAAGCTGCATAACATGAGGACAGACAGTGCATGCTATGAAAATTATTAATAATGCTGACAGGAGCAGAACTGGAAGTGGAAGATTCATATCAATGCGCTAATATAAGCAGAAGACAGATTGAAGTTGATTGACAAGAAATTGGACATGAAGATTGCATATGATGTTTTACTATGAAAAAAGCATAGAAATGAACTTAAAGAGAAATAATGAACATTAACGGTCTTCTCATGATATAAAATATGTAGAGCACTTCACATTGTGTCTGAGCCATATTAGTGGCTAAAAAATGTGAGTTCCTTTCTTGTCTTTAATGGATATTTGTATAAAGTGCTTATAAAAAGGAACTAGAATGTTTTTGTCCCTTCAGTAGAAAAATGTCTAGATTGAATGCTACTTGAAACAAATGTCTTCTACCCACTTACTTTACTTTTCTCCCCATGTTATGCATAAAACCACATGCCTAATCATTGCAATATTACAGTAGTTTAAAAATTTCAAAACTACACAAGTTTTTGAGAACTGACAAAGAGATGATACTAAAAGATATTTTCCAATGATAACTTCCTTGATATCTTACCTCTCTCTTTTACCTACTTTATGTTACTTTCTTTATTCACTCATGCAGTTTGGAGAGACATCCCACTAAGCCCAAGTTAAATCTTGCTGCTGCTGCCAAGTCGCTTTGGTGGTGTCCGACTCTTCGCAACCCCATGGACTGCAGCCTACCAGGCTCCTCTGTCCATGGGATTTTCCAGGCAAGAGTACTGGAGTGGGTTGCCATTGCCTTCGAGTTAAATCTTAACTTACACTAAATCTAATCCTGGAAAAATCAATTAAATTCTCTGGACCTCAGTGTACTTATATGAAAAATGTAGTCTGTGATCTAATATTTTTAAGTTCTTTTCAAGTTTTCAAAGGCCATGATTTTACTGTTTGAACTGACTCCTCTGGAAGAAATAAAATAAGAAAGAAAAAAGAAAGATGATAAACCTATTTTTATTATACCTATTTTCATTGCTTCTATGATTTATTTATGTAAGAAGAAAATCATTTTTTAATATAAATTTATTTATTTTAATTGGAGGTTAATTACTTTACAATATTGTATTGGTTTTGCCATATATCACCGTGAATCTGCCACCGGTACACACATGTTCCCCATCCTGAACCCACCTCCCTCCTCCCTCCCCATACCATCCCTCTGGGTTGTCCCAGTGCACCAGCCCCAAGCATCCAGTATCATGCATCGAACCTGGACTGGCGATTCGTTTCACATATGATATTGTACATGTTTCAATGCCATTCTCCCTAATCATCCCACCCTCTCCCTCTCCCAAAAGACTGTTCTATACATCTGGGTCTCTTTTGCGGTCTCGCTTACAGGGTTATCGTTACCATCTTTCTAAATTCCATATAGTACACTGTATTGGTGTTTTTCTTTATGGCTTACTTCACTCTGTATAATAGGCTCCAGTTTCATCCACCCCATTAGAACTGATTCAAATGTACTCTTTTTAATGGCTGAGTATATTAGAAAGCAGAGACATTACTTTGCAAACAAAGATCCGTCTAGTCAAGGCTGTGGTTTTTCCAGTAGTCATGTATGGATGTGAGAGTTGGCCTATAAAGAAAGATGAGCACAGAAGAATTGATGCTTTTGAACGGTGGTGTTGGAGAAGACTCTTGAGAGTCCCTTGGACTTCAAGGAGATCCAACCAGTCCATCCTAAAGGAGATCAGTCCTGGGTGTTCATTGGAGGGACTGATGTTGAAGCTGAAACTCCAAAACTTTGGCCACCTGATGTGGAGAGCTGACTCATTGGCAAAGACCCTGATGCTGGGAAAGATTGAGGGCAGGAGGAGAAGGGGACGACCAAGGATGAGATGGCTGGATGGCATAACCGACTTGATGGACATGGATCTGGGTGGACTCTGGGAGTTGGTGATGGACAAGGAGGCCTGGCGTGCTGTGATTCATGGGGTCGCAAAGAGTTGGACATGACTGAGTGACTGAAATGAACTGAACCGAACTGAACTGAACTGAATACTTCATTGTGTATATATACCACAGCTTTCTTATCCATTCATCTGCTGATGGACATCTAGGTTGCTTCCATGTCCTGACTATTATAAACAGTGCTGCGATGAACATTGGGGTACTCCATCAAAAGATTAAAACCAATTGCATTTTATAGTGAACACTGAGGTTCTGCATTGTTTTAGTATGTGGGACAGACTAGATTTTTCTTAGCCAGCATTTACTCAAAATCTACATATTTTCAGTTCTAGATTTAATAAAGACATATTGATTGAAATTGACAGAACATGGTAAAACAAGACAAGCAGTATTTTAAGAAGGCAAGCTATATAAACTTGATCAGAATTTTGTTTCTCTTCCAATGAAATCAATACTTCATTCCTCACTATCATTTTAATTATCATTAGTCTCTTTTAATAATAAGTAAATTATTTTAAATTCTATTAACACGTGAGCATCCAATTATCTTAACAAATAAATGTTTAAATGGATATGTAAAAAGATAGAAGAATGTATACAGACAAACACAAGATCTCAGATCATCAAGTTAATACAGCATCTACTGCATTTAGTTAGGTCTTTTACAAATTATTATGACTCACTACACATTCAATAAAAGGAATTTATTAGGCTGGTGCAAAAGTAATAGCAGTTTTAGATCCTGAATTTTAAATCATTATAACTAGGATGAAACACACGGAGAAGGCAATGGCACCCCACTCCAGTACTCTGGCCTGGAAAATCCCATGGATGGAGGAACCTGGAAGGCTGCAGTCTATGGGGTCGCTGAGGGTCGGACACGACTGAGCGACTTCACTTTCACTTTTCACTTCCATGCATTGGAGAAGGAAATGGCAACCCACTCCAGTTTTCTTGCCTGGAGAATCCCAGGGACAGGGAAGCCTGGTGGGCTGCCATCTATGGGGTCGCACAGAGTCAGACATGACTGAAGTGACTTAGCAGCAGCAGCAGCAGGATGAAACACATCTTTATTAATCATATTAGGAACCATTACAATCAACACTATTTTGTCAACAAAAAATATTTTTTTTCCTGTGGCATAAAAATACTCTTGGAAAGTATTTTATACTTCTAGCTAATTGTGGAAGCATTTTCCCTGCAAAAAGTTGTCGAGATGCTTGAAGAAGTGGTAGTTAGTTGCCAGAGGTGAAGTGAATATGGTAGATGAGGCAAAACTTTGTTGCCCAATTTGTTTAACTTTTGAAGCATTGGTTGTGCGACTTCTTGTTGGGTATTGTCACAGAGAAACATTGGACCCTTTCTGTTGACCAATGCTGGCTGCAGGTGATGCAGTTTTTAGTGCATCTCATCGATTTTTATGAGACCAAAAAAATAAATTAGTGTGGAATAAAAGTCATCTCAATGGGCAGAATTTTGAACTCAGGATGTAACTATCCACTTTGTCAATGTGGAGATGACTAGTGTTAGCAATATATAGGAGCTTCTCTGGTGGCTCAAATATCTGGCAAAGAATCTGCTTGCAATGCAGGAGATCTGGGTTTGATTTGGGTCAGGAAGATCCCCTGGAGAAGGGAATGGCAACCCACTCCAGTATACTTGCCTAGAGAATCCCATGGCCAGAGGAGTCTGGCAGGCTACAGTCCATGGGACCACAAAGAGTCGGACATGACTGAACAACAAATACTTTCACTAACACTTTCAGAGACATACAATAAGAAATATCCAACAATTGTGCTAGCAGTGAAAAACAAAGAAAATGAATGCTAGACAACTGATAACAAAAGCGCTTGATAAAGAGGAATGTGGGTGGGTCCTTGGAAGGGGTCCCTAGTTGAGGTTTTGTGTACTATACAAATACTCATCATAGGATTTTCCTAAAGAGAAGGGTGTTAATAATCATATGGACATCTTGCCCAATTACCACCTAGTCTCCTTCATTCAGACTGCAATGTTTGGTTAAAGTGCTCATATGAAGATCAGTCAGGGTGGCCGTAGGTAAAGTTTATGCCTACGACATAGTCCCTCAACACAACTCATTTGGTTTCAGAGGTGTTAAGTACTCAAGGGGCAAATAGCAGAAGCCTTTGAAAGTGAAAGTCACTCAGTCATGTCTGACTCTTTGTGACTATATGGACTATGCAGTCCATGTAATTCTCCAGGCCAAAATACTGGAGTGTGTAGCCTTTCCTTTCTCCAGGGGATCTTCCCAGCTCAGGGATCAAACCCAGGTCTCCCACATTGCAGGCAGATTCTTTACCAACTGAGCCACCAGGGAAGCCCAAGAATTCTGGAGTGGACAGCCTATCCCTTCTCCATTGGGTCCTCCAGATCCAGGAATCAAACCAGGGTCTCCTGCATTGCAGGTGGATTCTTTAACAACAGAGATGTCCGGAAAGCCTGGCAGAAGCCTTTACTGAACCATTAATATGGTACCATTATTTGGGCAAATAGTTGGCAGGCTAATTATAGCAGAACATCTTAATCAAAAAGAAGGCATCAGTGTATTCTTAATTTAATAAACTAACTCAGGATATGAATTTTCTATTTCCTCATGTGATGTCTTTTTCTACTTTATTCTCATTGAATTACTTGAGGATGTAGTATTCCTTATCCATGACCACAGTAAGGTAAACTACATTTTTCCATATCAAATAATTCATTTTATAGAACAAAGTGATCAAAAAAGTAGAGCCTATGGAATTTTTTGAATCTTACCATGTGCCTCACTAGCCCAAAGCAGTTGGCTTGATAAAATGCTGAAATCACCTACTGGAAGTTTATTATTTATTACAGTTACAGCACTGGTATATAGGAAATGTTCTTATTTCATGCTGTTTCACCTGAGCCAGAATATATTGGTACAGAAGAGAACAGGATTCAGTGAAACTGTTTTTTTTTTTTTTTTCCTCTCATATCAACTTTCCACAAGTTTGCATTTTGAAAAGTTGTTTGCTGGAACTGCAAGTAAAGACTGCCACCTGGCCACTTATGTCTTCTCATACAACTGAAACATGAGGTAAAGAAGATAATTCATGGCATAATTGATCCTGATTATAATGGAAAATCAGGGTGTTACTACTTAAGATAACAAGGAAGCCTATGATTAATTCATAGAATTTTCTGAGGGCTTCTCTTAAATTTTTCAGTTTGGCAGTAAACATCAAAGAAAGCCTATCACAACTGGATGGAGGTAAGGTCATTAAGTTTTCAAATTCTTTACTCCACCAGGAGAAGAACCTCAGCTAGTTGAATTTACTGACCAATGAAAAAGGTATATGGAGAGATTAGTGGCAAGTGGATTTGTGTATATCAGGTAAAGTCTCATGTTAAGTTAAAGAAACAAACATTTATGTAGATATGTTGGGTTTTTTTCCCTTGATCACTAATTTTCGATTTCTACCCAGCCATTTTTTCCTATTTCCTTTCCTCTATTATTTTCTGCTTAGAACATTGATTGTGTTAAAATTTGGCATGCCATTTCTAGGTTATAGATTTTCTAAGTAATATTTATCATACTTTAATAAAATCCAAAACAAATCCATAATGGGAAAAAATCCCCATAAATACCTCTATACTTCTGTGCCAGTTTAAATTTTCAAGGACAATCTAATCTCAACATAGCTCATTTTATTCCCCTTTGACCTGACCCCATGATTTTTTATTTAACTATCCAGAGTCTTTTTATTAATAATTTTTTCTATAACATACAGTGTCTACAATTTTCTCAAAAGAGTGGACAGGTATAAAAATGGTAATGCAACATTTCAAAAGTGACTGACAAGAAAATATATTCATGATGGGAAAAACAAGTTGGTGAGAGAATAATTTTTAACAAATTAGCCTTCTAAATAAAGTTTATTTTCAGATTTTTTATAAATTTGTCTCTAAGTCTGACAAATCAGTCCTGAATATTCATTGGAATGACTGATGCTGAAGCTGAAATTCCAATACTTTGGCCACCTGATGCAAACTGACTGATTTGAAAAGACCCTGATGCTGGGAAGGATTGAAGGCGGGAGGAGAAGGGGACGACAGAGGATGAGTGAGTGGATGGCATCACAGACTCAATGGAGATGAGTTTGAGTAAATTCTGGGAGCTGGTGATGGACAGGGAAGCCTGGCATGCTGCGGTCCGTGGGGTCACAGAGTTGGACAGGACTCAGCAACTGAACTGACTGGCTGACAATGATTTGACAGTTGGAATTGAATTACTCTACTCTACCAAAATTTACAAAAGAAAAAAAAAAAAAAGCTTTTGCTGTTTTACTGTTACCTATCAGATCCAACTCTTTATTGCTTATCATAGTTGAAATGTTGTGCTCAGCTTGGCTCCAGTCTCCCTTTCTAGCTTTATTCCCATCACATGGCTTCTCACTGTTTATGGTGACATCATAGAACTACTGTTTATCATCCCAACACACCATGCACTGTCATTTTCTGGCCCAAGTTCACAACCTCTCACTCCCTGCACAGCAAAATATCACTAAGTCCATCCTTTCACTCATGAAATCCATGATATGAACTCCAGATCAGCTGTTATCTCTCAAAGGGGAACTACCTGAGCCCTTTAAAAGAATAAAAAGCACTCCTTCCTTTGTTCTCCCATAGCATATTTATTTCTATAGAGCACTGATTATGAAAAGATAGGGACTGAGAAGATGAATGCACATCTGCACCAGGAATTCACCTTAATTCTCTATTATATTCTCATCACTTGACATATATGTAACATAGGCTGGCTGAATTAGTGAACTAATGTATGATTTTATGGAGTATCATAGCATTGTTGGTAGTCTAAGTATAGATAAATATCACACAGTAAAGTTAGTGATTAAGGGTAGTGAGACCTTTTGCAAATTACATAATCTAAATTATACTCAATTTGCCTAACTGCGAAATGAGTTTAATAACTGAATGCACTTTATCAATTTCTAGTGAGGATGAAGTGAGAAAATCTTCACACACTTCTGAGCAATGATCTTTCTATATCTAGTAATTTCTCAGTAAATATCAGCTATAAAGGTAATTGGGCTTCCCTGGTAGCTCAATGGGTAAAGAACCTGCCTGCAGTGCAGAAGACCTGGGTTCTATCCCTGGGTCAGGAAGATGCCCTGGAGAAGGAAGTGGCAAACCACTCCAGTATCCTTGCCTGGACAATCCCACACAGAGAGGAGCCTGGCAGGCTGCAGTCCATGGGGTTGCAAAGAGTTAAGCACAATTGAGCGACTAAAACACACAAACACAAAGGTAATTACACATATCCTGGAGCCACTTGTCTAGATGAAAGCCCTACTTTGTCCTTTACTAGCTGAATAACCCTGGGCAAGTTACTTACTCCCAGCCCTTTCTCTCTAGTAAAGTGTAATAAGCATCAGTTTTATCAAGTTTTTGTGACATTAACACACACACAAGATGCCTAGAGAGTGCATGAAAACAATAGATGTTAAATGATTAGCTCTTATGACACTACCTAGGATAGATAAAGAAATCAAGTATAGTATCTACTGCCATAACCTGCTTAAAAATTTTTTTAGGGTTAGGTGATGGTACCTTTTCTAACTTGAACTAAACATTAACAATTGGAAGTATGCATTTATTTCATGAATAACCCCCATTATGCTAATTAGACTTTAAAGTTTAAAATGTAATCAACTTGGAATCTATTAATATTTCATTAGAACTCAAATTAAAGAAAAACATGCAGTTAGCACTCATAAGTATCATATCAATCAGAATATTTCCCTCAAAGTGATGCTTGTAGAGTAGAAATTCACACAAACACAAATTCTCTGATCATAATGTTGATTATACATTGAATTTTCTACATATAGTGCATTAGATACACTTGTTATGAAGGCAGTCAGTTCTTATTTATTCAAGATCCCCCCCCAAAAAAATAGAACTGACAGCATCTTTACTGTATCCAAATACCTCAATCAGTAATAATACAACCACTCTAAGCAGTCTTTAATGGGTAGCTATCAATTCCTTTAACTTGATCTCTCTCTTTCTAGATTTGAATAAAGCCTTTTGAGGGCACATTCCCTAAGGCAGGTGAATTAGTTACATGAAAAATGATCTAATATTGCCACAGCTAAAGCATAAGTCTCAGTTATCATGCCTAAAAAGCAAGCAAATAATAAAAGAAATAAGAACAAGAGAGAGAAAGGTTGCTTCAGAGATGGAGCTCACATGTTCAATAGCTCACATATTCTTCCATGATTCTTCTCCAGGGTTAGTTCTATATTTGGATTTATGATAAGGAGTCCAATATTCTAACATAGCAGCACTAAATTAGCATTATCACTGTGGATGGCTGTTGAGAATTCAAAAGAGTTGTCATTCACTGAAGTCTCTGAATAGTGAAGAGTATGTTCAAGAGTAAATGCATTAAGGCTCATTATTAAACATTTAGCTAATATCCTTTTTTAACCCAATAGTGCAAAGACTAACACAAAGGTATCCTCCTGATAATGTTAATTAAGTCATCCTCCTGAAGAGGGGATATCCTCCACTTTAAATGTGAGAAAACTGTGAGATTATTAAGGCAAGTGATACATATAATACCCTTTAGGGGATATAATTAGTGGCATTTGAACCATAACTGGGACTTCCCTGGTGGCTCAGCGGTAATCTTCCTGGAGACACAGGTTCAATCCCTGGGTCAGAAAGATCCCATTTAGAAGGGCATGGCAACCCACTCCAGTATTCTTGCCTGGAGAACTCCATGGATAAAGGAGCCTGGTGGGCTACAGTCCATGGGGTCGCAAAGCATCAGACAAGACTGAAGCGACTTAGCATGCACGTGTGCAGTAGCCATAACCGCTATTATTTCTTATCTGTTGTTCAGGGGCTAAGTCATGTCTGACTCTGAGACTCCATGCATTGCAGCATGCCAGGCTCCTCTGTACTCCACTATCTCAAGGAGTTTGCTCAAATTCATGTTCATTGAGTCAGTGATGCTAACTAACCATCTCATCCTCTTCTGCCTCCTTCTCCTTTTGCCTTCAACCTTTCCCAGCATTAGGATGTTTTCCAGTGAGTCAGCTCTTTGCATCAGGTGGCCAAAATATTGGAACTTCAGCTTCCCCATCTGTCCTTCCAATGAATATTCAGGGCTGCTTTCCCTTAGGATTGACTGGTTTGACCTCCTTGCAGTCCAAGGGAATCTCAAGAGTCTTCTCCAGCACCACAATTCAAAATCATAAGTTCTTCAGGGCTCAGTCTTCTTTATGGTCCAACTCCAACATCTGTACATGAATACTGGAAAAACTAAAGTTTTTATAATACAGCCCTTTGTTGGTGAAGTGATATCTCTGCTTTTTAATACACAGTCTAGGTTTGTCATCGGTTTTCTTCCAAGAAGCAAGTATCTTTTAATTTCATGGCTGCAGTCACTGTCTGTAGTGATTTTGGAGCCCCAAAATATAAAACATGTCACTGTTTCCATCTTACCTCTTCTATGTGATGCAGTGATGGGACCAGATGCAGTGATCTTCTTTTTTTTAATGTTGAGTTTCAAGCCAGCTCTTTCACTCTCCTCTTTTACCCTCATCAAGATGCTCTTTACCTTTTCTTCTCTTTCCACCATTAGAGTGGTAACATCTGCATAACTGAGATTGTTAATATTTCTCCTGGAAATCTTGATTCCAGCTTGTGCTTCATCCAGCCCTGCATTTCACATGATCTACTCTGCACAGAAGTTAAATAAGCAGTGTGACAATACACTGCCTTATTGTATTCCTTTCCCAATTTGGAACCAGTCAGTTGTTCCATGTCCCATTCTAACATTGCTTCTTTACCCGCATACAGGTTTCTCAGGAGACAGGTAAGGTCGTCTGGTATTCCTATAGCTTCAACAATTTTTCACAGTTTGTTGTGATCCACACAGTCAAAGGCTTCAGTATAGTCAATGAAGCAGAAGTAGATGTTTTTCTAGAACTTCCTTGCTTTCTCCACGATCCAGTGAATATTGGTAATTGGATCTCTTGTTCCTCTGCCTCTTGGACAACTCAGCCAGTGCTTCATCCTCTGGAAGTTCTCAGTTGATGCAGTGCTGAAGCTTAGCTTGAAGGATTTGTAGCATAACCTTACCAACATTTGCAATGAGTGTAGTTGCACAGTAATACGAACATTCTTTGGCATTGTCCTTTTTGGGGATTGGAATAAAACTGACCCTTTTCAGTCCTGTTGCCACTGTTGAGTTTTCCAGATTGGGTCACATATTGAGTGCAGCACTTTTACAACATCATATTTTCAGATATGAAATAGCTCAGCTGGAATTGCATCACCTCTACTAGCTTTGTTCTTAGTTATGCTTCGTTAGGATCACTTGACTTTACACTCCAGGATGTCTGGTTCTAGGTGAGTGGCCACACCATCATGGTTATTTGGGTCATGAAGACCTTTTTTGTATAGTTCTTCTGTGTATTCTTGCCACCTTTTCTTAATCTTGCTGCTTCTGTTAGGTTGTTAACGTTCTATCCTTTATCATGTCTGTGCTTACACGAAATGTTCCCTTGATATTTCCAATTTTCTTGAAGAGATCTCTAGTCTTTCTATTGTTTTCCTCTATTTCTCTGCATTGATCATTTAAGAAAGCCTTCTTATCTCTCCTTGCTCTTCTCTGGAGCTCTGCCTTCAGTTGGGTATATCTTTTCCATTTTCCCTTGCTTTGACTTCTCTTTCCTCGGCTATTTGGAAAGATTCCTCAGACAACCATTTTCCCTTTTTGTATTTCTTTTTCTTGGGGATGGTTTTGATCACTGCCTCCTGTACAGTGTTATAAACTTAACGTTCATGATACTTCAGGCACTCTGTCTACCAGACCTAGTCTCTTGAATCTACTTGTCACCTCCATTGCATAATCATAAGGGGTTTGATTTAGGTCAAATCTGAATGGCTTAGTGGTTTTCCCTACTTTGTTCAATTTAAGCTCCTTTGCATAAGGAGTTCATGATCTGAGCCAGTCAAGGTCTTGTTTTTGCTGACTATATAGAACTTCTCCATCTTTGGCTGCAAAGAACATAATCAACCTGATTTCAGTATTGATCATCTGGTAAAGTCCGTCTATAGAGTTGTCTTTTCGGTTGTTGGAAAAGGATGTTTGTTATGACAAGCATGTTCTCTTGAAAAAACTCTGTTAACTTTTGCCCTGCTTCGTTTTGTACTCCAGGTCCAAGCCTGCCTATTATTCTTATGTTGTTGCTATTGTTTAGTTGCTAAGTTCTGTCCAACTCTTCTGTGACCCTGTGGGCCATAGCCTGCTATGCTCTTTTATCCATGGGATTTTCCAGTCAAGAATATGTGACAAGCACCCATTGGGAATAATCATTATAAAACAAATAGGCCTTTTTATTTTTTTCAAAATAGGTCCTAAACAATCAAAATTAATTGCTCATTTCTACTGTTCTCTTACTTTCTATATTTAAAATATATGTATATTTTAAATTTTATGCTTTATAGTGTGACAGTTAAGAGTCTTTACATCTCAATTAGAAGGAATGTCAGCAAGATGTTACATCTGTTGCTGGGAGGCCTGTGAAAGCCATGTGTAATTAAAGCTCCTAAGATCAAGAGGGTGTTTTACACTCTATAAACCAATTTTATATTCAATTTTATTTGCCAGTGTGAAGGTGCATTTTAATATTTAGCTATAACTCCCCTGTTTCTAGTATGTCCATCTTTCACTATGTGAAAAGTGAAGTCCAGCAGCATTAGTAACAGCTGAAATGACAGAAAATGCATCACTTCTGACCTGGAGGAGTGTTCTAGCTGAGTACTAAGGTATCTGAGGACATACTGTAATTCATCCTTAGGGTCATTTTCCCTTGTAGTTTCACAGCATGCAACCTCTGCTTCAAATGAGGGAGGTGAATTATGTGTGGCATGGGTGGGAGGAATAGGAGGAAAGAAAATGGCATTTCTGTCTTCAAATCTGGCCTGATCTCCCTGACAGTTCAGCAGCCCTGTCAAAAACGACCTCAGTATATACAGCTTTGAAACAGGAAGGAGATGATGCAAGAAATAAGTCAATTGAAAAAGTCACTATCAGCTGATCATCTCCCTTTCTTTTTACTAAATTATCTGTTCTCTTCATTTTTGAACACTCTCCAGATCATGGGCTTTTGTGGTGTACATATAGAAATATTTCATAAAAATTGATACCAACAATTATTGGGAATAATACAATTGCTTCATAAAAGGCTTTATTTTTAAAAATTTTTACTTTGAAACAACTATAGACTCACAGTTATTCCCAATTATAGCCTCATCTTCTCCTGTGTCTTTCCACTGGTTCCTCTCACCAAGTCCCCTAGAGACTTCTGGTTTAATGCTGCCTGATTTGAATTGATTTTTAGTCAAATACACTTCTAAAATTTTAAATGTGCTTCTGTTTATCTTTCAACACTCCTCTCACACACACACATGAAAGACTATTTTTCTAATATTTATTTGTAAATTATTTTTAATTTGTATTTTTAAAAATTATTTTTAATTTATAATATTTTTTCAGGTGGCAGTTTTCAGATTCATCTGTCAAAGCATATTTATTATTAAAAGATAGTGACTCCTAAGTGATCCAGACGTTCAACCAAACAGTGGGTGAACACTGTTGCCAAATAAATAATTAAGCAGAAAAATCACAAGTCAACAAAAATAAAGTAATAATAATAAATGAATGCTGATAATCCAAAGAGAGAATAATTAAACAAAATTACTTTGGTGAGATTTCTGAAAATTTTCTTATATATCTTCAAATGATGCAGATATTTGACATCCTGGACTTAACCATACTTCATTTTTCTTTTCATTTTTCATATTTGATACAATGTACTGTATTATTTATACAATATGTGTCATAATAAGGATATTTTAGCTCAGTTTTTATCATGAAGGAAAAGTTTAAGAAGGAATGATTTGACGGAGATGAATAGAAATGGGAGGAATATGTGATGAATGTAAAGATATGTGCTGGGGGCTTCCCTGGTGGCTCAGTGGTAAGCATCCACTGGAAAATGCAGGAGACATGGATTCAATCCCTGGAGAAGGAAATGGCAACCCATTCTAGTATTCTTGCACGGGAAATCCCATAGACAGAGGAGACTAGCGGACTACAGTCCTTGGAGTCACAAAGAGTCAGACACAATTTAGTGACTAACAAACAACAACATCCAGTGGGAGAAATGAGGATTGATGTAAAACTGTTGTAACTAGAAATTTTAACAAAAAATGAGAATTCATTTAATCTACTTCACTTTGTGTGTCTTCACTATAAAAAAAAAAAAAAAATGAGCATCTAAGAAAATTCCAAGAGGACTTTACAGAACAATTACCAGAAGCCAATTGTAGACTCAAGGCAGCAGCTGCAGATACTTCAACAATAGGAGTCTCTGTGCAGTACTGTCCAATCAGTTGTGAGCATGGGGAAGGGTGTGCTGTATTCATCTGAACACATCCTTTTAGGACTTCCACCCTGAAGGATTCTCTGGGGAAGGGTAGTGACCATAGAGTGAGCTGTACAAGTTAATGGGCTTTGTTAGAGAGGATTGAAGGCAAGTGGCAAACCTTTCTTCATTTGCATCCTGGACGCAGAGCTCAGCTATATTTTCCTACCTCCTCGGCAGTGAGGTAGGAATCTGTGACAAAGTTTAGAGCAATGGAACTTGCTCTGTAGAAATATTTGCCATTTCCGCTACCAATGCCTCAAACATCCTGTATGGTCCTCCTTAATTTCTTTCCTCTCCATCCGTTAACAGAATGATGCCAGGCAAATTTTAAACTGCATCTTGAAGATGGCATGAAAAGAGTTCTAATCCCTGAATCATTACTTGGGTTAAAGCCAATGGGCCTCAGGGAGTGAAAAATAAACTTTTACTATACAAAGTTCCTAAAATATGGAAGATTAATGTAGCAAGTAGTATTAATTACTCTGACACATATACAATGGCATATATAGCAGTTTTTTTTCCCAAACTTAAATTGCAATACAAATTATATTACACTCTATGTACAATAAAATTCCAATGTACATGAATTTAATGTGCCTATGGTATTTGCCTCAGGTTTGTGATGACATTTCTCTCTGGAACCCAATAGATTTAATGCTTTTAATCACAATGAGAAAGAAATGCTAGAGAACCAAACTTTAGAACTCTTACCAAGAGTTTTCCTGGTTCTCATATCACATCTGATTCTTATAGGTTCTGTACCCAGCCCTTTATCTGAACCTGGAAACTTACGCATTCTCCTTGACTAGGATGTAATTTCCACAATTCAAGGAACAAGGGTTGCCACAACTGAGCTTCTGTGTTATAACATGTTTGACTGCCTAAGGCCAGATACAGAAGGTTTCCTTTTATTATTATTAATTTTTCTTGATAGGTCAAACAATAGAGATGATGAAGAAACTATCCCAAAGCTTAATTCTATTATACCTCGGGACAGATACGTCAAAAGATCACTGACAGTCTTTGATTTAGTTTAAGAAATCCTGATCTAATGTGACAAGAGTCCTAAAAAAAATCAAGAAGACCTCTGTTTGGATGCTAAACCTAATACAGTTTTTTCCTCCTTATGAGTTTTTATTTAGGTTTTAACTATACTTTATTGTGACACAATTTACATTCCATAGGAGTCTTCAATTGTAAGGTACAATTCAAAGATATTTAGTGAATTTAGAGTTGTGCAACCATCATTATAACCCAGTTGCAAAAAGTTTCATTACCCCAATAAAATCTCTAATGATCATTTAGCAGATATACATTTGATCTGACAACATCATTCATCTCCTTACTACAATTTGGATTATAATGATTTGGCAAAAACAAAAAAGGAAAAATATCATCAATTCACAGGAAACTTTTAAAAAGATTTGTCTCTTATGTTTTACTGCAGACCTTTTATTGTCTGTTTGATTTGCTGCTTTTCATTTGTTTTGTTATACTGAACAGCACTCTCGTAGAGATAAGTTTATTTCGGACATATTTACTGCCTTGGATCTTTGTATCTTAGTTTCTCTCAAGACAGGGGTTGATTTAAGGACTTTGTTACAAATATCTTCTTTGAATGATAACCCCTCAAAGAGGGAAGTGAAAGTGGAAATGAGGGAAAGTTAGTGAAGGACATGTTTAGCTGGTCAGTCCTGTGGGACCCTCTGAGAAATCTGTACAATGTGTCTCAGAGTGATCCCTTTGAAGGATGAAAAGTAATGTTTAGTCACTTCTTGGTTGAAGGTTGTCCAATTGAGGGAGTTTATACATGCACCAAGGCTGTCTTTCATCTATTTGAGCTGGCTTTCATGGCTTCTGAGGAAAGCCATGAGACAGAAAAGTGAAAGATACAGAAGATTTTTGAGGTGGAATGTAAGCAGCATATTTTATAGAGCAATGTTACATACAAGTTTCAAGGAGTCATTCAAGGAGTCATCATCTTAGGAGTCCTTGCAAAGCATCATTGCTGAGATATTTAATGCTGAGTTCTTGAACGGTGTTTCTAGATTGATGGCATCCCCTGCTGTGGTTTTTCCACCCCTTGATCCTATTTTCTTAAAATTCATTCCAGTTTTTACTGATACACATTCTGTAATATTCTGAAAAATATTTTCTTTAATATTGTTGTTGTTGTTCAGATGCTAAGTCGTGTCTGACTCTGAAACCCCATGGATGCAGCATGCTAGGCTACTCTCTCCTCCACTGTCTTCCAGAATTTGCTCAAATTCACGTCCATTGAATCAGTGATGCTGTCAAACCATCTCATCCTCTGCTTCCCCCTTCATCTTTTGCCTTCAATCTTTCTCAGAATCAGGGACTTTTCCAATGAGTTAGCTATTTTATTTTCTAATATTAAGGACCATAGTCTCCTGTTTGGGCTATGCTGAACCCTGACCAAAGTTATTGTTAGAGGTCATGAGGGGAGATATGGGTGAATTTGAGAATACATCATATCATCTTGCAAGATATCCAAATCAGTTGAAATCTTGGCATGAGCTCCAAGAAATCAGAGCCTTATATTATTTAAAAGAGTGAAGGAGTTGCCTTTTCCAGTCTGGAAGATTCAGGGTATTTCTCCTGTAAGCTGCCAACTCAGCTTTTGGCATCTCACTCCTTCCCTATCTAGTCCTCAGCAGTAGGATCTTGTCATATCAGATGAGTTATCCAGTTATAGTATTCTCAAAGGGTCTATTTCCTAGGGCCACTGCTAGTAGACACTGTTTTTATTTGGGTTTCCCTAAAAAAATGCCTAAGACAAGGACTTCTGACCAAGTGGTTGCTTTGATAAAATATTCCTGGAAGCAGAAGTGAGGGGTTTGAAAGATAAGGGGTTTGAAGGTAAGATGAAAAACCAATAAATGCTGTCATTGATTTGGTTACTACTCTTGGAACTCATCCCACTAGAAACACCTTGAAGAACCTTGTCCCAGAATTGACTTTCTGAAAGGCCAGAGGCTGTGGCAGTCTCTCTTTTTAGAATGTGGAACACTAACTCCTGTTCCCCATTTGTTGATTATAACTTATTGGAAATTCAATAACCATGGGAGTCCGTCACCTGTGTTGTGCAGGCTCATGGCTTTATAAAAAGCTCATCAGAACAGCAAGAAATGAGAGAGGAGGAGTGGAGTTAGGACATGAGACATTGGAAGGGAAATTGGTGGAGTGCCTACATACTTTGAAGACCCATACAGGAGATAGGGAAGTGTAGTATGGCCACATCTGCTAAAATGTGAATTTGGGAAAAGGTGATGTTGCTGCTGCTGCTGCTGCTAAGGCGCTTCAGTCGTGTCCAACTCTGTGCGACCCCATAGATGGCAGCCCACCAGGCTCCCCCGTCCCTGGGATTCTTCAGGCAAGAACACTGGAGTGGGTTGCCATTTCTTTCTCCAAAGCATGAAAGTGAAAAGTGAAAGTGAAGTCGCTCAGTCGTGAGCAACTCTTAGAGACCCCATAGACTGTAGCCCACCAGGCTCCTCCATCCATGGGATTTTCCTGGACAGATCTTATTTAGAAGTTTCCTAAAGTTCCCTACCTCTTTGGAAAGAGGTAGATAGAGCAATCATTGCTTAGAAGTGGTGACTGACACTAACTGAAAGCAATGGAGACAGAATGTAACTAAAGACCGTTTGCTTCCTTCCCTTCACTGGGAAGAAAGTTATACAGAACAGAGGTTGCTTTCTGGAAGAATTCCTTGAATTCACTGGATTAATTTTGGGCTATCTGGTGGAAATAGCTGCAAAGAGAAACCAAGTTTTATCTCTGAAAAACATAAAGCCTACATTCCTTATACTCTGATGGATTGATGGGCATATCTACTTCATATCAGTGAATCCTTCTGAAATTTTAAAGAATCCTCATAGCACATAACAGCAATGCTGCCTGTTTAAAAACCCAGTGCTGGAATTAAATGCACATCCCCTGGTAATAAGGACTACCACACTGTAAAAAAGGTGATTGCAGAGATGAGGTGCCCCCTGAGAATTTATTCTAAGTATACAAGAAGACTGTGATGATGTTCAGTTTGCTGAAATACAAAATAAAGCTTTAAACTTACATGTAGTTTCAGGTGGTTTATAAAAAAAAAGATTCAAATATGACTTTGTGTTTATTGAAGGGGTTAAATCATCTGAGTTATAGAAAGGAATGATTGTGTTCCCTCCAAACTGAATGTTTGTGTTTCCCCCAAATTTATATTTTAAGCCAAATCTCCAATGTGATAGAATTTGGAAGTAAGAACTTTAGGAGGTGATAAGAGCATGAGGATGGAGCCCTAATAACTGGGATATATGCCCTTAAAAAGAAACCTCAATAAAACTTCTCCCCCATCCCCTTCTACCATAGAGGGAGAAGATAGCCCTCTATGAACCAGGAAGCAGTTTCTCACCAAATAACAAATCTGTCAATAACTTGATCTTGGATTTACCAGCCTCCATAACTATGAGAAATAAACTTCTATTTTTCATAAGCAACTCAGTCTATGGTATTGTGTTACAACAGTTGGTACTGGTAAGTGGAGAGGTGCTACTATAGCAAGTATCTAGAAATATCTAGTTTTGAAAGTGGATAATGTGTAGAGGCAGTAAGAGCTTTGAGGTGCATGCTAGAAAAAGATCAGATTGCCATGGATGGACATTTGAAGGCAACTCTGGTAAGGACTCAGAAAGTTAAGAGGAAAACCACAAAGAAAGCCTCAATCTTCTTAGAGAAAACCTAAGTAATTATGAGCAGAATGTTATAAAGCAGAGATTTTAATAATCACTTTTTCTTTAAAAAAGAAGACTGTGAAAATTTTCATTAAATATGATTAGTTTGTTTTATTCTGTCATAGAAAGTATTGCCCATATTATCAAATGTTGCATAAAACTTGAGCAAGGTAAAAGTTAAAAAAAAAAAATTATAGAAACTTCTTTCAGTCCAGGGAGAGTATGTAAATCTGGGACCATCACCAGTGAGCTGAACCTTGAACTGCTTGTTGTCCAGTTTCTCTCCAAAGCCTCACTAAGATCATCAACATTTTAATAAAGCAAGCTGAGGAATATGCTGGTCACTCATTTTATAAAGCTAATCCATGTATCAAGTTTAAAATTGCAGGGTTTCATGGAAAGGATGTGACAGTTCCATCCCCACCTACTAACTGTAGAGAAGGTGATAATAACACCTATTTTACAGGCTGTCAGAAAGATTAGACACAACGCATGTGGTATGCTGGTGCCATGTCTGACACGCATGAGAGTTCAAAAAAAAAAAAAAAAAAAAAAAGGCACCATGACTTTTATCATTAGAAAATGATATCCTGGTCCTCAGTAGTTTAGTTTCCAGAGAATGCTTTTATTAAGCAATGTTTTATCAAGGATTTCATCTAGCACATAATGGAAATGATATTTTCTCCCCATGGAGAGTATCATCCATTTAGATGAAAATATATAAAAGTGTAACTGCAAGTGTCTGAAATAGGAGGTGCCAAGAACTGCAAGTGCTTATAAAGAGAAGAACTAGTGTTTAGCATAGTTTCTTAAAAACTCTTGAAACATGTATAATATCATGTATGAAACGAGTCGCCAGTCCAGGTTCAATACACAGTACTGGATGCTTGGGGCTGGTGCACTGGGACGACCCAGAGGGAGGGTAGGGGAGGGAGGAAAGAGGAGGGTTCAGGATGGGGAATGTGGGTATACCTGTGGCGGATTCATTTCGATATTTGGCAAAACTAATACAATATTGTAAAGTTTAAAAAAAAAAAAAAAAAAAAAAAAAAACTCTGGGTACACATTGTTATGTTCTTTGGAGTGAATAAGCAAGCAATTCTGCCCATAGACAATTTATTTGCCATAGTCATTAATAACAGAAGAAAATCATTGTGACTATCAAGATAAGTAACTACTAGTAGTTGAAAGGAAAAAGGAAGGCACCCCTGAAGCAGCTACAGATTTGTCAGTAGGTCTTTTGCTTGGGTTTACTCTACATTCTCTTTTGCATGCTTAGGTATCCTAACATTATATTCACAAAATTAAATACTTTAAACATATCAAAGCAGGATACAGCAGAGCATTCAGGGAAAAAACTTAAATACATTAATCATAAATGTTCACTGCACTGTGATTAGATGGTCAGGAAGACTAAATAACCTAAGGAAAAAATGCTTATTTGAGGGTTCATTTCAAAGCCCACCTTAAATGATATACATAAAGTACACTTATATTAAAAAAACAGTATGAACTGTTCTTAAAATTAAATTTAGTTAATCTGCTCAACTCTTGAGAGTCCCTTGGACTGCAAGGAGATCCATCCAGTCAATCCTAAAGGAAATCAATTCTGAATATTCATTGGAAAGACTGATGCTGAAGCTCCAATACTTTAGCCACCTGATGCGAAGAGCTGACTCACTGGAAAAGACCCTGATGCTGGGAAAGATTGAAAGCAGGAGGTGAAGGTGACGACAGAGGATGAGATGGTTGGATGGCACCACCAACTCGATGGACATGAGTTTGAGCAAGAGATGGTGAAAGACAGGTAAGCCTGGCTTGCTGCAGTCCACAGGGTTGCAGTCAGACACAATTGAGTAACTGAACAACAACAGATCTGCTCAATAATTTTAAAATAAAATTTTTATTACCTGCCCAATATTCTTAAATGGCAAAAGAAAACTTTGTCTCTTCTAAAATCGGCCAGTGTTCTTTCTCACAATTCCTTTCTTCCTCTTAAAAAAAAAATTGGAACTTTTTCAGAAAATAAATAATCACCACAACATAAGCAAGCCTAAGGCATTAGGATATTTAATGTTTCTACTCAGCTTTATTTTTTCTTCACCAGATATAAGCAGTTCAGATGAGTTAAGAGCTGATTTTCAAAAAGAAATCTTAAATGCAACTGCTAATTTCCCAAAATAAACACTAGTCAATCTAGATTTAAAGAAAAAAAAATCAAGCACTTTTTTAAAAAGTCATTTTTATAATTTGCAGAGACCAATGTACCAAACAATAAACTAAATATATAGCAAACGTAAGGCAGAAAAACATCCACCATTGAAAAGTCTATTTTTATTTACTATATAAAAAATAACTATCCATTTTTATTATCCAAGGCAATATATAGGGATCTGTTAGTGGCAGATTCTAGTATATTTTCTATATACATAAACTTCTATTATCTTCCAAAAGAGGTATTCTGTTAAGAATTTCTTTTTCACCTTGAAAAAAACGTGTGAGGCATAACAAAGAAAACTTTCAAAGAACCCAATGTTTAAATATAAAATTTAGTTTTTAAATAAAAACATGTATCTTATGTTCTGCATCCTCAACAATAGTTATTCCAGAATAATAAAATTTCCTGTCATCATCATCATCACTTTTTCTTTTGACACCTGGTATTTCTTAGAAATTTTTTCATAAGTTTCTGTTATCTTTTTAGCATCATTTCATTTGTTTTTGTTGAGAGCTTTTCATGTGTTTTCTCTTATATATGTGTATGCAGTGCTAATCCAAGAAAAAAAATTACATGTAATTTATATTACAGTCTTTGAATACAATTGAAATAGCTAATTACACATATGTATATAATTAGTATAAAATACTAAGATAAAAATATTAATTAAAATGCTACTTATGAATTTTTCTACTTATCTTGCATGTTACCAAAATGCTGCTTTTGCCTTAATTAAAGCTGAATTTGAAAATGAACAGACATTTCCCAATATTTTGTTTGTGACAGTTTCTTGGGTTGACAGCTCATATTAAGAGAATTTCTCAAAACTTGTATTCAGTCCAGCTTATCTATATAACTTTACAGAAGTTAAAAACAACAAATTTGGTTAAGGATTAGAGGTCTAATTTTCAAAGGAAATTTTAAATAAAATCATTTGAAATTTTTTTTCTCCTCAAATAGTTTGATTATCTGCAATATTCAGTACACAAGAATTATTTACATTTGAGCTGCATTATAATAAGCTATCATTTTAATGAACATTAATATTATCAATGTTTACTTAACTATTACAGTAAATGTTTCATCATGTTTGATTGCAGCTCCATAAAGTCATCTATACTAATGTATCAAGATAATAATAATTATAATTAACCAATTAATTTTGGCTTATTTTATTAATATAGAGCATCATTGGTAGGAGAGAATGTCTAATAAGATTTCAGGAAATGTATTAGGAATGAAAAATATGTTGGAAATATTTTTGGAATGGCAATCCAAATATGTAGTTGATGTTTAATTGTGAAGAATAGTCTGAGACTACTCCCAGATGCCATATTCATAGTAATGAAGCTTCTCATTAAGTATCTGTCATCTATTCTCTAGCTCACAGCCTAGAAGATAGATATTATAAAAAGAATATATAGTCTAGATATTAAATATGGTGTAGCTTTTGCTGTTGATACAGCAGTCTGCTTAAATGAAAGAGTTAAAGTTAATGATTATGATTTAGCAAGGGTATTATTCTTTATTGAAAAGTACTATACCATAATATGCATTGTTCTTTTTATGAACCAGTTTTATGATTATAAGTAAGAGCTAAAGGGTGTATATAACTGTGTATTCCATCTTTTGTCATGGCATGTTGTAAAAGAGGACTAGCAATCACAGATGAAAACCATGTCCCTTATGTTTTTGAAGGAACTAATAGCACCCTTTGGAGTTGCTAATTGGCAAAAATCTGCAACCACAGGCTTTTGAGGTACGGTTACCATGGCAAATTTGCTTTGTAGTTGGCACTTGTGAATATTTGACTTAATTTTCTTTCCAAGTTTAGGGACTGAATGTAAAACATTGTCATTCTTTCACAGACAAGTCATTTTTAAGAAATCTGAAAAATGATTGTCATCACAGTAGTTTTGGGCATTCATAGCAAGGATAAGTGAGCTTATCACAAAACACTTCTTCTAATGTTTGGTAGTTATTTTCTGTTTATATTCTTCCTGGAGTATATGTGGTCCATAAAAAGATGAGTGGAAAATATTTAAAGTCATTCTGTATAATTGTATAAGGTGCAGCTATAGGTGATTCAAATTTCCTTTATTGTAAAAATGCTAAATATCTAGTTCAGAAATAGTGTTTAACACTTAGAGTCAGTGTTTAATTATTGTGTATTTATACATAAAGGTAAATATTAAAATTTTCATCCTTATTAAGATTACTTAGATTTACAGTTCAGCAGTAGACTAGTTCATTTCCTTCTTTAAACTTGTCTTTTATAGGATATATTACATGAAATATGTGAGAAAGTGTTCAAATCAGATAGAGTTATATGTTTGAATAAGAAATCTACAGTTATACCTGTAAAGTAATATATATTAAAAAAGATATTTAATAAAATAGCAAGTAAAGAAAAAACTTAAGGGTAAACAAAATGCTATAATGCAGTAATTCTAATGCAGTCATAGTAAGTCAGTACAGTAAGTATATATTTGTATATTCTATTTCCTCCTTTACTTGCCTAGTAGCATTTGTCTGTTGTTTCTTGATACCAGCACCAAAATGATAATTTTAAATTTTATGCTAAGATGTATAAATGAATCAGACAAAAAGGATAGAAAAATGTGAAAATACATTAAGCAGAAGGCCATATTTGCTTTAGGAAAAATAAATATACATTGGTGTAAAATGGTTTCAGATTTTAAGATACTTTGTATCCATAGAGACATGTAGATGGTCTGATAATCATCGATTTTCTGCAAAATCTGAAACATTCATATAAATGGAATCAGTTCAGTTCAGTCACTCGGTCAGATCCAAATCTTTGGGACCCCATGCGCTGCAGCCCTCCAGGCTTCCTTATCCATCACCAACTCCTGGAACTTGCTCAAACTCATGTCCCTTGAGTCACTGATGACATCCAATCATCTCATCTTCTGTTGTCCCCTTCTCTTTCCGCCTTCAATTTTTCCCAACATCAGCGTCTTTTCCATTGAGTCAGTTCTTCACAACAGGTGGCCAAAGTATTAGAGCTTCAACTTCAGCATCAGTCCTTCCAATGAATATTCGAGACTGATTTCCTTTAGGATGGACTGGTTGGACCTCCTTGCAGTCCAAGGGACCCTCAAGAGTTTGCTTCAACACCACAGCTCAAAAGCATCAATGCTTTGGCTCTCAGCTTCCCTTATGGTCTAACTCTCACATCCATACATGAACGCTGGAAAAACCATAGCTTTGACTAGACAGACCTATGTCAGCAAAGCAATGCCTCTGCTTTTTCATATGCTATCTAGGTTTGTCATAGCTTTTCTACCAAGGAGCAAGTGTCTTTTAATTTCATGGCTGCTGTCACCATCTGCAGTGATTTTGGAGCCCAAGAAAACAAAGTCTGTCACTCTTTCCATTGTTTCCCCATCTATTTGCCATGAAGTGATCGGACTGGATGCCATGCTCTTAGCTTTAAATGTTCAGTTTTAATATGGCTTTTTCACTCTTCTCTTTCTCTTTCATCAAGAGGCTCTTTCAATCCTCTTTGCTTTGTATTTTCTTGGCAAAAAAATTTTTTTTTTAGTTTACTTTCTTTAAAACCGACTAGAAATGAGGAAATAGGATCTGATATTCATTTATTGAAGTTAACTTTTTAAAAAGCAAAACTTAAATTATTTCCCTAATGTTTTAATTTTTTCTTAATTTTGTACATTCAATGACTTAAATTATATGGTTTATTTTTTAAATAACATATATTAATGTTCATTTTTATTTTTTATAAAATTAAAAAACATAGTTGATTAAAGATAGTAATAATTATTATTGCATTAGAATTTCTGATCGGTAAACTATTTTTATAAATTTCTTGAAATTATATTACAAATAAATGGAAAAAGTAAATTAGAAAACCTGTAAAAGGATTATATTTTAATAATGATACTTTGAAAACAATAAAAATAATAATATAAGCAGTTTATAACATTACCTTAAATGTCTTGAAAAAATGACAGGAAGTCCTGAGTAAAAATAGTAATGATCATGAATTTGTACACTTCATGAGAATGTGAACAACTTGTTACTTGTATTTTATCCTTTCATGTGTAGTCTAGTGTCTTCCTACTAGGTCTTCAGTAAATCTATTTAAAGTTTTTTTTTTTTTTTTAATAGCTTGGGTAATAATTTAAGGTTTATTTTTAAAGGAAAGAACCATTAAAATATTTTTAGAGTATTTAAAGTCATATATCTATGAGAGTGTATTAAAAAGCAGAGACATCACGTTGCCAAGAAATGTTCATTGACAAAGCTATAGTTTTTTTTAGTATTCATGTACCAATGTGAGAGTTCGAAGAATTGGTGCTTTTGAATTGTGGTGCTAGAGACAGGTTTGAGAGCCCCTTGGACTACAAGGAGATCCAACCAGTCCATCCTGAAGGAAATCAGTTCAGTTTTGTCATTCAGTTGTGTCTGACTCTCTGCGACCCCATGAATCGCAGCACGCCAGGCCTCCCTGTCCATCACCAACTCCCAGAGTTCACTCAGACTCACATCCATCGAGGCAGTGATGCCATCCAGCCATCTCATCCTCTGTCATCCCCTTCTCCTCCTGCCCCCAATCCCTCCCAGCATCAGAGTCTTTTCCAATGAGTCAACTCTTCGCATGAGGTGGCCAAAGTACTGGAGTTTCAGCTTTAGCAGCATTCCTTCCAAAGAAATCCCAGGGCTGATCTCCTTTAGAATGGACTGGTTGGATCTCCTTGCAGTCCAAGGGACTCTCAAGAGTCTTCTCCAACACCACAGTTCAAAAGCATCAATTCTTTGGCGCTCAGCCTTCTTCACAGTCCAACTCTCACATCCATATATGACCACTGGAAAAACCATAGCCTTGACTTGATGGACCTTTGTTGGCAAAGTGATGTCTCTGCTTTTCAATATGCTATCTAGGTTGGTCATAACTTTTCTTCCAATGAGTAAGCATTTTTAATTTCATGGCTGCAATCACCATCTGCAGTGATTTTTGAAGTCCAAAAAAGTAAAATCTGACCCTGTTTCTACTGTTTCCCCATCTATTTCCCATGAAGCGATGGGACAAGATGCCATGATATTCTTTTTCTGAATGTTGAGTTTTAAGTCAACTTTTTCACCTCCTCTTTCACCTTCTCAAGAGTCTTTTTAGTTCCTCTTCACTTTCTGCCATAAGGGTGGGGTCATCTGCACATCTGAGGTTATTGATATTTCTCCCAGCAATCTTGATTCCAGCTTGTGCTTCTTCCAGCCCAGCATTTCTCATGATGTACTCTGCATATAAGTTAAATAAGCAGGATGACAATATACAGCCTTGACGTACTCCTTTTCCTATTTGGAACCAGTCTGTTCCATGTCCAGTTCTAAATGTTGCTTCCTAACCTGCATACAAATTTCTCAACAGGGAGGTCAGGTGGTCTGGTATTCCCATCTCTTTCAGAATTTTCCACTGTTTATTGTCATGCACACAGTCAAAGGCTTTGGCATAGTCAATAAAGCAGAAATAGATGTTTTTCTGGAACTCTCTTCCTTTTTTGATGATCCAGCAGATGTTGGCAATTTGGTCTCTGGTTTCTCTGCCTTTTCTAAAACCAGCTTGAACATATGGAAGTTCACAGTTCACATATTGCTGAAGCCTGGCTTGGAGAATTTTGAGTATTACTTTACTAGCATGGGAGATGAGTGCAATTGTGCAGTAGTTTGAGCATTCTTTGGCATTGCCTTTCTTTGGGATTGGAATGAAAACTGACCTTTTCCAGTCCTGTGGCCACTGCTGAGTTTTCCAAGTTTGCTGGCATATTGAGTGCAGCACTTTCACAGCATCATCTTTCAGGATTTGAAATAGCACAGCTGGAATTCCATCACCTCCACTAGCTTTGTTCGTAGTAATGCTTTCTAAGGCCCACTTGACTTCACACCCAGGAGGTCTATCCTGAATATTCATTGGAAGGACTGATGCTAAAGCTCTAGTACGTTGGCCACCTGATGCAAAGAGCTGATTTATTGGAAAAGACTCTGATGGTGGGTAAAATTAAGGGTAGGAGGAGAAGGGGATAACATTGCCAAGTCAAGGACATGAGTTTGAGCAAACTCCAGGAAATAGTGAAGGACTGATGCTGAAGCTGAAGCTCCAATACTTTGTCCACATGATGAGAAGAACTGACTCATTGGAAAAGACCCTGATCCTGGGAAAGATTGAAGGCAGGAGGAGAAGAGGACAAGATGATTGGATAGCATCACCGACCCTATGGACATGAGTTTGAGCGAACTCCAGGAAACAGTGAAGGATAGCGAAGCCTGGCATGCTGAAGTCCATGGGGTTGTAAAAGGGTCAAACATGATTTAGCAACTGAATAACAGTCCACAAGGGTATTGCTGAAAAATCAGTTCCTCCTTGAATGACTTCATAATGTTTTAGAAAATAAGTGAGACTGAATCTGGGAGCTGTTGTTTCTGAAAATAATAAACTGAACATTTGCTTATTCTGCAATACCTTTGAGGCTTAGGTTTCTTATCCATAAGTTGAAAGAATCAATTATACTTACAATACTGGATTGTTGTGAGGGTTAAATAAGTTAATAAGTCTAAAGGGGCTAAAGTATAAATCTAGCTGAAAGCCAAATTTCAAAATGTTTGGCAAAGTCAAGGAACTATTAATTCATTTGCTGGACAATTTTTTTTTTTCAAAATAAATGGAATTATGTTTTACTTGAGCAGTTCCAAAACATTCTAGAAATTTATGGTTCATAGAATTTAGAAGTGCAGTTTTTAAGAGTTTAGCTGTTTCTAAGTTTTTTGAAAAGTAAGTTTTAATAAAACTTTTGCTATCAAGCACATTTTTCTATATGAACTATATTAACAGTATAGGCTCAAGGAATGTTATAGAAAAAATGAGACTAAGTAACATGTACTATAGCTCTGTAGTTTGTATTGAGGCTTACCTTGATTTTTGATATATGATTAATTTAATCTTTACCATGGCAATCATGTATTAAAAACAATAGAAATTAGAATTCTGGGTCCTCAACTTTTTCTGTTTCTTAGGGCATGTGGGTGTCTTTGGGTATCTTGCTGAAGTCCTTTGACTGTAAATAAATTAAGACAGTAAATTTTCTATATGTACATTAACATGTATTATTTATGTTAAATATCTGCAAGATAAATACAAACATTCACTGAATGGCGATTATATGTCCATTAATGAGTTTATTCCTGCTGCACCCTGGGCACGAGGAACCAACATTCTCTTGCTGGGTCTTGCTTCTGTTTTGCACGGTACTGCCTCTCCATCAATTCTTCTGGGCCTACAGACCTACAGGGTAGGCTCTCAAGGAGTTTGGATAGTCAGTAAGAAACTTGGAGAGACATTTTATTTTTGTAGAAATATCACCTAAAAGGAGCCCAAGGCAGTGATACTCTCAGTGAATATATGTGCAAGTTTTATCTTCTTAAGCAACAGAAGCTTAGATAATAATGTTGGCTTTTCTTCTAAAGAAATCGCCTCCTTAAGATTACTGTGGTGGATTTCAAAGTTAGATGTCCATAATACTATTGAGAGATCAATTCCTTACTTCAGGTTCTTTTAAAACATTAAGCATATGAGGTTGAGATTGAGTTTGTGGGCCAGTTTCCTGAAAATAAACCTTTCTCTTTATAGTCTAGGCATGTGTCCAATGCATTTTACTCGGAAGCTTTAGCACTCCCTGAAGAAAAATGTACTAAAGGCTTAATTTACGAACTAAAGTAATCATTCTTGGATCCCCATGTGGTTCAGTGGTAAAGAATCCACCCATCAATGCAAGAGACATGGCAGGAGCAGGGGGTTTGATCCTTGGGTTGGGAAGATCCCCTAGAGAAGGAACTGGCAATCCACTCCAGTACTCTTGCCTGGGAAATTCCATGGTCAGGAGTCTGGTGGGCTACAGTCCATAGGGTCACAAAAGAATCAGAAACAACTAAGTCAATGACTAAGCAACAACAACAAAATCATTCCTCATGTTTCCTCACCTTAGAATAAATGGTTTTGGTAATAGACAACCTCCAGGTCCTATACCAAATGCTTTCTTTAGGGTATGTTTCACAGAGTATGTCCAGCAATGTCTGCCTCTGAGCTTGATTTCACTTTCAGGGGAGACTTCAGTTTCCATAAGATATCTTAATGGTTGGGCCCATGACACAAATTTACCATATGTCTAGGCCTGTTTAAATTCACATATTCAAACTCGAAGTCAGATAATAAATGGCTTAATGATACATCAAAACCGTCTTTCTACCTCATGATTTTGTGTTTACCTTGTATAGCACATTATTTTTTACATTTATCATTTATTTGTATGGGAAATATATGAATTTGACACATTTACTTTGTCAACGTGAGTGAATCTATAACAGAATATGGGCCAAAGACCCTCACCTTTCTAGATGGCTGAACTGCAACTTTAAGCCACTAATAGCAATGGATCAAGTTGAATTTAGTGTTCAAGAGACTGAAAGCCACAAAACCACATCAAGTGCTATTGATTTCCCTTAAGTGCTGAAGCTTTTAAAGGAATCTTACAAAGAAATGTATTATATTGGACTACGTGCCATCAGTTTTGTTGACTTTTAAAAGTTGGATACAGTTTGGGAAAACTAAACAAATGAAGGGAATTTGGGGGTTAATAAAAGTCAAGTTTCCAGGGAATTGTTTGGTGGGAAAATGTAAAAATAGCATGACCATTCAGCCTTACTGCAGGGGAATGGGAGAAACCAGAGATTCTATTAGATGCTGTCATCAAGGATAACAGGAAAAGGCTAAGATAGCACATGAGCAGTCATGCTTCACTACTCTGCAAACACAGGGGATGCGGCTGGTTCACCAATCATGTTCATGTGCTCCAGAACAGCATCAGACATGTGCACGACAAAAGCATCACACACAAGGCTCTGCATTTACAAATACTGTCACCATGCTAAATGATCTGTTTCTAACTTGCCATTATATAAGTTCCCTCTTTCCTGACAATTTACTCTATACATACCACCTAATACATTTCATGGAATATACATGTCCAAGACCAATAAGCAAATCATCTAAATGTAAATTCAAGATGCTTAAACTGTGATCTGATGATGCCTAAGGTTAAAATATATTTTACTTCAAGAATTCAAACTCAAGAAAACATTCACAGGAATCAAAGTGAGTTGTTACTGCCTTTCATTTGGCTTATATATATGTTTACAGTGTAAAGTTACAAAATAATGATGGGCCCTAACATTAAAACAGATAAACCTAGAATGAAAGCAAAACTAATTTTTCCTGGGCAAGGAGGAAATAGGAAATTTATCATTGAACCCATTCCTCTATTTAATTTTTGTGTATAGTAGATGATAACTGGAAACTTATTCTGGTCTTCTATCTTCTTATTTATAAACTGTTGATATTGAATACTTTTTGAATGTAAAAATTCAGATTTTTGCACCTTTTTCATAAAATAAATTTTGCTTGATTTTTCTCCTTGACTTGATTAAGCAAATTTACAGATATTACATTTTTATTTTAAATTAAAAGTTTGTGGAACTCTGCTTTGAACAAGTCTGTCTGCACTATTTTTCCAATAGCACTTGCTCACTTCATGTCTCTGTGTCACATTTTGGTAATTTTTGGAATACTGCAAACTTTTTCATAATTAGCATATTTGTTATGGTGCTCTGTAATCTGTGATCTTGGATGTCACTATTGCAACAAGATTATGACTTGACAAAGGCTTGGATGATGGCTAGCATTTTTTTAGCAATAAAGCACTTTTTCATTAAGGTATATACATTATTTTTTTAGACATAATGCTATTGTACAGTTAATAGATTAAGGCCTAGTATAAACTGACCTTTATATGTAGTGGGAAACCATTACATAAAATCCATGTGACTCACTTGAATGCAGAGGTGTGGTGCCAAATCCACATTATCTCTGAGATATGCCATGGTTTCAGATCTGTGATAAATTCTCTGTAACATGTCAATTAAGAACTTAATGTTTTATTTTTCCTTAACAGGATATAGGGGGACTTGGAAAGGAAAATAGGACACACTTTAACCTTTTTACATTATTGATCTTAAGATATCAAGATTCTTAAAATCTGACCACACTATCTGCAGGGATTTTTAGTCTTACGTCTTAGACATCTTTATAAATACGGTTACCATATACACATAATACTTCAGGTGTAGCTCTAGTTATATGCATTGTTTCTGTGAAACTCAAGTTTAACTGTATTTTTTGCTAAAATAAAATAAATAAATAAATAAATAAACCCTAAATAAATAAACCTTTTATTAATATAAAATAAATAAAATAAAATAAAAATAAAACCCTTTTATTAGTTTCATAGATTGTTGGGGGCCAGCGTGAGGCACTCCACCCATGGCAAAGGTCATGAGGAAGAAGGCTCGACATACGCAAAGGTGGGATCGAGCCTCAGGAGTCCCCCTGAAAATCCTCAGGCATCTTCCCCCATAACCAGAGCCTGCCTACTTTACTACTTTGTGCTCTCACCTACACCTCTGACTTTACGGGGGGCTGTCCCCCACCACCTCTTTCGGAGAAGGAGTTAACTTAGAGCTCCAGTTAATAAAAACTCCTGGGCATGACAAGAGTGTTTTAACCTACAAACTCCTCTGAAGGTTCTCTAGCCTGCCTGACAGGCTTGTCCGGCCACATGTGATTGCTCACAGCCTCCGAACTGTGAGAGGCACGAGATGCTTTAAACCTTCTAAAAACTGGGTCTTTAGAAAAGTTAGAAAACCATTAGTATAAGTATAATGGGCTGATTAGAAATTGTATTGGTGAAGGGTTTTTCATTTGTTGAGCCAATGTTTGTTGCTAAGTCTCC
The DNA here is from genome assembly GCF_027580195.1 of Bos mutus. Classification (NCBI taxonomy): domain Eukaryota; kingdom Metazoa; phylum Chordata; class Mammalia; order Artiodactyla; family Bovidae; genus Bos; species Bos mutus. The sequence goes on from NC_091617.1 coordinate 26,935,731, forward strand.
ACATCCCCTGTCCTTACACACATTAATTAATATATAGAAGAAATAAGTATTAACCTTTGATATTAATCACGTTAGACCTTAGGCTAAGTAAATTCTTTCCTTAATTAAAACCCACTACACTCTCACCCTATAGGAATGTAAATTTATCTGGTACCTTCGGAAGGTGGAGTCTTTTTTAAGAATAATCACCCCTGGAGAAATAAGTGTTCTGGTTGACTGACCGCTGTCACAAGGAGAGGGTCATAAATTGTTAGCAGGCCCCCTGGCCAGAAGATGATGTAACACCCCTAAGACCTCTGTATACATTTGTATGAAGCACCTGATTTTGATAAAAGTCAGGACTGCTGACCCTGCGTGACTTTTGCATAACATCTCAGTGTATAAAAGTAGACCATGGAAAATAAAGAATTGGGATCAGTTTCTCGAAATACTGGTCTCCCCATGTCGCTTTCTCTCTCAAACTCTGGCTGAGTCTCCATCTGGAGCGCGGAGCCCACCATGCTTACTAATTATGCCTGGGCTTCTAAGATCTGACCGGGGAGGCCTCAGTGTCTCCTCTCCTTCCGGAGAATGGAAGGATGCCTGCGGCCTACGTAAGTGGTGCAAGCTTCTTGTCTTGAAGTTTTATTGGTTTCCCATATAAATCAAGCTACTCAGCCTCTTTTCTCCACTGAATTTTCCTACTGAGCTATCCTTATTCTATTACTCTTTATATCTCTAATCAATATCTAATTGAAGCTATTGTATCCTGATCCTCGCTGACGCCGTCCCTGCTTCAAATACCCTGGATCAGCCGGGGCTGGACCCCGGCAATAGATCTATTGCTTTAGTCCATTCAGGCGGCTAAAACAAAATACCATAGCCTGGGTAGCTTATAGAGAAAATAAATTTATTTGCCACAGTTCTGGAGGCTGGAAATTAAAGGTTAAATTGCCAACATGGTTGAGCTCTGTGCCTGTTGAGGGCACATGCTTCTTGGTTCATGGATGGACATCTATCTGCTGTAACCTCACCTGACAGATTGGAGAAGGCGATGGCACCCCATTCCAGTACTCTTGCCTGGAAAATCCCATGGGCGCAGGAGCCTGGTAGGCTGCAGTCCATGGGGTCGCTAAGAGTTGCACACGACTGAACGACTTCACTTTCACTTTTCACTTTCATGCATTGGAGAAGGAAATGGCAACCCACTCCAGTGTTCTTGCCTGGAGAATCCCAGGGACGGCAGAGCCTGGTGGGCTGCCGTCTATGGGGTCGCACAGAGTCGGACACGACTGAAGCGACTTAGCAGCAGCAGCAACACCTGACAGATGTGACCACGGAGCTTTCTCAGGCCACATCTATAAGATCATTAATCCATTCATGAAGGATCAGCCCTCATTACTTAATCCTTTCTGAAAGGCTCCACATCCAAATACCTTCACCTTGGGGATTAGGTCTCAGCATATGAATTTGGGGGGGGACACACAATTTAGACAATAGCAGCTACCATAATAAAGTACCACAAACTAGATAATTAAGTAAAACAGCAGAAACATGAGAATTCCAGAGTCTGAAAATCTGGACTCAGAAGTCTGAAATCAAGGTGTACAGAGGGCCATGCTCCCTCTGAAAACTGCAGTGTTGCCCTTCTTAGCTCCTGGGGTTTGCTGGGTATCTTCAGCATTTCTTGGCTTGCAGCTGCAACATTTCAGTCTCTTCTGTGACACAACATGACTTTGTCCCTTTGTGTGTCTGTCTTTGTATATCTTCTCCTTTTCTTATAAGTGTACTACCCTCCTCCAGTATGATTCTGTCTTATATAATTACATCTTTTTTTTTTAATTTAAATTTATTTATTTTAATTGAAGGCTAATTTCTTTACAATATTGTATTGGTCCTGCCACACATCAACATGAATCCATCACCGGTGTACACGTGTTCCCCATCCTGAACCCCCTCCCACCTCCCTCCCTGTACCATCCCTCCAGGTCATATAAGAAATGAATCGCCAGTCCAGGTTCGATACAGGATTCTTGGGGCTGGTGCACTGGGATATAATTACATCTTAAATGGCCCTATTCCAAGTGCAATTGAACAACACAAGTATGAAATGTGAGGATCCACTTACATGCAGATTTATTTTACTAAATATGTACTACAGTGCTACACTCTCCACAACTGGTTGAACCACTGGATGTGGAAACACAGATACAGACAGCTGACTGTAAAGTTATGTGTGGATTTTTGGCTGCACAGAGGGTAGGCGGCCTCAGTTCCACATTGTTCAAGGGTTAACTCTAAGGTCACATTATGATGTACTGAGAATTAAGACGTCAGCATATCTTTTGAAGGGATACAATTCAATCCATGTAACCCTCTTTATAAAGTTATTTCTCTTTATAGAATAGAATGTGGCTAGTTATTTGGAATTAAGCAACAACAATCTGTTAGAAACAGCTCAGTCTCCACCTGTATACCAAGATGGTAAATATGTAGGAGTTAGAATGCTTCTGAATAGTAAATTGACTCATGCATTTTATTCAAAGTAATCAACATTACTTTTAAGGGATTCATTGACACTAGTTAGTATTTTTTAAATAAGGAAACAATAAGTAAAGAAGTAAACATTTTTACTTTACCAATCTAAAGCTAAAAAGATTGGGTGGTTTCATTGATTTCTACATCATTTTGTTAATCATAACTTTCATTTATTAAACAGTTATTGAGAGGTATATTTCAGGTGTTGTGCTAAATAAAAAGGATGATGATATGGACACTATCTCTTACTTCTAGTCTGATGAACAAAATAAATGGATAAATAGTAAATATGTAATAAATTAAATGTCATCACATATATATCAATACATCACAACAGGATTAACAGAAAAAAAAATAATTGTCCCCCCTTATTGTCCACTCTTTCAGGGTGCCCTTCTTACAGCAGCTCCCATCAAATTTTACTTCTGAGACTCAATTCTAAGTAAATAATTTAAAATATGGAAAAATGCAAAAAGAATAAATATGCTTATTGTTGAGTTATTTATCACAGTGAAAAAATAGATAACAATCTGAAATAAGGGTATGCTTTAGTAAATATAAGACACTTACTTGGCTTTACTTTGCATAAACATAAAAGCATGGGTAAATTTAGATAATGACAGGACTACAATTTTAGTTTTACCTGAAAATCATGAATAATATGTTTCTTTTTATTTACTTTTCCAAAATTTCTAAAGCATTTTATTATTATTTACATGGTTAGAAAAAAATATGTTCAGTTAGAAGTTTTACAGGTATACAAATTTTATAACCAAAATATTGCAAAAATGCAGTTTGTGTATAAATATTTGTTGTAAATAGTATATTTGAAATAAAGTACTAAAGCCTTTGAGAAATAACACTGTATTTATAGTATTTCTTCTTTGGAACCAGTTATTTTGGATATTCTAGCAGTATATTTAATGAAAGAAAATGTATCCTAAATAAAGATGATCTTTCCTTGCAGAGAGCAGGAATAGCATATATCAGTGCAAAGCAATTCACTAATGGAATTTTCCCATTATAACTGGGAAAAACTTAAACTATTTCTAAATCATCTTTGCATTAACTAAATAGCATTTAGATTTTTCCACTCAATATTCCTTTCATTATGAATATAACTAAAGAGAGAAAGGTGAACTGTGATGCCAACAGGATAAATGTTTAAGGTTAATATGTCACTTTGTGTATTTATCCCTATCATTCTTGATCTTTTGTATATGATTCACTGTGCTGATGTCTGTCTGTCTTGAAATACCATTTTTCTCAACCTCTTTATAATGCAGTTGACAGGAGCATAGCATTTTTTTAACACCAAGAATACTTAATAGTATCCCTTTGTGTGATGCTATTAAAATATGCTAACCAAGGTAAATTTGAGGAAGAATACAAAGACACTTTGAAAGATTATGATCTATGGTGATTCACAGCTTTAGAGTTGGTTTAATTGAATTAATTGTTTCTTAGAAGAAGAATCTGAGGAATAAAGAACACAATGACTGAATGTTTTCATGGAAAAAAATTGACCTTTTCAATATTAGTGCCTTGATTCATAGCGTATTCTTTCTCCCACAACAAAAGAATCTTACAAGGAAAAGGTAGAAGTGATATTTAAAAAGAGAGAAAAATCTCTGCAAAAATGGAAACTCCCACATATAATAGGAATCAGAAAATTACTAGCATATACATTTGTGTGCAATAAAAATTTTAATGTATATATGCATCTTTAAAATTAATATTACATTATATTGTATTCTTTTTCTTAATTTACACTAATTAATTTACAATAAGATGAACAGAGAAGGGCTTTATTCAGTGATATCACTGTTCTAAAAAAGAAATTAATTTTTTCCTTTCCTTCTGTTTTGTAATTCTAAGTAACTGTTTTATGAATTTATATTTTTTAACTCAGTTACCTTAATCTATATCTTCATAAAATACATTCCATATGTAATCATAAGACAGAAATTAAACACCACACCACATGAATGTTGACAAGAAGCTATTCAGAAGAAAGATTTATTCTAGCTTAACTGAGCAGGGAAGGTTACACAAAAGAGGTGACAATCAAGTTGAGTGAAATAGCTGGTAATTTCAAAAACACACCATGCATTTTTATAACTCCTAAACTTGACAATGGCTATTAGATCCTGAAATTCCTAACTTTCAGTGTCTTGTATTCTAGTCAAACCTCTATTTCTAATTCACAACCTCAGCTGTCATCTCTGTGACAGTTTTTCTAACCTTTTCAAATCAAATTAAGAATTCATTCTTCTAATGTTTCCTTACTGATTACCCACAGTTGCTCCTAAACAGAATATACTATATGTGTGGTAATATTTTATGCTTGTGTCCATGACAGAATGAATTCTTTTTGTCAGGGTTAATATTCTTTGATATTATATTGTTAGTGATGTACAGCTGTTATTCAAATAAAACTGAAGGTTAAAAAAAAAAGAAAATTCATGTAAAGACATTACCTTAAGATTTAACAAAGTACTTTATCCTGTTCTTGCTTTAAGTTTACAATGCTGTTCATCATATGGGTGAGAATTTTTATTCTGAAAAAATTTATTTTAACCATTTATGTTATATAAAGTAATCTGATTTGATAACAGTAAAAGGGTAATTTAAAACAAAGTACATTTGATCCAAGTGAGTAGACCTCTTAGTTGTGAAAATAGGAGAGTGTGAAGAGATAACAGTGGAAGTTTAGGACTAACATGTCCACACTGCTGTGCTTAAAATAAATAACCAAAAGAACCTATTGTATTAAAAAAAAATCATTAGGGGACAAGAGAATGATATAGATGACATGAGATTGGCAATGTGTTGATAATTCTTGAAGCTAACTGATGGACTTATGTGAATTTATTGTACTACTCCCACTTTTGTATATGTTTGAAATTTTCAAAAATAAAAATGTTTTTCTTTTTTTTTTTAAAGAGAGAGAAAAAAAAGAAGGATCTTGAATGCCAATATGGATTCTAATGCCTCTTGAATACAAACCGACAGGTAAGCTTTGATTTAGAATTGAAAACAGGGATGGTAACTGGAAATGAGCAATTAAAATTCACCTGGCATTTGGCATTTGCAATTAATGTTGATTTTTTTACTAAATAATAGCATCAAAAATAAAAATTGCAAAGAGTAAAATGTTCCTCTATGTAAGAATTCTTAACAATAGATGTTATTAAAAGCAAGCAGGTACTAAGATATCTCTGAAGATTATTATTTATAGTGATCAGTTGATTTTTTTCTTAGCATTAGAGGAAGCACTCCCATATTTTGATATAATTATGCTATTAATAAATATTTTGATCCCAAACTTATCATCCTCATAAAGACCATTTGTTGTTTGCTAGCAAGAAGGAATATTAAAATATCAGTGATAAGATGAAATAAGATACTCCATAAATTAAAGAAAAAGTACACAAAATGTCAGAAGGAAGAGAGAAATAAAGAAAAAAAAAACCTCTCATATTATAGATCAAATGCAGACAGAAATTATAATTCTCAGCATCTCAAGATTCTAGGCATCATACATCTAGACGCTTTTCTATCTGTTCTTCAGGCATACAAGAATTAAAAACAATAAAATATATTGATGCTGGTTTTGGGGAGGAGGCACTAGAAACTTTGCAAATAAATTCATTTCGTATCTCAAGCTTTCAGTACAAGTCAACTTTTACTTTGGGCTTCCCTGGTGGCTCAGTGGTAAAGAATCTGCCTACATTTAGGAGACACAGGAGATGTGGGCTCAATTCCTTCAATCTGGAAGATCCCCTGAAAGAGGAAATGGCACTCCAGTATTCTTGCCTGGAAAGTCCCATGGACAGAGGAGCCTGGTGAGCTACAGTCCGTGGGATCACAAAGAGTTGGATACAACTGAATGACTGAGCACACACGCTACAATTTTTACCCTACTGTTTATAAGAATGGTCTGATTAGTGGATTTTAACAATAAATTTGTCTTCAATACACTTAAGTCCAGGTATTGGACTCTGTAAAAATAAAGACGTTGTCTACATAAGTTTTTTCAGCTATATTTTTCAAATTGTAGCTGCAGAATTTCTGACCAATTTTAAATATTTTTCTCTATAAGTTTATTGAACACCTAGTCCATTTCAAATGTGCTGTGCCAGATCATATGGATAGCAAACATGCATATCCAGTTTTCTTAGAAAACCACAACTTACTAAGTAAGAGATAAGCATAGCCTCAATTACTGCATATTGTGATAACTGAAAGTCAGAGCATCTTTTTCTTTCCTATGTACTAACTACCTAGAAATTAATCCAGCAGTTGGAGAAATATGAACACTCCAATCAGCAAATGCCTAATTTTCACCATGCAATATATATTTATCAAAGATGGGCACTGATTTTAATAGCCCTTAGAAGACTCATTTTTAACAAAATAAGCTTTCTTTTATTACAGGCACATCTGTATTAGAGATACTTTGGGCCCAAGACCACTGCAAAAAGTAAATATTGCAATAGAGTCACAGAATTTTTTTTTGTTTCCCAGTGCATATAAAGTTATGTCTATATTATACTATAATTTATTAAAAGTACAGTAACATGTTTAAAAAATGTAATACCTTAACTTAAAAAATATTTTATTGTTAAAGAGATAGTAACAATCATCTGAGCTTTCAGTGAGTCATAATAGTTTTTAATATCCAAGCAACATCCAAGGTCACTGACACAGACCACCATAACAAATATAACAAAAATACAAGTTTGAAATATAGCAATAATAACCAAAATGTGGCAGAGACAAATGCTATTGGAAAAACGGCACTAACAGACTTGCTCGATGTAGTTGCCATAAGCCTTCAATTTGTAAAAATCTCAGTATCTGTGAAGAGCAATAAAAATGAAGCACAATGAAATGGGATTTGCCTGTACAACTACCAGGTGTTTATAGGTAGTGGTTTCTGATTTTGTTTGAATGGAAGCTTTTTATTCTCTATGGAAAAGAAGAAAGTTTTCCTTTTATTCTTCCTTTGCTATTTTTCTATATTCTTCCTTTCTGTTTCCCAACTTTGTGTATCCCACCGTAGCTGATATGCTAAAACTTAAGACTTAGTTCATCTAATGAAAAATATTAATATTCAACATTTAACTTGTAGTAGGACAGAATATTTAGTTTGTAGAAACATCAATTTCATTAAGATTCTGATGAAAAAATCCCAGAGATCATAGTAACAATTTAGTCGCTCAGTCGTGTCCGACTCTTTGTGACCCCATGAATCACAGCACGCCAGGCCTCCCTGTCCATCACCAACTCCCAGAGTTCACTCAGACTCACGTCCATCGAGGCAGTGATACCATCCAGCCATCTTACCCTCTGTCGTCCCTTCTCCTCCTGCCCCCAATCCCTCCCAGCATCAGAGTCTTTTCCAATGAGTCAACTCTTTGCATGAGGTGGCCAAAGTACTGGAGTTTCAGCTTTAGCATCATTCCTTCCAAAGAACACCCAGGGCTGATCTCCTTCAGAATGGACTGGTTGGATCTCCTTGCAGTCCAAGGGACTCTCAAGAGTCTTCTCCAACACCACAGTTCAAAAGCATCAATTCTTCGGCACTCAGCCTTCTTCACAGTCCAACTTTCACATCCATACATGACCACTGGAAAAGCCATAGCCTTGACTAGATGGACCTTTGTTGGCAAAGTATTGTCTCTGCTTTTCAATATGCTATCTAGGTTGGAAATAACTTTCCTTCCAAGGAGTAAGCGTCTTTTAATTTCATGGCTGAAGTCACCATCTGCAGTGATTTTGGAGCCCAAAAAAATAAAGTCTGACACTGTTTCCACTGTTTCCCCATCCATTTCCCATGAAGTGATGGGACTGGATGCCATGATCTTCGTTTTCTGAATGTTGAGCTTTAAGCCAACTTTTTCACTCTCCTCTTTCACTTTCATCAAGAGGCTTTTTAGTTCCTCTTCACTTTCTGCCATAAGGGTGGTGTCATCTGCATATCTGAGGTGATTGATATTTCTCCTGGCAATCTTGATTCCAGCTTGTGTTTCTTCCAGTCCAGCATTTTTCATGATGTACTCTGCATATAAGTTAAATAAGCAGGGTGACAATATACAGCCTTGACGTACTCCTTTTCCTATTTGGAACCAGTCTGTTGTTCCATGTTCAGTCCTAACTGTACTTCCTGACCTGCATATAGGTTTCTCAAGAGGCAGGTCAGGTGGTCTGGTATTCCCATCTCTTTCAGAATTTTCCACTGTTTATTGTGATCCACACAGTCAAAGGCTTTGGCATAGTCAATAAAGCAGAAATAGATGTTTTTCTGGAACTCTCTTGCTTTTTCCATGATCCAGCAGTTGTTGGCAATTTGATCTCTGGTTCCTCTGGCTTTTCTAAAACCAGCTTGAACATCTTGAAGTTCATGGTTCATGTATTGCTGAAGCCTGGCTTGGAGAATTTTGAGCATTACTTTACTAGCGTGTGAGATGAGTGCAATTGTGTGGTAGTTTGAGCATTCTTTGGCATTACCTTTCTTTGGGATTGGAATGAAAACTGACCTTTTCCAGTCCTGTGGTGACTGCTGAGTTTTCCAAATTTGCTGGCATATTGAGTGCAGCACTCTCACAGCATCATCTTCCAGGATTTGAAATAGCTCAATTGGAATTCCATCACCCCCGCTAGCTTTGTTTGTAGTGATGCTTTCTAAGGCCCACTTGACTTCACATTCCAGGATGTCTGGCTCTAGTGAGTGATCACACCATTGTGATTATCTTGGTCATGAAGATCTTTTTGTACAGTTCTTCTGTGTATTCTTGCCACCTCTTCTTAATATCTTCTGCTTCTGTTAGTTCCATACCATTTCTGTCCTTTATCGAGCCCATCTTTGCATGAAATGTTCCCTTGGTATCTCTAATTTTCTTGAAGAGATCTCTAGTCTTTCCCATTCTGTTGTTTTTTATATCAGTGTATGTCATTTAGTTGCTCAGTCCTGTCTGACATTTGTGACCTCATGTACTATAGCCTCACAGGCTTCTGTCCATGGGATTTTCCACGCAAGAATACTGGGGTGGGTTGCCATTTCCTCTTAAGGGAATCTTCTTGATCCAGAGATTGAAACTGTGTCTGTTGCGGTTTCTTTACCATTAAGCCATCAAAGAAGCCTGCTATCAGTGTATAATTGTGTGCAAAGCAAATCTCTGTATAATAACTGGTAGCAATTTTTAATGGATCATTCCCTTGAGCCTTTTGTTTCTTAAAAAAAAGAAACCATCAGTTTCAATGAAATATCAAAACCCTTAAAGCAAAGTTTTTCTATTTCTTTCTCTTTAACAAATTATCGCAATTCATGGCCTGAATTGATAACATTTACCTGTAGAGTCATCCTCATTTTCATTTTAATCACAGATCTCACACATCTTTTTGGCCGAATAAGAACAAGGTAAATAAATTAAAGAATTTAAGTAACAGACAAAACAACCTATCGTTTTCGAATTATAATTCTACAAGTCATTTGTGGAAGGTATTATGAATCACTAGTTCTCAAGCTTATTTTCTCCAGTGTTAACAATTCTGGATGAATTCTGCCTATCACATATTTTAGTCAATAACTGGGCCAAAACTCACAATTTTTACTTAATAAAAACACTCATTCCATGTTCAGTTTATGTTGTTAAGCTATTTAATTACTTGGCAGTTACTATTAAAATGGTAAGGTAAGTTTCAAAATTCAAACATCATTATTAAAATTTTCACTTGTAAGCTTCATAAGGAGTCATTCTTGAACATATTTTAAAATACAGTTTTAGCTTCTCAATTAAAAACATGAATCTTTTGAATAATGCAATGATCTTATTAAAAAGTTATCCTAAGTACTAGCAATTTAAAATGCCCTAAGAACATTTAGTTCTAGGTTCTCATGATACTTTTACTTCTGCAAATAAGACTGCAGGAAAGAAACATTATTTTAGATTTTTGAATACACATGTATTTCAATAGGATGAATATATAACTAAGAAAATAAAGTAGATATGAAAAATGAAGGCTGTCTAAAGGCTCTTTTCCCTCAAAGGTATCAATATACCTTTGTTTGATATCTCAGTTAATACAAATCCAAAGGCTTTTCTTAGATTACATGTGAGAACAAATTAATGAATGTACTTTAGACTTTATAAGTTAAAATTAAAGTTTCTGAATTTTATGATGTAACGTTTAATATTTTAGCTATTAAAATTAATACTGCTTTTCATATTATCTTTCATATGTTACAAAATGTGTGATTTCCTTCTATATTCAGATATTTTGCAGTATCAGTACTTTAAGTTTTATATAATTAAAATCTTTTTACAAATATATCTGCTACAATATGACTATACACATATATTGGGATAAGTAATTCAACATTTCTAGGAAAAAGTTGAAACAATATCTGCAAGTGAACTTGTTGAATTTCACTTCAAATGATTCAGGTTGAATACACATTTCCTCCACAGTATAGTTTTTTTATGTGAAGTCCATGGTGTTCCAGTATATTCTAAAATTTTTAATATTTATTTAGGGTAACACTATTTCATTCTAATCAAAACCCCTCATGAAACATGTCTAGAGGAGGTACAACTGGGAGAAAATGAGAAAGCGATATTTCATGTTAGTTACAAAACAATCAATGATATACTCAAATATACTCATTGTGCTAATGTTTAATATCAAATATATGCTTGTATTAAAATACAAAGTTCAGAGAAGTTGAGTGTCAATGTTTTGTAAAATATGCTATGATATATGGTAAATAATACAAAATAACATGAATATCTTAAAATCAAATATATAAGAGATATATAAATAGTTAATAAAGCAGTGTTCACATGTGATATTTTATTAAACACAAATACTGCATGGTAGTATTTGATATCTATTGTGTTTGCCACTAATCCTTTTCTAGACACAAAGTCACTAAAAATCAGAGGGATTAAGTAACAAGCCTAAAGTCAGCAAAATATTGTTAATAGTATAATGCAATGAAGACAGAGAATTTTAATAAAGCACATATAGCTTTAAGACTCTATTTACTACCTACAAAATAAATTCCAGAAACACAAGTGTCTTAGTTGATTTTGTCCATTGGTGATAAGCATATGCCTTGAGCAGCCCAAACACTAGGGAAGTACTAAGAAGGCGGATGTTGAATGGCTGTACCTGTGTTGGCTGGGCACGTTAATTGCTTTCTCTTTGTATTGGGGTTATTAATGACTCCTACTGCATTGACTTGCTGTAAGAATTAAGTAAGGCAATATAGGAAATGCATCTAGAAACTGCTCTCTTAGTGGAGTTTGAAAAAAAAATTCATACATTGGTTCTGGGTATGTATTTTGATAGGCGATCCATGCTCTCATCTAAAGATACATTTGTTCTGGGTGTGTATTTTGATAGGAGATCCATGCTCTTATCTAAAGGCATTACTAAAAAATAAATTTGTGTCCCAGAATAGGTCATAATAAGGTGATATATTTAAGCAGATTTTTTACTGAGAACCTTCAAATTATAAGAGAAAATGCCTTTCTTGCTGATGATATTTGATGGATCCTTTTGAAATTGATGAATATTAATGAGTTAACTATGTGAAGGGAATTGTTAACTTTTTACCATTATTAATTCTCCTCCTTTTACAGTTTCTTGTGTCCACATTAAAAATGTAAAAAGAAAACTGGTGACATTATTTCTAATATATTTTATTTAAACAAAAATCCTACTTGCTATTTTAGTATTTACTTAGTAAAATATCATCATGACATTTTATGGGTTTTTTTTGTATCTTAAATTTTCATCAAGAAATAAGTCATCTGTATTCAGATTTCATAAAATCTAGATGAAAAATTAGATTCACCTATTCAATATGTTCCAAACATACTTAAAAGTTTTTCAATAATTGAATAGAGCATCAGTCTTAAATTTAAATTACTTAAAATTAAATACAGGTTAATTGTACCACTCATATTTCAAGTGGCCTATCATTAGATGTGGCTTGTGGTTATTACAAAGTATATCTGAAAATTGCTACTCTTTAGAAAATATTAGAAAATTAATAATATTAGAAAATATTACAAAGAGAGAAATTCTATTTCTATTAAGTGACATTTTAATAGAATTGTATTATTGATATTGTGACATCTTTTTAAAAATCTTGTATTCATTCAAAGTATGATTTTTAAACATCTGTTTTAAATTGTCTTGTTCTCTATTAATATCTATTACAAATTTTAGATATTATGCAAAGATATCTATACAAAGATATCTCTATTAATATCTATTACAAATTTTAGATATTATACAAAGATATCTATACAAAGATATCTCTATTAATAACTATTACAAATTTTAGATATTATACAAAGATATCTATACAAAGATAGATATTAATAGAGATCCTATGGACAGAGGAGCCTGGTAGGCTGCAGTCCATGGGGTCGCTAAGAGTTGGACACGACTGAGCGACTTCACTTTCACTTTTCACTTTCATGCATTGGAGAAGGAAATGGCAACCCACTCCAGTGTTCTTGCCTGGAGAATCCCAGGGACGGTGGGGCCTGGTGGGCTGCCATCTATGGGGTCGCACAGAGTTGGACACGACTGAAGCGACTTAGCAGCAGTAGCAGCAGCAGCAATTGTGCCTCAGCTGATTTATTCAGCCCAAAGCTTTGACTCCTCCAAATTATACAAAGGAAAATTTTTGATGATGATGTATAACTCATGCTTCCCCTAAGCTAATTTGTTGTATTTATTTTAATAGATGAACACAACATTTTTCATGTGTGTGAGTGTATTAGCAGGTACTTATTATTAGGGCTCAAAAATGAAAAGCTGGAAGAGGTTAAAACATTACATAGCCACTACATTGTGAAATCAACATATTGCACAAGAAAATGTAGATTCATGTTTGATAACATCTTTTGTATTCAAAATTAAAGCTTATCTGTCTCTGCCATAATTTAGTAGCAAATGCTATAATAATTGATGGACATGGAAAAGTGAGCACATTTTTTAACCTGCCAAAAAGAAAAATGATGAAAGTTAATCTAGGAAGCACAACTAATTCACATTAATTATTTTAGACTTTGCCATTATTGATTATTGTGTTTATGGGTATCTGTGAATCTAGCGTTCAATTTCAAGTGTCAAATTTGATGCTAAGCCAAGTTTGATCTCATTCTTTCTGTCTTTGCGTTGATAACATCCTAAGCATATTTGTTCTATTTTAACATCATAAAAGCAGATGATAACTTTTGAAATTTGAGTGAGTAGAATATATAGTTATTGTTGATTGACAAGTGGAGGTTAGAATTGTAGCAAGCTCTCTTTATGATCTGGTGAATGTGTTCAAACATTGCCATCTGTTTTTGCTGGGAAACCAAGAACAATCCCTGAGCTACAAATTGATTCTGCTTGGTCACTCAGCTGGTGGAACACAGGAGTAATTTACAGAGAGATGATTGTTCATTTACTTACAAATTTCCTCATTCTTAGGCAAGTGAGCATTCTAAAGGCAATACAGCTACTCACAGATCAGTGTACACTCTGACGTTTCTTAAGTAATTCAGAATGGAACTCCGGAGTTAGTAACTTTCAGTAGGATCCAATTATATACTTTCACTTTTTATAAAAGTGTAAATGAGAATTTAAAGAGCAGTATGACTCTTAGGCAGAGCAAAAAGTAGGGTGAAAACTATTACTTTTTAAAAATACAATTACAAAGATATTTATTCCAAAGATTATAATGGTTTGACAGCTAGTGTGATTACTTTTGGTGCTTGAAATGAACCATACCCTTCATTTAATCCCTTCATTTAATATTTCCCCCTGCCTTCCTGAATAGACTATCAGAGAATCTTTCTTGGATTTTTCAAAAACCCCTACAAACATAACACTGTCTATAATCAAAATCCATATTCTTTTTTTTTTTTTTTTTAAGGCTAGACAGTATCCTTTGGAAATGGTAAGTTAATTAAACAAGGAGGCCATTAAGCTGAAGTGGTTTTAATACCTTAGCAGCCTATGTAAGCAAATCCAAACCTAAGCATATAAATGCTTCAGGTAAATAAACAAAAACCAAGGACAATGAATCACAAACATCTGGCTAGACTTTCTCAAATAAGGCAACTGCTTAAGCTACAGCTAATCAATATCCTTTGCTTTTGTTTATCATCTTCTCTACAAAAGTCTTGCCCTTAGCTCCTATCAGTGGAGCTTACTTCTATTCACTTCTGGTTTGGTGCTACCTTACAGGAATTGATTTTTGTTCAAATAAACTTTTAAATCTTTAAATATACTCTCATTTATCTTTGAACAGGACTGAGATATTTTGAAAAAATAATAATGTATTCATTCAATCTCCAACAGGTACTTCATAAATATTTGTCAAGTGAATTTAAAAAATTGAATTTAATTAAGTTGATTATCTATAAATGTAAAATGTCTTTATTCAATAAGATTTTAATAATATAAAAAGCAAAAGATAATTTAGTAAAATATTTGCAATATGTATTATAGGAATTTATTTTTTAAATCTGAGGATGTTTGCCAATTAATAAGAAAAAATCAACAATTCAATTGACAAAAAAGAACAAGAATATGGACAAAGATAATTTATGAATTATAACAGATAATAAATGTTTTCATCTTTATCAATAATCAAAAGAAAGGAGAAAGTAAAAGAGCAATTTGCATACAGTTTCATTTAGTATATTTTGTAACAGGAAAAACAACAGTTTTCTTGTACCTTTTGCAATCTGTGAGTTCTTTCCTCTCCAGCCAAAGACAACTTCTGCTCTCTTACCTCTATAGATTAAATCATATTTTCTATAATTAAAACATTATACCATACAGTATATTTTCTTTGACTTTCTGACTTCTTTTACTCAGCATAATAATTTTGAGTTTTTTTTTTTTTTTACTTTATAGATTCATTTTTCTTATAGAGTATACTGGGTCACAAAGAGTCGGACACGACTGAGTGACTGAACTGACTGACTGACTGAACTGATACTGGTATTTTTGTGTATATTATATGCCATCCTCATGTTCAAAACATTATGTGACATTACAATATATATGTACACACACACACACACACACACATGAACATGAAAGTGAAAGGCTCTCAGTGGTGTCCAACTCTTTGCAACTCCATGGACTGTAGTCTGCCAGGCTCCTCTGTCTGTGGAAGTTTCCAGGCCAGAATACTGGGTGTGGGTAGCCGTTTCCTTCTCCAAGGGACCTTTCCAACCCAGGGAATGAACTTGGGTCTCCTGAACTGCAGGCAGCTTCTTTACCATCTGAGCCACCAGGGAAGCCCACACATATATATATCTAAATTCATGTTCTTAGAGATCTCTTAGTACCATTCACAGTGCTAATTCCAGTGCCTAATGTAGGTTTTGGCATAGTATACAATAAATACGTGTAAATAAAAATGTCATCAATGTTTTATATAAAAAACTTTGTATCTATATATTATGGCCTTCTTAAGATAAATTTCAAAATATAGAATTATAGATTTCAAATGGCAGGGCCAGCTCTCCATTAATAGGTGAATGGATAAACAATATGTGGTATACTCACTCATGAGGACTTTTCCATAAAGATTGGAGTTAAAGTAAATAAATAACATAATATCCTTCAATTTATGGCAAAACCAATATAATATTGTAAAGTAATTAGCCTATAGTTAAAATAAATAAATTTAATTTTAAAAAAAGTAACATGATATATGAGTTTAAGTTATTCTGAGTTTGCTTTGAAGAATTTGTGTATGAGATAATTGCAAGAGATTATCACCTACTTCCTGTTATCTATCTATCAACCATCTACTTATTTATTTTTGCTCCAAGAACCAGGAATATGCAATTATATATGTATGTTTAAAACACCAAAAGACGTACAACAGCATGTTACCCATGATTCTTCTGTTTACTTTTACAGTGATAAATAGTAATTGTGCTTTATTCCTTTCTATTTCACTGTTTTAGGTCTTTTAAATTTTCTACAGCAAAAATCAGTTACCTTTTTGATAGAAGAATGCTGGTCATATAAATTAAGTTTACTCAAATATATGGTTGTATTTGTATTTATTTCCTTGAAAATTGAAAGTGTGACCGGTAATTATTTGAGTTCAATTGGGACTAAAACATCTGGACAGGCTATTCACAAGATAAGGGATATAAATGGCCAATAAACAAGAAAAATGTTCAGTCTCTCTGATAATCTAGGAGGCACAAAATAAGATGAAATAACAATGAACTACCATTTTCAGTTATAAGGTTGATAAAAATAAAATAAATGCAACTTTTTGTTATGATTGTTATTTCTGTGATTATTATAAGATTTATAATTATCATTATGGTCCTTATGTGGTCAGAAAAACAAAAATCATTTGCTAAAAATGTTGATATTGTTTAATAGAAAAAGGGAATAAAATGTTTGTATGTGTAAGAATATTATGAGTGGCAATCTCTGATTGATGAGACCACTGATTTTGTCACTTTCTTATCATGTTTTTATTATCTTTTGTCAAGTTTTTAAAGAACATATGTTGTGCTGAAATAGAAAACACAATTTTATCACTTATTTTAACAGCTATTTCCCTTTCATATTACACACATGAAAGCCTCTTTAATGTATTATTCTAAGACTACTGCCATTTTGTATCATGGCTTCATGTCACCAAAAAACTGACTCCATTACAGATTATTTTGTATTATGTAGCAATATTTTTCCAGGGCATAGATATTGTTAGACAGTCTACAGTCTGACCATGAAATATTTTATCTCCTATGTACTGATCTGAATGCCAAAATCTCTTTTTGATTTTGTAGTTTCTTCCAAGTTACCAATCTAATATCTCTCAATTTTGTCATCTATAAAATGAAGCCAATTTTGACCCTATTGGTGCAGCAAAATGAATGCAAAAAACAAACAAACCTTGTACTAGTTTTAGCTATAGCACTTTCTGAATATTTACTAAATATCAGAAATAGGGTTAAAAACTTTGTAAGGATTGCATGCGTGCTAAGTTGCTTAAGTCGTGTCAGATTCTTTGCAACCTTTTGCACTGTAGCCCACCAGATTTCTCTGTCCATGGGATTCTCCGGGCATGAATATTAAAGTGAGTTGTCATGACCTCCTCCAGGGAATCTTCCCAACCCCAGAGAGTGAACCCACATCTCTTACCTCTTCTGCATTGGCAGGCAGGCTCTTTATCCCTAGCGCCACCTGGGAAGCCTTTATAAAGATTATTTCATTGAATTCTAACCACAAATATTTCAGCAAGGAATTGCATTTTGCAGATGAAAACTGTTATATCAAAAAGTTTTATATTTTCCCAAAGTAAAAGAACCACAAAAAGATAAAATCGGTATTTAATGCTACACAGTCCAATTTGAGTTATTTTGTTTTAACCCTTCATACTAAGTCAATTCAGTCATATCTGACTCTTTGTGACCCTATGGACTCAAGCCCTCTAGGCTCCTCTGCCCATGAGATTCTCCAGACCAGGGTCTTAGAGTGTGTTACCGTGCTCTTCTTCAGAGGATCTTCCTGACCCAGGGATCAAACCCAGATTTCCCTCATAGTAGGCAGATTCTTTACTATGTGAGCCCCCAGGGAAACCCCACTACACCACAGCTTTAACAAAGGTATGATTCTCAATTTGTAATATGCATACAGTCAGCCTGGTAGTCATTTCTTATGCATATTTTACCTCTTGGTTTGGAGTTTTTCTTTATTCAATCCATTATTAAATTATAGTTGACTTGGTGGAAAAATAACATTATTGGTACTTTTACATAGAAAATAATCGTCACTCTTGTGGAAGTTCTCCTTCATCTTTTGATGGAAAATAATTCGAACTGGACACTCACAAATGTTACAGGCCTTAATAAACAATCAGAAGATAATTTCACTGAGTTTAACTGAGCATCTGGCTTTGCTTGATGTTATAAATATTTTGCATTTTTTCCTTTAATGGTTTTGATGGTACTTTTGTGTGCCAATTGGTGAGGTAGCGTTACTTAGTATTTTGGTCAAACACTAGTCTAGATGTTTCTGTGAAGCTATTTTGTAGATGAATTAACATTTATAGTCAAACATTTTCAAGACATTTTCTTCCCCTTGAGAAGCATTGTTTAAAAATTAAATTTAAAAAGACCATAAAACAATGTTTCTTATGATACCTAAATTATTTTCTAGAGATTTTAATGCACAAAGAGATAAATTTTTTAAAAACATGACTTGACTGTTATGTGCTAGATGAAGTGAGCTTGATATAAAATACAAATGATGGAGAAAAATACAAACAGTAGGAAAATAAACTGGTGCAGCCACTGTGGAGAACAGTATGGAGGTTCCTTAAAAACTAAGTAGAATTACCATATGACTTGGCAATCCTAATTCTGGGCATATATCTAGAGAAAACTGTAATTTGAAAAGATACATATACCCCTGTTCACTGCAGCAATATTTGCAGTAGCCAAGATGTGGAAGTAGCTTAAATGTCCATCAACAGATGAATGGATAAAGATGATGTGGTGCATACTTACAATGGAATATTACTCAGCCATAAAAAGAAGGAAATAATGATATTTGCAGCAACATGGATGAACCTAGAGATTATCATACTAAGTGAAGCAAACCAGACAAAGACAAATATGATACGATATTGCTTATATATAGAATCTACAAAAAATGATACAAATGACGTTATTTACAAAACAGAAAATAATAAACCCACAGCACTGAAAAATCTTATGATTACCAAAGGGGAAAGGGAGAGGAGGGACAAATAGTAATTTCGTATTAACATATATACATGACTATACATAAAATAGATAACCAACAGGATGTACTATAAAGCACAGGGAACTATATTCAATATTTTGGAATAATCTACAAGGGAAAAGAACTTTTAAAAGTGTATATATATATATAACTGAATCACTGTCCTGTACACCTGAAACTAGCACAACATTGTAAATCAACTACAATTAAAAAAAATAAAATAAACTGAGAATTAGCTGCTCCTTTCCAGAAAGAGCCTCTGTATGCAAAGTTTGACCTACAGACATGTAACAGATGACTATGTTTTTGTGGCTTGAGAACATATAAATTCGGTAAAAGTTTGCAGTTACATTGTCAGAAAAAAAAAAAAAAATTAACTGCTGAGAACCGTAAAGAAACAATCTTGTTTTGGTAGAAGTGTCCATTTCAATGAAAGAGAAATATTTTAAAGTAGCATCTTTTGAAATAAAAATCTCTGTTGATGAGGGTATAGATTCAGTGACTTCCACAGAAATATTGGAATGTCCATTTAGAATACAAATGCATTTTCCTAAACTTCATTTTATAAAATGAAATTTTCTCTTGCTCCAGATCTTCAGCTGTATATTAAAGGCCTATTTTCTAAACCCTAAATGACTATTATAAATTATCCAAAATTATTTTTCTAAAGTCAGTAGTGCAAAAAAATTTAAAATGAGCTAGAAAGATACCTGTATTTTTAAAACATTGCTGGATGCTTGGGGCTGATGCACTGGGACGACCCAGAGGGATGGTACGGGGAGGGAGGAGGGAGGAGGGAGGAGGGTTCAGGATGGGGAACACGTGTATACCTGTGGCGGATTCATGTTGATGTATGGCAAAACCAATACAATATTGTAAAGTTAAAAAATAAAATTAAATTAAAAAAAAAAACTGACCAAACCATCACTGTACAAGTTTCAACAATAATTTATTTCTAGTTAAGATGTTTCTCTTCATATAGCACAAACACACAAACTTCTCTAAAGAGCATCCTTTTAATTCTACATGATTCTATAGTTATGTCAGTTCACCTTTAAGATTTTTAGTTAATAAATATTTTAAGGGACATATTTAATCCATAACTACATTGTGGAAAATTAATAACATGATATTATGCTCAGCATTATTTCATGAAATAAATGCATGAGTAAATGTATTTTTTCTACAATTTTATCAACTACCTCAACAGTCAGGACCTAATGGTTACCATTAGTAATCATGTCACTCTTTTTACTCATTGCTCTTGAAATGGATTCCTTTGTAGTTATTTTGACTTATTTTCCTGATGCTTGGGAAATAACCCTGGTTACACTCAATTTCATGAATTAGTGCATTTATGTGAAGACAACTTTATCTTCAAAATTTACATTCTGGATTATAACATCAGGAAGTTCACAGTTCACTTATTACTGAAGTCTGGCTTGGAGAATTTTGAGCATTACTTTACTAGCGTGTGAGATGCGTGCAATTGTGTGGTAGTTTGAGCATTCTTTGGCATTGCCTTTCTTTGGGATTGGAATGAAAACTGACCTTTTCCAGTCCTGTGGCCACGGCTGAGTTTTCCAAATGTGCTGGCATTTGAGTGCAGCACTTTCACAGCATCATCTTTCAGGATTTGAAATAGCTCAACTGGAATTCCATCACTTCCACTAGCTTTGTCTGTAGTGATGCTTTCTAAGGCCCACTTGACTTCACATTCCAGGATGTCTGGCTCTAGTGAGTGATCATACCATTGTGGTTATCTTGGTCATGAAGATCTTTTTTGTACAGTTCTTCTGTGTATTCTTGCCATCTCTTCTTAATATCTTCTGCTTCTGTTAGGTCCATACCATTTCTGTCCTTTATCGAGCCCATCTTTGCATGAAATGTTCCCTTGGTATCTCTAAATTTCTTGAAGAGATCTCTAGTCTTTCCCATTCTGTTGTTTCCCTCTATTTCTTTGCATTGATTGGTGAGGAAGGCTTTCTTATCTCTTCTTGCTATTCTTTGGAACTCTGCATTCAGATGCTTATATCTTTCCTTTTCTCCTTTGTTCCTTCTCTTCTTTTCACAGCTATTTGTAAGGTTTCCCCAGACAGCCATTTCGCTTTTTTGCATTTCTTTTCCATGGGTATGGTCTTGATCCCTGTATCCTGTACAATGTCACGAACCTCAGTCCATAGTTCATCAGGCACTCTATCTATCAGATCTAGTCCCTTAAATCTATTTCTCATTTCCATTGTATAATTATGAGAAACACTGGGCTGGAAGAAGCACAAGCTGGAATCAAGATTGTTGGGAGAAATATCAATAACCTCAGATATGCATATTACACCACTCTTATGGCAGAAAGTGAAGAGGAACTAAAAAGCCTCTTGATGAAAGTGAAAGAGGAGAGTGAAAAAGTTGGCTTAAAGCTCAACATTCAGAAAATGAAGATCATGGCATCCGGTCCCATCACTTCATGGGAAATAGATGGGGAAACAGTGGAAACAGTGGCTGACTTTATTTTGGGGGGCTCCAAAATCACTGCAGATGGTGGCAGCAGCCATAAAATTAAAAGATGCTTACTCCTTGGAAGAAAAGTTTTGACCAACCTAGACAGCATGTTAAAAAACAGAGACATCACTTTGTCAACAAAGGTCCATCTAGTCAAGGCTATGGTTTTTCCAGTAGTCATGTATGGATGTGAGAGTTGGACTGTGAAGAAAGCTGAGCACTGAAGAACTGATGTTTTTGAACTGTGGTGTTGGAGAAGATTCTTGAGAGTCCTTTGGACTGCAAAGAGATTCAACCAGTCCATTCTGAAGGAGATCAGCCCTGGGATTTCTTTGGAAGGAATGATGCTAAAGCTGAAACTCCAGTACTTTGGCCACCTCATGTGAAGAGTTGACTCATTGGAAAAGACTCTGATGCTGGGAGGGATTGGGGGCAGGAGGAGAAGGGGACGACAGAGGATGAGATGGCTGGATGGCATCCCTGACTCGATGGACGTGAGTCTGAGTGAACTCCGGGAGCTGGTGATGGACAGGGAGGCCTGGCGTGCTGGGATTCATGCGGTAGCAAAGAGTCGGACACGCCTGGATGACTGAACTGAAGGTCAAAGTATCCTCTCTAAATTGTAAAATCTAGATCAAATTCCACATCTTGGTCCGTCTCACTAAACTTTACTATTCTCCTCAAATATCATCTTTCTTCTTTGTTTCTCCTATTTTTAACCCATGAAGTAGAAAATATGTTATTCTGGGGCAATATCACCTTTGAGCGGTCTTTATACCCATTGGTCATATGCTGTCACTGTCACACCTACAACTCTGCATTAGTCTTTAACTCTGAAATCTATCACAAATATGGCCTTTGTGGCAATAAAGGGGATTAAAAAAGATGTTAAATTTTTATATCTCTTTCTTTCTTATTTCACATGCACATTTTCTTCAATCCTGACTTATTAGCCCTTCACTTGTGAAAGGTGAATCAGGAAAAATGCCCCCCCTCATGCGGTATTGGAGTGACTTGTCTCTTTCTTTTTTTTTTGATTGACCAATCAAGAAAATGATTTATATATGCATTTAGTGAGGTTATTTAGAAATTTTGAAAGCAAGTTCATGAACTGTTAAGGTTTTCCCAGTTGTCCCAGTAAAAGCTTGTCTTGAGAACTATTCTTCTCTGCTAATAGGTACACTTATCCAATATTGTGAGACAAATGTGGAGGCTGAGAGTAGAACAGCCACAGCAAGGTGTTCCGTTGCAAATGACACTGTAAAGAATGCAAGTATTAGAGGAGAAGAAGTTTGACTTGTCAGGATCCAGAAGTAGTTCAGTTCAGTTCAGTTGCTCAGTCCTGTCTGGCTCTTTGCGACCCCATGAATCACAGTGGGCCAGGCCTGCCTGTCCATCACCAACTCCCAGAGTCCACCCAAACTCATGTCCATTGAGTTGGTGATGCCATCCAACCACCTCATCCTCTGTCATCCCCTTCTCCTCCTGCCCTCAACCTTTCCCAGAATGAGGGTCTTTTCCAATGAGTCAGCTCTTTGCATCAGGTGGCCAGAGTATTGGAGTTTCAGCTTCAACATCAGGCCTTCCAATGAACACCCAGGACTGATCTCCTTTGGGATGGGATGGTTGGATCTCCTTGCAGTCCAAGGGATTCTCAAGAGTCTTCTCCAACACCACAGTTCAAAAGCATCAATTCTTTGGTGCTTAGCTTTCTTTATAGTCCAACTCTCACATCCATACATGACTACTGGAAAAACCATAGCCTTGACTAGATGGACCTTTGTTGACAAAGTGATGTCTCTGTTTTTTAACATGCTGTCTAGGTTGGTCATAACTTTCTTTCCAAGGAGTAAGCGTCTTTTAATTTCAAGGCTGCAATCACCATCTGCAGTGATCTTGGAGTCCAGAAAAATAAAGTTAGCCATGTTACCACCCCATCTATTTGCTTGAAGTAAGTTTGTTGACAATTACAATAAAAGTGTCAGGTTGTCAATAAAAATATCATTTATGGGTTTTAGGACATATTTAAAATCTAATTTATGGTGATTATTTCTAATTCCAAATTAATCATTCCCCCATGTAATTAATTGTGCATGTTAAATGTATACAACTTCTTAAAGGAAAGACCCCAAAATACAATCCTTGTGCTCACCAAATCTGGATATCCTTTTTCTATGATCTGAATGCCTATGTCCCGCCAAAACTCTTATGTGGAAATCATAATCCCCACAATGATGATATTAGAAGACAGGGTGTTTGGGAGGTTGATTAAGTCATCAAGGTGAAGCCGTCATGATTGGGATCACAGTTTTCACAAAAGAAGCCCCATAGATATTCATGTACATTCTGCCTTGTGAAAACATAAGCAAGAAGACAGAAGCGTATGAACCAGCAAGTGAGCCCTCTGTCAGTACATTGATCTTGGACTTCCCAGCCACCAGGGCTGTGGCAAATAATTGTGTTGCTTAGAAGCCACCCAATCTATGGCATTTTGTTTTACCAGCCCAAATTGATTAAGATATTAATTGCGCTAATATCAACATCTGTTCAAATTTCCACCTGCCAGGAAGAAATTCAGAGCCTGTTTTTATTCTCTCGAGCACTTCCTTTGTCATGATTGTTTAGACACTTCTTTCCATGCTGCTCTGTGGGCTGTAATAAAAATGTTAACATCTTATGCATCTTACTCATGCACTGTGCTCTTCTAGGCTAATGTCATTGTCCTAATTAGATCAATGCCATTTTCATCACCATTCTACAGATAAGAAAACAGAGAATAGAGAGCTCAATCATATCTGGGTCAAGTTTGCATGGTTAGTTGAGGTCTAGTATATTTGTGCTTAATCACTGCATTATCCTGAGAATTTGTATTTAATCTCAAATATAAGGACTATGATTCTAAGTTGTCAATTTACTATTTTATGCCCTTTGCATTTGAACTATGTATCTAAAATGCCCTTTCTTCTTTCTCTTTTATTCTTTTATCAGTATCTTCTCAAAAATACAATGAATAATGTATATAAAATATTCTATTGTATAATGTCTTATCAAAATTTTGTCCTGGAAGTACCTCATGTATCACTTAACATAATGGAAGACACTAGAAAGAGAAAAGATCTTAACATGTGCATAAACTTAAAGAATATGATAACAAGTATGAATCCAGATTTTAAAGCAATTAGCAGGTCAGGATATCCACTAGGAAATAAATATTTTATTCTAACAACAGAATGGATTCAGGGGATTTGGTTTCTTCACATTTCTTGTCAGAAAATAATGAGATGCAATGTTTCATAAATTATAAAACAAGCACTGGTTTGAAAATGACAAGAGTTTTAGAATGCTTTTGTGGCATGTATGCAGTCACGAATAGCCCTTTGCCATCACTTGTTAAACAAAACTGAGGTGCAATAGGATCTAATTAGTGTGCAGTAAGCTGCAATTGAAACTCTTTTATATTGTCTTCCATCTGGCTAGACAATATCAAATTAAGTATATTTTAATATACCAGGTACAGGGTTGATATATTTAATCCATATTAGAATCATCTCTTGTTGAGTCTACGTATTCTCTGATCCCTTGAGATCTAAATCAATATTGAAAATGCAAAGTAAAATGAAACTATAAAGAAATGTTTATGTCTTTGCTTTCCCAAACTGCATATTTAAAGCAGTTCTCTGAAAAGGGTATATATAGTGTATTTCAGCCTTGATATTACTCATAAAGTTAGTACCCAATGTCTTATTTGGCTAGATGAAAGAAATGAGTCAGTTATAATAATTTACTTTTGTATAGCACTTTGAAGCTTGTAAACTATTTCATATACTGGGAGTAGAAAAAGGCTACCGACTCCAATATTCTTGCCTGGGAAATCCCATGGAAGAGAAGCCTGGCAGGCTGCAGCCCATAGGGTCGCACAGAGTCAGACACAACTGAGGACTGAGCATGCACAAATATTTGATGTTGCTATACTTAGAAAAACATCTATTTCTGCTTTATTGACTATGCCAAAGCCTTTGACTGTGTGGATCACAATAAACTGTGGAAAATTCTGAAAGAGATGGATATACCAGACCACCTGATCTGCCTCTTGAGAAATTTGTATGCAGGTCAGGAAGCAACAGTTAGAACTGGACATGGAAC
Organism: Bos mutus; assembly: GCF_027580195.1. Taxonomy (NCBI): domain Eukaryota; kingdom Metazoa; phylum Chordata; class Mammalia; order Artiodactyla; family Bovidae; genus Bos; species Bos mutus. The sequence continues at coordinate 26,961,702 of NC_091617.1, forward strand.
AACAGACTGGTTCCAAATAGGAAAAGGAGTACGTCAAGGCTGTATATTGTCACCCTGCTTATTTAACTTATATGTAGAGTACATCATGAGAAATGCTGGACTGGAAGAAACACAAGCTGGAATCAAGATTGCTGGGAGAAATATCAATAACCTCAGATATGCTGATGACACCACCCTTACGGCAGAAAGTGAAGAGAAACGAAAAAGCCTCTTGATGAAAGTGAAAGTGGAGAGTGAAAAAGTTGGCTTAAAGCTCAACATTCAGAAAACGAAGATCATGGCATCTAGTCCCATCACTTCATGGGAAATAGACAGAGAAACAGTGGAAACAGTGTCAGACTTTATTTTTCTGGGCTCCAAAATCACTGCAGATGGCGACTGCAGCCATGAAATTAAAAGACACTTACTCATTGGAAGGAAAGTTATGACCAACCTAGATAGCATATTCAAAAGCAGAGACATTACTTTGCCAACAAAGGTTCGTCTAGTCAAGCTATGGTTTTTCCTGTGGTCATGTATGGATGTGAGAGTTGGACTGTGAAGAAGGCTGAGCGCCAAAGAATTGATGCTTTTGAACTGTGGTGTTGGAGAAGACTCTTGAGAGTCCCTTGGAGTGCAAGGAGATCCAACCAGTCCATTCTGAAGGAGATCAGCCCTGGGATTTCTTTGGAAGGAATGCTGCTAAAGCTGAAACTCCAGTACTTTGGCCACCTCATGCGAAGAGTTGACTCATTGGAAAAGACTCTGATGCTGGGAGGGATTGGGGTCAAGAGGAGAAGGGGTGACAGAGGATGAGTTGGGTGGATGGCATCACTGACTCGATGGACATGAGTCTGAGTGAACTCCGGGAGTTGGTGATGGACAGGGAGGCCTGGCGTGCTGCGATTCATGGGGTTGCAAAGAGTCGGACACGACTGAGCGACTGATCTGATCTGATACTTAGATCTGTTATCTTTTTAATATTATTTTATAGTTGACGAAAATTAAATTTAAAGATGTTAAAACTATGCCTATGGACTTGCATCTAGTTTGTGATAGAATTTCTTTCTGTCTCTGTCTCTCTAATTTCACTTCAGGTACTTTTGCTTTCATCACAAAGGCTTGCTTTTAGCTAAGTTTCTAGCTTGTAAACATTTCCAAAATATTGTGGTCATGGATATTTTTAAAAAGCTTTTAATTGTGAAGTGGATTAGAAACTAATGTTTATTTTCCTGTATTTCTTATACTTTATAAGGTATTTGAGGGGATTATTCTTTTAATGAAATAGAGATTTATAACATTTCTCTGTGTCATTTGTCATACATTAATAATTCACTGGATATGAACTCATGTGAAAATTGTTGTATAAATTCAAGTAAATTTTCCCTCTGATTTGGTATAATATATGCCATATAATCACTGTGATATATTTGAATACACCTTTTGTGGGAATCTCTGATATAGTTTCACCTTTTTTTTTTTCTGGATATACTTTTAGCTTTGAATTATCATTTCTTTTACTTTTGTGGTGGCATTTCTTTGTTTGGTGTTAATGATAATAGTCCATTTAAGTTTAATAATTTTATCACCAGTACTATCAAAAATAGGAGGGCAACTTCTATCTAAATTACATGAGTTCAAAAAATTCAACTCAGTTTTTATATGTATATAAACATATATATTGCATATTGTATTATTGGGCTTCCCTGGTGGCTCAGATGGTGAAGAATCTGCCTGCAATGTGAGAGACCCAAGTTCAATCCCTGGGTCAGGAAGATCTCCTGGAGAAGGAAATGGTAACCCACTCCAATATTCTTGCCTGGAGAATTCCATGGACAGAGGAGCTTGGTGGACTATAGTCCATACAGTTGCATTATATTAACATGCATATATTCAATAAAAGTAATGCTCATTCATTGTAATTAATGAAAATCACACACAAATTCTTCACTTGTAAATGCTCAACATAAAGTAGGCAATTCCCACTTTCTCTGATGTTGCAGTAATCCTAAAAAGACCATGTAGGCTGAAAGCATGAAAAGTCATTTTAATAGGAAAAAAAATATGATTATTTCAGTTCAGTTCAGTCCAGTCACTCAGTCATGTCCGACTCTTTGCAACCCCATGAACCACAGCACGCCAGGCCTCCCTGTCCATCACCAACTCCTGGGGTTTACCCAAACTCATGTCCGTTGAGTCGGTGATGCCATCCAACCATCTCATCCTCTGTTGTCCCCTTCTCCTCCTGCCTTCAATCTTTCCCAACATCAGGGTCTTTTCCAATGAGTCAGCTCTTCATATCAGGTGGCCATAATATTGGAGTTTCAGCTTCAACATCAATCCCTCCAATGAACACCCAGGGCTGATGTCCCTTAGGATGGGCTGGCTGGATCTCCTTGCAGTCCAAGGGACTCTCAAGAGTCTTCTCCAACACCACAGTTCAAAAGCATCAATTCTGCGCTCAGCTTTCTTCACAGTCCAACTCTCACATCTATACATGACCTTTACAAATTCTACTTAGAGCATTAAAACTCATTGTAAATTATAAAAAATGGACTAAAAATAGCAAAACTATTATTTATTCAATGCATTGTTATTTTAAAACTTTAGTGACATGGAAAAGCTTTTTTATTTTTTGCAAGAAAAATCTCATCAAGAGTAGTTTGAAGGATGTTTGCCTTCACTATTTGATACATAGAAGACACAGAGTGAAGTATTTGTAAGTCTCAGCCAATTACCATACTTTTTGTAAATTTGGGTCAGCTTCCAGCTTTGATATTTCAATGTTGTGCAGTATCTCTGTAAGTGGCTTTAATGTGAAGATTTTTTGTTTGTTGGTTGGTTTGTTTTCTAGTCATCTCCTCTAGGATATCTTTATCCTTTTTTTCAAAATACTTTCTTTGTTTATGTCTATAAATTTGCCTTCAGTAAGATTCTCTGTATCCATAGTCGGGACTCCTGGAATGACAGCAGTGTCTACAGCCAATGTTTAGTTATTTCTTCTGTAACCACATTCACATGTGACTCAAATTTTCCTACCAGAGCCATCATTGTTTGTTTCTTTGTGCTCTTTTATTTTTCTTGGCCAGTGTCCTCTCTTGACTATTCAGTTTTATATAATATTATGTGAGTTTATTGCTGAGAGACAAGAAAGCAACACAACTGAATGCTTTATGTTTGTGTGTAAACTAAGTAACAGATGTGCAGACTTTGAAAGAAGTGACACGTCTGTCATAACTGTTTTGACATAATGACTTTTGGACTGAATAGCTCACAGCAAAATTTGTTCTTCATGGAATTGCACACAGTTAATATACTATGGTAACAGACATTTGAATCTTTTTGTTGGGAGACTGGAGTTATTTAAACCACTAAACCATGATAATAGAGATGCGCATGCATCAAGATCATGAAAAGTGAGCTCTGCCTGTATTACAGTTTTGACATATCCTGCTGTATTTGTGCTCTACCCAAATGAACTTTTGATACTGCATATATTCTCTTAACAGATTCCCCAAAGCATACATTATGCCAATTTCCTTCTGGAAAGGCATCAGTTCAGTTCAGTCACTCAGTCGTGTCCGACTCTTTGTGACCCCATGAATCGCAGCACGCGAGGCCTCCCTGTCCATCACCAACTCCCAGAGTTCACTCAGACTCATGTCCATCGAGTCTACCTATTTATATTTTTAACAACTGTATGAGTATGAGTATGAAAGAGCCCCTCAAATCCCCCAAATCATCCATTTGTTAGACGAGTGGTATCTAGTTTAATTATATGAAAAAAATAGTTCAAATCTACTGATAAACACAATCTATAAATTATTTAATTGGTCAAGATAAAAAACATGTTCTTACACTCAGTCTTTTCTGAAGGTGACACTGACATCTTCCTTGAGAAATAAAAATTACTTCTTATCCTGGATATGTTTCCAATATACATTCTTCCTCTATATAAAGGTGTAAAAAATTAGTAATAGAAACTTCCACTAAATAGACTTGGGAGATTAGAAGGGAGGATCTCAATCCTGAGGCTTGGCAGAGATCAATAGGAAGAACAAGAGAATGTACTTGTAATAGAAAACACATTCTTCCAATAATACAAGAGATGACTCTACACGTGGACATTACTGGACAGTCAATACAGAAATCATATTGATTATATTCTTTGCAGCTAAAGATGGGGAAGCTTTATACAATCAGCAAAAACAAACAAATAAAAAACACCTGGAGCTGACTGTGGCTCAGATCATCAGCTCCTTATTGCAAAATTCAAGCTTAAATTAAAGAAAGTAGGAAAAACCACTAGATCATGCAGGGATGACCTAAATCAAATATGATTATACAGTGGAAGTGACAAATAGTCTCAAAGGATTAGATCCGATAGAGTGCCTGAAGAAGTATGGACACTGGTTCATAACATTCTATAGGAGACAGTGACCAAAACCATCCCCAAGGAAAGGTGAAGCAAGAAGGCAAAATGGTTATCTGAGGGGCCTAACAAATGGCTGAGAAAAGAGAAATGAAAGGAAAGAGGAAAATAAACCCAACTGAATGCAGAGTTTCAGAGACTGGCAAGGAGACATAAGAAAGCCTTCCTAAGTGATCAATGCAAAGAAATGGAGAATAGAATAGAAATCGAAAAAATAATAGAATGGGAAAGAGATCTCCTCAAGAAAACTCTAGATTCCCAGCAAACATTTCATGGAAAGATGAGCACAATAAAGGAAATAAATGTAGGGACCTAACAGAAGCAAAAGAGATTTAAAAGAGGTGGCAAGAATACACAGAAAAATTATTTAAAAGAAAAAGGTTTTTAATGATCCAGATAACCATGATGGTGTGATCACTCACCCAGGGCCAAATATCCTAGAGTGTGAAGTCAAGTGGGGCTTGGGAAGCATCACTATGAACAAAGCTAGTGGAGGTGATGGAATTCCAGTTGAGCTACTTCAAATTTTAAAAGATGATGCTACGTAAGTGCTGAATTCAATATGCCAGCAAATTTGGAAAACTCAGCAGTGGCCATAAGACTGGAAAAGGTCAGTTTTCACTCCAAGCCCAAAGAAAGGCAATGCCAAAGAATGTGCAGATTACCACATACTTGTGCTTATTTCACATTCTAGCAAGGTAAAGCTCAAATTTTTCAAGACGGGCTTTAATAGGGTGTGAACTGTGAGTTTTCAGATGTACAAGCTGGATTTAGAAAAGCCAGAGGAACCAGAGACCAAATTGCTAACATCTGTTGGATCATAAAAATGCAAGAGAATTCCAGAAAAATATCTACTTCTGCTTCATTGACTACACTAAAGCCTTTGACAGTGTGGATGGCAACAAACTGTGAAAAATTCTTCAAGAGATGGAAATACCAGACCACCTTACCTTCCTCATGAGAAACCTACATGCAGGTCAAGAAGCAACAGTTAGAAGAAGATATGGAACAAGGGCCTGGTTCAAAATTGGAAACGGAGTGTGTAAAGGTTATATATTGTCACCATGTTTATTTAACTTATATGGAGAGTACATCATGAAAAATGCAGGATGGATGGAGCACAAGCTGGAATCAAGATTGCCAGGAGAAATATCAATTACCTCAGATGTGCAGATGATGCCATCCTCATGGCAGAAAGTGAAGAGGAACTAAAGAGCTTCTTGATGAACGTGAGAGACTGAAAAAGCTGGCTTAAAACTCAGCATTCAAAAACTAAGATCTTGGCATCTGATCCCATCACTTCATGGCAAATAGATGGGGAAACAATAAAAACAGTGACAGACTTTATTTTCTTGGGTTCCAAAATCACTGTAGCTGGTGATTATAGCCTTGAATTTAAAAGACATTTGCTTCACGGAAGAAAAGCTATGACAAACTTAGACAGCATATTAAAAACCAGAGACATTATTTTGCCAACAAAGGTCCATCTAGTCAAACTATGATTTTTACCATAGTCATATGTGAATGTGAATGTTGGACCATAAAAAATGCTGAGCGCCAAAGAATTGATGCTTATGAACTGTGGCGTTGGAAAAGACTCTTGAGAGTCCCTTGGACTGCAAGGAGATCCAATCAGTCCATCTTAAAGGAAATTAGTCCTGAATATTCATTAGAAGGACTGATGTTGAAACTGAATCTCCAATACTTTGGCCACCTGGTATGAAGAGTAGATTCACTGGAAAAGACCCTGATGCTGGGAAATATTGAAGGCAGGAGGATAAGGGGATAACAGAGAAGGAGATGGCTGAATGGCATCACTGACTCAGTGGGCTTGAGTTTGAGCAAACACAGGGAGATGGTGAAGGACAAGGAAGTCTGGTGTGCTGCACTCCTGGGGTTTGCAAAGAGTTGGACATGAGTGAGCAACTGAAAAACAACAAAATCCCACATCTGAGTTCATTGTGACTCATTGGTTTATTGTCAGTCTGAAGTTTGAAGGTATGCATTTTGCGGGGGGGATCCAAGTTCATGCCCTGTTTGTGTTTGAAGCTTTCCAACTTTTATTCAGAACCTATTTTAGCATTTTATATTTTGGGTTAAGGCCTTGTTTTGTATATGAGTCTTGATTGGCATTTAGGCCTGATTTTGATATCAGACTGTTTCAACTGAAGCTGCTTGACACCTTCAACTCATTCCTTTTGGAATATAAGTTATTTTTCTGAAATGGTGCTGATTTTTCAACCTAGGACCTGTTCTTTCATAAAGGGCTATTCTCTGGACTGGCCTGGCTCTGCTAGGATCAAGGTCTCTCCTCAGAATAGGCTGGGGTTAGCTTCCAAACTGTTTGAACTGAGCTGTTTGCATTGTATACTGCTAGAGTTCTGTTTACTCTAGAGAAAAACCTCTGAGAAATGGAACCCCGGTTATCTAAATATTTTGTGGGCACCCCTGAGCTATGGTTCTTCTTGCTGCTCATTTTTAACTAAATGAACTGACTTGATCAAAGGAAATTTAGACTATCCATTACCATTATGGGGAACATTTGAAATCCCCAAACTTAATTTTCTTAAAGCAAAATTGGGTAACAATAACTTATAAATTTGCAGAATGGAGTGGAATGCTTATTTCAATTGATAATTTGCAGCTTCCCAATGTTAGTGTTAGTTGCTCAGTCATGTCCAACTCTTTGTGACCCCATGGATTGTAGTCTGCCAGGATTCTCTGCCCATGGAATTCTCCAGGCAAGAATTCTGGAGTGGGTAGCTGTTCCCTTCTTCAGGGGATCTTCCTGACCCAATGGTTGAACCCGCATTTCCTGCATTGCAGGCAGATTCTTTACCCTCTGAGTTACCAGGGAAACTGGTTTCCCCATGTTGAAACAAAGGATAAAAGAAAGATAAAAGGCTCTTCCTCAGCTTGTCTCCAGCTCCACCTCTGGCAACACATTATCTCTCTTCCTTGCTTCTCCTAGATGGACAGACTCTATGCAAGGTGTCATCTTCCTCCCTCTCTTCTATGACCTCACTGACTCCGTTATACCCTCCATCTCCCCATACTAGTTCCCTAGCCAAACTTCCTCTTTACTCAGAAACCCTCCCTACTCCCTTTTCCTCTGAACATCTCAGAACCTGTGCCTTTAAAATCAAGCTTTCTGAGGATCCAGAGACAAAACTGTTAATTTTGTACATTCCCGGGACTAAAGCTGCACTTCAAGCTATAGTCAAATATTTTCCCAAATTAACTAAAGATTCTCACAGATTAACTGAGGAATTTCATATAGTTATTCAAACTCATCAACCTGGTTTCCCTGACTTCTATCAGCTAGTTTATATGATTGCTGGTGAAGAATGGGCCCAGCATTGGAGGAAAGCTGCTAACTGGAAAAATCCTGAAAGGTCTCTAGACTTACAGATGGGAGACCAGGCAGCTAATTTATCAGATGATCAGTTATAGGAAATGACTAGGTGTCTTCCTTGCACAATTCCTAAGGCTTTTTCAAAGTATGTTAATTGAAAAGAAATTTAAATTTGCATACAAATATCTGAAAAACTTTTTAATGAAGTGAAAAGTGAAAGTGTTAGTTGCTCAGTCAAGTGTGACTCTTAGCAACTCCATGACTGTAGCCCATCGGGCTCCTCTGTCCATGGAATTCTGCTGGCTAGAATGTTGGAGTGGGTAGCCATTCCCTTCTACAGGGGATCTTCCCAACCCTGGGACTGAATCCAGATCTCCTGCTTTGCAGGCAGATTTTTTACCATCTGAGCCACCTGGGAAGCCCCAAATTTCTTCATAACTATTATAATTGGCTTCAAATTGTTTTTAAAGAAAATTCTGGCCTTCATTCAGTTATTGATTCCTCTCAGTTCAGTTAATTTCAGTCGTTCAGTCATGTCCAACTGTTACCCATGGACTGTAGCACGCCAGGCTTCCATGTCCATCACCAATTCCTAGAGCTTGCTCAAACTCATGTCTATCAAGTTGGTGATGCCATGGAAGCATCTCATGCTTTGTCATTCCCCTTCTCCTCCTGCCTTCAATCTTTCCCAGCATCAGGTTTTTTTCCATTGAGTCAGTTTTTTGCATCAGGTGTCCAAAGTATTGGAGCTTCAGCTTCATGATCAGTCCTTCCAATGAATATTCAGGACTGATTTCCTTTAGGATTGACTGGGTTGATCTCCTTGAATTCCAAGGGACTCCCAAGCATCTTTTCCAAGACCACAGTTCAAAAGCATCAGTTCTTTGGTGCTCAGCTTTCTTTATGGTCCAACTCTCACATCCATACATGACTACTGGAAAAGCTATAGCTTTGACTTGATGGACCTCTGTTGGCCAAGTAATGCCTCTGCTTTTTAATATGCTGTCTAGGTTGGTCATAGCTTTTCTTCCAAGGAGCAAGGGTCCTTTAAATTCATGCTTACAGTCAACATCTGCAGTGATTTTGGAGCCCAAGGGGGGGAAAATAAGTCTCTCACTGTTTCCATTGTTTTTCCATCTATTTTCCATGAAGTGATGGGACCGGATGCTATGATCTTTGTTTTTTGGATGTTGAGTTTTAGGTCAGGTTTTTCACTCTTTTCTTTCACTTTGATCAAGAAGCTCTTTAGCTCTTCTTCACTTTCTGCCATAAGGGTGTTGTCATCTGCATATCTGAGGTTATTGACAGTTCTCCCTGAAATCTTGATTGATTCCAGCTTCTTGACCTGCATACAGATTTCTCATGAGGCGGGTAAGGCAGTCTGGTATTCCCATCTTGAAGAATTTTTCAGTTTGTTGTGATCCACACAGTCAAAGGTTTAGCTAGTCAATGAAGCAGGAGTAGATGTTTTTCTGGAATTCTCTTGCTTTTTCTATGATCCAACAGATGTTGGCAATTTGATCATTTGCTCTTCTGGCTTTTCTAGACCCACCTTGAATATCTGGAGGTTCTCAGTACACATACTATTGAAACCTAACCTGGAGAATTTTGAGCAATACTTTGCTAGGGTGTGAAATGAGTACAGTTTTGTAACAGTTTGAACATTCTTTGCCATTGCCTTTCTTTGGGATTGGAATGACAATTGACCATTTCCAGTCCAGAAGCCACTGCTGAGTTTTCCAAATTTGCTGGCATATTGAGTATAACACTTTAGCAGCATCATCTTTTAGGATTTGAAATAGCTCAACTGAAATTCTATCACCTCCACTAGCCTTGTGTGTAGCTTTCCAAGGCCTGCTTGACTTCATACTCCAGGATGTCTGGCTCTAGGTGAGTGATTATAGCATCATGCGATCCACTCAGGTAGCTTATAATTTGATTTGTATTAATGAGCTGAATTAGGATCTTTTCCTTCTAGTAAAAAGGACTAGAATGAAATGAGAACATATGTTCATTCCCAGATTTAGTTAATGTTGCAAACCTGTTTCTTCCACTCTAGATGTGCCATTTCAGTGGAAGACTGCAAAAATTCATTCAACACAAACAAATAAAGGCTTTTCAATAAAACCCTCCTAGGTTCTATTATTATTAATATTTCAAAGAGTTATGAAGTTGGATAATAGATTATTGTAAATTTAAGCACTTTAGAGGCTTTCAGCCCTCTAACCAGCCTTTCCAACATCCTCCCAATTCTCAATGTTGTACTCTGAGGAGCTGTAGGGGCTTTTCCCAATACTCCTTCTTAATCATCTTGGAGAAAAATTTCTCCATATTGGGTTGAATATCTTCCAATTCTATTTGAAAACAGCTGCATTCTTGATACTCAGCTCGACTACTGTAAAACAGCCCCTGTCCCAGAGTACTAAAATAATTCAATTGTGGGATCTCTAATGAACCTCAGGAGTTTTTGATCTGAACATATTTCCTTTTGTTCAGACATTTTTGAGAAATACACATCCTTTTCTCTTTAGTTCTTTTGCCCCTACCCATTAGGCTAAGACTTCTTACAGAAGTATCATATTGAAATTTATTTTTCCAAAAAGGGAAAAATGATTCTAGCAATTGGGTGTAGTCATAAAAAAGTTCACCAGGTAAATTAATAATCACCTATTGATATATTTTATTTATTCCATCCCAAATAGTTCTAGAACTAATTCTGGAAAACAGTGATTTTTTTTTCCCACATTGAATCTGCTAACATTTTTCTTATGGGCAGAATCTCCAATTGATATTGGCAAAATTCACAGTGCACTTGCCATGAAGATACAAATAGAACCCTCAAAACCTCTCCCCAGAATGAATCAATACTCTATAAGAAGCCCCTCAAGGCACAAAATCCCATCCAGTCACTACTGAGTGACTTCCCTTTCACTTTTCACTTTCATGCATTGGAGAAGGAAATGGCAACCCACTCCAGTGTTCTTGCCTGGAGAATCCCAGGGACGGTGGAGCCTGGTGGGCTGCTGTCTATGGGGTCGCACACGACTGAAGCGACTTAGCAGCAGCAGCAGCAGCAGGACCTAAGGCTTCATTATCCCTTGTACTAGCCCCTGTAACACTCTCATTTTGCTGCCAAGGAAACCTAACATCCAAAAGTAGAGGTCTACACAGAACCTCTGAGAAATAAACAAGGTTATCCCTGGATACCCTATTGTTACCAATCATTATTTGTAGCATCCATTTTCTCTCCAAAATTCTTTACCACAATTGCTTATTAAGAATACAATGTATTCTTTACTATTCTAGTTGATGAAGGGAGACAATACATTTTGTCTTCACTTGGTAAGAAAAATGATTCACCTGGAAAGTAACACCTCAGGATTTTACTGAGAGTCTTCTTTCTCACAAATCCTAAAGGCTGATCTGGATAATATAAAGTTCCCTGGAGGTTCTACTTCGCTGTAATATGCTTGCAAATCATTTGCTTCTTTGCTCTCCTTCTGAAGCCTCTACACCAGAGAACAGCATCTACTTGCTACAGTTTTTAGTATTAAAGAAAATTTAAAAATCCAAATAAAAAGAACAATTTGCCCAAAACCAGATTTGATACTTCAGGCATCTGATATCAAAATGATGCTGCTACTGCTAGGTTGCTTCAGTCGTGTCCGACTCTGTGTGATCCCATAGACGGCAGCCCACCAGGCCCTGCCGTCCCTGGGATTCTCCAGGCAAGAACACTGGAGTGGGTTGCCATTTCCTCCTCCAATGCATGAAAGTGAAAAGTGAAAGGGAAGTCGCTTAGTCATGTCCGACTCTTAGCGACCCCAGGGACTGCAGCCTACCAGGCTCCTCCGTCCATGGATTTTCCAGGCAAGAGTACTGGAGTGGGGTGCCATTGCCTTCTCCATCAGAATGATGGCTACACCTAATTCTGGATAGATTTTATAGTGTCTCACATTTCTCAAAATCTAAAATTAACCATAAACTTGTGCTAGTCAGTTATTGCCAAAATTAGATTCCAAATTTATCTCTTATGGCCAAACTTTCATATGTTGTACTCAACAACAACAATGCTATCCAATTTTATTGGGGGGGGGGAACACCTCAATGACATAAGATTCAAGGCTTTAAAGGAGAGCTGGATGAACTGATCTTACCCTGGGTAGGAAGGTCACAAAATATACCCATCTCACCTATCCCACTTGTCTGAAGTACAACCTAGAGAAGCCTGTTGCTACTGCTTCTGGACATTTACAATCATCTAATGGACCAAATTGCCAACATGAGCTATATCATCAAAAAAGCAAGAGAGTTCCAGAAAAGCATCTATTTATGCTTCATTGACTATGCCAAAGCCTTTTACTGCGTGGATCACAATAAACTGTGGAAAATTTTGAAAGAGATGAGAATACCAGACCACCTGACCTGCCACTTGAGAAATTTGTATGCAGGTCAGGAAGCAACAGTTAGAACTGGACATGGAACAACAGACAGGTTCCAAATAGGAAAAGGAGTATGTCAAGGCTGTATATTGTCACCCTGCTTATTTAACTTATATGCAGAGTACATCATGAGAAACGCTGGGCTGGAAGAAACACAAGCTGGAATCAAGATTGCCGGGAGAAATATCAATAACCTCAAATATGCAGATGACACCACCCTTATGGCAGAAAGTGAAGAGGAACTAAAAAGCTTCTTGATGAAGGTGAAAGAGGAGAGTGAAAACCTTGGCTTAAAACTCAACATTCAAAAAACGAAGGTCATGGCATCTGTTCCCATCACTTCATGGGAAATAGATGGGGAAACAGTGTCAGACTTTACTTTTTTGGGCTCCAAAATCACTGCAGATGGTGACTGCAGCCATGAAATTAAAAGATGCTTACCCCGTGGAAGAAAAGTTATGACCAACCTAGATAGCATATTGAAAAGCAGAGACATTACTTTGCCAACAAAGGTCTGTCTAGTCAAGGCTATGGTTTTTCCAGTGGTCATATATGGATGTGAGAGTTGGACTGTGAAGAAAGCTGAGTGCCAAAGAATTGATGCTTTTGAACTGTGGTGTTGGAGAAGACTCTTGAGGGTCCCTTGGACTGCAAGGAGATCCAACCAATCCATTCTGAAGGAGATCAGCCCTGGGATTTCTTTGCAAGGACTGATGCTAAAGCTGAAACTCCAGTATTTGGCCACCTACTGGGAAGAGTTGACTCACTGGAAAAGACTCTGATGCTGGGAGGGATTGGGGGCAGGAGGAGAAGGGGACGACAGAGGATGAGATGGCTGGATGGCATCACTGACTCGATGGACATGAGTCTGAGTGAACTCCGGGAGTTGGTGATGGACAGGGAGGCCTGGCGTGCTGCGATTCATGGGGTCGCAAAGAGTTGGACACGACTGAGCAACTGAACCGAACTGAACTGGACTGAATGGACCATTTGAGGTCTGGCAAATGCATTTCACACCACTACCTCCATCTCATGGATGTAAATATATTTTAGTTATAGTCTGTATGTTTTCACATTGGACTGAAGACTTCATTGGCAGAGAGGCTATTGTTTCTTCTGTGACTAAAATCCTTTTAGAAAAGACTGTCATGCACTGGAGAAGGAAATGGCAACCCACTCCAGCGTTCTTGCCTGGAGAATCCCAGGGACAGGAGAGCCTGGTGGTCTGCCATCTATAGGATCGCACAGAGTCAGACACAACTGAAGTGACTTAGCAGCAGCAGCAGTCCTTACCTAGAGAACTACTCTCAAACTTCATAGTGATCAAGGAACCCATTTTACTATCCAGGAACTTCAACATATCTGAACTCTTTGGCTGGTTTTATAACATTTTCAGTGTACTTACTACCCGCAACCCTTTGGTTTCGTGGAACATACTAAGGGCATTTTAAACACTCAGAAAAGAATACATTTGAATCAGTTCTAATGAGGTGGATGAAACTGGAGCCTATTATACAGAGTGAAGTAAGCCAGAAGGAAAAACATAAATACAGTATACTAACGCATATATATGGAATTTAGAAAGATGGTAACAATAACCCTGTGTACGAGACAGCAAAAGAGACACTGTGGGAGAGGGAGAGGGTGGGAAGATTTGGGAGAATGGCATTGAAACATGTAAAATATCATGTATGAAACGAGTTGCCAGTCCAGGTTCGATGCACGATACTGGATGCTTGGGGCTAGTGCTCTGGGACGACCCAGAGGGATGGTATGGGGAGGGAGGAGGGTTCAGGATGGGGAACACATGTATACCTGTGGTGGACTCATTTTGATATTTGGCAAAACTAATGCAATTATGTAAAGTTTAAAAGTAAAATAAAATAAACACTCAGCTGTAAATATTTATAGAGTTTCTCCAAATACCTTAGCCAAAAGCATTGCCATTGGTTCTTCTAAATCTCAGATTCACTCTTTTGGAAAACATAAACACACCCTTTGAGATAATCACAGATGTCCGATGAAACTGGCTCCTGCTTCTTTTGACTCTCAACTGATTAAAGAAGAAATACTCCAATAGTACAGAGGCCAAATTTCTTCCATAAAAATGGCTATGCTTCTGTGCAGCAATCTATTCATAGAGTGCCCTTGGGAGATGAAGACTTTAAGCATCACCCCCTTGCAACCTGGAAATTCAGTCTTTTGTAAAAGACATCTTCAGAACTACCCTTGCTGAAGACACGTGTATCAGAAACTGCTAAACAACCCTTGTACTGTCAGCCTCTAAGGAATAGAGTTGGAATCATGTGATGCACCTAGAGAAAGTTCTACATCATCTTGTGACCCAAAAGTAAAGATTTCCTGGAGCTGAAGCAGAAGACATTTAATGAGACAGCTTTCCCTAGATATCTGGACCAGGCCTGTTGGGAGCTTGTCAAACATTTGATGATAACATAACTCTTCAGATGATCTGAAAATGTCTACAATCTGAATAAAATATAGTCTTAAGATTTTAAAATATGCCTGAGAATTCTCCTACCTACCTCTCCTTGTTACTTGAATGAGACTTTAATAACTTTCCAATCTGTGCAGTTTTCCACCCGCATGAGATACTACAAACAAGTAAAGTCCTTCCTAATATTGAGGAGCAAAGTGTTGGTGAAACTAGAAAACCAGACTCTTGACCAGTGATGCTGGTAGAGAAAGATATTGATCTATTAAGAAAAGTTTAAAAAATGATAATAATAAACAAGGCACATAAAATAGAGTTGGGAGATCAGAAGGAGAAATTCTCATACCCAGTGACCACAGCAGAGTCCAGTGAGAAAACC
The DNA here is from genome assembly GCF_027580195.1 of Bos mutus. Classification (NCBI taxonomy): domain Eukaryota; kingdom Metazoa; phylum Chordata; class Mammalia; order Artiodactyla; family Bovidae; genus Bos; species Bos mutus. The sequence continues at coordinate 26,976,741 of NC_091617.1, forward strand.
AAGATCCATCTTTCTTAGCAAGGATTCAGCCAATGAAAAGCATGGACTCTTTGTCTACCACGTCTCTCCCAACTTCCTTTTCCTCTCTATAAAATCGTCTTTCCCTTGCCATGTGGGGACTTGCAGGTTGATTTTCATAGTTGCAGACTCTGTAATTGGAATTCTTTGCTGATCTTGAATAAATCCATTTTGCTGGAATACTAACTGGCACTTTATTTGTTTTAGGTCAACAAAGGTGACAATAAGTTTTCCTCTTGCAGACATGTATATTGGAACAATTTAAGTGGATGATTTAAAAATGGTAAAAGGTTGCATAATGATAGCTTCCATTAAAGGGTACCAATGTGTGGAGGATACTGTGTGTGTGCTCAGTCATTCAGGAATGTCCAGCTTTTTGGGACCCCCAAGGACTGTAGCCCACCAAGCTTCTCTGACCGTTTCCCAGGCAAGAAAACTGGAGTGGATTTCCCTTTCCTCCTTCCCAATACAGGCATCTAACTCACATCTCCTGCATTGGCAGGCAGATTATTTACCTTTGAGCCACCTGAGAAGATGGTTCAGTTCAGTTCAGTTCGCTCAGTCATATCTGACTATTTGCAACCCCAAGGACTGCAGCACACCAGGCCTCCCTATCAATTGCCAATATCCAGAGTTTACTCAAACTCATGTCCTTTGAGTCGTGATGCCATCCAACCATCTCATCCTCTGTCATCCCCTTCTCCTCCTGCCTTCAATCTTTCCCAGCATCAAGGTCTTTTCCAATGAGTCAGTTCTTCACATAAGGTGAACAAAGTACTGGAGCTTCAGCTTCAGCATCAGTCCTTCCAATGAATATTCAGGACTGATTTCCTTTCGGATGGACTTGTTGGATCCCCTTGCAGTCCAAGGGACTCTCAGGAGTCTTCTCCAACACCACAATTCAAAAGTGTCAATTCTTCGGTGCTCAGCTTTCTTTTTAGTCCAACTCTCACCTCCATACAAGACACCTGGAAAAACCATAGCTTGGACTAGATGGGCCTTTGTTGGCAAAGTAAAGGCTCTATTTTTTAATATGCTATCTAGGTTTTTCAAAACTTTTCTTCCAAAGAGTAAGCATCTTTTAATTTCGTGGCTTCAGTCACCATCTGCAGTGATTTTGGAGTCCCCCCAACCCCCGCCTCAAAATAAAGTCTGTCGCTGTTTCCCATCTATTTGCCATGAAGTGATGGGACTGGATACCATGATCTTAGTCTTATGAATGTGGAACTTTAAGCCAACTTTTTAACTCACCTCTTACACTTTCATCAAGAGGCTCTTTAGTTCTTCTTCACTTTCGTAAGTGTGGTATCTACTTCATTTCTGAGATTATTAATATTTCTCCTGGCAATCTTGGTTCCACTTTATGCTTCATCCAGTCCAACATTTCTCATGACATACTATGCATGTAAGTTAAATAAGCAGGGTGACAATATACAGCCTTGACGGACTCCTTTCCCTATTTGGAACCAGTCTATTGATCTATGTCCAGTTCTAACTGTTGCTTCCTGACCTGCATACAGATTTCTCAAGAGATAGGTCAGGAGGCCTGGTATTCCCATCTCTTTCAGAATGTTCCATAGTTTGTTGTGATCCACATAGTCAAAGGCTTTGGCATCAACAGCTGGTCAATACTGAAATCATATTGATTATATTCTTTGCAGCCAAAGATGGAGAAGCTATATACAGTCAGCAAAATCAAGATTGGGAGCTGACTGTGGCTCAGACCATGAACTCTTTATTGCCAAATTCAGACTGAAATTGAAGAAAGTAGGGAAAACCACTAGACCATTCAGGTATGACCTAAATCAAATCCTTTATGATTATATAGTGGAAGTGACAAATAGATTCAAGGGATTAAATCTGATATATAGAGTGCCTGATGAACTATGGATGGAAGTTCATGACATTGTACAGGAGGCAGGGATCAAGACTATCCCCAAGAAAAAGAAATGAAAAAAGTGAAATGGCTATCTGAGGAGGCCTTACAAATAGCTGTAAAAAGAAGAGAAGTGAAAAGCAAAGAGAAAAGGAAAGATATACCCATTTTAATACAGAGTTCCAAAGAATAGCAAGGAGAGATAAGAAAGCCTTCCTCAGTTATCAGTTCAAAGAAATACAGGAAAACAATAGAAAGGGAAAGACTAGAGATCTCTTCAAGAAAATTAGAGATACCAAGGGAATATTTCATGCAAAATGGGCTCAATAAATGACAGAAATGGTATGGACCTAACAGAAGCAGAAGATATTAAGAAGAGGTAGCAATAATACACAGAAGAACTATACAAAAATGACCTTCATGACCCAGATAATCAAAATGGTATGATCACTCACCTAGAGCCAGACATCCTGGAATGTGAAGTCAAGTGGCCTTAGGAAGCATCACTATGAACAAAGCTAGTGGAGGTGATGGAATTACAGTTGAGTTATTTCAAATCCTAAAAGATGATGCTGTGAAAGTGCTACACTCAATATTCCAGCAAATGTGGAAAACTCAGCAGTACCACAGGACTGGAAAAGGTCAGTTTTCATTCCAATCCCAAAGAAAGGCAATGCCAAAGAATGCTCTCAAACTATCGCACAATTGCTCTCATCTCACTTGCTAGTAAAATCATGCTGAAAATTCTCCAAGTCAGGCTTCAACAGTATGTGATCAGTGAACTTCCAGATATTCAAGCTGTATTTACCAAAAGGCAGAGGAACCAGAGAAGCTGGTTACAAGTGTTTTATTCACTATAACTTATGTAATATTCAAAATTAGAAGCATAGTATGGTTCTTCTAAATTTAAGGAAACTGAGGCACAGAATCATTAATCAATGTGACTGAGGTCCTTAGAGTATGTAGTATGATAATTTTTTTTTTTTTTTTTTTTGGAACCATGGCTTCTTGACTCCAGAGAGTGAGCACTGTGGTGTCTTGTCACTAAGTTATGTATCCTGACAGTTTCACTTTATTCTATTCTACCAAATCTATTCTATTAAAAAATCACTAGTACTGAACAAAGAAATTAGGATTTTTAGTCTAGATTCCTATCAGAGGAAAGTAAGCTATTAAATATAAATTATTCCAACCTTACTGATATGAATGTGAAATTGGAACATTGGTCTCCATTTTGATTATATTACATATTCTACTTTTCTTCCAATATATGTTCTCTAAAGGGTTTGATATTCATAAATTAAAATGTATAACAATTACCACTCAAGCAAAAATTAGCAAATTGCTGAACAGTATTTTAAGCAATTTTGAATATGTCTATAAATTTTCCATATATATAGATTTCTCTTCACTGTTAATAACATTGTTTAGTAGATTTTTATTTAAATCATTTTTTTAGTTTTAATATTCCAATTATTTAGAAATCTTCTGAACCACTTTGAAAGGAAGTAAATGCATAGTGATTTTAGTGAATATTCAAATGTATTCATATATTTAAAGCATTTGAATATCAATTCCCTTATCAGTTATTAAAGCAAAGGGTGTAATAGACTAAAATTATCAAGAAAAAAAATTGAGCTTGATTTATTACTTTCAATATATTAAGTGATAGACATAAAGTTAGCTAAAATGTACGAAGTGTAGGTAAGGAAAATACTATAAATCAGGAGAACAGACTATAACTGAAGAGCACATTCAAAATGTTGATGAAATTGGAATGTCGTGGGATAACATAGTGAATATTCATTCACCCAGGAAAAACTCATCTAATCTTCATCTAATAATTCAGCATTCTAATTACATGGTTAGATTTGAATTAATATGTTTACCAAGGATCTGCATTTTAATTTTACTTAACCCCATCATAATTTGATTCAGAATATGAGTGATTTTATTCTTCTGCTGAATACTTGGCACTTTTTTGCATTTACACAAATGAAAGCTTAGGTATTGAAATTGACTTTGAATTTTATACCAAACTTAGTCTCTTTGCATTGATATTGCATTGTTCCATATACATTTATATAAATATATATCCATAATAGAAAATATTTTTGAATTTTTGTATAAAACAGAGGTGAGACATTAGCATTATTCTTTAGTTTCTAGAAAGATGTACATTTTTGTGATATATTAGGCTTTTTAAGTCTATGCATGGAAAAAAGCCTATGAGAAAGACCTCAGAAGGAATCAATTCTGCTGACACTTTTACATCAGACATATAGCTTCCAGAATCATGTGAAGTCTTTTTGTTTAAGCCACCAAATCTGTGGTACTCTGTTACAGGATCCCTAGGAAACAAATAAAAGTAATCATAAATCAAATAAGATATAACAGCTTATTTTCCACGTTTATGGTGTTTTAATTTTTGCTCCTTTTTCTCCCAAGAATTGCTAGATGAATCCATATGTTTCATGATGCCATTTATTAACTAAACTAAAAATTATGGTAAAAATAGATTGCTAGTAGCAAGGATGGTCACAGTAAGTTGATAAAACCCAGAGATTTGAAATGATCAGAACCCAATAGTTCTGAATCAAGACCAGTAAAATTGTGTCTGTAATACTGCAATTATAGATGATTAAATATGCTTGGCATTGTTTGCCTTTTGTGTTAGAAATGTGCCATTGTGAAAAGCCCACATTCACAGAATTTTTAAAAACATATTATTCTGAAAACCATAAGAAAATAACCCATTTTAGGGAAATTCTTGAGAATATTTTTGATATTTATTATCTCAAGTTAAAATGCAACTTGACTATCATACATATCAGATGACAAAAACTTATAAATATTTACCAACTGAAAGAAATAAGCAGTTTTACTATTCAAAGTGACTGAGAATTCCACTGTTAACATTCATGGAAAAGAACAAAATAGTGAATGGGAAGTTTTTACTGTATTTTGGATTCTCATTTACCGATTGTGCTGCAACTTTTTCTATTAAATGTCAAATAAAATTATGAGGATCTAGAGGATCAGGGAAGGGCATGGCAAGCCACTCCAGTATTCTTGCCTAGAGAATTTCATAGACAGAAGAGCCTGGTGCGCTACAGTCCGTGGGGTGCAAAGAGTCAGACATGACTGGGCTACTACACTTTCAGTTTCTTTCAGAGGATCAGTCAGGCTAAGTCAGGGTCAGAGAGTGAAAGAGGATGTGTGTTTGAATAGGAAGGTGATTGAATGCATTATTGCGGTAGGATCACTTAGGACTAATTTTCTCTGAACTGTCAAAACACAGAGGAAACTCTTTAAGGTTTTAGGCAGCAGTATTGAGGGGTGGCAGCACAAGAGTCAGTGAGCAGAACAAAAGTATGATTGGGGGTCTGGCAAAGATTGGGTTATTAGATTGCTTTTCAGCCAACTGTTCCATAGAAATAGGTAGAAATTAAGAAAAGAGGAAAAGATCGTAAGACTAAACATCTCTAAAAGAAGTAAAGCAAAAAAAAAAGGAAGAAGTAAAGCACAAAAATAACACTACTTCATGGTCTACTAAAAAAGCATCTCACAGTAGAGGTAGGCTTCCCAGCAGCATAGATGAACAACTATGATTCAACAATGAAAGTGAACTCAGTTTTCAGTTCAGTCGCTCAGTTGTGTCCAACTCTTTGCAACCCCATGAATTGCAGCATCCCAGACCTCCCTGTCCATCACCAACCCCCGGAGTTCACTTAAACTCACATCCATCGAGTAGGTGATGCATCCGTCTCATCCTCTGTCATCCCCTTCTCCTCCTGCCCCCAATCCCTCCCAGCATCAGAGTCTTTTCCAATGTAAACTAGAACCCCCCCAAATTCCACTTGGAGACATTTTTCTATTAGTTCAGTGAACGATTTAAAGATGTTATTCAGTTCTTAGGCCCATTTTTTGATTGGGTCATTTATTTTTCTGGAATTGAGCTGTAGGAATTTCTTGTATATTTTTGAGATTAGTTGTTTGTCTGTTGCTTCATTTGCTATTATTTTCTCCCATTCTGAAGGCTGTCTTTTCACCTTACTTATAGTTTCCTTTGTTGTGCAGAAGCTTTTAAGTTTAATTAGGTCCCATTTGTTTATTTTTGCTTTTATTTCCAATATTCTGGGAGGTGGGTCATAGAGGATCCTGCTGTGATGTATGTCGGAGAGTGTTTTGCCTATGTTTTTCTCTAGGAGTTTTATAGTTTCTGGTCTTACGTTTAGATCTTTAACCCATTTGAGTTTATTTTTGTGTATGGTGTTAGAAAGTGTTCTAGTTTCATTCTTTTACAAGTGGTTGACCAGTTTTCCCAGCATCACTTGTTAAAGAGATTGTCTTTAATCCATTGTATAATCTTGCCTCCTTTGTCAAAGATAAGGTGTCCATATGTGCGTGGATTTATCTCTGGGCTTTCTGTTTTGTTTCACTGATCTATATTTCTGTCTTTGTGGCAGTACCATACTGTCTTTATGACTGTGCCTTTGTAGTAGAGCCTGAAGTCAGGCAGGTTGGTTCCTCCAGTTCCATTCTTCTTTCTCAAGATTGCTTGGCTATTTGAGGTTTTTTGTATTTCCATACAAATTGTGAAATTAAATAGACATTTCTCCAAAGAAGACATACAGATGGCTAACAAACACATGAAAAGATACTCAACATCACTCATTATCAGAGAAATGCAAATCAAAACCGCTATGAGGTACCATTTCACGCCAGTCAGAATGGCTGCGATCCAAAAGTCTACAAGCAATAAATGCTGGAGAGGGTGTGGAGAAAAGGGAACCCTCTTACAATGTTGGGAATGCAAACTAGTATAGCCACTATGGAGAACAGTGTGGAGATTCCTTAAAAAACTGGAAATAGAACTGCCTTATGATCCAGCAATCCCACTGCTGGGCATACACACTGAAGAAACCAGAATTGAAAGAGACACATGTACCCCAATGTTCATCACAGCACTGTTTATAATAGCCAGGACATGGAAGCAACCTAGATGTCCATCAACAGATGAATGGATAAGAAAGCAGTGGTACATATACACAATGGAGTATTACTCAGCCATTAAAAAGAATACATTTGAATCAGTTCTAATGAGGTGGATTAAACTGGAGCCTATTATACAGAGTGAAGTAAGCCAGAAAGAAAAACACCAATACAGTATACTAACACATATATATGAAATTTAGAAAGATGGTAATAATAACCCTGTATATGAGACAGCAAAAGAGACACCGATGTATAGAACAGTCTTTTGGACTCTGTGGGAGAGGGAGAGGGTAGGATGATTTGGGAGAATGGCATTGAAACATGTATAATATCATGTATGAAACTAGTCGCCAGTCCAGGTTCGATGCACGATACTGGATGCTTGGGGCTGGTGCACTGGGATGACCCAGAGGGATGGTATGGGGAGGGAGGAGGGTTCAGGATGGGGAACACATGTATACCTGTGGCAGATTCATTTTGATATATGGATTTTAAATTGTTCTTAATAAAAAGATACAAAAAATAAAAACAGAGAACAAAAAAATAAAATAAAAAATTAAAGATGTTATTCAGTATTTTATGGAATGATGGAAATATTCTTAATTTATAACCAATAATCGTTATTCAACTTTACTAAAAACACGTGTGCTTAAAATCTTACAGAAAATATGTCAACCTCTGTCTCTGACCATGAAGCAAATGCTGCTGGTGACAGGGAGCAAGTTAGAGAATTTCCACTTTATTAATACCACTGTGACTCTATTGTGCCATCCATTTTAGTAGAGCCAGCCTGTTTATATAGGTATACACTAGAAAATGTTTTCTTTACAATTAAGAAAAAATATCAATCCGCTGCAATGATTTTCACAACTGCTATGGCATTTTAATCCTGGATTCCCTTTCGGATAAACTACCTATCTTGTCACAACCTGGTTTACACTGAGCCACCATAACATGTTTATACAGGTAACATAATTGCACCCTGAACTCAGCTGTCAGCTGATTACATTTTCATTCATAACCCATCTCCAGTGCTGTGCTCATTATTTTAGTTTAAAAGGCTTTAGATAAATGAAATCTCCATTTGCTTACATGAAATTAGATCTGAGTTTTGCATTCTAAGCTACATTAACCCATTCTTAAACCTCCTCAAAACTGATATATGAAATCATTTAAAACTCATTGACAGTCAATACAGGGCAAAATATTTAAATAAAGTTAAGGCTTTTGAGATATTACATGGTAATAACATTTTTAAGATGTTGCATCTATTCCTTTTTTTTGTAAGGAAAAAAAATCTTTTTAATTACTAGCAACAAATATCAGCAAATTCTGTACCTGTCACAACCTACTTCTTATCTTCCCTCAGGGTCACATGTCTTCAAGTAACTTAACAACCTTTCTTTATAGGATTTGGTTATTTTGGGTTAAAAGTGCCATTATTAAGATAATGTTATATAATATTTAAATTGAAAGCCATTCTGAGAAATAAAACTAACCTGATTTTCATTCCCTTAAATAGTGTTCATATAAAATGTGCATTTCCATGTGCTATTTTGTGTTCTAGGGAAAAAAAATGTCGTTTGTCACTTTGGCTTGTAAATATATATTAAGGTCAGCATTTTAAGCTGATCTTAATGGCTTGACTAAATTTCAACATATATAATTTTACTATTTGCCTATGCAAATCACCCCTTTAACTAAAATTGCATAACAGGGGCCCAGTTTCATGATCTAAATTATGCTAACTTTTTTGTATCATTAAATTTCATCAGGGATTGTCCAGGCTTCTGGTGCTAAAATTTCATGAATTTATTTCTAGATCATGTAATTGATGAATTGAGACACAGCCATTTTGCTTCAGCAGCTTTGTACAAATGATCCTATGAAAATGTGAAAGCACATCATTCTACAATCCATTAGTACAGACAAGTGGTATCTAGTGTTCATATTCCTCTCCTCACCAAAATTATGACACTTTGCTTTCTAAATGCCTGTTGTTGAATTTTATAGATATGTGCTATTTATTTAATCAGAAAAGTAATTGCTTTAAGTTACATTAGAATAAGGTTAACTTCTAAGACATTAGCAATCTAATCTTCCCAAATTATTGTTGTAGAAGAATTCCTGAATTAATGTTGAATATAATGTACTTGAAACACAAATATATCAAAACTTGTGGCAAGTCTGAAATACACGGCAGAAGGAGAAAGTTGAGATTTATATGCTGTAGATTTACATAAATGCTTAATAATGAGAAAGTTATCTCACAAAAACAATGGCAAAATTTCTCTAAAAATTCTCTTTCATGCTTTCTCTTTCCAAAGTTTTGTACCACATAGCATCAATTAAAGTCCCTCTACTGCACTCCGGGGCTCTACTATCCTTTTACTCTATACTGGGGTATTTTTTTTAATTTTTCTCTGTGTTTTCTCATTCACATCTACCTACAGGCTACTGCCCTGCCACTATTTCTGTTGCCCTTTACTGGTATCCTAAATACCTTACTGGTATCATTAGTATCCCTTGTTCATCTACTGTCCTTACTGCTCACAGATAAATCTCTCAGGTTGTCACATTCCTATTATAAAACTAAGAGTGGCATGTACTCTTTCATTTTCTTTATTTTAAACAATTTGATTTTTTCAAGAATATGAGGGCTTGAGGTTATTCACACATACTGAGTGGAGAAAGCCAGTAGAATTAGAGCAATTGAAAACATAATTGAGAAAGGTGATAATTGGGAGATTCCAGAAGAAAAGGAAGGAGAAATGATCCTGAACTTTGATGAAAAATTCGCTTCAGGCAGGAGAGAATGTGTAACATAGATGCTCATTTAAAGAAAGGGGAATGCCCAGATAAGATGTCTTGATCTTCTTAGGGAAACAGAGAAGCAGATAATCTCTTAGGAGTGAAGAAAATAGTAGTAGGTTTTTGTTGACTTGCAAAGAATAAAACCAACCACTGAATGTATATGACAGATATGAGTGTGTGCTAAGTTGCTTCAGTCATGTCCAAATCTGTGCGACCCTATGGACTGCAGCCTGCCAGGCTCATCTGTCCATGAGATTCTCCAGGCAAGAATACTGGAGTGGGTTGCCATGCCCTTCTCCAGGTGATCTTCCTGACCCAGGGATCAAACCCACATCTCTTATACCTCCTGCATTGGCAGGCAGACATTGTTTGGGTTGTAAAAATCACAAATCTTCAGCTCACTCAGGGAGAGGAAACAACTGTTGTTGGTTTCACATTTCACTTTTTATCTCACTGTACTTCACCAAGAAATTGAAATCATTCACAACTTCAAGGGTCATCAAAAGCACCCAGGAAAGTTAGTATCCAGCCTGTCCAGAGAAGAGATTTCACGTGAAGTTTGACATTGATTTTTGAACAACACTTTAATGTAATTCAAATTTCAATAAGTCTTCTCCCTCAGTTGCTAGTTCAGTTTCTCTAGCTTCCTATAGAATCCTTTTATTAGTAAGAGTTGAAAAACAAAACAAGGTCTGTATAGTCAAAGCTATGGTTTTTCCAGTAGTCATGTATGAATGTGAGAGTTGGACCATAAAGAAATCTGAGCGCTAAAAAAATTAATGCTTTTGAAGTATGGTGTTGGAGAAGACTCTTAAGAGTCCCTTGGACTGCAAGGAGATTAAACTAGTTAATCCTGAATGAAATCAGTCCTGACTGTTCATTAGAAGGACTGACACTGAAGCTGAAGCTCCAGTACTCTGGCCACCTTATGTGAAAAGCTGACTCATTAGAAAAGACCCTGATGCTGGGCAGGATTGAAGGTAAGAGGAGAATGGGATGACAGAGGATTAGATGGTTGGATGGCATCACCGACTTGATGGACATGAGTTTCAGCAAGCTCCAGGAGCTGGTGATGGACAGGGAGGCCTGGCGTGCTGCATCTCATGGGGTCGTAAAGAGTCAGACAGAACTGACTGACTGAAGTGAACTGAACAAAAGAGAAACAGAACTAATAGGATACGTATCATTATACATATATATATATATGTATGTATGTGTGTGTATATATATATATATATATATATATATATATATATGAATGAAATGGCAACCCACTCCAGTGTTCTTGCCTCAAGAATCCCAGGGATGGGGGAGCCTGGTGGGCTGCCATCTATGGGGTCGCACAGAGCTGGACATGACTGAAGCCACTTAGCAGCAGCAGCATATATACACACATATATTAGTTGACAAGTTGATATATATTTGTCATCTCTGATGACAAATACAGAGATTCTGTAGAAATCTTGATTTTATATATGCAGAGATTTATTAAGGAATTGGCTCAAATGATTGTGGAGATCTCCCATCTGCAAGCTGGAGAAACAGGAAAACCAGTGGTGGTATACAGCCCAGGTGTGATGGCCTGCAAATAAATGGGTGATGGTAAAAATCCCAGTCTGAGTCTGAAAGCCTTAGAACCTAAAGAGATGAAGTCCAAGGCCAGAAGAAGATGGATGTCTCAGTTTAAGCAGAGAGGGAATTTGCTCTTCTTCCACATTTTCTATTCAGGCCCTTAATGAATTGAATAACACCCAGTTAGGTTTTTGAGACTGGTCTTTACTCAGTGTACTGATTCAAATTCTAATTTCTTTCAGGGAAACCCTTACAGACACAACCAGAAACAATGTTTTACCAGTTATCTGGACATCCCGTTAGTCCTATCAAATTGACACATAAAATTACCCATCAAAATTCCCACCAAGTGTCTCTAGCAGAACTCCTTTTGGCATTTCTATCTTCACCTTTGCAGTCTAAGTCCTCTCTCCAGGTGCTTCTTTACAACTTGATGGTGGTTCAGTTCAGTTCAGTCACTCAGTTGTGTCCAGCTCTCTGCGACCCCATGAATCGCAGCACGCCAGGCCTCCCTGTACATCACCAACTCCTGGAGTTCACTCAAACTCAACGTCCATCGAGTCAGTGATGCCATCCAGCCATCTCATCCTCTGTCGTCCCCTTCTCCTCCAGCCCCCAATCCCTCCCAGCATCAGAGTCTTTTCCAATGAGTCAACTCTTCGTATGAGGTGGCCAAAGTACTGGAGTTTCAGCTTTAGCATCATTCCTTCCAAAGAAATCCCAGGGCTGATCTTTAGAATGGACTGATGGTGGTACCCACGCATAAAAGCCTTTAGACAACAAAGCTGGGCAGTAAAGGAATCCCCAAAATTATGATGATCTCTGGTATTGGTAACTGAACAGATTACTTTTCATGGACTCCTCCTCTCAGGCTCTAGCAAAGAAACAAAAGAACCTGGTTTTTTTTTTCGGTTTGTGTGTGTGTGTGTGTGGTTAGATCAAGAGATACAGGTTGATAATGGCACTGTGCTGCATTCAATATCACTGCTCCACTTCCATGTCTATGGCTTTCCTGATGACCCAAGCTCCTTATACATGGCTACTTCTTGCCTGAAAATAACTTCCCAGGAAACTCATCAGAGTTAATGCAGATATATAAAGGTCTGGTAAGTCTATTCTACTACTGTTCTAGACATTCATAGAAATGTGACTTCTATGCAATATCCTTTCAAAAAAACCAAAGACGCAAGACATATAAGCCCCCTTGTCCTAAGCTGTCCATTCCTTTGCTCCCATAAAATTCTTAAATTCAGGCTATTAGCATCCTCATATTTATACTCACTACTCTGGTTTTCAGTCTCTTGCTAAACTTGAATCAAAAAGAAACATTACAGTCATTAGTCTGCAAAAAGAAAGGTATTGGTTGATGAGCTGAAGTACTCAGGGAATTCAGCAAAAAGAAAAATCCAAGCATGGGGAGGGGAGGGTGGTAGTCTGTGTATTCAACGGGCTTAAAATTCAGTAGAGAAGTTAATTTCAACTCCATTACTAATTTTCCACCCTTCAAAGAAAAATGAACAAAAGTGTAGAAAATCAAACAGGAAGCTGTTCTCACAGGGGAAGTGAGAATGTGTATTTTGTGTTCCTTTTGTATGCCTTTATTTGGCACAGAAGCAATTAAGCAGGTGAGAGACAACCCCATGGAAGCACAGAGAGGAAATCTGTCTAAAACATCTGTTTAAAAATTCTGAAGTCTGAAGATTAGAGATTGATAAAGAGAAATATTCTCTGTAATCAGTTTAACACCTGCTCGCTGAATCCCCTAATGCTCTTGTACCGAGCAGCGTTCTCCAACTCATGGACAACTCTGTCAATCAGGAAATCACTTAAATGAGGCCTTTTGTGGCAAAAACAACAACAATAAAAACTGCAGGGACCACAGAACCTTGAATATTGAAGATGTAAAAAAGAAGAAAAATAATACCTTTTGTTTACTTTTTTTGCAGTCCTTACTTGTGTCCCTCACCTTAATAATTTATTTTCAATAAGAAAGTTAGATTGCATTCTTCTGTTGAGACTCTTCATTTCCCTTTCTTTCCTGATATTTTGCTAACATATATTCCTAAGTTTATAGGTAGAAACTGGATTTCCTTGGTGCCTCAGATGGTAAAATATCCATCTGCAACACAGGAGATCTGGTTTCAATCCGTGGGTCAGGAAGATCTACTGGAGAAGGGAATGGCTAATCACTCCAGTATTCTTGCCTAGAGAATCCCATGGACAGAGGAGACAGATGGGCTACAGTCCATAGAGTCACAAGGAGTTGGACATGACTGAGAAACTAACATTTTCAGTTTTTCACTGTAAAGGCAATATCTTCTTCATGTCATGATCAATGTCTACTCTTTTATCTGTTATTCTGGTCTAATGACTTATGGTATCATTGCTATTTGAAACAAAATAGTTTGAGGAGAAAAATATTCAGCTATCAAAGTTGATTTATAGTTAAAAACAATTATATGAATTTTAAAGACAACTTATAAATTAAAATTTCCAGAAATCAAAATTTCTTTTTCCTGGAAAAATTGTTAATAAAATTAACATTCATGTGACAGTTTTACTTATTTATAGTTTTAATTTTAACATATGACTGCTGAAATTTCAGCATAAATTTCAGCATTCTGATGACTTCTGCTTTTACCCAAAGATAAATATGAAATTATGTATAAATATTTTTCTAACTTTTTAACTGCTTTGACTATTTTAATTCTGTTCAAATAAAGATTTGCTTGTTTGGTTTCTCAAATGCTGTTAACAAATGGTAACCAGGCAACGATACAGAAACAGAAAGTCTGTCATATTAAACTTTGAAATATTAATAAAATTAAACTTGAATTTCATTTTTAATATGTAAATATTTTACCATTTTTTCTTACTAAAATATGTATTTCCATTGGAAGATTCTAAATTGATCTAAATCAAATCCCTTATGATTATACAGTGGAAGTGAGAAATAGATTTAAGGGTCTAGATCTGATAGATAGGGTGCCTGATGAACTATGGAATGAGGTTCGTGACATTGTACAGGAGACAGGGATCAAGACCATTCCCATAGAAAAGAAATGCAAAAAAGCAAAATAACTGTCTGGGGAGGCCTTACAAATAACTGTGAAAAGAAGAGAAGCAAAAAGCAAAGGAGAAAAGGAAAGATATAAACATCCGAATGCAGACTTCCAAAGAATAGCAAGAAGAGATAAGAAAGCCTTCTTCAGTGATCAATGCAAAGAAATAGAGGAAAAAAACAGAATGGGAAAGACTAGGGATCTCTTCAAGAAAATCAGAGATAGCAAAGGAACATTTCATGCACAGATGAGCTCGATAAAGGACAGAAATGGTATGGACCTAACAGAAGCAGAAGATATAAAGAAGAGGTGGCAAGAATACACAGAAGAACTGTACAAAAAAGATCTTCACGACCCAGATAATCACAATGGTGTGATCACTGACCTAGAGCCAGACATCCTGGAATGTGAAGTCAAGTGGGCCTTAGCATCACTATGAACAAAGCTAGTGGAGGTGATGGAATTCCAGTTGAGCTATTCCAAATCCTGAAAGATGATGCTGTGAAAGTGCTGCACTCAATATGCCAGCAAATTTGGAAAACTCAGCAGTGGCCACAGGACTGGAAAATGTCAGTTTTCATTCCAATCCCAAAGAAAGGCAATGCCAAAGAATGCTCAAACTACCCCACAATTGCACTCATCTCACACGATAGTAAAGTAATGCTCAAAATTCTCCAAGCCAGGCTTCAGCAATATGTGAACCGTGAAATTCCAGATGTTCAAGTTGGTTTTAGAAAAGGCAGAGGAACCAGAGATCAAATTGCCAACATCCACTGGATCATAGAAAAAGCAAGAGAGTTGCAGAAAAGCATCTATTTCTGCTTTATTGACTATGCCAAAGCCTTGGACTGTGTGGATCACAATAAACTGTGGAAAATTCTGAAAGAGATGGGAATACCATACCACCTGATCTGCCTCTTGAGAAATGTGTATGCAGGTCAGGAAGCAACAGTTAGAACTGGACATTGAACAACAGACTGGTTCCAAATAGGAAAAGGAGTTCGTCAAGGCTATATATTGTCACCCTGTTTATTTAACTTGTATGCAGAGTACATCATGAGAAATGCTGGACTGGAGGAAACACAAACTGGAATCAAGATTGCCGGGAGAAATATCAATAACCTCAGATATGCAGATGACACCACCCTTATGGCAGAAATTGAAGAGGAACTCAAAAGCCTCTTCATGAAAGTGAAAGTGGAGAGTGAAAAAGTGGGCTTAAAGCTCAACATTCAGAAAACGAA
This sequence comes from Bos mutus, assembly GCF_027580195.1. Lineage (NCBI taxonomy): Eukaryota > Metazoa > Chordata > Mammalia > Artiodactyla > Bovidae > Bos > Bos mutus. The sequence goes on from NC_091617.1 coordinate 26,992,325, forward strand.
TATCATGGCATGTGGTCCCACCACTTCATGGGAAATAGATGGGGAAACATTGGAAACAGTATCAGACTTTATTTTTCTGGGCTCCAAAATCACTACAGATGGTGACTGCAGCCATGAAATTAAAAGAAGCTTACTCCTTGGAAGGAAAGTTATGACCAACCTAGATAGCATATTCAAAAGCAGAGACATTACTTTGCCAACAAAGGTTCATCTAGTCAAGGCTGTGGTTTTTCCTGTGGTCATGTATGGATGTGAGAGTTGGAGTGTGAAGAAGGCTGAGCGCCAAAGAATTGATGCTTTTGAACTGTGGTGTTGGAGAAGACTCTTAAGAGTCCCTTGGACTGCACTGAGATCCAACCAGTCCATTCTGAAGGAGATCAGCCCTGGGATTTCTTTGGAAGGAATGATGCTAAAGCTGAAACTCCAGTACTTTGGCCACCTCATGCGAACAGTTGACTCATTGGAAAAGACTCTGATGCTGAAAGGGATTGGGGGCAGGAGGAGAAGGGGACGACAGAGGATGAGATGGCTGGATGGCATCACTGACTCAATGGACGTGAGTATGAGTGAACTCCGGGAGTTGGTGATGGACAAGGAGGCCCGGCGTGCTGGGATTCATGGCATCACAAAGAGTCGGGCACAACTGAGCAACTGATCTGATCTGATCTGAAATTGATAATATTTGCACTGTATGTAGCACGGTAGCTCTCTGCTTCTTGATAACTCTTCCTCGATACCAATTTGGCAGCTAGCTTTTATCATTATTTGAAAGCCTATAACTTGTTTCTTTCTGATCCTTGCTCATTTTTATAAGATCGTATCCTGACTCAGGTAGTCTTTCAGGAGACAGAGAAGAGAGAGCCAGTGTTGAAACTCGGGGCCCCCAGAGTTGTTCTCATGCATGGTAAATAGTAGGTGCTCAATAAGTATTTGATGAGTCAGTGAGAGGTGGACCTAACAAAAATTGTTACTTTATGAATAAAAATATTTGTAGGGCACAATCAAACCTGTTTTCTTTATATTTACCCTTTGACAGATTAGGTCTGTCAACTGTAGAACATGACAAAACAAACACGTTGTGGGACTGGGCAAGAAGCATGTCCCCATAATGTCTCTCTATATATTTAATCAATCAGATTTAATTTTGGGCATCTGAGGTCTTTTCTTGGTTTACAAATTCCCTTAAGATGGTTCAACCCATAATTCATTTATATTTGTGTCAGCAGCCTTAACAAGTGAATGCAAAAGATGAGATCAGCTTCAGTAGATGTGGAAAAGGAGCAGGAAAGGAAAGGCAAGAAGAATGAATATGTCCTCTGGTTTCTTTGCATTTATTTCACGCCATCATGATTAGCTTACGTGACAGATTTTCCTTCTCCAATGAATCTATGAATGCTATCTTCAGAATTTCATAAACATGTATTGTTAAGCTCTTAAGTAATCATATAATACTATCCCTAAAACATATGTAGGATAAATAATGTCATATAGAGTAATACTTTTTTATAAAGGGGGGAAAACATTACTATCATGGTAGTGTTTATAAAGCTTTAGTTACACATGAGAAAATAATTGCAGGATGATATATCTTGTGAGGAATAAACCAAGATAGGCCTATCTGGTTCAGACTCTGACTAAAGGCTACACTCTCTGTAACAGTTGGTCTTAATTGATTTCTTTGGATGGATATCTTTCTAAGTATGTAGAAAAATCTTTATTTTTATAACTGACTAAACAGGAGAATTAATGTTATCAGTTGGCACTTATGAGACATTCTAAAATCATTTCTTCATTCATTCACAATTACATAACCAATATTAATAACATGTCACAGTGCACTTTAGTCTTCACAGACATGTACTTGTAGCCAAGAAATACAGATAATGTTATTCCACTCTAAGGGTGTATGCCACAGACATTGCTAATTCAGAGTGTCATTCATCTCACAGTGGACAAAATTCCAAGTTGGATTAACACGGCAATTTGGTAGTATGTATATGGCTCTTCTTCCATTAGGCTTCTGGGGAGCCCTGCATGTATTCCCAGTAGTGCAACCTGCAAATGTGAAGTTCTCGTTTAAGATTCCCTCCCTAAGCAGGAAGAACATGTCTTAGGACCTCTGCATGATAGACTGAACAGTAACATCTCAGTGAGTGATAGTCTTTACTCCTTATTCTAAAATATGGGCAATATTTCTAGTGAATCACAGAGCTGCTTTGGCTCATGGTTAGTTTTCCAAATGGTTATCCTCAGCTCCATTTTGTTTAGCTAGTTATTTAAGTGACTTAATACCACTTTCCAGATGGCAGGGGAGAGTCAAAAGACGTGGAATTTTTTTTTTTTTTCCATTAATAGAAATAAGTCAACACAGTAAAAAGGCAGCAAGGGAACAATACCTAGGGAGAATATTAGCAAATGTGTAAGAGTTTAACTGTAACTTTGAGGTGTCCGTGTATGTATTTGTAAGTGTAAATGCTTTTAAAATGTGAAATAAGCATTGATGCAGAACTGTGAGGGACTCAGCTAAAAAGAAACATCAGTGAGATTTCTAAACACTGAATTTCAATAGGTCCCATTTCATGGTTCATTTCAGTTCACTGCTTGATTCCTTTATTGTGCTCTATATTTTATAATTACTGCTCAATTCTCTATGGCATGCCTCCCCCACTAGATTTTAGATTTCTTTAAGTCAGAGATTTGTTGTGTTCACTGTCGACCACCTAGAGCTCAACAAAGTTCTTGCTGAAAATAATGTTTGTTAAATGAGCAAAGTAACAGTGATATTGAATTTAAAATTTCATAGCATTTTTTTCTCCATTCTTTATGCTTGCTCTGTTTCAATTGAAGGTTCAGAAAACTTAAGAAACAAAAACAAAAAACCCATGTAGTACTTATGTGTGTAGGAAAAATACTACAGCTAGAGCTGAAAGCCATTGTTTAAGGAGCATGTATTTGTGCATGCTTTCATTAAGTACTCGCAAATGTACCAGACTCTATGCTAGATTCCAGGTAGAGAAATATGCCCTTGCCAGGCCTATAACCAACTGGGAAGATTGGCATCTAAACAAACGACATCAATATAACAGGGTTCTCTGTTGTATGAGAAAGAGCAGGGAAAGACTCTCAGGGTGAGTTAGACATGTTTTCACAGAGATGACCTTTAGTTTTGGTCATTAATGTTGAACAACTTTTTACTAGTGAAAAGAAAGAGAAAACAGGCTCTAGAAAAAGAGACAACGAAAGGGCATAGCGTGGTCACAAATGCCAAGCAATTTACTGCAGCGTTTCTTGAACACACAGGACAGACGGGGATGAAAAGAGAAACGAAGAGAAAATGCTTGGTCCTCAATTATATTTTAGATATTAATCTACTGTTTTCCATCTTCACCAAGATTATGATTAATAGAAATGATTTGAGTGGAAGCAAGTGAAGCTTGGATTAAGATTTTAAAGCAGATTTTAGACTTCCATCATTGCTAATCTTAAAAAGTAGGACAGACAATCACCTCTTTCTGTAGTTTAGATCAACTTGATAATGGAGAAATAGACTATATACTACTTCAAGGTCTTTTTCTTCAAATTTTATAGCACCTTATGAAAAAAATAAATATCCCTGTAATTTATTGCGTGAAATTCAAAGCTTAAGACTATAGTTCTGTAAATGTGAAGTTCAAAAAGTTGAATCTTTATTGCACTTGCTTTTCTCTAGTTTACATTTATAGAAGATTGTGAGTTACTGACTGGAACCCAAAGATAAAACCTTATTTGAAATGGGTATAAATATTCACACATCTCATTTATCACTTTTTACTTCATAAGTAAAAACCCTGAATTTTCAGAGACAAGTAGTATTGTTTCAGTAATGCCATAAAAGATGTTCTGCTGCCAATTCTGTATATATTTGGAAACTTTACACACATCTCTAGATAATGGATCTTGCACATATATAATCCACATTTTTTTAAATTTTGGGGATAAATAAGGACCATCCCAAGACAATTTAAACATTCACAATTTACTACACTGGGGAAAAATGACAAGAGGAAAATATGATATTCAATCAGTTCAGTTCAGTCTTTCAGTCATGTCAGACTCTTTGCGACTCCATGAACCTCAGCACGCCAGGCCTCCCTGTTCATCACCAACTCTCAGAGTTTACTCAAATTCATGTCCACTGAGCAGGTGATGCCATCCAACTATCTCATCCTCTATCTTCCCCTTATCCTCCTACCTGTAATCTTTCCCAACATCAGGGTCTTTTCAAATGAATCAGTTCTTCGCATCAAGTGGCCAAATATTGGAGTTTCAGCTTCAGCATCTGTCCTTCCAATGAATATTCAGGACTGATTTCCTTTAGGATGGACTGGTTGTATCTCCTTGCAGTCCAAGGGACTCAAGAGTCTCCTCCAACACCACAGTTCAAAAGCATCAATTTTTCAGCGTTCGGCTTTCTTTATACTCCAAATCTAACATCCAAACGTGACTACTGGAAAAACCATAGCTTTGACTAGACCGACCTTTGCTGGTAAAGTAATATCTCTGCTTTTTAATAAGCTGTCTGCTGCTGCTGCTAAGTCGCTTCAGTCATGTCCAACTCTGTGCGACCCCATAGACGGCAGCCCACCAGGTTCCCCAGTCCCTGGGATTCTCGAGGCAAGAACACTGGAGTGGGTTGCCATTTCCTTGTCTAATGCAGGAAAGCGAAAAGTGAAAGTGAAGTCTCTCAGTTGTGTCCAACTCCTAGCGACCCCACGGACTGCAGCCCACCAGGCTCCCCCGTCCATGGGACTCTCCAGGCAAGAATACTGGAGTGGGGTGTCATTGCCTTCTCCGAATAAGCTGTCTAGGTTGGTCATAACTTTTCTTCCAAGGAGCAAATGTCTTTTAATTTCATGGCTGCTGTCACCAACTGCAGTGATTTTGAAGCCCCCAAAAATAAAGTCAGCCACTGTTTCCACTTTTTCCTCAATCTATTTGCCATGAAATGATGGGACTAGATGCCATGATCTTAGTCTTCTGAATGTTGAGTTTTAAGCCAACTTTTTCACTCTCCTCTTTCACTTTCATCAAGAGGCTCTTTAGTTCTTTGCTTTCTTCCATAAGAGTGGTGTCATCTGCATATCTGAGGTTATTGATATTTCTCCCAGCAATCTTGATTCCAGCTTGTGCTTCATCCAGTCCACCATTTCTCGTGATGTACTCTGCATATAAGTTAAATAAGCAGGGTGACAATATACAGCCTTGACGAACTCTTTTCCCAATTTGGAACCAGTCTGTTGTTCCATGTCCAGTTCTAACTCTTGCTTTTTTACCTGCATACGGATTTCTCAGGAGGCAGGTCAGGCGGTCTGGTAGTCCCATCTATTGTAGAATTTCCCACAATTTGTTGTGATCCACATAATCAAAGGCTTTGGTATAGTCGATAAAGCAGAAGTAGATTTTTTTTGGAACTCTCTTGCTTTTTCGATCATCCAACGGATGTTGGCAATTTGATCTCTGGTTCCTCTGCCTTTTCTAAATCCAGCTTGAACATCTGTAAATTCATGGTTCATGTACTGTTGAAGCCTGGCTTGGAGAATTTTGAGCATTACTTTGCTCAATAGCACAAGGCTAGATCTTAACTTCATAGAAATAAGTGGAGGCAACATAGAGAAGAACTGAGGCCCACAGCTTTTCAACTGCTGCAATTCAGAGTGATAGGCTTCTTCCCTTTTTTTCACTGATGAGATTAACATACCTTGGTATGGACTTTTCTGTTAGACTGCAATAGTGAGTTGCCCTGACCTTATAAACGTCTAGAAATGGCCCAACTAATTACTAAAATAATTATTCTGTCTTAAATGTACCCATTTTGTTTATTACCTTCTCCCGTTCTTTTTCCTCTATACTTTGCCTGGGCTTTTTAGATGGCTCAGTGGTAAAGAACCAGCCTGACGAAGCAGGAGATGTAGAAGATGTGGGTTCAGTCCCTGGGTTGTGAAGATCCCTTGGAGGAGGAAATGGGAACCCACTCCAGGATAATTGCCTTGAAAATCCCATGGACAGATGAGACTGTCAGGGTACAACCCCTTGGGGTCGCAAAGAGTCAGACACGATTGAGCAATTGAGCACACACACATACTTTGTCTACTCTATTATTCCTTTTATTACTTATATCATTTCTTTTTCCTTCTCTACTAGCTATTACCCAACAGCTCAAAATGTGAGTCTTATTTTTGCTAGGAGCTTCATATCTGTTTAGATACATACACATAAGCTGCATATACACAGCATATGTTCACACACATCTCCCTTTGTAAACATTCTATCCTCCTCATGTCTCTCAATTCCTCAAAGTCAAGTTTCTCAAGACACTCACTATCATTATTTCCTGATGATCCATGGACTCCCTAAGCTTCTCCCCAATTTCTCTAATTACTTATCATTCAAAGGAAAACAGTGACCCACAAACTGGAAATCAATGCAGTGCGTATCTCTGTAGCACTTTGCTAATGTCACCCCAATGCACACCTTTCTTTCACTTATACATTTCTGTGGGCTTCTAGCAAGAAAGAAGCCCTGACCAGAGGTGGGAAGCCATCTCCACTGGTACCCTTCCTCTATGCATTTAAGAAAAGGTGGCATAAAAGCAGGCCTTTATCCCTGTTAGTTCTTCTAAACTCTTCCCCTTCCTTCAGAGATTAGGCCTAACATAGGCTTAGGTGACTCAAGCCCAAATTTCTATAAGTCTGTGGTCATCTTACAAAACATTTCTGAGCAAAATTTAACCAAAATAACATTATGACAGAATCAATCATGACAGTAGTCATGTTCTTGCTAATTTTTTCTGTGATGACTCAATTACTCAACCAAAAGACCCACCAACAGAAATTTGAAAGGCAGAAAACTCTGCAGCTCCGTGGACCTCTGGGATGACAATATATTACCTATAGTCTACCCCAGGCCAACTGCACCTTCTCCTATTCAACTGCTGAAACAGAGGACGAGACATGCATCAATTTACCTGCCCTGAGGTGAAATATAAGGAGTAAACACATAAACAAAATCAAGAACCTAAACAAGATTATCAATTGGCTTCCAGTAAGAAAACAGGTACTCTGAAGTGTGGATAACAAGGAGGACTAACGTCCAAGAGGAACTTTTTGTAACATTTCTCTCATGTCTTTAAAACAAATACCTATTTTTGAAACTTGACTTTAAGGAGATTCTTTCTAATTGATATTCTAGAAATATGAAGTCTACAGTTGTATCAACTTACTATTGTAGAGACAGTAAAAAGCTAGAATATAGTCTTTCTCGTGACCCATGTCACTGTGCAGGCAGAGTTGTTTGGGTGGCTAACACAACAGAGAAGATAAGGTATTTTACTATTACGTCTTTGTGAAAGATGAAGGTGTTATTTTATTTTTATTGAAAAGTACCATAAGACAGTTACAAATGAAACATGTAAAATATTTGTCAGACATTGAAAAAAATGAGTCTATGCCACTCTTGTCATTGACTCTTTAATGTCTCAGAATAATTAAATTCCAGTAACTAATATCACTTCTGATAATAAAAATAAATATCAATTGTCTAATCAATATGTACTATTATAAAATCTTCAAAATATCTCATTTTTGTATGTTTGTTCTAAAATTTTCTAGGTGTTTTAAGCCAAGTAAAGGATTACAGTACCTGTAAAACAAAATATTGTTTCATAACTTTATGAATATTATAATTATAATAATATTATAAAACAAAAAGACTACACAGAACATTTTTTTTTTCCTGGAAAGCTGTATAGATTGTAGGAAAATAGTGTACAGCTATTTATAACCATTTTTGTCAAATTAAACTAGTATCACTATAGATACTCCTAAGTTTCAATTAGAATAATAAAAATCTTCATTATTATCTCAAGGGAAAATTTATTTTAAAACTAATACATTTATAAATAATTACTTGTATACCATATTATTTAGACAAAATACATAGGTTGCATAACTAGATTTTATTTGCATGTCCCTTTAATATTTGCTTATTCATGAACCCTGATATTCTCTTTACATGAAAAAATTGGGTAATAAAAATATGAGATGTCTTTCTAAAACCATATAATCAGGGAATACTGCTATCAGTTCAAGCTGAATATATATGACCTAGGGTAATACTTAAAGTAACAAGTGATGCTTAATACATATACTTATAAAAGGCTTGAAATTAAGTAAAGTGGTCTAAGGTGTGTGTCCATTTACCCCAACTTTATGCACTCCAATTTTGATTTGATTCACTAGTCCACATGTTTCCACTGATACAGAATTCTCTTAATGTTAAAACATTTTAGTAAAAGTATACATTTGCTTCCTGTTAGTAAATAGTGACAATTATTCAATTGTAGCTCAGTTGTTTATTAATATGAATTTGGTTTAGTTGTATGGCTTTTGACAAACTACATGAAAAAGATTTATCATCAAGTATGAAATCACTGACAACTAATCTCAGCATTCTGTTGCAAATAATATGTATTCATTCTAGTTTATTCACTGCTAAAAATAAATATAGCATTTAAAAAGCATTCACATTTATACTTGAAAAGTATGGACATTATTTGCTACTTTAATTTGGTCCAATGTTAGCTTCATTTATATTAATAATATCTATTTCTAAAAGCTGCAATATTTGCTAATAAGCAAAAAAATAAGATAAAATAAAATAAGATAAAACCTAAAGAGGCAAAAGTAAAATATAAAGTTATAACTCTACTGACTTCTTGAGGGAATATTAAAACAGAGGCTGTATGGTCCATTTTCATCATAGAAGATGAAGTGAGGAGACCTCAAATTTGGCAATTCTGATTTCACTGCTTTTTCAGGGGGGAAAGTACTGGTGCCAAATGACTTAAAACCTCAGTTCCTATAAATTCATTAGCAATTTTCAATAATTTTAAATGTACCATGCGACCATCTAAATGTAATTTGACTCCTCATGTTTTATTTACAATTGTAAATTAATCATTTGTAATTCTCATTTATTAAAGAAAATTTAGATTGAGGGTGAGTTTTCTATCTAAATATAATGTTTAAGTGAGTTGTTTTGCCCTAGTCAAGGAGCAAGATCTGAATTGCATTTACAGTTATTCATTTGATTGTTTGAGCAAAATTCAAATAAAAAGGTAGAGACTGGGAACACAGATCAGTTAAAAGAGGTAGTTAGTAGAGATAAGGAAGACTATAAGACATGGGGGAATCAAGTGGGTAGGTAAAAGATAAATTAAAAATGAGAGCACACATGTAGCATAAATACAGGACAAGACATAAAAGAGTAATTTATGGATAAACTAGAGCTTAGTTTTGTTTTGATATTTGTTTTGGTGTGAATTGTGAATGTCTTAATAGACTCAGAAAAAGAATAAATAAGCATTGTAAGGATATTTTGGTATAAACTTTAAAAAATGCTATCCATTTAATACTAGAGATTTTAATACAAAATATTAATAACTGAAAATAAATATTTTTTTACTGTTTTCTTTCCATACTAAAAGGAAATGAAAGGAACCACATAATTTGAGCTCTTGCATTTTTAGTCTGTTTCTCTACTGGGATAATACTTTTTGCACATTAAAAAATTATAATTTCAGAAATAAACTGTGCTGGGCTGGGCTGCGCTTAGTCACTCAGTCATGTATGACTCTTTACAACTCCATGGACTGCAGTCTGCCATGCTCCTCTGTCCACAGGATTCCCTAGGCAAAAATATTGGAGGAGGTTGCTATTTCCTTCTCTGGGGGATTTTCCTGACTCAAGGATCAAACTCAGTCCCCTGCTTGGAAGGCAGATTCTTTACCACTGAGCCCCCAGGGAAGCTGGAGGACATTATGCTAAGTGAAATCATCCAGAAATGAATATACAAATACTGTAGAGTTTTACTTATACATGGAATATAAAATACTTCAACTCAGGAGCAGAAAGTGCAATGGTGATTGTCAAGAGGTGGAGAAAGGGGAAAATAGGGAGGGTAGTCAAAGGGTACACAATTTTAGTTATGCAAGATAAATAAATTCTGGTGATTTACTCTGCAGTATAGTTTCTATAACTAACAATACTTTATTATATACTTAATATTTTCTAAGAGGGTAGATATTACATTAATTGCTTTTACCACAAAATAACAATAAAGAGGGTTGGAGAAAACTTTGGGAAGTGATGAATAATGCATAAGAAATTAAAGGTGGTTATGATTTAACAAATACATGCTGCTGCTGTTAAGTCGCTTCAGTCGTGTCCGACTCTGCACGACCCCATAGACGGCAGCCCACCAGGCTCCCACGTCCCTGGGATTCTCCAGGCAAGAACACTGGAGTGGGTTGCCATTTCCTTCTCCAGTGCATGAAAGTGAAAAGTGAAAGTGAAGTCACTCAGTCAATCACTCAGTCGTGTCCGACTCAGCGACCCCATGGACTGCAGCCCACCAGGCTCCTCCATCCATGGGATTTTCCAGGCAAGAGTACTAGAGTGGGTAGCCATTGCCTTCTCCATAACAAATACATACTTATCCAAATTCATTGACTTGCATATGTTAAATATGTACAGCTTTTTGCATTTCAAATGAATAAATGAATGATATTAATTAAGATACTAGCTTAATACAAACGTTTTAAGGGCTTTGTGTGAGTTGTAGTTGAAGAGGTTAGAGAGAAATGATTTCAGGCTAGTATACAGGGATCTTCAAGCTTCCTGAAATATAGATGGAATACATATTTTTTTCAAAATGTTCTACTCCTGGGCACACTCCATTTATCTTAATTTTCTCTAATATAACTGAGGCTCAATGTAGAATACACAATAATCACATATCCTTAAATGTAATTGCTATAGGCATTTTGTGATTAAAATGAGGATGTATCATAGCTGTGGAGATGCTAGTGAGGTGTTGTTATTTGAAAAGGATATCTTTCATTTTATAATAAAGGAGGAACTAAAAATCTCAATCATCTCTAGTAACATGGAAAATTTTGACATTGCTGTTAAATTAGAGAATACTTCATTAGGTTTGGTTTTGCTCATATGATAAGATTTCAAAGCTTTTCAAGTTTTCTTGTGAAATGATTGGTCTTAAATACACTTTGTGCTGTAGCTGTCAGTACTCATTAACCTTGACCATCTAGTACTGGGCCCTGAAGGTCATGTTCATGGTTCTGTATGATCTTCTACCCTGAACCTGGTCTTCATGACAGCAAGAGAGTTGGAGTATTGTTTTCTAGGAGTATTTCTGGAAGTGGTTCTTATTCTTACATCTTTAGCAATAATTCAACTTAAACTAGGAGAGACTGAACCACCTACATATGTGAAATAAAATTCAAATGGAATAAATCCTCAAGGCTAGCAGAAGCCTCTTGAAGACCACATGGAATTAGAGAATGTGTGACAGAGGGGAAGAAGGATTCTCAACTGATGGTAATTATCATCTTACTTTTGCAAGATTTTACAAAAATAAGTGACCATGAGCATACATTGCTGGAACTTCTCCCCGGGTTTAGAAAGGGGCCAGCAGAAGTGAAATTAATCTTCATTAGTACCATAATGACTTTACCTCTGAGCCTCAGCTGATCTTATCTGCTCTATGAAGCAGACAGAAATGAAGAACTCATGGAGAAAATGATGGCTGAAAGAGGCAAATCTGGGCTTAAAGAAGAAAGCTTTAAGAAATGCAGTCAGTTACTGGGAGGGTAGAGTCTAAGCATGAGTATCACAGCTTAGGCATTTCAGTGTGTGCTTCTTTCCAAAATCACTTGAGTGACCATGACATTGGATTTAGTGGAAATCACTTCACTTTACAGATACTTATTGAGTGCCTATTAGGTTCAATGCACTGACTATTTTTCTTCAATCTATACAACAGGTTAGGATAATGAGATTACGCATTACATAGATTATAAAAACAAAGGCCTCTGTTATGAAAGCAATAAAACATAAATTAGGTATGACAGAGTTGATTTAATGGAGGAAATTATTTTATCTATCCGAGTAGATTGATTTTCAAGTAGTATATAAACTTTGAAGGGTCTTGAAAATTAATAGGTTTAAGAGAAGAAAATCCAATGAGGATAAGAGCACCAACGTGAGTGAATCTGTCTTGCAAGTTAAAATTCACAGGGATATATACAGCCTAGCATGCAAGATTTTTGACAATTTTGACTTCCATCCACACTGGTATCACTCAAACACAAGACTCACTCTCAGACTGTAGTGTCTTTCAACTTCAGTTCTGCATGCCAGGACACCCCAGTCCATTCACCTATGCATGGTTATCTCTTATCCATGCCTCGTATCTCATCTCAGTGCTGCTTTCCTGTGAACTCCTTCTGCCTTGTCTATAACATAATAAATTACTCTTCCTTATGCATTTCAATGGGCTTCCCTAGTGGCTCAGTTGGTAAAGAATCTGCCTGCAATGCAAGAGACCAGGGTTCAATCCTTGGGTCAGGAAGAACCCTCGGAGAAGGAAATAGCAACCCACTCCAGTACTCTTGCCTGGACAATTCCATGAATAGAGGAGCCAGGTAGTTTGTCATATTTTGCATGTTACATTTTATTACAGTGATATTTTGTGCCTAACTCTGCCTACTTAACCAAAGTTGTTGAAGTTTTCTGTATGCTTAGTATAGTGCTTTAAGTCCAGAGGTACTTGATAAATGTTAAATGAATTAATAAAGAGAAATGTAAAATATAAAATGGTTCTGCCAATATCCATTAAGGATCTTCTTTCCTTGCTGTTGTATTTGTGAGGAAAATAGTTAAACTCATTCTGTTTTATATTATATTTTACTAAAAAGAAACAAAAAGATACAAACTTACTTAAAAGAGAAAAACAAATACCCAAGATAGTTTTATGTATATGTATAAAATATATAGATACATGCATACATACATATATACATAATATATCAGATCAGATCAGATCAGTCGCTCAGTCATGTCTGACTCTGCGATCCCACGAATCGCAGCACGCCAGGCCTCCCTGTCCATCACCAACTCCCAGAGTTCATTCAGACTCACGTCCATCGAGTCAGTGATGCCATCTAGCCATCTCATCCTCTGTCATCTTTAGGGCTTTAAAATTATATACATATATAAAAAAAATTATATACATATATATATACACACACATATAATTTGTATAATATATATGTATATATGTATGTATATATATAATATATATGTATATAATTTTTAAAGCCCTAAAGAAAATACTCATCAGGAACATATTTCTCATAAACTAAGAGGATAAAAATGTATAGAAGTAGAAGTGAAGTGAAGTTGCTCAGTCGTGTCCAACTCTTTGCGACTCCATGGACTATAGCCTACAAGGCTCCTCTCTTCATGGAGTTTTCCAGGCAAGAGTACTGCAGTGGATTGCCATTTCCTTCTCCAGGGGATCTTCCCCACCCAGGGATTGAACCCAGGTCTCCTGCATTGCAGGCAGACACTTTACTGTCTGAGCCACCAGGGAAGCCCCTTAAAAATGTATACATCTGTTGAAATTGCTAAATACTACAAATTCTCCATTCTATCATTATTTGTTGACTTGCATTTTTATTACCATTATAAAAAGAATAGGAAAGTAGCAATGAGTTTTAATAGAGTCTACCTAAATATGCATGCTCAAACACAGTTCTGTCTCAGTCTTTGTGGTGTCCCTGGGTCCCGGTGTGCACAAGGTTTGTTTGAGCCCTCTGAACGTCTCTGAAAGGAATGGGGTTTGATTCTAAACATGAATTTGCCCCTCCTACCAGCTTGCTGGGGCTTCTCCTTTGCCCTTGGGCATGGAGAAGCCCTCCTCACAGCCTCTCCAGTGCCCTGCAGCTGCTGCCCCAGTGCCTATTGTCTTCCTGCGGTTCCTCTAACCCTGGACGTGCGGTATCTTCTCATGGCCATTCAAGTACCACACAGCTAACACTCCAGCACCTCACGTGGGTGTCGTCCCCTGGCCTCTGTGGCCCGTGGTGTCCCCAGGCAGAGTAGTGCCCTCAGTCCCTGAAAGGGGGAAGCTGGGCACAGCGGGTTGCACATGAGGGCTGTGGGGATGCAGGCACGTGGTAGGAGAGCATTTTCCCGGCTGGCTGTGGCTCCGGGTGTTGGCAGTGGTGGGTGCGAGCGCAAAGAGGGTCCCCTCAAGGGCCCCGAGAGGCCAGTCAGAGTCCTGGGTGCCAGGGGACCGCCCCTGTGCTGTGGCCTCTGGCGGAATTGGCCTTGGAGTACAGAAAGAAGCAAGACAAATGATAATAGAGTTTTGCCAAGAGAATGCACTGGTCATAGCAAACACCCTTTTCTAACAACACAAGATGAGTCTCTACACATGGACATCACCAGATGGTCAACACTGAAATCAGGTTGATTATATTCTTTGCAAAAAAAGAGGGAGAAGCTCTATACAGTCAGTAAAATCAGACCAGGAGCTGATGGTGGCTCAGATCATGAACTCCTTATTGCCAAATTCAGACTTAAATTGAAGAAAGTAGGGAAAACCATTAGACCATTCAGATATGACCTAAATCAAATCCCTTACGATTATACAGTGGAAGTGTGAAATAGATTTAAGGGGCTAGATCTGATAGACAGAGAGCCTGATGAACTCTGGATGGAGGTTTGTGACATTGTACAAGAGACAGGGATCAAGACCATCCCCAAGAAAAAGAAATGCAAAAAAAGGCAAAATGGCTGTCTGAGGAGCCCTTACAAACAGCTATGAAAAGAAGAGAAGCAAAAGGCAAAGGAGAAAAGGAAAGATATACCCATTTGAATGCAGACTTCCAAAGAATAGCAAGGAGAGATAAGAAAGCCTTCCTCAGTGATCAGTGCAAAGAAATAGAGGAAAACAATAGAATGGGAAAGACTAAAGATCTCTTCAAGAAAATTAGAGATACCAAGGGAACATTTCATGCAAAGATGGGCTCAATGAAGGACAGAAATGGTATGGACCTAACAGAAGCAGAAGATATTAAGAAGAGGTGGCAAGAATACACAAAAGAACTGTACAAAAAAGATCTTCACGACCTAGATAATCATGATGGTGTGATCACTCACCTAGAGCCAGACATCCTGGGATGTGAAGTCAAGTGAACCTTAGGAAACATCACTACAAACAAAGCTTGTGGAGGTGATGGAATTCCAGTTGAGTTGTTTCAAATCCTAAAAGATGATGTTGTGAAAGTGCTGCACTCAATATGCCAGCAAATTTGGAAAACTCAGCAGTGGCCACAGGACTAGAAAAGGTCAGTTTTCATTCCAATCCCAAAGAAAGGCAATGCCAAAGAATGCTCAAACTACCACACAATTGCACTCATCTTACACACTAGTAAAGTAATGCTCAAAATTCTCCAAGCCAGGCTTCAGCAATACGTGAACTGTGAACTTCCAGGTGTTCAAGCTGGTTTTAGAAAAGGCAGAGGAACCAGAGATCAAATTGCCAACATCCGCTGGATCATTGAAAAACCAAGAGAGTTCCAGAAAAACATCTGCTTCTGCTTTATTGACTATGCCAAAGCCTTTGACTGTGTGGATCACAATAAACTGTGGAAAATTCTGAAAGAGATGGGAATACCAGAACACCTGACCTGCCTCTTGAGAAATCTGTATACAGGTCAGGAAGCAACAGTTAGAACTGGACATGGAACAACAGACTGGTTTAAATAGGAAAAGGAGTATGTCAAGGCTGTATATTGTCACCCTGCTTATTTAACTTATATGCAGAGTACATCATGAGAAACGCTGGGCTAGATGAAGCACAAGCTGGGATCAAGATTGCCGGGAGAAATATCAATCACCTCAGATATGCAGATGGCACCACCCTTATGGCAGAAAGTGAAGAAGAACTAAAGAGCCTCTTGAAAAGTGAAAGAGGAGAGGGAAAAAGTTGGATTAAAGCTCAACATTCAGAAGACTAAGATCATGGCATCTGGTCCCATCACTTCATGGCAAATAGATGAGGAAACAGTGGACACAGTGACAGACTTTATTTTTGGAGGCTCCAAAATCACTGCAGATGGTGACTGCAGCCATGAAATTAAAAGATGCTTACTCCTTAGTAGGAAACTTTGACCAATCTAGACAGCATATGAAAAAGCAGAGACATCACTTTGCCAACCATGGTCTGTCTAGTCAAGGCTGTGATTTTTCCAGGAGTCATGTATGGATGTGAAAGTTGGACTGTGAAGAAAGCTGAGCGCCGAAGAATTGACGCTTTTGAACTGTGGTGTTGGAGAAGACTCTTGAGAGTCCCTTGGACTGCATGGAGATCCAACCAGTCCACCCTAAAGGAAATCAGTCCTGAGTGTTCATTGGAAGGACTGATGTTGAAGCTGAAACTCCAATACTTTGGCCACCTGATGCAAAAAGCTTATTCATTGGAAAAGACCTTGATCCTGGAAAAGAATGAGGGCAGGAGGAGAAGGGGATGACAGAGGATGAAATGATTGGATGGCATCACCAACTCAATGGACATGAGTTTGAATAAACTGTGGCAGTTGGTGATGGATAGGGAGGCCTGGCATGCTGTGGCCCATGGGGTCGCAGAGTCTGACAGAACTGAGTGACTGAAGTGAACTAAATATACATGCTGATTGGTCTCCTTTCCAGAGTCTACAATAATTTAAGGAGGTTTAAACTTAATTGCTAAGTTATGGTCAACTATACTAAGTGATACATTGATAAGTTCTCAACAAGGATGATAAAGCAAGCTGTACTGAATTCTAAGCCCCCCCACCTCCAAAAAAAGAGAACACTTTCCATATTATTGGAACTACTAGGCCTCGATATGAAACTCTTATGAAAGTGAGTGCAAATTGGAAAATGCAATTTAAGTATCAGCTATAGTGCTCTATCCATGATGTGCTGCAGTCCATGGGGTCACAAAGAGTCAGACACAACTGAGGGACTGAAGTAAATTGAACTGATAGTGCACTGATTTCCTTCTCCTGAAAACGAGTAGATACAATTTTTTTTTTTTTTTTTACAATCTATACAATAAACCAGAGAAAGCGTTGGCACCCCACTCCAGTACTCTTGCCTGGAAAACCCCATGGACGGAGGAGCCTGGTGGGCTGCAGTCCATGGGGTCGCTGAGTGTCGGACACGACTGAGCGACTTCACTTTCACTTTCCTGCATTGGAGAAGGAAATGGCAACCCACTCCAGTGTTCTTGCCTGGAGAATCCCAGGGACGGGGAAGGCTGGTGGGCTGCTGTCTATGGGGTCACACAGAGTCGGACGCGACTGAAGTGACTTAGCAGTAGCAGCAGCATACAATAAACAACAGAAAATCATTTAGTGATCACATAGAAGGGTTTTCAAATTTCCAGCAGGCTGATGTTGGCTCTCTTACTGTTAATACATTATTTGAAGTGATTTCCCTGGTGGTTCAGTTGGTAAAGAATCTGCTTGCAATGCAGGAGACCGAGGTTCGATTTCTCTGTTGGGAAGATCCCCTGGAGTGGAAAATGGCAACCCACTTCAGTATTCTTGCCTGGAGAATTCCATGGACAGAGGAGCTCGGAGGGCTACAGTCCATGGGGTCACAAGAGTCGAACACAACTGAGTGAGTAAACCACCATTACTTTATTTCATTCTTGATAATTCAAACTCAACTTTAAAACTTCATGGTATAATAATAATATAATGGCTCATGCATTATAATTAATATGTAAGATACTTTAAGTATTATAGTTATTATTGCAAGTGTAAATTCTTAGAATAAATGCAAATGTTTACAGAAACTTTTTATACTTACTACAAAGAGGCAACATAAATTTTGTGAACACATTCTGTTTTCATATTGCTTAAGTCACATCTTGAACCCTAGCTTAGCAACTTTATTTCTAAACTTTCCCCAGTTTTTCTGTGTACAACTGGAGGATGTCACATTATTTAATCTTAATCTTTTCATTGAAGATTTGTTTCCCACCTGAGTAAATCTGTGCTGTTTTTACAGCTTCAAGTGCCTTTGGGGGAAAAAAAAAAGTCAGTGCTCTGAGAGCCATAATCACTCATCTCTATCTCCAAGGAACTAGCTTTTCTAGGGCACCACCCACACTGACAGTGTGCCAGGGCAGGACAACAGAAAAGTCCTGTTCCCAACATTTTCATCAGCACTGAAATCCACTATGCTTATGCCTTTAGTTTCAAATGTATCAATACTTATCTCAGACTCACAAGTTCACTCATTAAACCAGCTGCCATACCTCGAATCTCTATGATGCAGTTAAAAAAAAAAAACCTAAGATCAAAACCAGCAGAAATACCATGTCCTTTCACTGTTCTTGTCTCCACTCTTTGTTCTCAGACTTTGGTACACACACGCACACACACACACACACACAAAGTTTCAAGTAGATAAAAACATTACCACCTAAAAGCATTTTAAAAATCATGTCTTCTTTTTTCAATCCAAACAAAAGTTTTATTACCTGTCAACATACCCAAATATTATTTGGAAAATTTGTCTATCTGCCAATTCAGTAAACAGCTGAACCTTGGATAAAATAATTATATATTTCTCATTCTGAATATTGAGCACCAAAAGATAAAACTGTATTATAATTTATATATATAGTTTTTTATTTGTAATATTATTATTTTATTTTTGCATAACAGCAAAAAATAATTTTAAGTGAATGGGTAGTTCCAAGAGATGATAAACTCAAGCCTCAGTCCATATTTAAACCAACTGCTACATGTGGTTTGTTAAAGAGTCAAATAAGGTAATAGTCACAATGTACCTATAACAGTATCTGACTGTAATTCATATCCTATATATGATAGACACAGCAATAGTCTGATTTATGTTGGTAAAAATGTTCCTGGAGGTAAATAGGTAAAAGAAAAAAATATAAAACAAAGCACTATAGTTACCAGCCTGATTTGTTTTATTTCTATTTTTTCTTTAATATCACTCCTCCTGTCTAAGTTCTTTGAACTTGCTGCATCAGACTCCTTCCCATAGTTCAGATTCAGGCTTTCAATGACTGCATCATGGTAATATTTAGAATATTGTTTATGCAGCTACAGTCGCCCAGTTGTTTCTTTCATTTCCTCATCTTCTTATTCTAATTATGACATTTTGCCTCTGTTTTTTCTTATATATATATAATTATCATTTAAGGTGGCAGATGACAACCATTTGTTGCTGTTTTTCTCTCCAGCCTCTGAATTTAAGGAGGTAATATGAATTACAGCCAAATAATTTTTAAGCCAACTTATACCTAAAAATAAAAACTTTGAGCAATTTAAGTTGTTGCAGTGGTTGTACTAGTTTACAATTCTGTAAACAATAATGAGAGTTCCAGATGATCTTCATTTTCTACATGAACAAATTGATTTTATATTTTTAATTTTTTATTTTCATTTTTTAAACGACACTATTGCATGTTATCTATTATTGCTGAGAGTTTGGAGCAGATGTGAAACCTCAAAAATATTAACGTGAACAAAAGCCAAGTCTAAAATAAATGTAGGTTGGAAAGAGTTATTTTTATATTGAATAACATTACTAATAAAATGTACAACTTCTCCCATTCCTCTTTTGGGGTATGTTGTGTCACAATTGGAAAACATAATAAATCATAATTTTCCCTTTCTTCATGAGACTATTTTCAAATCTGAGAAATCGCTGCTTTTTCTTTATTCAAAGGCAAATTGATTTTTCAAATTGGATAATCAGAATTCTCTGTTATCTATTTGCATATACACATATATAATATGTACCAAAGATTGATATACTCATATTTGAGCCATGCAGAAGTTAGCTCAGAATTTTTTACATGATGAGTACTCAAATGATGTAGTTCTGGCATAGAATGTGAGTGAAAACAACAGGTAAGTAAACCAAATATTGAAAACTGAGCTTGAAAACTGAAATTTATTTAATTAACAAATACTTGAGAAAGGTCTTGAACAACTTACATAGTTCCTTTCAATTCACTTGTAAACCTTTCTGGTATCTTCTACTGAAAAATTTTGCTTCTTCCAAGTGTACAGTATATATCAAAATATATTGGGTTTTATAGCTATAAATGTAATTTTATACAGTCACACATAAATACAAATATAAATATGTGCTTTTAATGTATTTTGCTTTCTCTCACAGAAAGTTACACTAAAACAAGTCATGATAAATCCAAATCATTCCCTACTTGGTTTTAGTATGAAGTAAAAATTGCATCACATAAACAGAATTATTATATAGTAGATCCCACCAAGCTATCTGCAAACTTGCAACTAAAGTCATTGATGCTACCCAGGGATATTCAGTCCCTATGAATGATCCTAAGTTATCTCCAACACAACATGTTTAACAGGCTTCAAAAGCTTGATGCATTCTTTACCTGAGCTGCTTTGTTTAATGTAGAAATAATGATTCCTTTTTCTGAGTCAAAAAGGAATTCTCTAAATTTGATTTCAAGAGATTTTATAATTTTTATGAGCTTGAAAGCACAATAGGATTCAATAAAGGAAAAACAGAATTCTGTGCATATGTTCTTGTATACATGAAAAGAACTAGAAACAGTTATATCAAGCCAATTCTTACCTAAGGCAATGATTTCATTTGTAAAAGGACAGAAAAAGAGAGAGTGATTACAATATTCTGTGATACAATTTAATAACAAAAAGATCACAGCATCAACAGTGAGGAAAGTAACCATCATTTTGTTACAGTTAAATGACAGAGAAATGTACTAGTAAACTTTTCTTCCCAAATATTCATTAGAATTTTCCTTATGATTTTCCTTGTTGACTTAAGTCCCCTGATGGTCATTGTTTGATATATGAGAATCTTTATTTAATAGACTACCAATATAGCAGAATTGTAAATGTATTTTCTTTTATGTCCATGAAAATAGTAGAAGGGTGAAACATTAACTTATATTATTTCCAAGAAAAAAAAAAACCCAACCAATGAAACATCAATGAAAAACAGACTCTCTTATAGTCTTGGGATAAAACAAAGCAAAATTAAAACAGGGTTTTAATATTGAGTGGCCAGGTTGAATTCTTGAAAGTCTAAAGTCACATTTTCATTACAAACATAAGTACTATACCAGTTTTTTTCCATGTGGGAAAAGTGCCAGGCCCACAATATATAATGACTACACTGAAAAGTTTTAGATATCTTCCCGCTGGCAACCAGTTTTACGTTTCCTAGAAATGCCAGATCTGATTCTCTTGCACCATAAAAGGAATATTAGTTCCTGTATAACTTGTACGTGTGTGAGCATGTCAGAAAGCTTTACTGTTAAAATATATTTACCTAATGCTATGCTATGCTACGTCACGTCAGTCGTATCTGACTCTATGTGACCCCATAGATGGCAGCCCACCAGGCTCCCCTGTCCCTGGGATTCTCCAGGCAAGAACACTGGAGTGGGTTGCCATTTCCTTCTCCAGTGCATGAAAGTGAAAAGTGAAAGTGAAGTTGCTCAGTCGTGTCCGACCCTCAGCGATCCCATGGGACTGCAGCCCTCCAGGCTCCTCCATCCATGGGATTTTCCAGGCAAGAGTACTGGAATGGGGTGCCATTGCCTTCTCCGTATTTACCTAATACATAGACTATAATGTGTACATCATAAAAAGTGAAGCTGAAATTCAGGGCATCATAACATCACCTATAAATGGAAAGATTTAGCTTGTGACATTGTATAGCCCAGATGTCCTTTGCTTACAGTGGTCGATGAAGCCTATGCTTTTTTAGAACTACTTAAGAGTTAAAACACATCCACTTGTGAAATTTTTGAAAATATGCCCAATTAAGGGGAATGACAATGCCACAATATTAAATTCAATAAAAAAACATTCTTATATTTTATATAGAGGGTTCTACTTTGTCAAGCAGAGTAAGATGCCCCAGGGGAGGACTCTAAGTATGTCTGCCCACTGCACCTGGGTATCAGAGTCACCAAGCAAAGCAGAATACAGTCAAGCACTGCACGGAACAATACTTTGCTTAAATCAAGGAGAAAGAGCAAGATAAGCTTCAATAGTGTGTGTGAGTTCCCCCTCGGCCAGTGAGTCCTTCCCAGTAACTGGTAGAGGGTGATTTGTATATGGGCAGCCTTCTTGTGGGCGATGGAATCCTGTCCACTCCCTGTGGAGAGCAGATATAACGATCGGCTTGGCCAGGTGCCATGCTACACACATGCTCCAAGCAGAGACAAAGAGCATTCACTGATCTTGAATCAGAGAAAGATATTTCCACACAACCCCACACAGGCTATGTGGGCTCTTTATCTCTTGCTAGGATGTGTTCCAGGCCCAAAGTCCATTCATATGGAACTAAGTGGGGCTGACAGAATGCATGCAAGAGATTGTCTTTTCCAGTGTATTTTGTGTTAAAATTTTAAGATATCCACACCATTTCAATTGCCATTATATTAACTAATTTCATGTTTCCTATTTCTTTGGTAGAACATGTATAAAATTATCTGGATTTGATATTATTCACATAACCAGGAGTAGATTTTAAAATTTGCAGACTCAAATACTTTAAAAATTTAGAATACATTTATGTTTTTTGATTATGCTTTCCTAAAAGTATTGCATTTTATGTGATTTTCCAAATTACTGGTAAAAAGTTTCCCATTATTTTCCTTTTATTACAATTTCTGATATATATATATATAAATAATATATATCAATTATGTTTACTTTTTACTTTTAACGTACTATTTAACATACTATTTTCCCTTCTGTACTTTGTTACTGATGAATTCATTCTGAATTTGATTTTCCTTAGTATTCATCAAAGATTTAACTTTGAATGTTTCTGACTTATTTGGAATATTCTATTTCATTAATCTTTGTTGTTGTATTTATACATTTCTTTTCTCTAGGTAATTGAAACTGGCTATGCAGTTTTAAAAACATAAAGGAATTTTGTATTAGAAATGTCTTTTCCTAGATTGGTATTTGAGGGTTTATATTTCTTTAAAGTCTCTATTGACCTGTAACTCACAGATGAACAATATAGCATTTTCATTATTGTTCAGTACTCAGTGTATTCTAACTTGCTTCATAATTTCATCTCTACCTATAAATACTTTAATTATGATTCTTCTGCTTTAAAATTTTAATAAAAATGATGTTGTTGTTCAGTTGCTCTGTCACGTCCTATGGTTTGCAACCTGAAGGACTGCAGCACCTCAGGCTTCCCTACCCTTCACCATCTCCTGGAGTTTGCTCAAACTCACATCCATCCAGTCGGTGATGCCCTCCAACCATCTCTACCTCTGTTGTCTCCTTTTCCTCCTTCCTTCAGTCTTTCCCATCCTCAGGTCTTTTCTAAGGAATCAGTTCTTTGCATCCGGTAGCTGAAGTATTGGAGCTTCAGCTACAGCATCAGTCCTTCTAATGAATATTCAGGATTGATTTCCTTTAGACTGACTGGTGTGATCTTCTTGCAGTCCAAGGGACACTCAAGAGTCTTCTCCAGAACCACAGTTCGAAAGCACCAGTTCTTCAGTTCTCAGATTTCTTTATGGTCTAGCTCTCATATCCGTACATGACTACAGGAAAAACAATAGCTTTGGCTATATGGACCTTTGTTGATAAAGTAATGTCTCTGCTTTAAAATATGCTATCTAGGTTTCTCATAGCTTGTCTTCCAAGGAGCAAGTGTCCTTTAAATTCATGGCTGCAATCACCACCTGCAGTGATTTTGGAGCCCAGGAAAATAGTCTGTTACAGAATTCCCATCTATTTGCATGAGTGATGGGACCAGATGCCATGATCTTCATTTTTTGAATGTTGAGTTTTAATCCAGCTTTTTCACTCTCCTCTTTCACCTTCATCAAGAGGTTCTTCAGTTCCTCTTTGCTTTCTGTCATAAAAGTGGTGTCATCTGCCTATCTGAGGTTAATGATATTTCTCTTGGCAATCTTGACTCCAGAATGTGTTTCATCCAGCTTGGCATTTCACATAATGTGCATTTCATAGAAGTTAAATAAGCAGGGTGACAATATACAGCCTTGATGTACTCCTTTCCCAATTTGGAAGAAGTCCATTGTTCCATCTCCAGTTCTAACTGTTGCTTCTTGACCTGCAAACAAGTTTCTCAGGAGGCAGGTAAGGTGTTCTGGTAATCTCATCTCTTGAAGAATTTCCACAGTTTTTTTGTGATCCACACAGACAAAGGCTTTAGCATAGTCAGTGAAGCAAAAGTAGATGTTCTCCTGGAATTCTCTTGCTTTTTCTATGATCCAATGGATGTTGGCAATTCGATCTCTGGTTCCTCTGCCTTTTTTAAATCCAGCTTGTACATCTGCAGGTTCTGGTTTAGGTACTGTTGAAGCCTAGCTTGGAGAATTTTGAGCATTACTTTGCTAGAATGTGAAATGAGTGCAAATGTGTGGTAGTTTGAACATTCTTTGACATTGCCCTTCTTTGAGATTGGAATGAAAACTGACCTTTTCCAGTCTTGTGGCCACTGCTGAGTTTTCCAAATTTGTTGGCATATCGAGTGCAGCATTTTAACAGCATCTTCTTTTACAATTTGAAATGCCTTAGCTGGAATAAAAATGGTATTTATTGAAACTTATCTTGAAACTGATTTATAAATTATTACATTAAAGATGGAGCTTATGTCCTGTATATATAGTTCATTTATGCTTGATGAGAATAGCTTTGTATATGGTCATTTTTGTATTTCACTCATGCCTGAAAATAAAATGTATTTTATATTTGTTACACATAACTTTATATTTATCCATGAAGTTTCTAGGTAAAATTTTCTATATTTTTGCTAATTAAAAAAAATTTTTTTTATAATAAATTGTATATATTATTGCTAATTTTTTACTTTTCATAAGTTTTGATCCATATAGTAACAGTTTCTTAGGTAAAATTTTCTTTTGTCCTTTCTTATGATTATTTTTGCTAATTAAAAATTAACAATTTTTCTATAATAAATTGTATATATTATTGCTAATTTTTTACTTTTCACCAGTAAGTTTTGAAGTTGGGAGGTATAGTAACAGTGGAAATTAGGAGTAAGTCTTCCAATTTTGTCCTTTCTTATGATTGTTTAGGCTATTCCAGGCACCTTGCATTTCTATGTGAATTTTAGAATGAGCTTGTTAATATCCTAGAGCCTAGAGTCAAGAAAATGGTCTAGGCTCAAGAGGGAAGTTGTGCTCTCTAGGAAACTTGTAGTTAAGTTGTCTAGCCTGGTGAATCTTGGTAAGTTATCCATGTTAGACAGGCATGTTGGAGAATCCACTGAGAACTTTGATAGGTGGCTTGTATGTATTTACTTCTGTTAAATATTCTAGGGGATGCCTAATCAAGGAAATCTTTTGCTACATTCTCAGGTTTTAAGTCACTGGATTCTGAAAATAATGTAAATTTAAATTTCAAAACAGTTCAGGGATAAGCCTTAATCACATATTTTCAGGGGAGACTTTGTTTTCTGCTTAGAGCCCGTACAAAGACAAACAAGTTTCTTGGCCATGTTCTTCTGATGATTTCTATTTTTAACTCCATTCCTTCACTAAGGATTTGACTTCAAAGGCCTCCACATTAGATAGTGTGTCATTTTCAGTATTCTCCATGGCAGTACCATCTGTTGTTTCTGGCCCTTAAAATCCCATCTTCTTGTTTCTTCATATTAGCAAAAGTCTCCAGGACAGCAATACTTTTAGCATTAGAAGTAAAGAGAGAGGAACAGAGACCCAAGAAAAGAGAGGGAGGAAATGGATCCTTTGAGCCTTAGATTTGAGCTCAAAGATTTGATTGTTAACTAATATGAAGAGCTTCCCTGGTGGCTGAGATGGTAAAGAATCTGCCTGCAGTGCAGGAGACCTGTGTTGGATCCCTGAGTTGGAAAGATCCTCTGAAGAAGGAAATGACAGCCCACTCCAATATTCCTGTCTGGGAAATCCCATGGACAGAGGAGCCTGATGGGCTACAGTCCACAGGGTCACAAAGAGTCAGACATGACTGAGTGACTACACACTTAACTAATATGTAAAGGAAAAAAATAAACAACACCTCTAGAGAAAATTATAATGTGTTGAATCAGCATGCCTTTATATCTTGTTAACCAAGTTTTTAAAGTAGCAATCTGTATTTAAATCCCTAAGAGAAACATTAACAAGAGTTTATTCACTTTAATTTATTTTATTTAGAAAGAATACATACCATGAGACTAATTATAATAAAAATATCATATAGTGGAAGAACTGTAGCATATTTTAAGAACAAAATTTGCTTGAAATTTGCTATAAATAGCTATTCTAGTCTCAAATATATTGAGACAGTCAGAAGATATTCATTTATATTTCACTGAAGGAATGATGCTAAAGCTGAAACTCCAGTACTTTGGCCACCTCACGTGAAGAGTTGACTCATTGGAAAGGACTCTGATGCTGGGAGGGATTGGGGGCAGGAGGAGAAGGGGACGACAGAGGATGAGATGGCTGGATGGCATTACTGACTTGATGGACGTAGGTTTGAGTGAGCTTGAGGAGTTGGTGATGGACAGGGAGGCTTGGCATGCTGCGATTTATGGGGTCACAAAGAGTGGGACACGACTGAGCGACTGAACTGAACTGAAATAACTGAGGGGTTTCCCAGGTGGCTCAGTGGTAAAGAATATTCCTGACAATGCAGAAGGTGGAAGAGATCTTGTTTTGATCCCTGGGTCAGGAAGATCCCCTCAAGTAGGAAATAGCAATCCACTCCAGTATTCTTGCCTGGAAAATTTTATGAACAGAGGATCCTTGTGGGCAACAGTCCATAGGGTTGCAAAGGGTCAGACATGACTGAGTCACTGAGCATGCACACACAAAGTTGCTGAGGCAATAGCACTAACTTTAGCTTACTATTCCAATATAAGTAAAGATTTAACATACTAAAAATATCATGCCTCATAACACACCCCTGCCTAGAAAAACAAAGCAATAGTAGTAAAAGAAATGTTGGTACTGTCTTCTAATGGGGAAAATTACTGCATAATTTTGCTTTTTACAAAGGGTAATGGAATGAAAAATATTTATTTTGTCTGAAATCATAAGTATTTAGCATTCACATAAGAGCTAATGTTGCAAAAGTAATTAATAAAAAGGATTATTATAAGAGCAAATAAATAGCTATTAATGAGCTTCCTTTCCTGCCAAATTTCTTTTATTTCCACACTCTATCAGTGGTATCAATATTGCCAGTGAGATAGATTTTGTAGTTCATATAATTTCTGCACACAGAAACACAATACTCTGAAGAAAAGTCAGTACTAATTTTTAATACATTTCCTAATGTGAAATTACCTCAGGGAAATTTCATATCAGTTGACAGAATATTCAAGGCTCTAGCACAGGGAATGCCTGAATCTATATATGCTAAATACACCATAAAATGCAATCTTGGAATTATGTTTTGCTTAGGAAGTCACCATGAGCATTTTAGTTTCACTTTATCTTATTTTAAATTATGGATTCTGTCTATATTATGCCTATAACCATTATTTCCTGCCAGCTGAGGCAAGAATAAGATTTTCCATTTTAATAATCTTCTATTTTACTTCCCATAGTGGGCAGTAACAGTGAATATAATTACAATTTATAAAAAAGAAAAAGTATTAATATGATAATATGGTAAAGACAAAAGAAATAATGACTGTGAGGATCAAAACACTCACTATGCTAGCTGAAATCATGATATAAAAGTGAGTGTTGACTTAACATCACTAAAAATGGTGGGGTTAGGAAATCTAGGGCCCTGTCCCTCTACAGACACGACTAAAAACCTATCAAGAAGTCTCAGAATCATTGCAGATTCTGTAATCTAGTGAGAAAGCACAAGAAGCAGGGGAAAGCTTACGGAAAATAGAAACTGCTGCATTGTGAGGGAAGAGCTCTATGGCATTTAAAAATGCTGCTGCCGTCTCCCTTTCCCCAGATGGGAGCAGCCATGAAGCCAGAACCTGCACTCCTGGGCATGCAGTGAGTGCCAGAGGTAGCACAACAGACTGTATACAAAGAATTGTGTGTGGGTTCCCTGTCTGCAGGATCCCTGAAGGACAGGCAAAAAGGCTTACTTTAATTTGCCCAACATGAAACATTCCCAAATAGATAAATGGAGTAGATCTATAACCATGCAGGAAATATAATTCCTAATTTTACCCTCTCAAAAAAAAAAAAAAAATCATGTTTGTATGGTTTTTCTAGAGAATTTTCAGTTCAGTTCAGTTCAGCTCAGTCACTCAGTCATGTCCAACTCTTTGCGACCTCATGAACCGCAGCATGCCAGGCCTCCCTGTCCATAACCAACTCCCGGAGTCCACCCAAACTCATGTCCAGTGAGTCAGTAATGCCGTCCAACCATCATCCTCTGTTGTCCCCTTCTCTTCCTGCCCTCAATCTTTCCCAATACAGGGTCTTTTCAAATGAGTCAGCTCATCACATCAGGTGGCCAAAATATTGGCATTTCCAAATATTAAACAAGAACTGACACCAATTCTACATGATCTCTTAAGAGAAAATAAGAGAACTATTTCCTACTTTTTAGAGTTAATATTACCCTGATAACATAACCAAAGATCAAACCAAATTAGAAAGCAAAGACTATAGACAAGTATCTCTTACTAATATAAATGCAACAACAACAACAAAAAACTTTAGCAAAACAGAATTCTGCAATATATAAAATATATAAATGTGTTCTCAGTTGTGTCCCAGTTTTTGTAACTCCAGGGACTATAGCCCTCCAGGCTTCTCTGTCCATGGGATTTCCCAGGCAGGAGTACTGATGTGGGTTGACTTTTCCTACTCCAGAAAATCTTTCTGACCCAGGGACTAAACCAGGGACTCTTGGGTGTCCTGCATTGTCAGTCAGATTCTTTGCCCATTGAGCCACTTGGGAAGCCCATACATGCATTATATAATTATTCTATGACCATTAAGTTTATTCTAGAGATACAAGTCTTTTTGATTATTTAAAAAATCAATGTAATCCACCATTTTAATAAGCTAAAGAAAAAAAAATCACAATTATGTCTAAAAAGAAAATCATGAAAATTTAACACTTATTTGAGACAGAAACCTTCAGAAAAACAGGAATAGAAGGGAATTTCTTCAATTTGATAGAGCATCTACAAATAACCCACAAATAGCATTATACAGTTGACCCTTGAACAACACAGATTTGAACATTGTGGGTCCACTTACAGACATATTTTTTCCAATAAATATGTCTTACAACGCCACGTGATTTGTGGTTGGTTGCATCAGCACGTGGGGAACCATGGATACTAGAGGGCCACTGTAAAGTTATCTGAGATTTTTGACAATGGTGGTTACTGACTCTAACCACAAAACAGTTCAGGGATAAACTATATTTAAGATTTCCCTTGTGGCCCAGCTGATAAAGGATCTGCTTGCAATACAGGAGACCTGGGTTCAATCCCTGAGTTGGGAAGATGCCCCTGAAGAAGGGAAAGGCTACGTCCTTCAGTATTCTGGCCTGGAAAATTCCATGCACTGTGTGGTCCATGGGGTCACAAAGAATCTTTCAGTTTCACTAAACTGTATTTAATAATAAAAGACAATTCTTTCCCCAAAACATTTTTTTTAATAAAATGTTTTAATTTGTTTTTGATTTGACTCTAATTCATGGTGCACCAAAAAAGATTGTGGTCTGTGGAAGAGCTCACTGAATTTATGTTTCAAAGGGAGAGTTGACTTAAATCTGCCTCATCCTCTCTTCCTGGACCACTGACTTATCTGATGGTTATTTTCCTTTCACAGAATATATAAGAAACATACTTAGCAACTGGTGGAATTCCTGCATCTACTCCATGATCCCAGAAATGGCAGGGAGGGACAAATTAAAATCCAAATAAATGCCTCCTTCAATTAAGATAATAAACAAAAGCAATTCTGTATTCATGGAGGTGACAACAGAGTTTGGTACCCTCAGAAAATTTTTGAAAATTGTAGGAGTGATCAATATCACTAAATATCTATTGAATATGGTAGAGATAATGTTTATTGACAATCTATCTGATATCATCAAAATGTCTTAATCTGGTGATGTCAATTTTGCCTGCAGTTATGGAGGTGGTGACTTGCCTGGTGTTTCAGATGGTAAAGTGTCTGCCTACAATGCAGGAGATCTGGGTTCAATCCCTGGGTCTGGAAGATCTCCTGGAGAAGGAAATGGCAACTCACTCCAGTATTCTTGCCTGGAAAGAGTACCTCCTCCCATGGATGGAGGAGCCTGGTAGGCTACAGTCCATGGGGTCTCAAAGAATTGGACAGGACTGAGTGACTTAACTTTATGGAGGTGGTATATTTACCATAGCAAATAAAAGCAGACTTAGGAACCTGGAATGCAGTTGTTTGCCTATGTTTTTCCTTATCACTATTAGCTAAGAAAGTCAGAATTGGTTTGTTTTTATATAGAAAAAACAATAGTAAGCCTTTATATATATGCCTCAAGGGTATGTCATGTCTGCTTCCTGAGATAATACAGTCCAAAGGGATCTTGATTATCATGATATTCCACAGAAAATGATGCAAGTCTATTTCATTGATGAGATTATGCTAATTCCTAGTGAGCAGGAAGTAGGAAACACTTTTAACTGCCCTAGTAAAATACATATCTGACAGAGGATCAGAGATAATCTCCTGGAAACTACAGCAGCTTGACACATTAATTAAGTTGCCAAGGCCCTAGTGGTTTGGAGTGTGTTGCAATATTACTTCTAAAGTAAGAGACAAGTTGATGAATCTTTCGCTGCCCACCATGAAAAAGAGGCTCTTTTTGGATTTTGATGGCAATATAGATCACATTTGGAATAACCTGTAAGGCTGTCAGCTTGAAAAGGTGTAATGAGAAGGAAAAGGTACTTTTTCATTTGTTTCAGCTTGAGTGCTAGTTATTGTACACATGCGCTATGCAATATAATGGCCCAATATTTTCCAGACATATCTTTTTGCTGATGAGGATGTTCTATTAACTGCTGTCAAGCCCCCAAAATGAGAATTAAGTTCAAATACCTAGAATTCTACATTAATGCCATGGTCACTATTATTAAAAAAAAAAAAGAAGAAGAAGAAGAAAAAAAAAAGCCTATTTTTTGTTGGAAAACTGGTTCTCAATTCACTCCTAAGTTCTTGGAAGGACTATGTGACTGAAAGACACCGAATGGGTACCCCAAGTGGGAATTATTGATCCAACAAACCATGATATTAGACAAGGACACCATCAATCATTCTAGATTTAAAATGATATATATGAGACCAAACCAAAGCTTGTTCCCAGAGGCAGCAGTCCATTGCACAAAAAGGTATAAAATGATTATGGTACCTACCCCTGTTCCCTCAGTGCCTCTTCCCTATCTCAGTCTCATGACACCACGAAGTTGTGTGTCATCATGTACCAAAAGCAAACGTTTCTATTAGATAGCCCTTCTCATAGAGCTGCCCTTTCTGTTTTCATACACCAGCTCTTCTCATTGCTCCATAAGGCCAAAGTGTAGTTGTCCTTCATGGACAGCCCTGAGGTATGGTGCTGTTGCTTTTAGTTCTTTACCTTCTGCCCACATTTGTTAAGGATTAAATACCTTTTAGAATGTTAACTTTAAATGTTCCAACTATTTCTTTCCATGATCAGCTGGACAGAAAAGAAATATTGAATATTTTCCCTTTTCTTATAAAGAACTATAAAAGAATTTTACTGGAAGTGCTAGTCAATGCAACCATAGAAGAAAACAAACAAAACTTAAAAAGAAATTGGCAAGAATGAAATGTTGTCATTTCAGCAACATGAATGGACCTAGAGTTTGTCATACTAAATGAAGAAAGTTAGAAGGAGAAAGACAAATACTATATGAGATCATTTATATGTGGAATCTAAAATGCAACACTAATGAACATATATACAAAACAGACATAGAAAAGAGACTTATGATTGTCAAGGGGGATGGAGAGAAAGGATTGGGCATTTGGAATTAGCGGATGCTAATACATATAAGATGTGAGAATTGGACTATAAAGAAAGCTGAGTGTTGAAGAATTGATGCTTTTTAACTGTGTTGTTTTAGAAGACTCTTGATAGTCCCTTGGACTGCAAGTAGATCCAACCAGTCCTTTCTAAAGGAAATCAGTCCTGGGTGTTCATTGGAAGGGTTGATGCTGAAGCTGAAACTCTAATACTTTAGTCATCTGATGGGAAGAACTGACTCATTTGAAAAGACCCTGATGGTTGGAAAGATTGAAGGTAGGAGGAGAAGGGGATGACAGAGGATGAGATGGTTGGATGGCATCACCAACTCAACGGACATGAGTTTGAGTAAACTCTGGGAGTTGGTGATGGACAAGGAGGCCTGGTGTGCTGCAGTCCACGGGGCCACAAAGAGTCAGACACAACTGAGTGACTGGACTGAACTGAATGGAACTGAATATTTATAGGATGGATAAACATCAGGTTAGTACTATACAGCACAGAAAATGTATTCAATATCTTGCAATAAACTGTAACAGAAAAGAATATGAGTAAGAAGTTATATATGTATACCTGAATCATTTTGCTATACAACAGATTAATACAACATTACAAATCAACTGTATATCAATAAAATTAAAAGAATAAGAATACAGAAATAAAAAAATAAAACTTGTGGGATATTAGTGGCATAAAAACACATTTAGAAAATGGATTCAAAGATAATGCATTGTGCCTCAGGAATTGCTTTCCAGTTAAAAATAATAGCATAGAGTTAAAAAGAAAATCAAATACAAAAGAGCATTTCTCAACTATAAAGTAAGTTGCACTCCTGCCAGACTACTGGTATCTGTCTTTTTTTTTTTTTTCTGGTATCTATCTTGATTCCCAAAACAAACTGCTGTTGAGAATAAAAAAATAATAGAAGAGATTGGCAGGGAGAAAAAATAAAGTGACATCATTATAGATATATGACTGAATATTTATTACACAGTGCAAAAGAAAAGTACATACAAATCCTTACTGGAATCATTCTATTCATTTAGCAAATGCAAAGACAATGTTTGTAAATCAGTTTTGTAACTACAGGCTTTGAATAAGTGGAAAATTAAAAATAGTTAGTTTACTATAACATTAAAAATATCAGGTAAATATGAATGAATCTAATAAGTCATCCAAGATTTTCATGGATTAAAATAATATATTATTGATCTGCATTGAAGAAAACCTATAAAAGTGAAGGATAAATTATATTCATTAATTGCAACATCAACTACTATAGAAATGCCGGTTGTTCCCAAATGGATATTTATATTTAGTGCATTCCATTCAGAAACACCAAGTTTTCACGGTTTCTTGCAGACCTGAAAAAACTTTCCTATACTCTATGTGAAAACACAAAATCCAAGAAACACCAAGATACATTTGATGATGCACAAGTTATAGGATTTTTGATTTACTGTACGTATTGTAAAACTTTAAGTGGAGTCTAAACTACAAAACTATTAACTCACTATGTTGCATGTGTGTGCTTTGTTGCTCAGTCACATCCCACTCTTTGCCCCATGAACTGTAGCCTTCCAGAGTCCTCTGTTCATAGGGATTCTTCAGGCAAGAATACTATGGTGGGTTGCCATGCCCTCCTCCACGGGATCTTCCCAATCCAGAGACTGAACCCAGGTCTCCCATATTGTAGGTGGACTCTCTACTGTCTGAGCCACACAGGAAGCCCAAAGGAAGGCAGACACCAAGTGTAATTCTAGTGCCGTGACTCTGATACTAATATAATGTTGAAAACTAATAAGTAAATAAGTAAAATATTTCACGTCAAGCTGTATTAACAAAATCAGGTTGATCTTGGTGTAAATATGGTAGAATATATTAATATATCTATATATCTATCTATATCAGTATGATATATTTGCAGATAAATATATAAGTTATACAAACACACAGGCATATTTTACATACACTTGCTTTATGAAAAATGATACTGCTGGTGAGTGGAATGGGACTATTTAATATACTGCACTCAAGTATCTGATTAACCATATAGAAAATAATCCCTAATATACAAAAATCTATTTCAAGTGGATTATGGAGAGGGCAATGGCAACCCACTCCAGTACTCTTGCCTGGAAAATCCCATGGATGGAGGAGGAGCCTGGTAGGCTGCAGTCCATGGGGTCGCTAAGACTTGCACACGACTGGGCGACTTCACTTCCACTTTTAACTTTCATGCATTGGAGGAGGAAATAGAACCCACTCCAGTGTACTTGCCTGGAGAATCCCAGGGACGGTGGGGCCTGGTGGGCTGCCGTCTATGGGGTCGCACAGAGTTGGACACGACTGAAGCGACTTAGCAACAGACTTATCAGCATAGTTGTAATTGTGAATAGCATAATGATAAAAGTTGTAGATGTAACAGAAAAATATCTTCACTGGAAAATGGGAAATAAATATTTTTTTGAATATAACATAATGAGAGAAAAGCCATGAAATAAGGGAAGCAATTTGCACCACACATAGTCTTACCTGGTATAAAAATATTAAAAATTCTGGATAAATGGATTGATGATACTCAAGGGAACTGTAATTAGAGTGACAGCAAACTTAACAATAACAAAAACAATGGAAGCCGAAGAACAATGGAAGAATATCTTCCATGAAAAGTAAGAAATAGTAACCTGAATTTCTATAAGCAGTAAAAATATTCATCAAGAATGAATGTGAAATAATTGCATTTTTAAAAACAGCAGAAAACAAAATTTGTCAAAAGTGGTTCTGTTCCAAAAAATACTAAACAGTTATTCTTCAGATAAAATAAAGCTAATCCTAGGAGGAATTTCAGTAATGCAGTAAAAAATGAAGAACAATAAAAATACTAAATATATGCTTAAATATAAATTATGTTTTCATCGATAAACTAATGTCTGTTCAGGAGTTAATAGTTTACCAAAATACATGATGATAATGATCACAAATCAATAGAAGAATGCCTGGAGTTAAAATGTTCTAAAAATTTTGCATTATCATGAAAAAATAAATGTAACTATCAAGATTAAAATGTTTTAAATTAAGCACTAAAATTGTAAAACAATGCATAAATATACTGAGAAAAAAAAAACAAATAAATATTACATAGTTAAATAAAGAAGATAAAATAGTAAAGAATAAAAAATAACATAGAACAGGAAGGGAAGATGCGGAAAGCAAACAGGGTGATAGAAAATTTAAACCAAATATGTTTATGAACTGACTAAATGCTCTAAATATAAGACAAATATATTGAGGCTGGAATTTTTAAAAAATCTTTTATGCGTTCGTTACATAAGATACGTGTAAAATATAAAGATATTCTAAGAGTAAAATAAACAGAAGGGAATACTTTCTGTGCAGACCCTAAGCCAAAAAGGAGGTGCACAACTATATTAATGACAGATGAGGTTAACTTGGAGAGGCAAGTGCTATTAGAGTTGCAAACAAAACTTGCAGAATACTAAAACAGTTCAACAGAAAGCCATAGCAATTAAAAAACTAGTACGCAACAAATAACAGTCTCCTGCTAATATAGTAAAAAGTCAAGCTACAATGTGAATAAAGATATTTGCAACAGATACATTCAACTAAGGCTCACCCCAAATATATAAACAACTCCTACAAAAGACCAGTGATCCAAACATAAAGTTGGCAAGATACTTGAGAAAATACTCACAAAATGAATGAAGCTGAAGTATTCAGCCTCATTGCTAAATGGGAAAATGGAAATCAAAACTACAGTACCTCTATGCCTCTACTGGGCTTCTGGGGTGGCTCAGACAGTAAAGAAGCTGCCTTCAAAGCCAGAGCCCCAGTGTTGATCCCTAGGTTGGGCAGATCCCCAGGAGAAAGGAGTGGATACCCACTCCAGTATTCTTGTCTGGAGAATCCCATGGACAGAGGAGCCTAGCGAGCTACAGTTGGATATCCAAAGAGTTGGATACAACTGAGCGACTAACCCTTTGAATTTTTCATGCCTCTGCTAGAAGAGCTAATAAAGAAATCTAAGTACACAGTGTTGGGAGGATGTAGTGGAAGAGGAACACTGGCACTGTGGATATGAGTGTAAAGTCCTAAAAGCATACTTCTTAATCTTAAACTTTTAACATTTAATTAACTAAATGTTTCTGTCTTAATATCTTTTCATTCATTACCCTGACTAATATGAAGATCAGTAAACATGGGAAGATTAGTATATAGACTCTTTTACCTATTCCTTTTAACCATCTGATTTTAAGCATTATCTACTAAAGGAGTGCATACACATGTTCTAGGACCCAGAAATCCCTCTAAAAGATTTAGACCCAAGAAAAATGTACATATTTTTACTGAGAGACATGCATAAGAATATTCAGAGCAGCTCCATTCTTAGTAGCTTGCATATGAATCTGGAAACTATTTAAGTGTGGATAAGATTAGAACAGATAAAATAAAGCATGGAATGGTCATACAATAAAATACTGTACAATAAAGAAAAGAACTTATCTATATGTAACATGATGAGAGAGAAATCTGAATGGCCTTGAGGGCTGATTTCCTTCCCACTTTTGGTAGCTTAATAGAGAGTAGACTTAACTGGACTTAGATACAGAGGGAGGTTGATTTCAACATTCTTGATTCTGACACTGTTCCTTCCAATGGACCATTGAGATACAGACCTTGCCCCTCTGCATGTGCAGTGGCTGGTGATGTTTCTGGCCCCTAGGACTTATCCATATATGTATATTCCTTGTTACTGAGAGAAGCTTGTTAATATAGAAATTCCCTATTCCATTGTAGGGGCTCTCAAAGAGTCGGACACGACTGAGCGACTGAACTGAACTGAACTGAACTGATAAAAATACAAGGTAGTGTGAGGGCACCTCTCTCATTCTCTCTTGCAATACCTTGGTGGCATGTTCAACTTGCTGGCTGATCCCAACTCCTCTCTGCTCAAATTTTGGCTACAGAGCATACAGAACATGTGTCTTGTGCCTGTGTTGGCAAAAACGAGCTCACCAGACTGTATGCGCTTTAATGCCTATCTGATTGCAGGCTTTCCCCACAACAAATCGCTATCTGCTATCTGCACTGTACATGACGTGATTCACTTGCCTAACAACTTGGATACATTTCACAAATATAATATTGAACAAAAAAGTCACTCACAGAAATACAAAACTTTGGGTGATTCTGTTTACATGTTTCAAAATAAGGAAAGCTGAAAAAGTGCATTTGACCTTAGGATATTGGTGCCTTTAGGCTGGAAGGAGGGAATGGTGATTTTTACTGAGCACCATGGGAGTTTTGGGGAGCAAAGAACATCTTATTTCTTGATCTGTAGGGATAATGTATGGTTGATAGGTGATGATTATTCAAAAGTGTATTTATGTTCTGTGCATTTAACATTCCCATCACATGAAGCTGTTCCAAGTTGTTACATTAAACCATATAGTGTTAAGTACAGTTAACATATTAGCCATGATGCAGAAACAGTTTGTGTTCACTAATATTGCCTGTTCTCCTCTATTTTGCCTGTTTCCCAGTTAATTTTGAGACTTGTAAGTGGAACCAGCATGTGTCACTCCTGGGCTCTTAAGAGCCAGTGTCTTCTTCTGTCTTTTTCTTCGGGGGCTGTAGTGTCCCTGGAGGCCACACATTCCAGATGGTGTCACTAGCAGAATGGAGGAGGCTTCTCAATTTCCATCAATCTTCATGTATGTGAGAAATGAATCTGTGTGGAATTATGCAGCTGAAAATTTTTTGAAAAAACTAAAACTAATTATCCAAATACAAAATGTCAACTCTGTGCACAATAAACAAATCAATAAACTTTGGTGGTAAAATGGAAAGGGAGAAAAAGGATATACACTAATTTTTCTTCCTGTTCAAGGTAATAGCAAAACATATTGAAGAGAGAAATTTTTGTATGGTTAAGTTTCAAAAATTGCCATTGGATCAATGTTATCAGTCTCTAAATTATTACAAGAAACATCTGAAAACAAAGCCAAGATGGGTCTTTGTGTATGCATAGATTGTACTTGGAAGATATACAAGAACATGGTAACATTGGCTGTCTCCAGAGACAAAAATATGTGAATATATTTTACATATAAGTCCTAAAATAGAATTAAATTTACAAAACAGTACAGCTGATCTCAATAAAAATAAAACATTATATTCAGATGTGAACTTTCCATTTAAGAAATCATCCACAATTTCTATTAGAATGCCTCATTAAATGTGTCTATCCTTCTTATCTGGGCTTCCCTGGTGGCTGGCCTTCCCTGGTGGCTCAGATGGTAAAGAATCTGCCTGAAGTTCAGGAGACCTAGGTTCATTCCCTGGGTCAGAATGATCCCCTTGAGAAGGAAATGGCAATCTACTCCAGTATTCTTGCCTGGAGAATTCCAAGGACAGAGGAGCCTGGTGGGCTACAGTTCACAGAATCAAGAGAATCAGACACAACTGAGGGATTAACACTTTCAATACTTATTATCTATTACTAATAATATTTATTCTCCTTGAAAATATCAGTGACATTCAGTTCAGTTCAGTCACTCAGTTGTGTCTGACTCTTTGCAATCCCATGGAATGCAGCACACCAGGCCTCCAGGTGCATCGCAACTCCTGGAGCTTGCTCAAACTCATGTCCATCAAGTCGGTGATGCCATCTAACCATCTAATCCTCTGTTGTCCCCTTCTCCTCCTGTCTTCAATCTTTACCAGCATCAGAGTCTTTTCCAGTGAGTCAGTTCTTTGCATTAGGTGGCCAAAATATTGGAGTTTCAGCATCAGTCTTTCCAATGAATATTCAGGACTGACTTCGTTTAGGATTGACTGGTTTGATCTCCTTGCAGTCCAAGGGACTCTCAAGGGTCGTCTCCAACACCACAGTTCAAAAGCAATTCTTTGGCTCTCAGCTTCGTTTATGCTCCAGCTCACATCCATACACGACTACTGGAAAAACCATAGCTTTGACTAGATGGACCTTTGTCAACAAAGTAATGTCTCTGCTTTTCAATATGCTGTCTAGGTTGGTCATAGCTTTTCTTCCAAGGAGCAAGCATCTTTTAATGTCATGGTATATATATATATATATTTTTTTAATTTCAGTGATATATATATAGAGAGAGAAACAAACAGAATATGATTCATTTTGCAAAGATGTATATCTGGTCTCAGCAAACAACAATTAGATTTACCAAACACTCAATATTTAGTAGGTAAGAGCATTCTATAAAAACTAGACTTAGCTCTTTCCTTCTTCGTCGGTCATTATGCAGCATGTAGGCAAATCCTAAAGATCTATGGGAATTTTAAAATGCAAGAGTACTCCTTCTCTTTTTGAATCTGATTTTCTCTCCAGGTAAAATTTAGTGATGTTTTAAATTCTGAAAGTAAATAGG
Source organism: Bos mutus (assembly GCF_027580195.1). Taxonomy (NCBI): domain Eukaryota; kingdom Metazoa; phylum Chordata; class Mammalia; order Artiodactyla; family Bovidae; genus Bos; species Bos mutus. The sequence goes on from NC_091617.1 coordinate 27,031,718, forward strand.
TAAATGCAATTTGGACAAAGAATTGTATATATAATAATGATTTTGATCCAACATTGATGACAAGATAAAACACATTTAATTTTTTTTTTTCTCTACCTGAGCATGTATTATCAATTCAAAACAGTACTCTCAAATTCTTTCTCTGCAAGAGACACCCAACTGCATTTTATATGAAGATGTTTTGCCTACCATGAAAACAACCTTAACATATCGATGATACACTCTGCATTGTGCCAGATTCTTATATTATCTAGTTAGGAATACTTATCACTATAATTTTATGTGATCTTATCAATATTTTCTATAGATAACTCCTCATGGGATAATAATAACTGCCCCACTCATAGGTTGAAGGGGCACTTTTAGAGATGTACCTTCAAATGCATCTTTTAGAGGTTGAAGCCAGCGTCATAGTTCTAACATTGTGAAAGTTGGAGAACATATTGTCTTTTTGTGACTTTACAAAGACTTTTGACCCTAGAAAAAGTTAAATCCAAGTCACATTATGATCAGGTGATTTAGTTTAAACTCACATGAAAGCTACTTCATCCCTTGCATCATTCTGGCTGCCCTTTTCTGACCCTTTTCAACTTCATTGCATCTGTCTGATGATATGATATTATTTCGTACTTTGATTGAGGGGTTTATTGATTTCAGCCAATGCTCTCTGCTACATATAAATAGGTCTGAAAGTGAGAACGTTTAAATTCGGTAATGAAAGAGACACCTCTTTCATGACATCCATAAGATTTTCTTCATGTTTCAGCAGATGTGCTGGCAAGAGTCATACACAGGAAACTCAACACTTGAGCAAGAAAATGACACAGACAATAAACTCCATGGGTGTTGCTCCAGAAATTATATATATTTTAGAGAGGAAGAAGCTAATGAGAAGTGAGCATTTGAACATGAATGCTTTCATATACATATAGTCTTTTTCCCTAGAAGCTGAGTGCAGGCAAAAGGGTTTTGCACAGATAGTTTACTTGGAAAGTCGTCCAAAGGAGCAAGAGTGGCAAACATGTGGAAACAAAAAAAGGAAGGCAAGATAGGAGGATGTGTTATCCAATTTGCAGCTGCTACATGGGACTGGTGCTTGCTGTGACTAGACAGTGTGAGAAGATTTGTAAAATGTGCTTCAGAAGGGTTGCCTTGGGAAAGCACTTACCTCTTGCCTTTAATTCCCCCACTGAATAAAGATGGCCCATTGAACTTAATCCTCCAGCCATTGTTGTTGTATATGAGTGTTGAGTTGGTTCCCTTGGCATCCTGCACCACGAAGTCATAGGAGATCTGGAGCTGGAAGGAAGATTTACTCTGCATTAGACAAGACCTATCTTTGTGCTAACTGGTTAAAGCCTACTTGGCACTGATTTTCTGCAACAGTAGCTTGAACAAGAGTTGGGCCAAGAGAATTTTACAAACAATACCATATGTGTCTGACAGAGTTTTCTATTGTAAAGTTAAATATAGATTTTGGTGTTTATCGATACTTGATCCTGATTATATGAAGAGTCCTCCTTATTTTTGATAATCTGTGGTTGATCCGTAAAGAACTATAGGAAATTTGCATGCTTACATTATTGTTAAATGTCTGTAATGCAAACTGGGGCTTCCCTGGTGGCTCAGATGTAAAGAATCTGTCTGCAATGCAGGAGACATGGGTTCAATCCCTGGATCAAGAAGAAGGGAATGGCTATTACTGGAGAATAGTAATGCTATTACTGGAGGAGGGAATGGCTATTACTAAGAATGAATGAATGAATTAACCAAATTAATATGGTAAAATTTTACATTTAGGAAAGTACTAGTGATTAGGTATTTTCCTGAATACCTGGGGTAGCCCAGTTATAATTTTGGCCATGGATTCATTTTTAAACACAAAAGCTCTGATGAGATGTTTAGAAAAAGTTTCACAAGATAATATAAGGCATTCTAGTAGCTATTACCCCGCCTGACACACAGCATGGAGAGGGAAATGGCAACTCACTCTGGTACCCTTGCCTGGAGAATCCCATGGACGGAGAGCCTGGTAGGCTGCAGCCCATGGTGTTGCAGAGTCGGACACGACTGAGCGACTTCACTCACTTCACTCACTTCATGCTTTATCACTGGAGAAGGAAATGGCAACCCACTCCAGTTCTTACCTGGAGAATCCCATGGACAGAGGAGCCTGGCGGGCCATGGTCCATGGGGTCGCAGAGAGTCGGACATGACTGAAGTGACTGAGCATGCACGAGCAGCTATTACTAGTAACATAACCACTGAATGGCATAGATCGGAAATTTTCATTATCACCTTAAGTAAATATATTAAGACTCATTATGCTATCTGAAAGGGATAGCATATTAAACTAAAATCATCCTAATAACTCTGCTCAATGGAATGGAGCATGTAAATGATATAATTATATAACCTGACTCAATAAAATGGGATAATGAAGTGTTAAACTGTGATTAGAGGAAGATCAATGTATTTGCTATTATTAAACAACCTCCCATACCCACTCCCTGAGTTTCTTTGCCCGGTATCCCCTAGGAATACCTTATATATGTAATATTAATTTCAGGTGCTGTGTTGACTGAATGAACTAATTAATATACAAATATAAAAGTGAATATATTTAGGAGTGTTAACCTAATAGACTTCACAGATCACTAAATCAAAGGAAACATTGCTTAATCTCACACTTTTCAAACTTGAACTTTCATACCAATCACCTATAAATCTTGTATTAAGCATTTTGAACATTATTGCCCACTTTCTGCTTTTGTGCCTTAAATTAACTGATTTTTGAAATTTCCATCCATTTTCTTAAAGTGGATACTACATAGCAACTTCAAAATATGACTTTTACATACACACTGGAGTCTCAGGGTTTGAATTAGAGCAACCCTGTGTTTAAATTTAGTCTTTCACCTGACAAAGTCCCCCATACGTTTCACATATCCTTTCACTACATTTCCTAGATTATGTGGTCCCTCCTGACTCTGCCACAAACATCAAATTTTTTGTGTGTGCTTTACAAGCCACAGTAGGACACTATAAACGTGATTCTTCTGCACTTATAATTAGATTTTACTCCACTTTCCTTTATTGACATATTTACTGTTTAATATTCTTACTCACTTTGTCTTAAAACAGTGAAACCTTAAAGGTGCTTCTTGAAAAGATATTACATCTGAAAAGAAGAACTGAAAATGATCAATATCTTTGCTCATACTAATATGTACTATTCTTTTATTTTACTTTCACTTATATACTCCAGCAATTCAGTAAGGACTTTACTAAAATAAGTGAATATAATAGTTATTTATGATTGTAAAATCACCCTATAATTGTCTTAAATTTTGAATCAAATCAATAATCTGATAATAATTAAAATATGGCAATTTCATGTTATGAGTTTTAGTTAATACAACTATAAAAAATTCAGTGCCCTAAAACTGTAAAAAGATAATGTCCTTTCAGATTTAAAAAATTACAATAACTAAATTATTTTCTAATTAAAAATTGTCATAGTAGCAAGCATTGGTTTGAATTTCATTTTTTAAAGCTATCAAAACAAACACCCTAACAGGTAAAAAAGAAAAAGAGCAAACCCACAAAAAGAAATGTACTAAATCTTCCAGGTATTATGATAAATGTCATTATAAAAGAACTACATTTTCAAACAAAATTTGCCATTTTTCAGTGTAGATGGTTTTGAAGAAAAATTAGCTATCATACTAAAACACTAATGAAATCACAGTATTTTGGGAAATTAATAAGTAGGCCTTCCAAAACTGTTCAGATACATGATAGAGATGAGATATACATTTTCATGTTAGGACTGCTGCAACATTAAAAGGAAAATTACCCCTTCCTTGCCTTTCCTTTACTTGAGATCAAATTGTTGACTCAGTGTCCGATCATGCTTGTGGCTCCATGCCAGATTAGCAATATTGTAAACCTGAGTCTATCAGCTCGGGGTAGTATTGCTGGCAAGAATCTCTACAGCACTTAATTTAATTAGATGAGGCTTCCATTGTTAAAACTGCTGAACACAGTAATTTTGACTGAGCCAAGGAAGAATCTAATTTATTAGACCTTTGGATCTGTGCTGTAGAACTGTTATTGTGGTGTCTCACAGCAACTGCAGTGTTTTGAATATAAATTCTGACTCCCAGGGAAAGCAGTATTTCAGGGATCTATCCTGTCTTTATTGTCGACGTGCTAGGCGTTCTTCTTTGAAGCTGTGCACTCTGTTACGATCTTGGTTATTGTTGGCTTGCAAGTTAGAATAGTTTCCCATTATTATTCCACAAAGAAATTTGGTGCTGTGATACGAGTAGTGAGTGAGGATTAAGGGGAAGGGGACCACATTTTATTTCATCTTTGTTTTACTGTGTGACTGAACCTGCCATTTCATTACAGCAGGCTTAGATAGAAGAAAAAAGGACAGACATTTCTCTAGAAACAAAGCTATTATAAAGCTTATAAAATAAATTCTGTAAGGAGATTTGAGATATAGAGAAAACTGAATTAATTTTTATTGAGCAAATGCTGCATGCTTGCTATGAAATGGCAGTCAAAGAAAAAACAAATAACACCAATCAAAAAACTTGTCTTTGTCTCAAAAAAGACTTTACCGAAAGAGACAGATTAAAAACAATCAATAAGCATGATATGAATATGAAAGTGAAAGTGAAAGTGGCTCAACCATATCCGACTCTTTGCAACCCCATGGACTGTGTAGTCCATGGAATTCTCCAGGCCAGAATACTGAAGTGGGTAGCCTTTCCCTTCTCCAGGGGATCTTCCCAACCAAGGGATCAAATCCAGGTCTCCTGCATTGCAGGCAAATTCTTTACCAACTGAGCTATCAGGGAAGCCCCCATGTTTTGTAAAAGAAATTTAAAATAATTTGTGAATTATATTCAACTTTGGCCTAAGAAACAACATTCAAGCTTTAGGCTAAATACAAAGACAAACAAAATTATGAGCATAGTTTATAATCTTTCTAGGAAGAAACAAATGTTAGAGTCTTCTTTGAATAGAACTGAAAGTATTTGAAAATTGATGTTCTGTACAAAAGACAGTGGAAATACAATGTTAAAGATCTACGGATTGGGGAAGAATATTCACTGACAACACAAAACTATTGCATTTACATATATCAAGAAGATACTTATTGATTCCATTGTCTGTGATTTAAGCACTGTCCTAGGTCCTAAAGACACCACACAAAATTTAGTCTCTATCCTATACCCCCAATGGGATTTACAATCTAGAAGTGACATTGACATACACAAAAATAATATCAGGTATTATATTACAAAGGATACTATGGTGCCATAAAAGATATAATGGAAAGATCTAACCTTGGCTGATGAGTTCAGTGTAGGTTTCCCTGAGGAAATTATTTTTAAGCTGTTATCTGATAGGAGGATAGAAGTTAGCCAAGGGAGCTTTAAGGTGACTAAGTTATTAATGAAACATATATGGCTTTCTATTTTTTCACCTGGAACAGCTCTGTTCTTCATCAAGGAAATATGGAGTAATTATAATGACAAATGTTAATCTTAGAATAAATGTCTGTATAGATTCAAATATTTTAGATTACTTTGAAAGAAAAAAAGAAGCATAGCGAAATTTTATATTAAATGTTCATACATTTTGCATAGATTTCTATTATAGAATAAAAGTAGTTAAAACACTCAAATATTTAAAAAAATAAAATGCAGAGAAATTTGTCACTAAGAAAATCTATTTGACTTTAAGAATAGAACTTTTATCTAATTCAATTTTTTTTATCTTCATCATTATTATTAAAACAAAAATCCTTTATGACTTTTATTCATCTGGGAAACCCTAGAGAAGGAAATGGCAACCCACTTTGGTATTCTTGCCTGGAAAATTCCATGGACAGAGGAGACTGGCAGGCTACAGTCCATGGAGTCACAAAGAATCAGTCACTACTGAGTGACTGAGCAGATCTGGGAAAAAATAGAGGCCTTTACTTTTAGCATATTGGAATTCTTCATTATGAAGGATCTGCTGGACTGATCCACAGTCAGGTTAGAAAAAAGGTGAAGAGCAAAAATTACTGAGGGCCTTTAACACCAGTGCTTTCAAATTTCAATGAACATCTGAGTCACCTTGGGATTTTGTCATTATTGTTGTTGTTTAGTCCCTAAGTCATATCTGACTCTTGCAATTCCATGGACTGTAGCCCACCAGGTTCTTCTGTCCATGGGGTTTCCCAAGCAAGAATACTAAAGTGGTTGCCATTTCCTTCTCCTGGGGATCTTCCTGACCCAGGGATTGAACCCACATCTCCTGCTTGACAGGTGGACTAGACTCCACCACCAAGCCACCTGGGAAGCCTGGATTTTTTCATATGTCAAAAATAATTCAGTATTACCAGGGTGTCACCTGATAATCTATAAGTGAAGATTATTTTATGTGATAATCTTAGGTGAAGATGTGTGTTTTTTTTTTTTTTTTTACAAAATATTATTTGAGTAATAGAATCTTAGTGTTCTTTAAGAATTTTAGACTTCATTTTAGAACAATGGGAAAGAATCGAGACATTCTAAGGAGGGTAGTGGCATGGTGGGGCTTCCCAGGGAGTGCTAGTGATAAAGAAGCCACCTGCCAATGCAGGAGATGTGAGAGATGCAGGTTTGATTCCTGGATGGGGAAGATCTCCTGGAGGAAATCATGGTAATTCACTCCAGTATTCCTGCCTGGAGAATCCCACGGACAGAGGAGCCTGGTGAGCTATGGAATAGGGTTGCAGAGTCAGACATGATTGAACCAGCTTAGCGCACAGAAGTGACATGCTGTGATTTCTATTTTTAAATGATCATGCTATGAAGAGACATGGAGGAAACTTTAGTGCATATTACGAAGTGAAAGAACCAATCTGAAAAGGCTATATACTGCATGATCCCAATTATATGACATTTTGGTAAAGGTAAAACTATGAGGAGATTAAAGAGACCAGTGAGTGCCAGGGGTCTAAGGGGGAAAAATGGAAGGATGAAGTAGAGGCATGGGGGACTTTTAGGGCAGTGAAACTATTCTGCATGTACTGTAATGGTGAAATCATGTTCTTATATATTTGTCAAAATCAATAGACCATACAACACAAAGAGAAACTCTACTGTAAACCATGACCTTTTTATTATAGAATAAAATACTTAAAACATTTAAATTCTTTAAAAAATAAAACTCAAAGTAACTTGCCACTATGAAAATTTATGTGAACTGAAGGATAGTACTTTTATCTAATTACTATTTTGTTATCTTCCTCATTATTATAAAAATAAAAATAATATGCATCAATACTATTTTATCAGTTGTAGTCAATATGTAACATTAATGCAAGATATTAATAATAGAGGGAACTGTACATGGCAGCTGGATAAGGGTTATATGTGGACTCTCAATTTTTTGATAATAAAATTTTAGTTAATAAAAATATTTCTCTTGCTACAGTGTGACAAAAAGTTTAGAATTAAAAAAAATTATGCAGTGGAGAAACTGATTTTACTTCACAATTATTTCCCAATATCAAATCAATATAATATTATCATAAGACTATTACCATATAAGGAACATCAAATATTCACTTCCTCAATTTCTACATTAGTATGAAAATAAAATACAAAGTAAACATGAGAATCAAATGGAACAGTTAAAAAGAATACTAATACACCCCAAAATATCAATCTATATTTTATCCATTTTGTACATTGTACCTTCAATGTGTGGGTCACATTCTTTAAGTGCGAGGTGATGATGGCTCAGAATGTTGGGATGGGAAAGCAAATAGGGAAAATATACCTATTAATGATAATTCACAAAATAGTATCTTAGGACTTGATAATTCACAGGACACGAGAAGCCAAGAGAATGAAATGTTCAGGATCACTTACAAGTATTTGGACAAATGACTGAGTAGATGGTGGTTTTACTGATACAGAGATTAGAAGAAAATAATAGGTTATTGCAAAGACAGTACTATAAACAATAGATCACAGATACCTGCTGTTCTAAGAGTGAAAACAAAACAGTGGTAATGGGTGCAGAAACATACATAAATAATAAAGAAAGCAATCAAGACGTAATTCTTGGTAAATTGTGTTTACGATAGCTGGAAAGAGATGTTTATCTTGTTTTAATAAATATCATGCTGCTTCTGCTGCTGCTGCTAAGTCGCTTAAGTCGTGTCTGACTCTGTGCCACCCCATAGATGGCAGCCCACCACACTCCCCCGTCCCTGGGATTCTCCAGGCAAGAGTACTGGAGTGGGGTGCCATTGCCTTCTCCAATGCATGAAAGTGAAAAGTGAAAGTGAAGTCGCTCAGTCGTGTCCGACTCTTAGCCACCCATGGACTGCAGCCCACCAGGCTCCTCGGTCCATGGGATTTTCCAGGCAAGAGTACTGGAGTGGGGTGCCATTGCCTTCTCCGAATAAATATCATATAAGTTATTAATTTCAGAGGTGAATGAACCTGAGCTGCTAGTAAGTTTCAACATATAAACATAGAACTTTTTATCAGGATAAAAGGCATAAAAATAGTTAAAGAAAGAGACTACCAAAGAACTGAAAGACCAGAATGTTGGGTAAATCACATATGAGGATGATGAAATCATACTGATGGATTGAAGGAGTGACCACGGAAATTAAGAATGAGTCAGGAGCTGATTTCTTAAATGAGGGGAACCAGGAGCTGACTGTGGCTCAGATCATGAACCCCTTATTGCCAAATTCAGACTTAAATTGAAGAAAGTAGGGAAAACCACTAGACCATACAGGTATGACCTAAATAAAATCCCTTATGATTATACAGTGGAAGTGAGAAATAGATTTAAGGGCCTAGATCTGATAGATAGAGTGACTGATGAACTAGGAATGAGGTTCGTGACATTGTACAGGAGACAGGGATCAAGACCATCTCCGTGGAAAAGAAATGCAAAAAAGCAAAAAGGCTATCTGGGGAGGCCTTACAAATAGCTGTGAAAAGAAGAGAAGCAAAGCAGAGGAGCAAAGGAAAGATACAAGCATCTGAATGCAGAGTTCCAAAGAATAGCAAGAAGAGATAAGAAAGCCTTCTTCAGCGATCAATGCAAAGAAATAGTGGAAAACAACAGAATGAGAAAGACTAGAGATCTCTTCAAGAAAATCAGAGATACCAAGGGAACATTCATGCAAAGATGGGCTTGATAAAGGACAGAAATGGTATAGATGTAACAGAAGCAGAAGATATCAAGAAGAGGTGGCAAGAATACACAGAAGAACTGTACAAAAAAGATCTTCATGACCCAGATAATCATGGTGGTGTGATCACTGACCTAGAGCCAGACATCCTGGAATGTGAAGTCAAGTGAGCCTTAGGAAGCATCACTATGAACAAAGCTAGTGGAAGTTGAGCTATGGAATTTCAGTTGAGCTATTTCAAATCCTGAAAGATGATGCTGTGAAAGTGCTGCACTCAATATGCCAACAAATTTGAACACTCAGCAGTGGCCACAGGACTGGAAAAGGTCTGTTTTCATTCCAATCCCAAAGAAAGGCAATGCCAAAGAATGCTCAAACTATCGCACAATTGCATTCATCTCACACGCTAGTAAAGTAATGCTCAAAATTCTCCAAGCCCGGCTTCAGCAATATGTGAACCGTGAACTTGCTGATGTTCAAGCTGGTTTTAGAAAAAGCAGAGGAACCAGAGATCAAATTGCCAATATCCGCTGGATCATGGAAAAAGCAAGAGAGTTCTAGAAAAACATCTATTTCTGTTTTATTGACTATGCCAAAGCCTTTGACTGTGTGGATCACAATAAACTGTGGAAAATTCTGAAAGAGATGGGAATACCAGACCACCTGACCTGCCTCTTGAGAAGTCTGTATGCAGGTCAGGAAGCAACAGTTAGAACTGGACATGGAACAACAGACTGATTCCAAATAGGAAAAGGAGTTCGTCAAGGCTGTATATTGTCACCCTGCTTATTTAACTTATATGCAGAGTACATCATGAGAAACGCTGGACTGGAAGAAACACAAGTTGGAATCAAGATTGCTGGGAGAAATATCAATAACCTCAGATATGCAGATGACACCACCCTTATGGCAGAAAGTGAAGAGGAACTAAAAAGCGTCTTGATGAAAGTGAAAGTGGAGAGTGAAAAAGTTGGCTTAAAACTCAACATTCAGAAAATGAAGATCATGGCATCTGGTCCCATCACTTCATGGGAAATAGATGGGGAAACAGTGGAAACAGTGTCAGACTTTATTTTTGGGGGCTCCAAAATCACTGCAGATGGTGATTGCAGCCACGAAATTAAAAGACGCTTACTCCTTGGAAGGAAAGTTATGACCAACCTAGATAGCATATTCAAGGGCAGAGACATTACTTTCCCAACAAAGGTTCGTCTGGTCGAGGCTATGGTTTTTCCTGAGGTCATGTATGGATGTGAGAGTTGGACTGTGAAGAAGGCTGAGCACCGAAGAACTGATGCTTTTGAACTGTGGTGTTGGAGAAGACTCTTGAGAGTCCCTTGGACTGCAAGGAGATCCAACCAGTCCATTCTGAAGGAGATCAGCCCTGGGATTTCTTTGGAAGGAATGATGCTAAAGCTGAAACTCCAGTACTTTGGCCACCTCATTCAAAGAGTTAACTCATTGGAAAAGACTCTGATGCTGGGAGGGATTGGGGGCAGGAGGAGAAGGGGACGACAGAGGATGAGATGGCTGGATGGTATCACTGACTCTATGGACGTGAGTCTGGGTGAACTCCGGGAGTTGGTGATGGAGATGGAGGCCTGGCGAGCTGTGATTCATGGGGTCGCAAAGAGTTGGACACGACTGAGTGACTGAACTGAACTGGTGGGTAGCTCAGTATACTGAAAGAGTGGAGCAAGACTTTTTATACCATAAGAAAGAAATGTTTCATATCCAAGTTCTATGAGTCTTAAATCAGTAGGATTTTAAAAAATACAATAGTGTTTCAATTGTGAGGTACTGGCAATCAGGAACAAAGACCCTGACAAGTATGGCATGAGAGACTACAGAAGCTTCGCTCCACAGAACACTTTATGTGTATAGAGGAGGTTGCCAACCATGGAAGAAGAGTTCCAGAGTAGGAGTCCCAAGGGTTTGGAACAGCAAAAAAAGAAAGGATTTTAATTAAAAGACAGGAAGAACAAAGAGGTAAATGCACAGTAGGAAATGAAAGTTAGCTCTACTTTGGACAAACACAAAAAGTAGACTTCTACTTTTGTCAGATACAGGGGAATACAGGGTGGAAAGGCATGGAAAACATCACCCCACTAACTTCATGAGACTGCAGGTTGGAAATCAAATAAAGGAAATGATCTGCAGACACACAGACACAGAAAGAAAATTCCAGTAGTGTCTTGTCACTGACTCACAATAGGTCAGTCTGTTTGGATGTTAGTGGATACAGAGTCTCTGCTGCAAATGTTTATGAGTCAGTGGGATTGCACAGGTCAGTAGTAAGCACATTTTTAATAGATTACCTCTATTTTAAATTGATAGCAAGAATATTAAAAAATGGTAGTAATTGGAGTTTTCAGTTATGCTCATTTTATGGATAATTAGCAATTAATAGAGTTTGAAAATGTATAATCAGTGATAAAGATTACATTTTATTACAGTATCATAACATGTATTTGGAAGTTGAGAGTAGAAGGTTTACATGTAAAATGTTTCTATTTATTTTAGGTGACTAGAGAATTACAATAAAAGTTTCTTCCATTATGTGGAGTAGTGGTTCAGAATACCTTTAGAGCAATGAGAGTGCTTTTTTAGCCATTCTCATGAAGAGCCCTAGGTCATTTAAAATTTATGCTATGCACTCAACAGGAAAGTTATCAGGATCCTGGGCTGTGTGAAAATTGAGAACATTCATTGATCAATGATGTATGAACTGAATCTACAACTTTTTATTTGGCTTCACCTGCACTTCACTGACACTCCGATTCATATTCTTGGTTTTATATATATATATGTATATATATATATATATATATGTCAGATACATACTTGAAAATAAACCATTTTGATACTCTAATAATATCTAATTTATGCAGTAACCTAAATCTTACCTCAATCTTATCCAAGGATCAAAATCATCTGAGTAGTTTTATTTGGAACATGTTCATTAAAATCCTCCGAGAATTTTCTTGGGGTTTACCCTTCTAGTAAAACAACTATCACAAATTCTGGGCATATTTGAAATAAATATACAGATGGATACCTGCTTATTAAACTCAGAGAAATAAATATACAGACATAGTTGCTTATTCAATTCAAAGAACTTTGCCATAAATATAAAATTGTATAAAATGTGTGAATTTTTTTAAGAAACAGGCCAAATGTGTAACAAGGTATTAAGACTATTTTATTAGAAAAATCTAAAAAATCTACTAGGCTTTATTTATTATAATCTGCTTAGGCAATTATCTTTTTGTCATGTTCTGCTTGGATTTAATGCTTCCTTCTGGGCAAATTTTGTCTCTTTTATTGCATGTATTTGGACCTTCGTAGTCAACACTAGAGTTAAAAAGTCCTCCTACTGGTACAGGATACTCAGGGGATGCGGGTTTGATCCCTGGGTCAGGAAGATCCCATAGAGAAGGAAATGACAAGCCACTCCAGGATTCTTGTCTGGGAAATTCCATGGATGGAGGAGCCTGATGGACTATAATCCGTGGGTCACAATGAGTCAGACACAATTGAGCACTCATGAACACACACACACACACACACACACACACGTTATATGTATTATATCTCTTTGTCAATAAATTAATAGCTTATATCTGACCAGAGTGGCTGCTTCTCTTATCTTAGTGCATCACATTTTCATAGGGTTCATACTTTTTCACCCTATGACACTTACTTTTGTTACTAAGAAGTTAAGCTTTATTTTACTAGTGTATCTTACTCTCAGATTTTCTTTTGTTACCTAATTCTTCCAAAGAATGAATGTCCTACCCCTTCATCTTGAGCTGTTGAAACACTGGACTTCAATATGGTGTGTCTATTTTGCAAAGTATCCTATAATCTCCAGTGGAGTTCAACTCAAAATTCTGTTGCTTATAGCCTAGGGATTGGATAATTTCAGTCTTCAAAAGGCTGACAGTTTTTGAACCACTAACTACCTACTTGACCTTGGTTATTTGCTTAATTATATTCTGTATGTGTATATATCTTCTAAAACATCATGATGTTAATAAAAGTGCCTGCCTCCTTGGGTTCTTATAATGATTAAGAGTTAATAGCTGTGTTTGCAAAATGAAGAACCTACCTAAGTATGTGTTCATTATCTGATTGTTTTAGTTTAGCATTTTCGCTAATGATGTTTATAAACAGCCCAACATGCTTATCCACTATCACCCCACTGCGGACTTACTTCCTCATGTAGAACTCATCTTAGGTTCCATAAATGCAAATCCATTATTTTTTTCCTGCACTGTCTTTGTCTGTCACTCTTTTTAAATTGCTGCTGGTTTGCATGAGTTACTTACTAAAGATTTTTCATGTATGAAATATTTCCCATACAGTTGCTTCAAAGAAAAAATAGATAATATATGATAAAAAAACATACCAGAGTGCTGAGCACTCAGTTCTGATCAATAATGCTTAGCTCAACACCCCATCTGTTATGCCTATTTGAATGATAAGTCTCTGCTTGTTGTTGTTCACTCAGCCAAGTCTGACTCTTTGCGACCCCATGTACTGCAGCACGCCAGGCTTCCCCATCCTTCACCAGCTCCTAGAGAATGCTCAAATTCATATCCACTGAGTCAATGATGCCATCCAACCATGTCATCTTCTGTTGACCCCTTCTCCAGCCTTCAATCTTTCCCAGCATCAGGGTCTTTTCTAATGAGTCTGTTTTTCATGCCAGGTAGCCAAAGTACTGGAGTTTCAGCTTCAGTATCAATCTTTCAGAACTGATTTCCTTTAGGATAGACTGGTTTGATCTCCTTGCAGTCCAAGGGACACTCAATATTATTTCCCAACACCACATTTTAAAAGCATCAAATCTTTGGTGCTCAGTTTTCATTATGCTCCAACTCTCACATCTGTACATAATTCCTTGAAAAACTATAGCTTTGACTATATGTACCTTTGTCAGCAAAGTAATGTCTTCTGCTTTTTACTATGCTATCTAGGTTTGTCATAGCTTTTCTTCTAAAGAGCAAGTTTCTTTTAATTTCTTGGCTGCAGTCACCATCTGCAGTAATTTTGGTGCCCCCAAAATAAAATCTGTAACTGTTTCCATTAATTCCCCTTCTATTTGCTGTGAAGTGATGGGACCATATGTCATGATCTTTGTTTTTTGAATATTGAGTTTTAACCCAGCTTTTTCACTCTCCTGTTTTGCCTTAATCAAGAGGCTCTTTCTGCCATAAGGATGGTGTCATCTGCATATCTGAGGTTACTGATATTTCTTCCAGCAATCTTGATTCCACCTAGTGCTTCATCCAGCCGGGCATTTCACATGATATACTCTGCATATAAGTTAAGCAGGGTGACAATATGCAGCCTGGACATACTCCTTTCCCAATTTGGAATCAGTCTGTTGTTCCATGTCCAGTTCTAACTGGTGCTTCTTGACCTGCATACAATTTTGTCAGGAGGCAGGTAAGGTAGTCTGATATTCCCATCTCTTTAAGAATTTTCCACAGTTTGTTGTGATCTACAGAGTCAAAGAATTTAGGGTAGTCAGTGAAGCTGAAGCAGATGTTTTTCTGTAATTCTTTTGCTTTTTCTATGATCCAACAGATGTTGGGAATTCAATCTCTAGTTCTTCTGCCTTTTCTAATCCCAGCTTGAACATATGGAAGTTCCCAGTTCATGTACTGGTAAAGCCTGGCATGGAGAATTTTGAACATTTCTTTGCTAACGTGTGAGATGAGTGCAAGTGTATGGTAATGTGAACATTCTTTGGCCTTTCTTTGGGATTGGAATGAAAACTGACTTTTACAGTCCTGTGGCCACTGCTTAGTTTTCCAAATTTGCCTGCATATTGAGTGCAGCAATTTCACAGCATCATCTTTAAGGATTTGAAATAGCTCAGCTGGAATTCCATTACCTCCATTAGTTTTGCTTGTACTGATGCATCCTAAGGCCCATTTGACTTTACACTCCAGGATGTCTGGCTCTAGGTGAGTGATCACACCATCATGGTTATCTGGTTATCTTGGTCAAAAAGATCATTTTTGTATAGTTCACCTCTCTATTATTGATACCTTGTCTTAACATCTTCTGCTTCTGTTAAGTCCATTTCTGTCCTTTATTGTACCCATCATTTTGTGAAATGTTCCCTTGGTATCTGTGATTTTCATGAACAGATTTCTAGTCATTTCCATTCAGGTGCTTTCCTATATTTCTTTACATTGATCACTTAGGAAGGCTTTGTTATTTCTCCTTGCTGGTCTTTGAAACTCTGGATTCAGGCTGGTATATCTTTCCTTTTCTCCTTTGCCTTTCCTTTTTCTTTTTTCAGCTCTTTGTAAGGCCTCCTCAGACAACCGTTTTGTCCTTTTGGATTTCTTTTTCTTGGGCACGGTTTTGATCACCACTTCTTTTTTTAAATTTTTTTTAAAATTTATTTATTTTAATTGGAAGTTAATTACTTTACAGTATTGTATTGGTTTTGCCATACATCAACATGAATCTGCCACAGGTGTACACGTGCTCCCCATCCTGACCCCCTTCCTACCTCCCTCCCCATACCATCCCTCTGGGTCATCCCAGTGCACCAGCCCTAAGCATCCTGTATCCTGCATCAAACCTGGACTGGTGATTCATTTCTTATATGATATTATACATGTTTCAATGCCTTTCTCCCAAATCATCCCACCCTCTCCCTCTCCCACAGAGTCCAAAAGACTGTTCTATACATCTGTGTCTCTTTTGCTCTCTCACATACAGGGTTATCGTTACCATCTTTCTAAATTCCATTAACACATATATATGGAATTTAGAAAGATGGTAATGATCACCACTTCTTATACAATGTTATTATGAACCTCTGTCCATAGTTCTTCAGGCACTCTGTCTAACAGATCTAATGCCTTGAATCTATTTGTTACATCCAGTGTATAATCGTAAGAGATTTGATTTAGGTCATACCTGAATGGGCTAGTGGTTCTCCCTACTTTCTTCAATTTAATTCTGAATTTGGCAATAAGGAGTTCACTATCTGAGCCACACTTAGCTCCCAGTCTTGTTTTTGCTGATTGTGTATAGCTTCTCCATCTTTGGCTGCAAAGAATATAATCAATCTGATTTTGTACTGACCATCTGGTGATGTCCATGTGTAGAGTCTTCTATTGTGTTGTTGGAAGAGGGTGTTTTCTATGACCAGTGCGTTCTCTTGGCAAAATTCTGTTAGCCTTTTCTGCTTCATTTTGTAATCCAAGGCCAAACTTGCCTGTTACTCCAGATATCTCTTGACTTCCTATTTTTGTATTCCAAACCCTGTAATGAAAAGGACATCTTTATTTTGTGTTAGTTCTTGTAGAAGGTCTTGTAGGTCTTCATAGAACTGTTTAATTTCAGCTTCTTCGGCATTAGTGCTTGAGACATAGACTTGGATTACTGTGATAATGAATGGTTTACCTTGGAAATGAACTAAAATCATCTGCCATTTTTGAGATTGCACCCAAGGTGCTGCATTTCTGACACTTTTGTTGACTATTAGGGCTATTCCATTTCTTCTAAGGGATTCTTGCCCACAAGAGTAGATATAATGGTCATCTGAATTAAATTCACCCATTCCAGTCCACCATTTTGGGCTCTCTTGGTGGCTCAGATGATAAAGAATCCATCTGCAATGTGGGAGACCTGGATTCCATCCCTGGGTTGGGAAGACCCCCTGGAGAAGGGAATGGCAACCCACTTCAGTATTCTTGCCTGGAGAATTCCATGGACAGAGGAGACTGGCAGGCTACAGTCCACTGGGTCCCAAAGGGTCAGACACGACTGAGTGCTTTCACTCACTCACTCATTCTGGCCCATTTTAGTTCACTAATCGTCACATGTAGATGTTCACTCTTATTATCTCCTTTTTACCCACTTCCATTTGCCTTGATTCATGGACCTAACATTCCAGGTTCTTATGCAATATTGTTCTTTACAGCATCAGACCTTACTTTGCAACCAGAGACATCCACACTTGTGCATTGTTTCCAATTTGGCTCAGCCTCTTTATTCTTTTTGGAACTATTTCTCCACTCCTCCAGTGGCGTACTGGGAACCTACCGACCTGGGAAGTTCATCTTTAAGTGTCATATCTTTTTGTCTTTTCATACCATTCATGGGGTTCTCAAGGCAAAAATGCTGAAGTGGTTTGCCATTCCCTTGTCCAATGGGCCATGTTTTGTCAGAACTCTCCACCACGACTCATAGTTTCATTGAGTTAAACAAGGCTGTGATCCATTTGATCAGTTTGATTAGTTTTCTGTGATTGTGGTTTTCATTCTGTCTGCCCTCTGATGGATGAGGAAAAGAGACTTGTGGAAACTTCCTGATGGGAGGGACTCATTTCAGTTCAGTCACTCAGTTGTGTCTGACTTTGCGACCCCATGCACTGCAGCACAACAGGGTTGCCTGTCTATCACTAACTCCTGGAGCTTGATAAAATTTATGTCCATAGAGTCAGTGATGCCATCCAACTATTTCATCCTCTGTTATCCCTTTCTCCTCATGCTTTCAATCTTTCCCAGAATCAGGATCTTTTCCAATGAGTCAGCTCCTTGGATCAGGTGGCCAAAATATCAGCACTTCAGCTTCAGCATCAGTCCTTCCAATGAATATTCAGGACTGATTTCCTTTAAGATTGACTGGTTTGATCTGCTTGCTGCCCTAGAGCCTGTCAAGAGCCAGTACTCTTCTCAAATACCACAATTCAAAAGAATCAATTCTTTGGTGCTCAGTTTTCTTTATGGTTCAACTCTCATATCCATACATACCACTGGAAAAGCCATAGCTTTGACTATACTGACCTTTGTCCCTAAAGTAGCATCTTTGGTTTTTTAATAGATGGGAGAAACTGGCTGTGGGGGAAATTGGGTCTTGCTCTCTGTGCAGGGCCATGCTCAGTAATCCTTTAATCTAATTTTCTGCTGATTGGTGGGGCTGGATTCCTTCTCTGTAGTTTGGCCTGAGGCCAAAATATGGTAGAGGTAAAGGTGGTAATGGTGACCTCATTCAGGTATTATAACAGCAAGCCACAGCTCCCAGGATTCCTATATTCAGTGTTCCTGACCCCACCACAGGCCACTGTGGAGTCATGTCTCTGCTGGAGACTCCTGGACACTCACAGGAAAATCTGGCTCAGTCTCTTGTGGGGTCACTGCTCCTTTCTCCTGGGCCCTGGGCCCACAAACAAAACAAAAATAAGGTTTTGTTTGTGCCCTCCAAGAGTCTGTTTCCTCAGTGCTGTAGAAGTTCTGTAATCAAATCCCACTGCCTTCAAAGACAAATTCCCTGGGGGGGTTCTCAGTCCCTTTGTCAGATTCCCAGGTTGAAAAATCTGTTGTGGGTCCTAGAACTTTTGCAACAGTGCAAGAAGTTCTTCTGCATAGTGTAAGAACACCTGATGTGAAGAACTGACTCATTTCAAAAGACTGATGCTGGGAAAGATTGAAGGTGGGAGGAGAAGGGGACAACAGAGGATGAGATGGTTGGATGGCATCACAGATTCAATGGACATGAGTTTGAGTAAACTCCAGGAGTTGGTGATGGACAGGGAGGCCTTGTGTGCTACAGTCCATGGGGTCACAAAAAGTCAGACACAACTGAGCGACTGAACTGAACTGAACTGAAGAACTTCTTTGGTATAATTTTTCTCCAGTTTGTGGGTTGTCTGATCAGTAGCTCTACAGTGGGGATAATGGCAACCTCCTCCAAGAGGACTTATACCACACACTCCTCCTCCCAGGTCTTCTGCAGCCAGAATCCCTGTCCCCCTGGCAGGCTACTGCTGAGCTGTGCCTCTGCAGGAGACACTTAACTCTCAAAGACAGGTCTGGCTCAGTCTCCTTTGGGGGTCACTGCTCCTTTCCCTGGGTCCTGATGTACACAAGGTTTTGCTTGCATTCTCTGAGTGTCTCTGGTAGGTATGAAGTTTGATTCTAAATGCAATTTCACCCCTCCTACTGTCTTGTTGGGGCTTCTCCTTTGCCCTTGGACATGAGGTATCTTTTTTCAGCAGGATCCAACTTTCTCCTGCTGATGGTTGTTCAGCAGAGAGTTGCAATTTTGGTGTTCTTATGGGAGAAGATGAGCACGTGTCCTTCTACTCCATAAGGTTCAGGACTTACTAACCCTACTACTAGCACTACTGCAAACTAAGATTTGTTTATGTCATTTATGTAATAATGATTTAGAGCTAATAAACTTGAAGGTAGTAAGATCTCTTTGCACCTACAACCATGTTTGACACCAAATATGTAGTTTTTTCCTCACGAAGCAGTTCTTCAACTCTCTTCATATACCAACTGTGTCCTAAAAAGCCAATCCAATCCTGATGCTAACTACCAAGAGTCAGAACAGATTCCACAGGTTAAGGGCTCAATTCCACAAAACCATCTCCACTTCTGGTGTCAGTCATAAGTCTCAGGTATCTCATTTCTTCTGGCCTATTGGCTATAAAGCAGGTGGTGCCAAAACTCCTTCATCAGGGTTTGCTAGAAAGGCTCACTGATCTCAAGGAAAATTTACTTCCTACAACCCTATGTCTCAGTGGTAAAGAATTCACCTGCCAATGCAGGATATGTAGGAGACACAGGTTCTATCCCTGGGTCGAGATGATCTCCTGGAGAAGGAAATGGCAACCCACTCCAGTATTATTGCTTGTGAAATCCTATAGACAGGAGTCTGGCAGGATACAGCCCATGGGGTCTCAAAGAGTCAGACGTGACTGAGCATGCACACACACCAGTTTATTATAAACAATATTATAAAGCACACAAATGAATGGCCAGAGGAAGTAGTATGAAGGGAGGTATTTGGTAGAGTATTGAGATAGGAGCTTCCGTTTCAGTAAAGGATGCCACTTCTGGAAGCTACTTGAACCCATGTTGTTTAGAGTATTGAGGTTCCATGCTGTAGGCATGACTATTAGCTAGCTCAATCTCCAGTGTGTTTTCTTCATTGAGGTCAGAGTGTGGGGCTAAAAGTTCCAAATCTCTACTCACTTGGCTGGTTCCTCCTTCAACCATCCCAAAGCTATCCAGGGGCCCTTCAAGAGTCATTTTATTAGATATGCTCAGTTCAGTTCGAAAGGGGCTTATTACAAATAACAAAAGATGTTCCCCTCTTCCTTGTTACTCAAGACTACAAGTGTTTTAAGAGCTCTTTGCCAGGAATCAGGGACATGATGAAGACCAAATATATATTTCTTACTATCACAGCATTATAATGTTGATCAAGAAACACAGGTTAGAAAAGAGCTTATTTGGAGTCTCAGAAATTGCTATTTTGGAGGCACAGATTCAAATAAAACCCAGGTGTTCCAAGGAAGAGAAGAGTCAACGGTTTATAAAGGCGAAACCCACAAGGTTGTTAAAGTTGTCTGGCAAGAATTATGATTGACCTGCTTCAATAAAAGACATGTTTGTCCTAATGGGATATATTGTGAGTTATTTCAGGGTAACGATCTGATAATTATCTTGAGTTTCTGGAACATTGAGCAGATATTCTGGCTGCCTGAATTAAGACAGCAAGTGATCAAAGTTCAGTTTCCATCCAGGCTGAGAAGTGCGTAAGTAACACTTCCTCAGAGGCCTAGCAGCTCCACTTTAAAAAGCTCTCTTACCAATACTGACTGTTTTTATTTTCTTTTCATAATAGGCAGCATTTTGAATAACTATCTCATCTCTTAAACATGACAAACATATTATTTTTGGTTTTGACTATCTTGGGGGTCAGTTTTCCACTAGCTAGTTCTCAGTAAATTTGACCATTAGCCATAATTGAAAAAAATAAAATGAATTGGGAGTGGAGAACAAGGTAATTTTAAAATCTTACATAATTGAAAATATTAAGAGAGCAAATTAAAAAAATAACTGCAGTGATAGTAGGTAGCAAGGAAATGTTGCTGTCCTATAGAAAAAGAAAAGAAGTCTTTACAAATTTTCCAGTAAAAGAAATACATTTGACAGAGACTGTATTGATCTAAATGGAAACCTCTATGGACAAAACACTCAATAAAATGTATTCCTCACCTCCAATTGGAATATGTCTTTCCTTTTTTTCTTTAGTCTCTGTGTAGCAACTTAAAATTTCTATGAACTCTGTATGTACAATATACATGCCAGAAAATACATGTGTGTAATAAATATAAGATTCTAAATCCTGTCTGAATGCTACTCAAGCACCATGTCCTGGTTTTAGGGTATTTTAGAAAATACAATAATTTTGAGAAATGCACTAGTATTTTTTGCCATATGTTGATTGTGTATTATGTATTACCAGCCACATACTTAGAATAGGGTCTAGGAGAGAATTCACTGCTACTAATTAATGGCTAAAGGCATTAAGTATCTTACTAGTAGTTGAGAAAATTGCAACATAATATATAAGGGACAAAATTTCAGTGGGAAAAAAAAAAAAGCCCCAGGCTGATAATTATGTAAAAATTTAGTATAAAATTATTTAAATTTTAGCTGTGTGAGTTAGCAAATATAGCATATTTTGTGATTGTAGCTGAGATACTGATTAATATAGAAAGTGAAAGTGAAAGTCACTCAGTTGTGTCTAACTCTTTGTGAAGCCCTTGCAATTCTCCAGGCCAGAATACTGAAGTGGATAGTCATTCCCTTCTCTAGCAGATCTTCCCAACTCAGGGATTGAACCCAAGTCTCCAGCATTGCAGGCAGGTTCTTTACCAGCTAAGCCACCAGAGAAGCCTGATTAATATATACATCAAATAAAAAGCAGTAAAAATTGTCATTTATTAAATATGCCACTATTTCATATGAAATGACCCACTTAAAATCTTATAGATCCACAGAAATCTATTATTGTGTTTTCTTCCTTTACACACTAACTTACCTTCATGGGTTACACATTTACTAATGCAAATATTGAATACATTTACTCCTTCAATAAATACTTGTTAAGCAACTCACCATGTGTCTAGAATTGTTTCTGTTCTATATATAATATGCTACTTGCCTTGCAAGGGTTAGCTAGCACTGCTCCTACATAAAGAAATAGTTATTATGCTTGCAAAGTAACTAAAACAGCATATGCAAAATTTTAAGATGAGATTTATTCTGTGTAGTATCCCACATAGTCTAATATTCAAGGCAATTAAAATAGGATAGATAGTTTTTAAAAGATCAACTATGTATGTCAATCTTAGAAAATTCTAGAGGACTGTTATTATGAGCATTAATTACTTAGAAAATAGTAGAGGATTGTTGTCATGAGCACAGTTTTCAGAAATTTATTATGAGTGGAAAATGAGTGTTTTACAGCTTATAAATGTTAACTGCATCATAGATCCTGAAGTGATTTGTTTTTATCTTTCATCTTAGTGCTTCCCTGGTGGCATAGAGGGTGAAGCATCTGCCTGCAATGCAGGAGACCCAGGTTCGATCAGAGACCCAGGTTTGATCCCTGAGTCAGGAAAATCCCCTGGAGAAGGAAATGGCAACCCATTCCAGTACCCTTGCCTGAAAAATCCCACAGACAGTAGAGCCTGGCAGGCTACAGTCCATGGGGTCTCAAAGAGTCGGACAAGACTGAGGGACCTCACACTTTCATCTTAGTATATAAAAATATCAGCAAAGCTTATCCATGCCTAGAGGATTCCATGAGATTCAAAATTTCCAATTACTAACTGACTCAACAGTGCAATATTTTTTATTAAATAACTGAAATTGACTGGTAATGCTAGATCAAAATTATGTGGTTCATGCTGCAATAAACTTAAAATAATTAGAAGTATAAAAACTTGTATCCCTTCATATAGCAAGCATTAATTTAGCACTTCCTATAATCAGTTCAGTCGCTCAGTCGTGTCCAACTCATTATGACCCCATGAATTGCAGCATGCCAGGCCTCCCTGTCCATCACCAACTCGCAGAGTTCACTCAAACTCATGTCCATCAAGTTGGTGATGCCATCCAGCCATCTCATCGTCTGTCGTCCCCTTCTCCTCCTGCCCCCAATCCCTCCCAGCATCAGAGTCTTTTCCAATGAGTCAACTCTTCGCATGAGGTGGCAAAGTATTGGAGTTTCAGCCTCAGCACCAGTCCTCCCAAAGAACACCAAGGACTGATCTCCTTAGTATGGACTGGTTTGATCTCCTTGCAGTCCAAGGGACTCTCAAGAGTCTTCTCCAACACCACAGTTTAAAAGCATCAATTCTTCAGTGCTCAGCTTTCTTCACAATCCAACTCTCACATCCATACATGACCACTGGAAAAACCATAGCCTTGACTAGACGGACTTTTGTTGGCAAAGTAACATCTCTGCTTTTGAATATGCTATCTAGGTTGGCCATAACTTGCCTTCCAAGGAGTAAGCATCTTTTAATTCCATGGCTGCAATCACCATCTGCAGTGATTTCAGAACTCAAAAAATGAAGTCTGACACTGTTTCCACTGTTTCCCCATCCATTTCCCATGAAATGATGGGACTGGATGCCATGATCTTCGTTTTCTGAATGTTGAGCTTTAAGCCAACTTTTTCACTCTCCTCTTTCACTTTCATCAAGAGGCTTTTTAGTTCCTCTTCACTTTCTGCCATAAGGGTGGTGTCATCTGCATATCTGAGGTTATTGATATTTCTCCCGGCAATCTTGATTCCAGCTTGTGCTTCTTCCAGCCCAGCGTTTCTCATGATGTACTCTGCATATACGTTAAATAAGCAGGGTGACAATAAACAGGCTTGACGGACTCCTTTTCCTATTTGGAACCAGTCTGTTGTTCCATGTTCAGTTCTAACTGTTGCTTCCTGACCTGCATACAGGTTTCTCAAGAGGCAGGTCAGATGGTCTGGTATTCCTACCTCTTTCATAATTTTCCACAGTTTGTGGTGATCCACAGAGTCATAGGCTTTGGCATTGTCAATAAAGCAGAAATAGATGGTTTTCTGGAACTCTTTTGCTTTTTCCATGATCCAGCGGATGTTGGCAATTTGATCTCTGGTTTCTCTGCCTTTTATAAAGCCAGGTTGAACATCAGGAAGTTCACGGTTCAAGTATTGCTGAAGCCTGGCTTGGAGAATTTTGAGCATTACTTTACTAGCGTGTGAGATGAGTCCAATTGTGCAGTAGTTTGAGCATTCTTTGGCATTGCCTTTCTTTGGGATTGGAATGAAAACTGACCTTTTCCAGTCCTGTGACACTGCTGAGTTTTCCAAATTTGCTGGCATATTGAGTGCAGCACTTTCACAGCATCATCTTTCAGGATTTGAAATAGCTCAACTGGAATTCCATCCCCTCCACTAGCTTTGTTCACAGTGATGCTTTCTAAGGCCCACTTGACTTCACATTCCAGGATGTCTGGCTAGGTGAGTGATCACACCATCGTGATTATCTTGGTCATGAAGATTGTTTCTGTACAGTTCTTCTGTGTATTCTTGCCACCTCTTCTTAATATCTTCTGCTTCTGTTAGGTTCATACCATTTCTGTCCTTTATCGAGCCCATCTTTGCATAAAATTTTCCCTTGGTATCTCTAATTTTCTTGAAGAGATCTCTGCTGCTGCTGCTGCTGCTGCTAAGTCACTTCAGTCGTGTCCGACTCTGTGCGACCCCATAGATGGCAGCCCACCAGGCTCCCCCGTCCTTGGGATTCTCCAGGCAAGAACACTGGACTGTGTTGCCATTTCCTTCTCCAATGCATGAGAGTGAAAAGTCAAAGTGAAGTCGCTCAGTCATGTCTGACTCTTCATGACCCCATGGACTGCAGCCCACCAGGCTCCTCCGTCCATGGGATTCTCCAGGCAAGAGTACTGGAGTGGGTTGCCATTGTCTTCTCCAATAACAAATTACGAATGACTAAAAACCTTTCCTTCAACTTTCCCTTAAAATACCCAACCAAAAGGTTGTCGTTGTTGTTGTTCAGTCACTAAGTTGTGTCTAACTCTTTGTGACCCATAGACTGTAGCCCACCAGGCTCCCTTGTCCATGGGATTTCCCCGGCAAGAATACTGAAGTGGGTTGCCATTTACCATTCTGTTGTTTCCCTCTATTTCTTTGCATTGATTGGTGAGGAAGGCTTTCTTATCTCTTCTTGCTATTCTTTGGAACTCTGCGTTCAGATGCTTATCTTTCCTTTTCTTCTTTGCTTTTCTCTTCCCTTCTTTTCACAGCTATTTGTAAGGCCTCCCCAAACAGCCATTCTGCTTTTTTGCATTTCTTTTCCACGGTGATGGTGGAACAATGTCATGAACCTCCGTCCATAGTTCATCAGGCACTCTATCCATCAGATCTAGGCCCTTAAATCTATTTCTCACTTCCACTGTATAATCATAAGGGTTTTGATTTAGGTCATACCTGAATGGTCTAGTGGTTTTCCCTACTTTCTTCAATTTCAGTCTGAATTTGGCAATAAGAAGTTCCTGATCTGAGCCACAGTCAGCTCCCAGTCTTATTTTTGCTGACTGTATAGAGCTTCTCCATCTTTGGCTGCAAAGAATATAATCAATCTGATTTCGGTGTTGACCATCTGGTGATGTCCATGTGTAGAGTCTTCTCTTGTGTTGTTGGAAGAGGGTGTTTGCTATGACCAGTTCGTTCTCTTGGCAAAACTCTTATTAGTCTTTGCCGTGTTTCATTCCATATTCCCAGGCCAAATTTGCCTGTTACTCCAGGTGTTTCTTGACTTCCTACTTTTGCATTCCAGTCCCTATAATGAAAAGGACATCTTTTTTGGGTGTTAGTTCTGAAAGGTCTTGTAGGTCTTCGTAGAACTGAGAGGGTAACAGGCAGGAAGGCCAGGGGTCTCCAAACGGAGGAAATAGCCTACAAGTGTCAGACATATTTATCTCTCTTAAGGGGCAGGAGGAAACAAACTAGCCATACTTTTTTTCCTTCTCTGTACAAATTTAAAAGGAGGTTTCTCTTAAAATACTATGTTGCCATAATGATACCAGGTTTCACCTGAAGTTAACTATTCTCAAACCTAGAGATAACCAATGCCTTTCTCTTATGGAAATGTTTGTCTTAAGCTATGCTAATATACTCTGCATTTACCCCAAACTCTGTCTTCAAGTGGGTTCTGCCTCTTGGCTCAGAACCTACTTGACAAACCAGTATGTTATACTCAGATATTGTTCCCCTAATCTATGTAAATGAAACTATTTGTATGGTGGTTTGCCCTTCTTCAAGATTCAAGTTAATCATTTTATGGCCCAGGATAAACCATTTGGTGCCAGGATTATCCCAAAATGCATTTTATGGGTGAGGGGCCTGGTGCCATTCTGAATTTTAAGACATTCCTTTCTTTCATTAACAGACTGCTAGTGACTATATAACATCCATCTGAAGACTAGCAGGGGGTTACTCTTCTGCCCCCTTCTGATGCCTATGTCAGAAGCTTTCTCTATCTCCTTTATACTTTAATAAAATTTATTACACAAAAGCTCTGAGCGATCAAGCCTCGTCTCTGGCCCCGGATTGAATTCATCTCCTCCAGGGGCCAAGAATCCTGGTGTCTTTGCGTGATTCAACAACAACCTTTCAGAACCATTCAACTTCAGCTTCTTCAGCATTACTGGTTGGGGCATAGACTTGGATTACTGTGATATTGGGTGGTTTGCCTTGGAAACGAACAGAGATCATTCTGTCATTTTTGAGATTGCATCCAAGTACTGCATTTGGACTCTTTTGTTGACTATGATGGCTACTCCATTTCTTATAAGGGATTCCTGCCCAGTGTAGTAAATATAATGATCATCTGAGTTAAATTCACCCATTCTAGTCCATTTTAGTTCTCTGATTCCTAGAATATCAGCGTTGACTCTTGCCATCTCCTGTTTGACCACTTCCAATTTGCCTTGATTCATGGACCTAACATTCCAGGTTCCTATGCAATATTGCTCTTTATAGCATCAGACCTTGCTTCTATCACCAGTCACATCCACAATGGGGTATTGTTTTTGATTTGGCTCCTTCCCTTCGTTCTTTCTGGAGTTATTTCTCCACTGATCTCCAGTAGCATATTGGGCACCTACTGACCTGGGGAGTTTCTCTCTCAGTATCCTGTCATTTTGCCTTTTCATACTGTTCATGGGGTTCTCAAGGCAAGAATACTGAAGTGGTTTGCCATTCCCTTCTCCAGTGGACCACATTCTGTCAGACCTCTCCACCATGTCCCATCTTGGGTGGCCCCACAGGGCATGGCTTAGTTTCATTGAGTTAGACAAGGCTGTGGTCCATGTAATTAGATTGACTAGTTTTCTGTGATTATGGTTTCAGTGTGTCTGCCCTCTGATGCCCTCTCGCCACACCTACCATTTTACTTGGGTTTCTCTTACCTTGGACGTGGGGTATCTTTTCACGGCTGCTACAACAAAGCGCAGCAGCTGCTCTTTACCTTGGACGAGGGGTATCTCCTCCAAGCCGCCCTTCCTGCCCGGGAACTTGGAGTAGCTCCTCTTGGCCCTCCTGCGCAGCCAGTTCTCCATGGACGTGGGGTTGCTTCTCTAGGCCACCTCCCCTGACCTTGGGTGAGGGGTAGCTCCTCTCAGCCATGCTTCTGCACAGTCCATCGCAGCCGGTGCCCTTCTGCACAGTCCACTTCCTATAATATAAGGATTTTAATATACAACCAGATGCTGCATTTAAAAAATAATCCGTGTCGCCAAGACTGAACAAAGGCTAAGGGAATAATCTGAAGCCATCCAAAAGGATTAAAGAATCAATTCTCACCCTAAATTCCAAATTTTATTGTTATTTTCTATCAGCCATAATTTCTTTCTTTTATTGTTTAATGCATCTGTTATTGGTAAACAATCTCCCATAAACCCCCTTTTCCTCTCATACTCTGCCCCATATCCCTTTAAAATAGCTGTTAAATGTGACACTAATTTCAGATGATTTATTGAGCAAATTCATTCATTAATACATAAGATAAAAGTGAATATGTTAAGGGTGTCATCCTAATGGACTTCACCATCTACTGAATCAAAGGTAATATTGCATAATCCTGTGCCTTCCAAACTTTAACATGTATTATCGATCACTGGTAGAATTTGTTAGAAATGAATAATCTGTTTCAGTAAATCTGGGTGGGGCAGAGATTCTGCATTTCTAACTCAACATTCGGTTGTCAATGCCAACCAGTATTCTCCTCTAACTAGCAAGACCTTCTGAACATTCCCCCCAAAGCCTTATGAATCTTGAGATCCTTTTGGACTCCTGGGCCCAGTTCCAATGTGCCAATGTGTATGTTGGCAGGAGGAATGAACTTTCCACACCAAGGAGCAGTTTTTGAGATTCTAGCTGGGTGTCCTACAATTCATCTCAATTCTGTCACTTTTTACCAGATGTCTGACAGCATCAGACTTCATGGGTGAAGGGTTCAGTCCTACAACACTGCCCTCCATCCTCACTTCAGATACCGATCACAAGTCCTGTGCTTCTAACCAAATGGTTATAAATCAGAGGTTCCCAGGACCCCTCCTTTGGTCTGATTAAACTGCTGGAGAAGTTTACAGAACTCAGAGAAACATTTGATTCACTAAGTTACCAATTTATTATAGACATATATAAATCATGAACAGCCAAATGCAACAGATGTATAAGGCAAGGTATAGGGAAAGGACACTGAACTTTGATGTATTCTCCAGGCTTGCCACCGTCCCTGTACCTCCACATGTCCAGGGAAAAGGAAACCCATTAAACTCATCCATTTAGGGTTTTATGGAAGCTTCATGCAATAGTTGATAGTTCAACTTCAGGCATAGTTGATTAATTCATTAACTATTAGTGACAGTCAACTTATGGGCTCCTCTCCCTTTCTGAGAAGTTGGTGGTGGGACTTAAGTTCCAAGCCTCTTAATCACATGCTTGGCTCCAGAGGCAATCAGCTCAGTCTTTTAGGTGCTTTTCAAAAGTCACCTTATTAATATTAAATAAATAAATAAATAAAAGACAACTCTATCACTCTCATCACTTAAGAAATTCCAAGAGTTTTTAGGCATTCTATGCCAGAAATGAGAATGAAGACCATATATAAATAACTTGTATAAATCACAGTATCACAGGAGGTACCTAGTTTGGCTGGAGGCAAGATACTCTTCAAAGCCTTGTGTGAGTTCTGTAATTCTTCCAGTGCTCGTATCTCCAGCCTTGGTTAGATATTCACATTTATTTGTGGGTCAGTACTCAATACCAGAGTACTGTGTTGAAAAGGACCCTCTGCAAACTCTAGAGTTCCTTTTCTACCCAGCCCTCACCTTTCCAGTATCTGATCTGCAAACTCCAGCCCCTTTTCTCTCCCCAAACATGTAGCTCTGTCTTCCAGATGAGGCACTCTATCTTAATTTGGTCTCATTACATCATAGACTGGGGCATCCCTGGGAGCTCAGCTGGTAAAGAGATTGCCTGCAACACAAGAGACCTGGTTTTGATCCCTGGATCAGGAAGATCCCCTAGAGAAGGAAATGCCAACCCACTCCCATATTCTTGCCTAGAGAACTCCATGGACAGAGGAGCCTGATGGGCTACAGTCCATGGGGTTGCCGTAGTCAGTCACAACTTAGCAACTAAACCACCACATCACAGCCTAAATATTTCCCAAAGACTAGAATCTAGGGGAAAGGGAGAGCTTACTTCATTTGTTATTCATCATTCAGGAATCACTGTCCTCCAATGCCTTTTGTCTAGTATTTTACAGAGCGATTTGGTTTGAGGATATTTCTAGCAGAGCAGTGCCTGTTACTCCATGTTGGCCAGAAGCTGACATCCCAGTAATCCTTAAAATAATTTTTTTTAAGTTTTAAATACTTTATTAAAAAGTTTTATTGTAAAATAGTATTAAAAATATACACTGATTTCTGACTATTGCCTTATGAACTTGTATATACCCACTAACTACACTAAGAAAAAAATCCTTTGAAATAGTGCTAATATTCTCAGGTCTAATTTATTAGTGATGTCCTACAACATATGAGAGTACAAACAAAAATATTACATTGAAAAAAAATTTTACCTTTGTATATTTTAATAAACACTAGCAGATACCAATATTTGGTATCAATTGCCAAAAGATACACTAAAGTCTATAAGCTAAATTATATAGATGTATGTATATATGGAT
This sequence comes from Bos mutus, assembly GCF_027580195.1. Lineage (NCBI taxonomy): Eukaryota > Metazoa > Chordata > Mammalia > Artiodactyla > Bovidae > Bos > Bos mutus. The sequence goes on from NC_091617.1 coordinate 27,062,029, forward strand.
TTATATGTCTCCTAAACATGCATTTATTACCTAAATAAAATATATTAGACACACATATATTTAGATCTAATTTATACCTTGGTTGGATAATATCTAATAATCTTTACATTAACATTTATTACATATATTGAATGCCATAGTTTAATAACTGTTCCCTTTTAAAACATATTTAAAAAATAAATTTAATGGGATAAAAAATCATCTAATATTTAAGGTGAAAAATCAGGCAGAGTCTACAAATAAGTAAAACTTTTTTATCAGCTGAATTTTTGGTACTATCACAATCTTAGATTTTATTGGTTCTTTTTAAAAATTTTATCTTGTAGTTGTGTCAGGGCACTCTATGTGAACATACACTCGTCATTGGTTAAACTTGTAGACAATCATGTTTACTTCACTTTATCTTGGCAGAATAAGCACATTATGATCTTTTCAAGGGCTTATCACCTTGAGTGCATTCTGAAACTATGTTTTGGATATTCATTGTGAGATTGTACAGCAATGTTCTTCCCTAAAATTAAGGTTGGAACAAATGATGTTATTTTAAAACAATAAAATCATATATATTGTATCATAAATGTGGTACACACATTATAAATTTAGTGTTTATTAATGATTTTAGATTATTGAGCATAGAATAAGGTATTAAAACTTTAATTTCCTTTCTAAATTACTAGCATTAGAAAATTTCAGAAAGATGTTTAAAGTTAGACATACAACTTTTTAATTCATTAATTTATACCTGAGTCTGATTTACCTTGGGCTTCTCTGATGGCTCAGTGGTAAAGAATCCACTTGCAATGCAGGAGATGTGGATATGATCCCTGGGACAGGAAGATTCCCCTGGAGAATAAAATGGCAACTCACTTCAGTATTCTTGGCTAGAAAATCGCATGGACAGAGGAACCTGGTGGACTATGGCCGAAGAGGTCGCAGGAGTCTGAAACAACTGAGTGACTAGCCCGCCACCACCACCACCACAACCATTTACCTTACCTATGCTTACACCTTCTTTGTACAATGCAAACTATAAAGCCTGTTTTGTAGTGGGGCATGTTTTGTAAATCAGTTATTCAGTGCTAGCAAAGCACTTAATATAATACATGGTGATAATTCATTTCCTTCTAACTTTGAGGCTCCTGAGAGTAAAGAGGTGAGGAAAACAGAGCACTAATGAACACTTTATTGAAAATTTTCAAAGATAGAAGCCTCTTTAAATATATTTTGAGGCAACTTTTTCAATACAATTTTTAAATTGACATCTTATTTTATACACTTGAAAGGTTGTAAAGTATAAATGTTGATTAATCAGACAATCTGATTTGGGTTGATATGCTAATGAATGAAAATGTCTTTTGTAGCTTGTATTTATCTCAGATTGCATATTTACATTTTAACTAGGACTTTGAAAGTATTAGCTCATAGGTGTTGTAGAAAAACCAGACAGGTTCACAAAGAATAAAGTTGAGACAATAATCTTTCCAACATACCCCCTACACAGATGCTTACACTCCATAAATGACTGTCACCTTCATTTAATAACCTTATCTAACAACAGATATTTAAAACTGCTTTCCTCATTCAGAAAAGCAACTTATGTTTGCTTCTATCTGATATTTTCAGATAGAAAATATCTTTATATTTTCAGTATTAACACAAAATATGAAATACAAAAAATAGCAAGGTTGAACCTCCCTAAGTAAAGAGTGTGGTATGAGCCTGATACCTCTCCAGTTCTCAACCATGAAGTGTAGAGCATTTCTCTTAAAGGGTTGATTTATTACTGACAGGCTTAGCTGTCCCTTCTACAACATTTCTATTTTACAGTTACTCACAATACATTAATTATAATAAGGTAGATACTGATATTTTACTTTTATTGCCAAATTTAATTAAATAAACCTATCTCATTTGGATGTATTAAAACCTTTAGGAAATCTTGCTCTCCAATGTTATATATCTTTAAATTTGCTGCTGTGCACATATTCAGTATACTATTTATTTAGGCCAAACTTATAATAACCACAGTTGAGATTTCAGAGAATAAAACATGTTATTCCTTACCTAACCAAACATATTGTCAACTTTAAAGAATAAAGATTTTCTACAAGGAACACTTTTAAATTACAGTTAATAAAGAGTAGTTAGTATGGTCTGAATCTCATTGCTTTAAACCATATTTTACTCCTCTCTTAATATCATTGAAAGGTTAGGAAATTTAGGAAGTACAAGGATAACTCAATACTTATATTTAGCTTATATCTGTTATAGAAGATAATAAGTAGAGGGATGGAAAGACAGACAGATGGTACATATGTCTTGAAATAACTAACGTATAGTCTCCAACAACATATTACTTGTTTGACATTTCACTTTATGACTTAAAAATGTATTTATCCAATCCTCTGTTTCTTAACTTGACTATGTATTCAAATTTTTTTCTTTTATAAAAATGCTGTGAGTTCATTCTTCTGAATATTTGATCAATCTTTAATAATTTATTTGGGATGAAATTTAAGAAGTGTAGTCGCTCTAGTATGCTCAGCATTTAAAACCACTGGTTGATATTATTTGATTTACATATGCTAAATAATTGTTTGCTATTTTGGTCAACTAGTATGCCAAGTGATGAAAGTATAAAAGTAACTAAATTATATGTACACAAATAGGTGATGCTTTAATTCATTAAACTTATAGCCTAGTGTGTGATGCAGACATATATTAAAAAGCTAATATTTAATTACAGATTGGTATTTGTTTAGAGGACCATGAGGCCAAATGTCAAAGCAACTTGAATTTCTTAGGAAGCCTATTCTGGATAAATAACAGTTACTTTTTCAGATTTCAAGTTGAATAGGAGTTAGCATGGTGATGAAGTGGAGAAGTGAAGGAATGGATAGTGGCCTGTCATCAGAGGGTATAGCATGGACAAATGCAGGATCCTAGAAGAGAAAATGTTCTCTTAGATAAATAAGAGAAAACAGAGATTGATAATTGAAACATACCAAACAGAAAGAGTTGGGAGTAGGCTAAACAAGTAGATCAATATTGAAGGGAATGAAAAGTGAAAAATACAAACCTAAAAACTTTTTTCCCCCACTCTGGGCAAAAAAACAGATCCACTTTCTCATTTTCTCTCCTAAAGAGAGTTATGTGAGAGATCCATATGGAGATAGATACATAATAACTTCCCATCCCTTTCTTTTCCAACATGTTTGGCAGAAATATTTGAAAAAGAAGATATTCTTGACTACCTAGCATTTAACAAAATTAGCCTTCAGGTATATAAAGAAGATCAAAAAAAAATCTGTACATAGTTAAAGCTCTACTTTCAGAGCTCCAAATGCAAGCAGTTAGAATTTCTCCAGCTAACACCTTTACAGGCACTCATAAAAGATGTCCACAAAGTTTAAGTTTGCTTCTATCTGACCTTCTCTCACTCAAGTCACAGCTCATCTTGCTTCACAACTTAAAAAAAAAAAAAGAAGAAGAGGAAACAGGCCAACTTCCCCTAAGAGAATGGAAGAAATAATTCCACCATGCTTTCCATAGTTTTAACTAAGCATCTGAAATCTAAAGTTCATCATTTATCATCACCCAGACTTTTGTCTCTTTTGCTTCTTTTATATTTCTTATTGTATTCAAAATTCCATCCCTTTTGACTCCTACAGCTTCTTGCATTGAGTCTGCTAAACTTCATGATATGTCTTCAAGTAAAATTGTATTCTAATCCAGTACTGGCTTGTGAGAATATTGCTTTCTCTGAAGTCCTTTAAAGTGTTCAGTTCAGTTCAGTTGCTCAGTCGCGTCTGACTCTTTGCAACCCCATGAACCACAGCACGCTAGGCCTCCCTGTCCATCACCAATTTATGGAGTCCATCCAAACCCATGTCCTTTGAGTCAGTGATGCCATCCAACCATCTCATCCTCTGTTGTCCCCCTCTCCTCCCGCCCTCAATCTTTCCCAGAATCAGGGTCTTTTCCAATGAGTCAGCTCTTCGCATCAGGTGGACAAAATATTGGAGTTTCAGCTTCAGCTCAGTCCTTCCAGTGAACACCCAGGACTGATCTCCTTTAGGATGGACTGGTTGGATCTCCTTGCAGTCCAAGGGACTCTCAAGAGTCTTCTCCAACACCACAGTTCAAAAGCATCAATTCTTTGGCACTCAGCTTTCTTTATAGTCCAACTCTCATATCCATATATGACCACTGGAAAAACCATAGCCTTGACTAGATGGACCTTTGTTGACAAAGTGATGTCTCTGCTTTTTAATATGCTGACTAGGTTGGTCATAACTTTCCTTAGCTCTATTAGCCTTTGCCCTGCTTCATTCTGTACTCCAAGGCCAAATTTGCCTGTTACTCCAGGTGTTTCTTGACTTCCTACTTTGCATTCCAGTCCCCTATAATGAAAAGGACATCTTTTGGGGGTGTTAGTTAATAGAAGGTCTTGTAAGTCTTCATAGAACCATTTAACTTCAGCTTCTTCAATGTTACTGGAAAGTGTAGGCAACTTTAAAGTGTATTCTACAATGCTTCATTACAACTTATCCTCCCAATTGCCTTTTCAAGACTATTATTTCTATTATCTATTTAAGAAATCTGTCTCCTTTGATTTTTTTTAAATCAATCCAACTACTCTCTAGAATACATGTTGAAGAAATCTCTTAAATTCTCATTTCCAGTTGATTCACTAATAAATGTATAATATAGCTCTTCTTCACCACCAGTATCATTGTTATTGACAGAATCATCTGACTTGCACAATAAAAAAGTTTAAAATCCCATGTTAGTTATTTTAGTAAAGTAACAAAATCAACAAATGTCCAGATTGTTACTGTATTCCCACTCTGATATCTACAGGCTGTTGTCTTGCACTAAGTCTAAGGACTGAGACCAGAAAAGAGTGTTACAGGTGATGAGGATTGACTTAAAAAATTACTCAAAATAAGAAATGGAAAATTATGTTCAATCAAAATTTGATTGAAGAGTAGGATGAACCATATGAAAACAAGAATACAGATTCAGCAAGCTGGTAGAAAAATATTAGGTTATTCAGCAAGCTGGTAGAAAATGTTATTATGATGGACATTTTCTTCAAATAATGAAGATAAGTCTACTTATATTCTGTGGTAAAGAGTTTAGTGGGAAAACAAAAATATTTTTCTAGTACTTATAAAATAAATAGAGGGTGAAATAAGGATAGTAGTGTTAGGTTTTAAAGAATATGTTCTACTTAATGTTTAAATTTATATTCCAAATGAAGTCAGAGAAGTAACTGCAATGTTTTGCAGCCACTTCTCCATTTACAAATATTTAATATTGATTTGTTTTCTACCACTGAAACTCCATCTTAATTTTTTTCCCATATGGCTTTTAAAGACACTGAAGGATGGACTTGAAGTATTAAATGATATGGAGAAGATAAAGAGGAAGATGTGCCATGCACCAAAGTTTAGATACAACTTCTCCTTCCTTAAATACAGAAATGTCTTTATCTATTTTTATTGTTTAAATTGATTATTTATTATTATTTTATTTAAACAGATGATTCAACTTAAAGGAATTACCAAATAACTAAAAGATTGACTCAAGTTAGATTTTGAAATGTGTATAATGGTTTTGAATATACAAACAAAAAATATTAAGAATAAACAAGATATGAAATAATACAGCTAAACTAAGGAAAGAAAAAGAGTTTGTAGAATATTTTGCTTATGGATGAAGTAACAAGGACCTGATGATGGCTATTGGAAGTGCTAAGTGAGAAGAAGAAACATGATAGAAAAAAACCTATGCTCTATTGTCGATAAAACATTGAAAGCAAGACCAAAGTAGAAATACAATTTGAAGGAAATATTTTGACCTATGACAAAAAAAAAGAAAAAAATGATGACACTTGAAATGTAAACAAGATTACAGATAACTTATACAATTTGGAAGGTATAATATTCTGCAAAAGGGTGAATCTCATTTATCCACACAATGAAATGGTCTATTTTCTTCAAATTTAGTCAAGCAGGAATTTCACAAGGTCTTGAAATATTTTGGAAATCATTAATTAAACATGGGATGAAAGACTAAGATTTGCTTTTTCCTTGCATATTGCTCTTTGGTGCATCTGTTATCTTATGGGAAAACTGTAGAAAAGATGGACAATAATACTATATTATTCTTTAAGCTTTACTTTTGTAGGAGAATCAATAAAATTGGAATGAGTGGAGAAACAGCATAGCTATTTAACATTCTGTGAATTGCTTGTATGTGTTAAATTATTTACTATTTAACGAAATGTGCATGTTAATAAAATAAGGTTATGTGGTTCTTTACTGGACTTGCTGCACCCAGGATGTTTTTTTTACAGAATAAATATTTCATAATTTTGTTGCAACCTATTTTTTGCAAAGGCATTGATTTATACTACCAAAAATCCAATAAGTCCAGGTATGTATTCATAATTTTATCCTGTTAAACAAAAATATCAGAAGTATTGCTTATATTAAGTAATGAAAATTATTTACTTTTTGAAGTTAATTCTGTTAAATCATGCTAGCTTTGTTTGGTAAATATACAAAAATGATACTGAAAATGAATTATATAAAACTACCATTTTTGAAATAGAGTAGTAAATAGCAATTCACATGATGGTAACAAGACTCGTGAGAACTCACTGTGTAGTGATCTAAATGTGATTTAGGGAAATTGCTTTAAAATGAGGTTTTATGATATCATGTCTTCATTGTCATAGGAAATCAGAATTGTAATTCTAAAAAAGGTACATTTCCTGTATTTTGTCAATAAAGTTAATGCAGCATATCAATGGGGAGAGTAAGCCACCAACATGATATGCCAACTGGAAACTGCAATCAGAGAATATTAAAGATACAACTTTAAATGTACTAACCATCTCACTGCAGAGAGAAGGAAAGGGAAAGGCAATGACCAGTCTTATTAGTGTTAAAAACTAAAAAAAAAAACAAAAACAACAACCAAAAAAAATCCTTCTAGTTGGGAGGATAACAGCAAGCAAAAATATAGAAGTCAAAAAATAGTACTGACATATGAGATATTAAGAAGTCTATGGAAAAAAAATAAACTGAGGAAAGGGTAATTGGTCTTGTCTTGAGAAATAGGTTTTTGGTTCAAATGAGCATAGGCCTTTCTGAAGAGGTGCTATAAATGATTTATGAAGAGGTTAGGAAGCAAGTCAAGTGTGTATTAGGCCTCGTTTTTTTAATTATGTGGTGATAATATAATTATTAATAGAGGCAAATTCAGTTCAGTTCAGTTCAGTCACTCAGTCATGTCCAACTCTTTGTGACCCCATGAATTGCAGCACGCCAGGAATCCCTGTCCATCACCAACTCCTAGACTTCACTCAAACTCACGTCCATCGAGTCGGTGGTGTCATCCAGCCATCTCATCCTCTGTCGTCCCCTTCTCCTCCTGCCCCAATCCCTCCCAGAATTAGAGTCTTTTCCAATGAGTCAACTCTTCCCATGAGGTGGCCAAAGTACTGGAGTTTCAGCTTTAGCATCATTCCTTGAATAGAAGCAAAGGCATTTATATAAGGGTTGTGTGCGAGTTCAGTTGCTTCAGTCATGTCTGACTGTTTGTCACCCTATGGACTATAGCCTGCCAGGTTCCTCTGTCCATGGGATTCTCCAGGCAAGAATACTAGAGTGGGTTGCCATCCTCTCCTCCAGAAGATCTTCCTGATCGGGGGATTGAACCCATGCCTGCTTGCATCTCTTGCATAATTTACTTACTATTTCAATATATGACATGTTCTGAAAGCATTAAGATGAAGTATTCTGTTTCCTAATATTTAAAGTTTTCCTTCATATTAGGTATGGAAAAATAAATCATGGGATGTTTTATATTATATGATATTGATTTGAAATGTACATAAAAAATGCAAACAATTGTTTTTAAAGTTATATTCCAATATATTGTTTATTCTTGAATGGTAGAATTCAAATCAAATATTGGATGTTTTATTTATCTGAAGTACACTTCATATCATCAGAAACTGTGCATATTTGTTTATATATTATTTTGTAAATCCATGTAATTTAAAAATTTTCTGAATTTCCCATTTATTAAAAAGTAATAAAAATATATTTCAAAACCATAGTTAGCATGTAAAGTTAGGGTAAACCTGTAAATGGACATTAATTAATTCTCAGCTTAGCACAATCTCCCTGGAGAAGGAAATGGCATCCCACTCCAATAATCTTGCCAGAAGAATTCCATGGACAGAGGAGCCTGGCAGGCTACAGTCTACGGGTTGCAAAGAGTCAGGCATGACTGAACAACTAACACTAGCACAGTCTACTTCTGTAGTAGCCTCTTATTATTTTTAGAATGAATTCTTCTGTGATTTGCCTATGTTGTCTAAAAGGGAGTCATAGCCTCCTTATATGAGCTCTGTCATCACATTCTCAGTTTTCTAGTCAAAGTGAGTGACTAATTGATGATATATACATTATCCTTATTGGGCCAACTAAAAGGGACTCCTTAGAGTTTTGCAAACCAAAGACAATGTAAGAAAGGATGTTTATCCTATTTACATTGCCAAAAAGCTGTAAAAATATCACCCTCAAACTGCTAGAGACTTTTACATTGCTGAGAATATTCTCTGGGAGAAAAAAGTAATTCTGTGAGAAATACTTGAGGGCATCTAGAGTCTCAATACTTCAGAGTTGATTTTTATATAATTCTAACATTCTTGCACTAGCCCAGGAATTTTCTCATTAACTTCCTTAGAGTTTACGTTTGATTTAGCATAAGTAAGATGATATTTTATTAATGAAGACCTAATATGTACTGCCTAGAATTTAGTACTTCATAGAAAATTTATTAAGCTATTTGTTATGTGATATATTTATTTCAAAATTGTTTTTGGAAAGGTTTTGTTATATGTGAGTTCTATGCTCCTATCCATTTTATTATGATGTAATTTTTCAGTTTAGTCACTCAGGCATGTCCATTCTTCAATGACCCTATGGACTGCAGCCCACCAGGCCTCCCTGTTCATCACAAACTCACAGAGATTATTCAAACTCATGTCCATTGAGTCGGTGATGCCATCCAACCATCTCATCTTCTGTCATCGCTTTCTCTTCCCACCTTCAATCTTTCCCAGCATCAGGGTCTTTTCAAATGAGACAGTACTTCACATCAGGTGGCCAAAGTATTGGAGTTTCAGCCTCAACATCCATCCTTCCAATGAATATTCAGGACTGATTTCCTTTAGAATGAACTGGGTGGATCTCCTTGCAGTCCAAGGGACTCTCAAGAGTCTTCTCCAACACCACAGCTCAAAAGCATCAATTCTTCAGCGCTCAGCTTTCTTTGTAGTCCAACTCTCACATCCATATATACTACTGGTAAAACTATAGCCTTGACTAGACAGATCTTTGTTGGCAAAGTAATGTCTCCTCTTTTTAATATGCTGTCTAGGTTGGTCATAACTTTCCTTTCAAAGAGTAAGCATCTTTTAATTTCATGGCTCCAGTCACCATCTGCAGTGATTTTGGAGCCCCCAAAATTAAAGTCTGCCACTGTTTCCATTGTTTCTCCATCTATTTGCCATGAAGTAATGGGACTGGCTGCCGTGATCTTTGTTTTCTGAATGTTGAGCCTTAAGCCAACTTTTTCACTCTCCTCTTTCACTTTCATCAAGAGGTTCTTTAGTTCTTTTTAACTTTCTGCCATTAAGTGTGGTGTCATCTGCATATCTGAGGTGATTGATATTTCTCCCAGCAATCTTGATTCCAGCTTGTGCTTCTTCCAGCCCAGCGTTTCTCATGATGTACTCTGCATATAAGTTAAATAAGCAGGGTGACAATATACAGCCTTGACGTACTCCTTTTCTATTTGGAACCAGTCTGTTGTTCCATGTCCAGTTCTAACTGTTGCTTCCTGATCTGCATATAGATTTCTCAAGAGGCAGGTCAGGTGGTCTGGTATTCCCATCTCTTTCAGAATTTACCACAGTTTATTGTGATCCACACAGTCCAAGGCTTTGGCATAGTCAATAAAGCAGAAATAGATGTTTTTCTGGAACTCTCTTGCTTTTTCCATGATCCAGCGGATGTTGGCAATTTTTTTCTCTGATTCCTCTGCCTTTTCTAAAACCAGTTTGAACATCTGGAAATTCGAGGTTCAAGTACTGTTGAAGAGTGGCTTGGAGAATTTTGAGTATTACTTTACTAGTCTGTGAGATGATTAACTTGATACAATTTAAGTAAATTAAAAACTATGAAGGTATATCTCAAGAAAAAAATAAAGCTTTGTTTTAATTAAAAGAGTAATTTATTCTTTCCTTCCACTTCTGATTTCAATTTAGTTTTGGTTTGTTTCTCTATTTCTCCCACTTCTCCATAACCCCTAAAATAATCTCTATGAAAAAATAGAATCAAGTATATTGTTTTCTCATTACTTCTGATTTAGTAGCAATACATTTCCCCTAAATCACTTTTTCAAATAAATAAGTTAATTATTTGACTTAGAATCCAAATAATTGCAGCAATGATCAATTTTACTGTGTTTAGTTAAGAAACACAATCAAGACTGCTTTCTTACTTTTTCTTCCTCAATTTCCTGCATTGCTAGTCTCTTTCTGTTGACAACATAGTCCTGTTGTAGCATGGCTTATTTCCCAAGAGACTCAAAACAGAATATAGAAAATTCTTAGTCTAGATCATCAAACTATATTGAGTCAAGACTTAGAGATAGTGAATGATATTTGATCACGGCTGAGGAATTTAAAACTTTTGAGATGGATCTTTAAAAAGGATGTGTTAAAGGAAGAGATACATAAACCTGTGTAGATATGTGACTACCAATTTTTAGACTACTTATACTACGTTATGCTATAACTTAGTGCAGGCTTATATAACATTTTATTTAACATTTTAATAGTCTCCTATTATCTGTCGTGTCTTCAGTGTTTTTCCATCCTCCCACTTATTCTCTATAGTGTTAGTGAATTAATCTAAATTAATACATAAAATAAACAAATAAAAATTTGTTCTCTCTCTTTACTGCTCAAATAAAAATACCACCATCACCAGCAGCCAGCAGATAAAGAATAAACACAAAAAACAGTCTCAGCTCCTTGTTCTAGTTTTCAAATACCCATAAATTTTCTCTCAAACTTATTGATACTTTTTAGCCAGCTTCAGAACCACTCCCCAAAACAAAAACCACTGTCCTACCAATTTCATCATTCTATTCAAAGCACTGATTTGTTTTCCTGCCTTTTAAATCATCATCTACACTGAAAACTTTATATTTATTTAAGGGCAATCTCTAACATCAACAACTTTCTGTTTCCTCCTGTTATTAATTAATATGACCTTGATTACTATTGTGTCCTCCATCTTAAAGCACCCAGATTTCACAACATATTTTCTGATATTTCTAACTCGTCAGTTGATAATAAATATGCATATCTTCATTCTGAACTCAAAGATACTCGCCTTCTGAAGTTATCTGATAAAATTATATACTTAGAGATAATTCCTATCATGTGCACATACTAAGTTATAAAACCTTATGAATGCCAGTCATCTCTTATTCTAGGAATCACACTAGGCTTTGAGATAAAAAATAAGATAATTCTCCCTTGAACCAAGTGTAAGAGGCAAGCAAAAACAAGGCAATTTATAATAATTTGAAAAGAATGAACTTGTATATATACTGGTGATATATATAGATATTGGTATGAGCAATCTGACGGAGAAGGCAATGGTACTCCACTCCAGTAACTCTTGCCTGGAAAATCCCATGGACGGAGGAGCCTGGTGGGCTGCAGTCCATGGGGTCGATAAGAGTCGGACACGACTGAGTGACTTCACTTTCACTTTTCACTTTCATGCATTGGAGAAGGAAATGGCAACCCACTCCAGTGTTCTTGCCTGGAGAATCCTAGGGACGGGGGAGCCTGGTGGGCTGCCGTCTATGGGGTCTCACAGAGTCGGACACGACTGAAGTGACTTAGCAGCAGCAGCAGCAGCATGAGCAATCTGAAGAGAAATTGGTTAAACGATTTCAAAAGCCTTGAAAATACATATAATGTGATTCAGTAATTCTACTTTTTTACATTTGAGAGATAATCAAAGTTGATTCCAAATAAAGCATTCTTGAACCCAAGTGAAGTGGAAGTTGCTCATTCACATCTGATTTTTTGTGACCATGGATTATACAGTCCATGGAATTCTCCAGGCCAGAATACTGGAGTGGGTAGACTTTCCCTTCTCCCGGGATCTTCCCAGCCCAGGGATTGAACCCAGGTCTCCCACATTGCAGGTAGATTCTTTACCAGTTGAACCACAAGGGAAACCCAAGGACACTGGAGTGGGTTGCCTATCCCTTCTCCAGTGTGTCTTCCCAACCCAGGAACAGAACCAGGATCTCCTGTGTTGCAGGCAGATTTTTTACCAACTGAGCTATCAGGGAAGCCCAAAGTATTAGCATAGTTTATACTGAAGAATCTTTCTAGGGAGTAAGCTGGGATAATTGTAAAGCTTAACCCTATTTGTTTCCTATCTTCTAAGGATTACCATTCTTCATTACCCAAACTTTAATATCTTGAATATCTTTGTTTCTCACAGTTTCTCTCTCTTTGATAGTCATTTCAAATAGTAAGGTAACTCTGTTCACTGTTTCTATATCTTGACAAGGAATAAACTCATCTATTACATCTATTATATTCATTTTTCTCCTACATAATCATTCTTTTTATTTTTGTTGACGAGTTCTCTTTATCTTTGGTTTTCAATAGTCTTACTTTGATGTGTCTTGGTATATATATATATATATATATTTTTTTTAATAATTATCTCTATAGACCAGTTGCTCTCTGAATACCTGTTCCTCCTCAGGTCAAATCAGGCCAGGATAGTGATGGTCATCCACAGAAGCAGACAGTCTTTTCCTTCTATTTTAATAGGAGCCTTTAGGCTCTTGGTGATGGCAGACTTCATCTCTACTTGCAGTTAATTACTACTCTGTATTTATGCTGGGCCTGGGGCACAAATGAGCTGCTTAGCACTTCTGTTCCAGTCTCAGAACTCAGCAGCCCCTGTGTGCCTGTACCAATGAGGTGGCTGTCCCAGGCCACCTCTCCTGCTCCGAGTCTTTCTTATAGGCATTTGATGGAGGCCCGTTCAGACAGTAAAGAATCTGCCTGCAATGCAGGAGACCTGGGTTCAGTCCCTGGGTTGAGATGATTCCCTGGAGAAAGGAATGACAACCCATTCCAGTATTCTTGCCTGGGGAATTCCACGGACAGAGGAGCCTAGCAGGCTAAAGAGTCCATGGGGTTGCAAAGAGTTGGACACGACTGAGCGACTTTCACTTCACCTCACTTCAGTTAGTAACTGAGGACTCCTCTGGTATCTAGGGTTTCTACCAGTTCAAGACTCTCAAGTTAGTCCACACTTGTCCTCTAGAAATTCACTTCATATTCAGGTGTTTTCTTCTTATGTATTTTTATGACTTGCTACCTCCTCCTTCAGTGGTCTGCCAAAGTTCAAACAGTTGATATGTTTCCACTGTCCTCAGAGTGGCTCATCATCACTGTTTGAAATTCAGTTTATCTGCTGCCTTGAGATCTCAGTGTTTCTCAGGAGTTCAAAACTTATGGTTTTGTATATTGCTCAGATTTGTATCATTGTTAGTTAGAATGAGAGTGATCTTGTTGTGTAGTTTTCCACGTTCTAAGCTAAAGCTGAAGTCATACATATCTAGGAACTATTGACTAAATCATGGAGAATGTAACTTTCACATTATTGAGTGCTGGGTATTGTTATCCTCCTTTAAAAAGTAGAGGAGTTGTTTTAGTCAGACAATTATCAGACTCCTCAATTATCTGGATCCTTTGGAAGCTCATCATACGTTCTATTACTAGGAAATAAAAACAGACTGCATCCAGGAATAATTCAAGTTTACTAAGCATGATCTGTATCATGTTAAATGCACCAGAGAGGATTCTCCACCCTGACTAGTCATTACTAGAACGTCTCTCAGCCTAGTATGAGCTGTGAAAATTGTTCACCTTGTTTCTCTAAAGTCATTCTTTGCCATCCTATTGGGGCTTTATCCTCCTTATCTGCAATTCAGTATTGGACAATAGATCCAAGGAGAAATTCATCTAGTTTTTAGAGATTTCCTTTCTGCATACTCCGAAGGTAAAGAATCTGCCTGCAATGCAGGAGACCCTGGTTCAATTCCTGGATTGCGAAGATCCCTTGGAGAAGGAAATGACAACCCATTTCAGAATTCTTGCCTGGAGAATTTCATGGAGAGAGGAGCCTGGCAGGCTACAATCCAGGGGGTTGCAAAGAGTTGGAACGTCTGAGTGCCTTTCACTTTCACTTTCTGCATACTTTCCTCCTCTTGGTTATTCTGCCTGTGAAATTATAGATGTATCTGCTTTCTTGGTCTCCATCTCCTCAGTTCAGTGAGGCTGCTATTCTGTACTGTTACATAGAAAACACCTCCTGGCAGGAAGCCAATGAAATTGTAAGGCTCAACAGGGATCATAAGTGGATCCATTTTTCTAAACGATTATAATCATGTGCTGCCTATTGTTTGAAGACTGGAATAAGTTGACTTTTTAAAGACCCAGAGGGATGGTATAGGGAGGGAGGAGGGAGGGGGGTTCAGGATGGGGAACACATGTATACCTGTGGCGGATTCATGTTGATGTATGGCAAAACCAATACAATATTATAAAGTAATTAACCTCCAATTAAAATAAATAAATTTATATTTAAAAAACTGTACTTTTTCCAGTTTTATAGTTGCTCATAGAGGAGAATAAGTATGGTGCCAGTAACTCCATCATATCCACAAGTAGAAAATTGCTAAACATTATGCATAGAATCTGCCCCCTCTGTTGAAATTTTCTCAAGAGAATGTGTAAATGTTTTGAGAGCCTACTTGACCTTGTGGGTCAAGACTAGACTTCAAAATTAGTCTCATGTATTCTGGTGAAGTGACTATTACATATGCTTCAGTTTAATGGGAATCTCCTCAAATTCAGATATAAGCATGAATTAGCAAATGAATATCATGTTTTATAGAATTTTATTTCAGAAACATTAAATGTTTTCTGATTAAATTTAGATTAATAAATGCTACTCCTTTATTTTCTAAAGGTTATATGTTATACAACTCTTTATTATCTATAACTTTTGATGTTTTTTGTCTGTATAGCAATGCAAAATTCTTTTGGTATTTGTATTTCAGAATCAGCCTACACAGATGAATATATTTTCTTTATAAGGCTATATAGCAATTATTTTTGCATGAAAATGTAATGGCATAAAACCACTCATCACTTAAAAAGTAAAGTCTGGCTTATGCAAGAAAGGCACTTACCATATTAAAATGTCCTTTAAGGCACTACTTAATCAAAAAATTGAACATATGGTGAAACAAATCTTTAGCACTTTAATTTAATTGTTACAGAAAATACTATATTAACTGTTGATCCTTTGAGACATATAGAACAAGAGAAAATATTGCTGTCCATGATAGCACTGGCAACTTCCTATTGAGTGGGAAAAGGCAGTATACACACCTATAAAATAAGCATTAATTTATTCGATCATTTAGTAAAAGGCAATAGTTATTTGAAGAGAGTGGTACTTTATCCATTTCAACTTGAAGCAAACCACAGTATGATAAATTAAAAGATATAAAAAAGGTTATTGATATCTGGTAAAAAAAATTAAAGTTCCATATTTTAGAATATAGCTATTAAGTAAAGTATGAAATCAGTGTATTTCTTGGCAAATCAGATTAGTATAGCATGACCCTATGATAGCATAATGACTGAAATGTACTCTTTGACTCTGAAGACAAGTATGTTTAAAGGTTTCATTAGTGCCAATATGGATGCGAATGTCTTTTTTATTTAATGCAAGTGGATATTTTTACAAATTTTATTATTTCCTTCATATCATAAACTAAACACAAGTGACCACGAGTAGCATCTTATAAATTCCTACACATTATTTAGCATTTCTTCATACAGTATCCTGAGTAAAATTTTGAGCAGTACAGAAATTTATGCAAGATGTGATTTTTTTCAACTAGGTTTAGCTACCTAACACAATATTTATATTAAGATACTATTCTTAACATAATTTTAGAAAGGAACAAAGGAGAAAAGAATTGGAGAATGGCAGTGCAATTTCTCAATTAGCAGTTTTGACAGCTATCTACTGCCAGCTGCCAGTAAAACTCTTATATACATGCTCAGTTGCTCAGTCGTGTCTGATTCTTTGTGACCCCATGGACTGGAGCCCACTAGGCTCCTCTGTCCAGGGAATTTTTCAGGCAAGAATACTTGAGTGGGTTGCCATTTCCTTCTCCAGGGGATCTTCCTGACCCAGGGATCAAACCCAGGTCTCCTGTGTCTCCTGCTTGGCAGGTGGGTTCTTTACTACTAAGCCACCTGAAAATCCTTACATTGCCTACATATTATCCTCAAGTTATCAAATTATAATGTCTGCCTCACCTATCACTGGCATCATGTAAGTATATAAGACTAATGCATAGGGACATGGGGTCACAATTTGTTTTTTACTAAAATAATTAGCCCATTCTATGAGAATGTTCCTTGGAGAAGGAAATGGCAACCCACTCCAGTATTCTTGCCTAGAGAATCCTGTTGACAGAGGAGCCTGGTGGGCTGTTGTTCACAGGGTTTCACAGAGTCGGACACGACTGAAGAAACTTAGCATGCATGCATATATTGGAGGAGGAAATGGCAACCCACTCCAGTATTCTTGCCTGGAGAATCCCAGGGACAGAGGAGCCTGATGGGCTCCCGTCTATGGGGTCACACGGAGTCAGACATGACTGAAGCAACTTAGCAGCAGCAGCAGCAGCATGAGAACGTTCCTAGTTTTGCAACCTAGTATCTCCATCAAAAATATTTGGATTATAAATTTTTTATTTGAAAGTTCACCCAAAGATAGCAATCAGACTGGTCAAAGAAAACTCAATAGGAATTTTTTTTCAAATTCATGCATTTTATGATTTGAGTCTAGTCTTAGAGCTTTGTACCCAAGAAACAATTTTGTAAACAAACTTTCAATGTATATTAGACACAGCCAGTATATTAAAGCTAGACTAAAGCAAATCATTAAATATCTTTTTCTTTTTGCCTATTTTTGTAAGCATTATTTACAGATGAATTGATAGAGTTAATAACTGAAAGTGTATTTACTTAATGTTTATAACAAAGTTTTGTTAAATTAACAACCCGCAGTTAATGAACAATTTTAATGTGTTAAACTTAACATGCAATACATAATTTATTGGTCTCAATCAGCCTATTGAAAATATGTTATCATTATTATTAATATTATGTTAATATTTTAATGATTAAGAGATAAAATCTTAGAGAAGTTTAACTTGAGGAAAATTACATAGGTAGGTAGTGACAAAATCCAAGTCTGTCTGACAACAAAGACTTGCTCTTAAATCTTCATATGTATTTCCTTTGATTGGTCCACACTGTCACTGTTTTGCTGAATTAAACAGTATACAATGTTAATTGACGCAGAGTAGATGTTCTACCCTGAATATAATATTAGTTGCTTTACTGTCTGTTATTTCACTTGTTGGATTCATACACTTTAAAAAGGGTCATGTCTGCTCTTGGATATGCATGTGTGTGTGTGTGTTTACTCATTCAGTCATTTCTGACTCTTTGTGACCCCATGGACTGTAGCCTGCCAGGCACCTCTGTCCATGGGATTTCCCAGGCAAGAACACTGGAGTGGGTAGCCATTCCTTCTCCAGAGGATCTCCCCGACACAGGGATCAACTTGGGTCTCCTGCCTTGCAGGCAAATTCTTTAGCACCTGAGCCACCGGGGAAGCCCCTGCTCTTGGGTAGGTATAATATAAGTAACTTACATGGACAAAAATTACCAACTAAGGATGTATCATAGCACTTGGTTAGTTCAACAGCTGCTGAAAATTAAGGTTTGTTTTATTTTTTAATATAAATTTATTTATTTTAATTGGAGGTTAATTACTTTACAATATTGTATTGGTTGTGCCATACATCAACATGAATCTGTCACAGATATACACGTGTTCCCCATCCTGAACCCCCCTCCCCTCCCTCCTCCCTCCCCATACCATCCCTCTGGGTCGTCTCAGTGCATCAGCCCCAAGCATCCAGTATCATGCATCGAACCTGGACTGGCAATTTATTTCATATATAGTATTATACATGTTTCAATGCCATTCTCCCAAATCATCCCACCCTCTCCTTCTCCCACAGAGTCCAAAAGACTATTCTATACATCTGTGTCTCTTTTGCTGTCTTGCTTACAGGGTTATTGTTACCATCTTTTTAAATTCCATATATATGCGTTAGTATACCGTATTGGTGTTTTTCTTTCTGGCTTCCTTCACTCTGTATAATAGGCTCCAGTTTCATCCACCTCATTAGAACTGATTCAAATGTATTCTTTTTAATGGCTGAGTGATACTCCATTGTGTATATGTACCACAGCTTTCTTATCCATTCATCTGCTGATGGGCATCTAGGTTGCTTCCATGTCCTGGCTATTATAAACAGTGCTGCGATGAACATTGGGGTACACGTGTCTCTTTCCCTTCTGGTTTCCTCAGTGTGTATGCCCAGCAGTGGGATTGCTGGATCATAAGGCAGTTCTATTTCCAGTTTTTTAAGGAATCTCCACACTGTTCTCCATAGTGGCTGTACTAGTTTGCATTCCCACCAACAGTGTAAGAGGGTTCCCTCTTCTCCACATCCTCTCCAGCATTTATTGCTTGTAGACTTTTGGATCGCAGCCATTCTGACTGGCGTGAAATGGTACCTCATAGTGGTTTTGATTTGCATTTCTCTGATAATGAGTGATGTTCAGCATCTTTGTAAAACAAAGCATTGATTTTCTACCAATGTAATTTTGAGATGAAGTGTAAAAATAAGAAATAACTGATTTTCACTTATGCAGTAGTTCTCTTATGGAATAGTATGTAAGGTACATTGTTGATTCTTTTCTAGCTGAATATGTTATACACCTTTGACATATTATTTCTATTTTTCAGTTACTTTGTTTTAATTAGATGATAGTATTATATCTTTTCTGTGCATCATGTACTGGTAATAACAAATTAGAAAAAATAATCTTCTTAATACCCCATTGGATAAAACCTTTTGAATTTATTAATTATAAATTCCAACAATTATATTCTGGTTGATGAACCATATTATGTTTTATTATGACATTGTTGTGAAATTATAATTTATGGATTGGTCACATCACTGTGGCAATTTTAGTACCTTTTCTAAGTGTCCTTTTTTCTCTTTACCATATGTATAAACTAGACTTTCATTTGATTTCACTGTTCGTATTTTATTCTCTTTTAAACTGTCTTGCTTACATAAATCATTCTCCTTAGATTGGGTATTAGTAATTTCCTACAAGACAAGAACAATTTGATGAGCAATTTAATCTTATTGTTGCAAGGTTAAATGAAAGGCAGGTGTCTTAGAAATCTGCCTGAACTAATTTAAATGACCTCATTTCAAGTGGGTACCAATCAAGACTCTTCTATGCTACTAAGTATCAAAATTTTAATGCTTAATATTTGTTCAGAAAATATAAATATTAATTTCTTTGTTTTTTTAGGCTCTTGCAGTCAAATGTATACCTGTTATCCTTTGTAACTCTGCCTACTGATGCTTTGTACATTGGCATGCTTTAATGAAAAATATAAAAATTCTATACACACAGCTACAACACCATTATAGAAAGGTAAAAGCATAGAATATATTTAGAAAAATTGCAGAAATAAGAGGAAAACTTGGTAACAATGGTTATATATTTGGAATAAAAAAACAATAGACTCAAACCCAGATCGCTTTTCAATAGTTTTATGACAATATACAATTATAAATACATTTTATAGCTAATTCTTGAGTATTCTCTGATAAGGACTTAGACCTCTCAATTCCAAGAGTCATGGTTCAATCACTGGTTGGGGAACTAAGATCCCACAAGCCATGTTGCATGGCCAAATAATAAATAAATAAAACAGTTATTTAAAAAATAAAAAAAATTGAATTCTTCATCTGTTAAATAGGCATAATAATAGCTACATTATAGGCTTTGTTTAGCAAGAAACGTCTGCTTGCACCCTCAAAGAAGAAATCCCACCGCATACAGGGAAACTAAAGGGCATGACAGTGCCTGCTACCAGGAGCCGCAGTCCCAGGATATCAACCTACTGCAAGTGTCAGGGTTGTTAAGAAATACATAAATGCAGACAAA
This sequence comes from Bos mutus, assembly GCF_027580195.1. Classification (NCBI taxonomy): domain Eukaryota; kingdom Metazoa; phylum Chordata; class Mammalia; order Artiodactyla; family Bovidae; genus Bos; species Bos mutus. Next base: position 27,082,370 of record NC_091617.1, read on the forward strand.
GAAAAGAATAACAATTTCCTGACATAAATAAGAGACAGAGTAAGATCAGCTTCAATACCGTGTGTCAGTAACCCATGGTCAACCCAGCAACTGACCCAGAGAGTCTGCATGTAGCCATCATGTGCTGGAAGCCAAGGAGGTATTCCCTCCTCCCTGGGAACAGATATAGGAGTAGACTTGGCCAGGTGGCATGTGATGAACCCTCCTAAAGTAGAACAAAGTATAGATCAAGCCCAGAACTGGAAAATATTCTTTCAAGCAAGGATATGTGACTTCTACAGGCTGTGAAGTCTCCTTACCTCCTTATAAAGAAATGTTCTAGGCATAGGATGTGTTCTCACAGAGGTAGGCAGACTGTGCAAGTTTCCCTTTCTGATAATCTTAATTTGAATATTTAATAAAATAATGTATTTGATATTAAAACATATTAATAAATAGATAAACATATGATAACTCTTTAGCTAGAACAAAGAAGATGACAGAATAGGATATGAGAGAAGAGAAGAACATTCTCCTGAGAGAACACCAAAATTGCAACTAGCTGCAAAACAATGTTGGAACCCACCAAAAAAAAGATACCCCATGTCCAAGGGCAAAGGAGAAGCCACAACAAGACAGTAACAGGCATGCAATAACTTTTAAAATCAAACCCCATAATCACCAGAGATGTTTGGAGCATACAAACAAAACCTTGTGTGCATCAGGACCCAGAGAAAGGAGCATTGACCTCCACAAGAAACTGAGCCAGACCAGCCTTTGAGGGTTTGAGTGTTTCCTGAAGAGGCACAGGTCAGTAGTGGCCTGCAGCAGGGACAGGGGCTCTGGCAGCAGCAGTCCTGGGAGGCAAGGCATGTGGCATAAGTCCTCTTGAAAGAGATTGTCATCAGCCTCACAATAGAGCTGCCAAGAAGGCAACCCATAAACTGGACAACAATTATACCAAAGAAGTTCCCACACTGTTCCAAAGTTGTAAGGCCCACAATAGATTTCCCAACCTGGGGAATGAAACCCCCCAGGGAATGTGACCAGTGAAAAAGCTGGCTTAAAACTCAACATTCAGAAAACTGAGATAATGGCATCCAGTCCCATCACTTCATCCAAATAGATGGGGAAACAATGGAAACAGTGACAGACTTTATTTTCTTGAGCTTCAAAATCACTGTGGAGGGTGACTGCAGCCATGAAATTAAAAGATGTGTGTACCTGGGAAGAAAAGCTGTGACAAACCTAGACAGTGTGTTTAAAAGCAGAGACATTACTTTTACAACAAAGGTCTGTATATAAAAAGTCATGATTTTTCAAGTAGTCATGTACTGATGTGAGAGTTGGACCATAAAGAAAGCTGAGCACCAAAAGACGGATGACTTTTTGAACTATAGTGTTGGAAAAGACTCTTGAGAGTCCCTTGGGTTGCAGCAGAAAAAAAAACAAGTTAATCCTAAAGGAAATCAACCTTGAATATTCATTGGAAGGACTGATGCTGAAGCTGAAGCTCCACTACTTTGGCCACCTGATGCAAAGAGCCAACTTTTTGGAAAATAAACTAATGGTGGGAAAGACTGAAGGCAAGAAGAGAAGGAGACAAGGATGAGATAGTTGGCTGGCATCACCAACTTTATCAGTATGAATTTGAACAAGCTCCAGGATATGATGAAGGACAGGGAAGCCTGGCATGGTGCAATCCATGGGGTTCCAAAGAGTCAGACACGACAGAGTTTTGCCTAGAGAAGGCATTTGGTCATAGCAACACCCTCTTCCAACAATACAAGAGACAATTCTACACATGGACATCATCAGATAGTCAATACCAAAATAAGATTGATTATATTCTTTTCAGTCAAAGACTGAGAGCTCTATACAGTCAGCAAAAACAAGACTGGGAGCCAACTGTGACTCAGATCATGAACTCCTCATTGCCAAATTCAGACTTAAACTAGAGACAGTAGGGAAAACCACTAGACTTTTCAGGTATGACCTAAATCAAACCCTTTATGATTAAACAGGGAAAGTGACACATTTAAAGGAATTAGATCTGATAGACAGAGTGCATGAAGAACTATGGACAGAGGTTTGTTACATTGTATAGGAGGCTGTGATCAAAATCATCACCAAGAAAAAGAAATGCAAAAAGTCAATCATATGTGAAATGGATCACCAGTCCAGGTTCAATGCATGATACAGGGTGCTTGGGGCTGGTGCAATGGGATGACCCAGGGGGATGGGATGGGGAGGGAGGTGGGAGGGGGTTCAGGATGGGGAACACATGTACACCTGTGGCAGATTCATCAATATATGGCAAAACCAATACAATATTTTAAAGTAATTAGCCTCCAAAATAAATAAATAAATAGAAAAAAAAGATAAAAATTTAAAAAAGTCAAAATGGTTGTCTGAGAAGTAATTACAAACAGCTGAAAAAAGAGAAGTGAAGGGCAAAGGAGAAAAGGAAAGATATAGCCACCTGAATACAGAGTTCCAAAGAATGTAAGGAAAGACAAGGAAGCCTTCCTAAGTGATGAATGCAAAGAAATAGAGGAAAACAATAGAATGGGAAAGACTAGAGATCTCTTCAAGAAAATTAGAGATACCAAGGGAATATTTCATGCAATGATGGGATCAATAAAAGATTGAGGCAGATGAACATAACAGAAGCAGAAGATATTAAGGAGAGGTAGCAAGAATACACAGAAGAACTATACAAAAAAGATATTCATGACCCAGACAACTACGATGGTGTGATCACTCACCTGGAGCCAGAAACCCTGGAATGTAAGGTCAAGTGGGCCTTAGAAAACATCACTATGAACAAAAGCTGAGCTATTTCGAATCCTAAAAGATGATGCTGTGGAATGCTCCACTCAACATGCCAGCAAATTTGGAAAATTCATCAGTGGCCACAGGATTGGGAAAGGTCAGCTTTTATTCCAATCCAAAAGAGAGGCAATGCCAAAGAATTGTCAGACTACTGCACAATAGCACTCATCTCACATGCTAGCAAATTAATGCTCTAAATTTGCCACCCTAGTCTTCAACAGTATGTGAACCAAGAACTTCCGGATGTCCAAGCTGGATTTAGAAAAGGTAGAAGAACCAGCAATCAAGTTGCCAACAACCATTGGATCATAGGAAAAGCAAAAGAATTACAGAAAAACAATTACTTCTGTTTCACTGACTATGTTAAAGTCTTGGCTGTATATCATGACAAACTGTGGAAAATTCTTAAAGAAATGGGAATACTAGACCATTTTACCTGCCTCCTGAGAAATCTGTATGCAGGTCAAGAAGCAACAGTTAGAAACAGTCATGAAACAGTGGACCTGTTCCAAATTAGGAAAGGAGTACATCAAGGGTGTATATTGTCACCTTGTTTATTTAACTTATATGCAGAGTACATCATGTGAAACGTCAGACTGAATGAAGCACAAGCTGGGAAAAATGTCAATAACCTCAGATATGCAGATGACACCACCCTTATGGCAGAAAGTGAAGAGGAACTGAAGAGCCTCTTGATGAAAGTGAAAGAGAAGAGTGTAAAAGCTGGCTTAAAACTCAAGATTCAAAAAACTCTGGTAGATGGTAAGGGACAGGGAATCCTGGTGGAATGCTATTCAGCCATAAAAGAGAATAGAGTTCTGGCACTTGCAAAAACATGACATTATATACTCCTCATTCATCCATGTTTTTGCAAATGCCTGGACTCTTATTTTTTATGGCTGAATAACATTCCACTATATAAACACATTTTCTTTATCAATTCTTCCATCAATGGGCAATTAAGCTGTTCCATTTATTCAGTTCAGTTCAGTTCAGTAGCTCAGTTGTGTCTTACTATTTGCAACACCACAGACTGTAGCATACCAGGCTTCCTTGTCCATCACTAACTCCTGGAGCTTGCTCAAACTCATATCCATTGAGTCCACAGACTCATGCCATCCAACCATCTCATCCTCTATCATCCCCTTCTCCTCCTGCTTTCAATCTTTCCCAGCATCAGGTCTTTTCCAGTCAGTCAGTTATTTGCATCAAGTGGCCAAAGTATTGGAGCTTCAGCCTCAGCATCAGTACTTTCAATGAATATTCAGGACTGATATCCTTTAGGATTGGCTAGTTTAATCTCTTTACTGTTAAAGGGACTCTCAAGAGTCTTCTCCAACACCACAGTTCAAAAGTATCACTTCTTCAGCACTCAGCTGTCTTTATGGTCCAACTCTTATATCCATACATGATTACTGGAAAAATCATAGCTTTGACTAGATGGATTTTGTTGGCGAAGGAATGTCTCTGCTTTTGAATATACTGTCTAGGTTTGTGATAGTTTTCCTTCCAAGGAGAAAGCATCTTTTAATTTCAAGGCTTCAGTCACCATCTGCAGTGATTTTGGAGCCCAGGAAAATAAAGTCTGTCACTGTTTCCCCATCTATTTGCCATGAAGTGATGGGACTGAATGCCATGATCTTAGTTTTTTGAATGTTGCATTTTAAGCCAGCTTTTCACTGTCCTCTTTCACTTTCATCAAGGGGCTCTTTAGTTACTCTTCACTTTCTGACATAAGTGTGATGTCATCTGCATATCTGAGGTTATTGATATTTTTATTCTTATCTTTAAAAAATATCCAATCAAATATTTATAAATATATTGTCCATTTTTATTGTGGTCCAAATGTTTAACTTGAGATCTGTTTTCTTAAAAATTGAATGTACAAAACAGTATTGTTACATTCACCTCAATCCATGGGGTAACAAAGAGTCAGACACAACTTAGTGACATAAAAATAATATTTACCTTTCTGTGTCATATCCATTGAGTCAGTGATGCCATCCATGTAGCTACTTTTTAAATGCTTTATCAACATTAAATTGTAAGGTAATTTTACATCATTGGATATAATAAGAATTATAAGTAAATATTCAAAAGAAAACTGGGTATAATCAATATTCATGGGTTACTTAAACTGCATTATGTGGGGAAAAAAGGAAGAATAATACTTAAAATCTAATTAAAAACACTGCAGCTAGATATTAATAGATAAGATAAAAGGTATAATAAATGATATTTTTAAAAAGCTATTCAAAGCAAATGATTTTGTTTGCAGTTAACAGTGATAGAACAGTCAATATTTTGTTATAATTTCTGCTTGTACATTTGTCTTTGTTGGTAAAATGAAGCCTGTCAGAGATTCAGAGGTGCATTGTCCTAGCAAACCTAATGTGACTTTATATTTGTTCTGAGGAGTGTTTTACAAGAAAAAATATTAAATATATAGAACACATGTAGATCTTCCTTGTTAGTAACATGAACTTTGTTATTCTCTGTTTGCTTTTTTTAATCCTTTCTCAGACACAATCTGAGAAAAGGGAGCTATAGTCTCAGGAATAAAGTCAGGGATGACTTTTTTTAATCCTCATAGCAGTGATTATTTTGACACTTTAATTAAAGTTGTGAGTTATGGGCTATCATTAGAATAGAGACATACAGATATTTACCAGTCCACAAATATAATATTATAAAATACTATAAAAGACATTCAAATTGTGCACATTTTATTTGTTGCCCAAATAAGCAAAAGCTAAAAGAATTCATTAACACTAAACAAAAAATGTTAAGGGGCATCTTTAAGCTGAAAAAGGTGGCACTAGTTAGTAATAATAAATTTGTGAAAGTAAAAATATCATTGGATAAGGTCAATATATAATAAAAGCAATGAATCAATCACTTAAAAAACAAGCATAAAAGTTAATACATAATAATAAAATTACAATAATTAGTTAAGGGATACATAAAATAATAAATGTAAACTGTATCATTAAAAGTACAGAATATGGGATGGTAGAAAGATTGGACTTTGAAATATGTGTAGATCTAAACTGTTATCAATGGCACCCCACTCCAGTACTCTTGCCTGAAAAATCCCATGGACGGGGGAGCCTGGTGGGCTGCAGTCCATGAGGTCACTGGGAGTCGGACACGACTGGACGACTTCACTTTCAGTTTTCACTTTCATGCATTGGAGAGGGAAATGGCAACACACTCCAATGTTCTTGCCTGGAGAATCCCAGGGACCGGGGAGCCTGGTGGGCTGCCATCCTTGGGGTCGCACAGAGTCGGACACGACTGAAGCGATTTAGCAGCAGCAGCAAACTGTTATCAGTTAAAGCAAGCTACAATTTACATAGGACACTATTAGTGAACCTCATTGTAACAAGTAATCATTTATTTTAAACACAAAAAAGAAAATGAGAAGCGAATCTAAACATAACAGTAAAGAAAACTATCAAACACAAAGGAATAGAGAAAGAGAAGAGAACTACAAAAACAGCCAGAGAACAACTAATGAAACAAATATTAACATTAAAATATCAGCTGGAAATATTAATAGTTAAAAAGAAAAATAATATTGAAGAGAATTTCTAGATTTATTTCTCTATGTGAATAGGAAATCTTGAATCTCATAAAAAAAAACCCTCTTCTACACAATTAACATTTTTCTAAATGTAATAGCATCATTTGGTTTATGATAGTCATATACTGTTATGGCTACCATTGTGTTCAGGGAAAAACAACAAACCTAACTGTTTCTGATGGCCTACAATTATCTTGAAGATATGATTACTTTTGTTCCTTTTCACCATTTCTGTCTTTGCTACTTATTTTTCCAGCCACTATGTCTTCATTTTTGTTTTCCAGACATGCCAAGACAGTTCTTTACTCTGGGCTTCTGAACATGTCTGCACTCTGGAAGTTCAATTCAGTTGCTCCTTCATGTCTGAGTCTTTGTGACCCCACGGACTGCAGCATGCCAGGCCTCTCTCTCCATCACCAACTCCCAGAGTCTACTCAAACTCACGTCCATTGAGTCGGTGATGCCATCCAACCATCTCATCCTCTGTCATCCCCTTTTCTTCCCACCTTCAATCTTTCCCAGCATCAGGGTCTTTTCAAATGAGTCAGCTCTTTGCATCAGGTGGCCAAAGTATTGGAGTTTCAGCTTCAGCATCAGTTCATCCAATGCATAATCAGGATTGATCTCCTTTAGGGTGGACTTGTTGGATCTCCTTGCAGCCCAAGGGACTCTTAAGAGGATTCTCCAACACCACGGTTCAAAAGCGTCAATTTTTCGGCGCTCAGTCCAACATTATAGTCCAACTCTCACATCTGACTTCCCTGATGGCTCAGACGGTAAAGCGTCTGCCTACAATGTGGAAGACCAGGGTTCAGTCCCTGGATCAGGAAGATCTTCTGGAGAAGGAATTGGCAACTCACTCAAGTATTCTTGCTGGAAAATCCCACGGATGAAGGAACCCATTAGACTATAGTCCACAGGGTCACAAAGAGTCAGACATGACTGAATGACTTCACTTCACCTTCTCACATCCATACATGACTACTGGAAAAACCATAGCCTTGCCTAGATGGACCTTTGTTGGTCAAGTAATATCTCAGCTTTTTAATATGCTGTCTCGGTAGGTCATAACTTTCCTTCCAAGGAGCAAGCGACTTTTAATTTCATAACCGCAGTCACCATCTGCAGTGATTTTGAAGCCAAAAAAAATTAAATTCTGCCACTGTTTCCCCATCTATTTGCATGCATTGATGGGAACAGATGCCATAATCTTAGCTTTTTGAATATATAGCAATAAGGCAACTTTCTCACTCTCCTCTTTCACTTTCATCAAGAGGCTCTTTAGTTCTTCTTTGCTTTCTGCCATAAGGGTGGTGTCATCTGCATATCTGAGGTTATTGATATTTCCCCCAGCAATCTTGATTCCATCTTGTGCTTCATTCAGTGTTTCACATGATGTACTCTGCATATAAGTTAAATAAGCAGGGTGACAATATACAGCCTTGATGTACTCCTCTCTTATTTGGAAACAGTCTGTTCATCCATATCCAGTTCTAACTGTTGTTTTCTGAACTGCAAACAGATTTCTCAAGAGGAGGTCAGGTGGTCTGGTATTTCCATCTCTTTCAGAATTTTCCACAGTTTATTGTGATCCACACAGTCAAAGGCTTTGGCATAGTCAATAAAGCAGAAATAGATGGGTTTTTTTGGAACTCTCTTGCTTTTCAATGATCCAGCAGATGTTGGCAATTTGATCTCTGGTTCCTCTGCCTTTACTAAAACCAGCTTGAACATCTGGAAGTTCACAGTTCACGTACTGTTGAAGACTGGCTTAGAGAATTTTGAGAATTACTAGCATGTGAGATGAGTGCAATTGTGCAGTAGTTTGAACATTCTTTGGCATTGCATTTCTTTGGGACTTGAATGAAAACTGGCCTTTTTCAGTCCTGTGGTGACTGCTGAGTTTTCTGGATTTGCTGACATATTGAGTACAGCACTTTCACAGCATCATCTTTTAGGATTTCAAATAGCTCAACTGGAATTCCATCACCTCCACTAGCTTTGTTCAGAGTGATGCTTCCTAAGGCCCACTTGACTTCACATTCCAGGATGTCTGGCTCTAGGTCAGTGATCACATCATTGTGATTATCTGGGTCGTGAAGATCTGTTTTGTACAGTTCTTCTGTGTATTCTTGCCACCTCTTCTTAATATCTTCTGCTTTTGTGAGGTCCATACCACTTCTGTCCTTTATTGTGCCCATCTTTGCATGAAATGTTCCCTTGGTATCTCTAATTTTCTTGAAGAGATCTCTAGTCTTTCCCATTCTATTGTTTTCCTCTATTTCTTTGCACTGATCACTGAGGAAAGCTTTTTTATCTCTCCCTTGCTATTCTCAGAAACTCTGCCTTCAAATGGGTATATCTTTCCTTTTCTCCTTTGCTTTTGGCTTCCCTTTTTTTCACAGCTACTTGTAAGGCCTCCTAATACAGCCATTTTGCTTTTTGGCATTTCTTTTTCTTAGGGATGGTCTTGATCCCCGTCTCCTGTACAGTGTCATGAACCTCCATCCATACTTCATCAGGCACTCTGTCTATCAGATCTAGTCCCTTAAATCTATTTCTCACTTCCACTGTATAATCGTGAAGGGTTTGATTTAAGTCATACCTGAGTGGTCTAGTGGTTTTCCCTACTTTCTTCAATTTAAGTCTGAATTTGGCAATAAAGAGTTCATGATCTGAGCCACAGTCAGCTCCCAGTCTTGTTTTTGCTGACTGTATAGAGCTTATCCATCTTTGGCTGCAAAGAATATAATCAATCTGATTTCAGAGTTGACCATCTGATGATGGCCATGTGTTGAGTCTTCTCTTGAGTTGTTGGAAGAGGGTGTTTGCTATGACCAGTGCATTCTCTTGGCAAAACTCTATTAGCCTTTGCCCTGCTTCATTCTGTACTCCAAAGTCAAATTTGCCTGTTTCTTCAGGTGTTTCTTTTCTTTCTACATTTGCATTCCAGTCCCCTATAATGAAAAGGACATCTTTTTTTGGGTGTTATTTCTAGAAGGTCTTGTAGGTCTTCATAGAACCATTCAGCTTCAGCTTCTTTTGCATTACTGGTCAGGCCATAGACTTGGATAACCATGATATTGAATGGTTTGCCTTGGAAATCAGCAGAGATCATTCTGTTGTTTTTGAGATTGCATCCAAGTACTCTGCATTTCGGACTCTTTTGTTGACTATGATGGCTACTCCATTTCTTCTAAGTGATTCTTGCCAACAGTAATAGATATAATGGTCATCTGAGTTAAATTCACCCATTCCAGTCCATTTTAGCTTGCTGATCCTTAAAATGCTGACGTTCACTCTTGCCGTCTCCTGTTTGACCACTTCCAATTTGACTTGATTCATGGACCTAACATTCCAGGTTCCTATGCAATTTTGCACTTTACAGTATTGGACCTTACTTCCATCACCAGTCACATCCACAACTGAGTGTTGTTTTTGCTTTGGTTCTGTTTCTTCATTCTTTCTGGAGATATTTCTCCAGTGATCTCCAGTAGCATATTGGACACCTACTGACCTGGGGAATTCCTCTTCCAGTGTCCCATCTTTTTGCCTTTTCATCCTGTTCAAGGCAAGAATACTGAAGTGGTTTGCCATTCCCTTCTCCTGTAGACCACATTTTGTCAGAACTTTCCACTATGATGGGTCAGTCGTGGGTGGCCCTTCACAGCATGACTCATAGTTTCATTGAGTCCAACAAGGCTGTGGCCCATGTGATTAGATTGGTTAGTTTTCTGTGATTGTGGTTTTCAGCCTATCTGCCCTGTGATAGAGAAGGATAAGAGGCTTATGGAAGCTTCCTGATGAGAGAGACTAACTGAGAGGGGAACTGGGTCTTGTTCTGATAGATGGGGCCATGCTCAGTAAATCTTTTATCCAACTTTCTGTTGATGGTTGGAGCTGTGTTCCCTCCTTGCTATTTACCTGGAGCCAAACTATGGTGGAGTTAATGAATCTAATGGTGACCTCCTTCAAAAGATCCCATGCATGTCCTGCTACACTCAATGCCCCCAACCCTGCAGCAGGCCACCACTGATCCACGCCTCCACTGGAGACTCCTGGACACTCCCAGGCAAGTCTGGTTCAGTCTCTTGTGGGGTCACTGCTCCTTTCTCCTGGGTCCTTGTGCACACAAGGTTCTGTTTGTGCCCTCCAGGAGTCTATTTCCTAGTCCTGTGTAAGTTCTTGCAGCTCTATGGTGGGGTTAATGGCGACCTACTTCAAGAGTGATTATGCCATACCCAAGTGTGCTGCACCCGTGCCATTGTGGCAGTCCACTGCTGACCTTTACCTGCACAGGAGATGCTCAAACACAGCCCTGTCTCAGTCTCTGTGGGGTGCTTGGGTCCTGGTGCACACAAGTTTATTTGAGCCCTCTGAGCATGTCTGGCTGAAATGGGGTTTGATTCTAAATGTGAATTTGCCCCTCCTTCCATTTTTCAGGGGCTTCTCCTTTGCCCTTGGGCATGGGGTATCTCCTCACAGCCACTTCAGCACCACGCAGCTACCACTCAAGCACCTACTGTCTTGCTGGTGTTTTTCTGACGTTGGACGTGGAGTATCTCCTCATGGCCGCTCTAGCGAAGCGCAGCCGCCACTCCTGACCTTGATGTGGGAAAGCCCACTCTGAAAAACCCCCTCCAAGGTTCCTAGTAGAGCTGATCTACTATTATCTTTCTGATTTTGGTTTAGATGGTTCCTTCTTTAGGGCTTTCTGACAACACTATTAAAACTGACTTCTTTCCATTACTGTGAATGCACTTTGTATTTCATTCATATGGTTTAACATCATCTGTAGCTGATGTTGTTATTGTTCAGTAGCCAAACTTGTATCCATCTCTTGAAACCCCATGGAGTACAGCATGCCAGGCTCCTCTGTCCACTACTATCTCCTGAGTTTGCTCAAATTTGTGTCCATTGAGTCGGTGATGCTCTCTAACCATTTCATCCTCTTCTACCTCCTTCTCCTTTTGCCTCCATTTTTTCCCAGCATCAGGGTCTTTTCCAGTGAGTCAGCTCTTCCCACTAGGTGAACAAAGTATTGGAGCTTTAGCTTCAACATCATGCCTTCCAATAAATATTCAGGGTTGATTTCATTTAGGATTGACATGTTTGATCTCCTTACAGTCCAAGGGACTCTCAAGAGTCTTCTCCAGCACCACAGTTTGAAAGCATCAGTTATTTGGTGCTCATCCTTCCTTATGGTCCAACTCTCACATCCATACATGACTACTGGAGAAACCATAGCTTTGACTATACAGACATTTGTCAGCAAAGTGGTGTCTCTGCTTTTTAACATACTGTCTAGGTTTGTCATAGTTTTTCTTCCAAGGAGCAAATGCCTTCTATTTTTATGGCTTCAGTCATCATCCACAATGATTCAAGAGCCCAATAAAACAAAATCTGTCATTGCTTCTACTTTTTCCTTTTCTACTTGATGTGAAGTGGTAGGATCAGATGCCATGATCATTTTTTAAATGTTGAGTTTTAGGCCAGTTCTTTCACTCTCCTCTTTTACCTTTATCAAGAAACTCTTTAATTCCTCTTCACTTTCTGCCATTAGAGAGGTATCATTTTCATATCTGAGTTTGTTGATATTTCTCCTGGCCATTTTGATTCCAGCTTGTAATTCATCCAGCCTGGCATTTCACATGATGTACTCTGCATTAATCCTTGTCTACTCCTTTCCCAATTGGAATCGGTCAATTTTATGTAAGATTTTAACTGTGGTTTCTCGACCAATACAGAGGTTTCTCAGGAGATAGGTAACTATTAGTATCTAAGTTTTTACTTACATTGATGTTCATTATATGTCATTGCCATAAGAACATAAGCTTCATGATGTTTGTCATTAATTCCAGCATTTAAACAAATGTCTAGCTCATGGAAGAGAGTTTTATACCATTAATTTTGTGTTGAATTCTGTTCATCTCAAATTTTGAATGGCATCATGTATTAAAAAAAAAAAATCCCCGTTTTTGGTATTATTTCTAATCCAGGAAGAGATGATTAAAATATGCTGAATCAAAAGTTGTTTCCTCTGACTATCAAGACAATATTTCTACCTAATAAGGTAGACGACTTCAGTGTGGGTTTTACCCTATTTAATAAATGATAGCTTACCTAAGTTTATTGATTTTTTATAACCTTAATATGCTCCAAACTCTAAATTTCATTATTCAAGCAAATCTAAATAATATATGTTTCTTTGCAAAAGAGAGAAGAAAATTCTACAAACTAGTGACACTGTGCTCAGAAAAAATGATTTCTTTTAAAAATATTCTGTTGATTATACTATCAGTGGTTTAATCAGAAGTTGATTCATGGAATCGCCTTCACAGATAAATATACCAAATTATTTGCCCAGAATAAACTATATTTTTTCTTTATTTAAGGGTTACATTTTTAATAAACAAAATTTACCAAAGAGAGTGACTTAAGTCTTCTGGCTTCCTGTACTCAGATTCTTTAGCATGAACTTCCTAGAGTGACAAGGGTTTTATCCTTCCTTTATGCTTAACACCCTAGATGAATCTGTCTGCCAACTCTTTTAATTTAAACTGGCAACACTGAGGATTCCTAACAATATCTCTGACCCTTGAGAAACAAGATATATAGCAGACCATCAATTAGTTGTTTGAAGTGAAGGGATATGGCACATGGAATATCACGCCTCCCTGCTCCATTGCACAGTATACCCACACCACGACGTCCATTTATATTTCTAACGAGTACCAAAGGGCTAATACCCTTGAGAAACATCATAAGTTAGCAAGTTTGATTGATGTACATTAGGCAGTCAATGACTTGTTCTATCTGGAGTATTTCCCTTTGTGCATGAAGAGAAGATGGTCAAAATATGTATCAGACCTGAATCAAATTAAAGCCCAGAAGATTTCATTGCAGTGCTGCTTTTTGTTTCATACATAAATTTACATAAAATTGAATCACTTAAGATCTCATATCTGTTTCATTTTCCTTCCATTTTAGACATTCTCAAATGAAAAGTGGTTTCATAGAACACTGCATTAATTGTTTCTGGAGAGTAACATGATCAACTTGGCTATTTTCTAATTTAAGTTCAGGAGATACTATCATTCCTTGTGAATTTTTCCTGGTTATAAATTTATAAATTATTCACATTCATAGTCACTAAAAGAAACATGAAGGGCAAATGTTATCAAGAGGCAGCAAAATGATGACTGGGAGGCCAGCCCTTTTCTTTAATATTTCTAGTGATCATTTGACCTTCAATGAGGGGAATTTCCCTTCCATAGAATCATCCCATAAGAATTAATAACTATGACACTGAGCACTAAAATAGGTATTTTTAAGTCACCTTTTGTGTTGTATTTTGTTTTGACACAAGTAAGTACTGAGATTATTCATAATGTTAGTACTTTGATACATTAGGAAAAATTCAACTTTTTAGAGATATTTAAAAATGTGTGATTTAATTCTTAAGCATATTTATAGAATGCCAAATTAACTCAACTTAATAATCTGCATCATAAAAGTCTAGAGATGTGATAGGTCTAAGCAAACTGGTTGCCACTCTTAAAATATAGTTTTACTTCCTAACTAAATAATTCTTATATAGATAATTGTGGCTTTGTCTTAAATGATGATCTACTACACTAATCACATATGGATGTAGTTGAAATTTACACAAATCCTGTTGGGGATGTTGTTGCATAAGGAATTCACTGTTTTGTCTCTGGCCTATTCTTTTCCACCTCATTTGATCAATTTCTAATCAGTATTAGAAACTAACTGTCAAAAGTTCTCAGATATATCATCAATTAATTGTTGCTTTTTTCCTTATGATAATCCTTAAATTCATTAATACCATTTTGGCACCCAGATATTCTGTTTGTTTTGTGATAAATCCTCTCCAACAAATGCATGAGCCAAACATTTATTTTCTTTCCCCTATAATAATAATGAATTTCTGAATCTTTCATTTTGATGTTTAGAGACCTCTCACATTCCTTTTGATGAGATAGATACATGTCTTTTCTGTTGAAACAGAACCTAAGGGAGCAAATGTACTTTATTAGTAGTAGTATTCAGAAAGGTTAGTCTTATGTGCTGCTAGCTTATTATCTGTTCCATTCCATTCTGTCCTTCAGCTGAACTGAATAAAAGATATGTGAAAAGATGAATCTTAAAAAATGGAATAAGTTATCTTGGTAAGCAAATGGAATTCAGCTCACACTTTACTACAAAGTCTAGAAGATAGTCTAGGACCAAATTTCAATCTGCTAAAATACATTTCTCAAATATATTAAAAATTGTAAATAACATTTAATTTAATAGGACCTCCTCACCAGTTATTGCTCACCTAGGTAGTGCAGCTATCCCAGTCAGTAAGATGGGGGAGGCAAGAGTAAAACACAATAAACAAACAAAAAAGCTGAGTAACCTATATTTGAGGTTTGCAGACCCTGATGCTAAAAGTTATGACTCTTGAACCCTAGCACCTCTTTCCTCACTGACTAGACAGATCACCTTAAAATGATTCAGTAGAGCACTCTGTTTCAATATTCTCAAACAGTGTGTCTTTCTTCCCTTCCAGATTTTGATGAACTCTAAAACAGGTTTAGTGTCACATTTATCTTTGTAGCCCTGGGGCTTAACATGGTGCCTTGCTCTTCACATGCTAATAGAAAGAATGGAACAAGGAGGAAAGAAGGATGCATGAAAGGCAGCAGGGAGGGAGAAAGGACTGGAAGAAACACATAGGCACAATGGCTTACCTATATCTCAAAATGATTGTGAAGATAAGATGATCAATTGAACATAACATGCCTGCAAAAAAGAAAATATTTTAATAGAAGTCAATATTTATTAATGTTTGCTCTAAGTCAGACTGTTTAAAATATGTATAAACTATTTAATTCTCACAGTACCCATATGAAGTTTTATTAAATAATCTCCATTTTACAAGTGAGGAAATGGAGTCCCAGGTAGGAAAATCAAACTTCCTCAGGTTACAGAGCTGTGAAGTGCCAGAGCTAAGTTTTAACAAGTCTGTCAAACACATTATTTTAATATTTTCTGTAAAAATTATGACTGTTGTTTGATTTGATTCTGAGAAAATCATACCCAATTTATTTCAACTGAAACTACCTCATTACAATGAGAATTCATCAAATTTATTTCTATTTTCCCTTCAAGCTTTCTGTGATTAAACAAGAAACAAAAAGGGGTGAAAATGTGAGAATAGAGAGAGAAGGAAGGAGTGGGAGAAGAAGGGGGAGAGAAAGATTTCCTGCCTTTGGAGCCCAAAGTCAGGAACTGTTTATGATTTCAAAGACTTTTTTTGATCATCACAATCATTTTTTTTTTTTTAAGAGTGTTGTAAATTAACTCATTTGAAAGTAGATAGTTTTTTGGAGAGATCATTTTCAGTGCAACAAAAGAACGGTTTCAGGATACTCTAAGGAAACAAAAATACAACACCAACACTCGATAGTTTAGCTCTCTTATTTATCTATTTTATACCATAGTATTAAACATGATTGTGTAGAGTGTTAAGGTATAGGACAGAGGTCTGTGCTTAGGGACTAGAGATCCTTCCTGTTCCCTGTGGATGGACCAGATATGAATGTGGGCTCTATAGAGAATAGAGAAAAAAGCTATAGCTAGATTTTGTCCATCACATTTTAATTTCCAAGTGAAAAATCTTACTTTATGGATTTTTTTGCTCTCTATATTACATGCAAATATTTGCTCTGTTGTAGATCATTACCAGTTCAACAAAGTGTGAATAAAAGCATGTATTGAAGAGACACTGTATAGACACAGAGTTTAAAAAAGTGACTCCAAATAGAATTAAAGCCATTTTTGTGTCCTGCCCAATTTAATTCCCTTTTATTTAGTCTCAAGATGGACAAATAATATTTCAATTTCTATTTTTAAAAATAGATAGCCTATGTTCACAAAATATAAGGTGTATTTTTGATTTTTAAAAGATTTATAAGATTTTATTGAATTAAATGTTACCCTTTTCAATTATTTGTATCCATTCATCATTGTGGGTAAATTGCATCATTTTTTTCTTTCTTTTTAAGTATGATCAAAATTCTCCCATTAAGTAATTACTTAAATCTAACAATAAAAACTTGGTCTACCATCTAAATTCAAAACTTAACATGGTTCTCTAACGCTAAACTTTTAAGGAGATCTCTGAGTGGAAGACAGTTTGGATAAACTAGTATTTATTACTAGCACCTTAAAAAGAGTTAAACTCTTTGGCCTGTATCTCACATACTGGGTGAAATAAACCTGTTATCCCAACCTCAGTATATTAGATCAGAAATCACTGGAAGAGCCTAACAAAGACCAAATTGGGAAAAGGGTGTATCGAGGCTTCATACTGTCACTGTGATTACTTAACTTATATGCAGAATGCATCATGCAAAATGCTGGAGGAGAAAGGATGACAGAGGATGAGATGGCTGAGTGGCATCACCGACTCTATGGACATGAGTTTGAGCAAGCTTCGGGAGTTGCAATGGACAGAGAAGCCTGGTGTGCTGCAGTCCTTGGGGTCCCAAAGAGTCAGACATGACTGAGCCACTGAACTGAACTGATAGGACCGGATCCCAAGATCTTAGTTTTTTGAATGTTGAGTTTTAAGCACAAGCCGAATGAGGCATCCAAGCTTAAGCTTGGATGAAGCACAAGCCGGAATCAAGACTGCTGGGAGAAATAGCCATAATCCTCAGATATGCTAGATGACATCACCCTTACAGCAGAAAGCAAAGAACTAAAGAGCCTCTTGATGAAACTGAAAAGTGATGAAAGAGAGTGAAAAAGCCGGCTTAAAACTCAACATTCAAAAAACTAAGATCTTGGGATCCAAACCTATCTGTTCAGTTCAGTGACTCAGGTCGTGTCTGACTATTTACAACCCCAAGGACTGCAGCACACCAGGCTTCTCTGTCTATTGCAACTCCCGAAGCTTGCTCAAATTCATTTCCATAGACTCAGTGATGCCATCCATCCATCTCATCCTCTGTCCTTTTTCTCCTCCTGCCTTCAATCTTTGCCAGCATCAGGGTCTTTCCCAATGAGTCATTTCTTCGCATAAAGTGGCCAAAATATGGGAGTTTCAGCTTCAGCATCAGTTCTTCCAATGCATAGTCAGGACTGACTTCGTTTAAGATTGACTGGTTTGATCTCCTTTCAATCCAAGGGACTCTCAAGAGTCTTCTCCAACACCACAGTTCAAAAGCATCAATTCTTCAGCACTCAGCTTTCTCTATAGTCTGACTTTCACACTTATACTTGATTACTGGAAAAACCATAGCTTTGACTAGATGGACCTTTGTTGGTAAAGTAATGTCTCTGCTTTTTAATATGCTGTCTACGTTGGCCATAGCTTTTCTTCCAAGGAACAATCAAATTTTTACTTCATGACAAGTAGATGGGGAAAAAAATGGAAAAACTGACAGATTTTATTTTCCTAGCCTCCAAAATCCCTGCAGATTGTGACTGCAGCCATAAAATTAAAAGATGCTTGCTTCTTGGAAGAAAAACTATGACAAACCTAGACAGCATATTAAGAAGCAGAGACATTACTTTGCCAGCAAAGGTCCACGTATTCAAAGCTATGGTTTTTCCAGTAGTCATGCATGGATGTGAGAGTCAGACCATAAAGAAGGCTAAGGGCCAAAGAATTGATGTTTTTAAACTGTGATGTTGGAAAAGACTCTTGAGAGTCCCTTGGACTGCAAGGTGAACAAACCAGTCAATCTTAAAAGAAATCAGTCCTGAATCTTCATTGGAAGGACTGATGCTGAAGCTGAAGCTCCAATAGGTTGCCCACCTGATGTGAAGAACCAACTCACTGGAAAAGACCTTGCTTGATGCTGGAAAGAACTGAAGACAGGAGGAGAAGGGGACAACAGTGGATGAGATGACTGGATGGCATCACTGACTCAGGCATGAATTTGAGCAAGCTTTGGGAGTCGGTGATGGACAGGGAAGCCTGATGTGCTGCATTTCATGGGATTTCAAAGAGTTGGACCCGACTGAGGGACTGACAAGAGAAGACTCTATACATGGACATCACCAGAAGGTCAACACCGAAATCAGATTGATTATATTCTTTGCAGCCAAAGATGGAGAAGCTATATACTGTCAGCAAAAACAAGACCAGGAGCTGACTGTGGCTCAGAACAAGAGCTCCTTATTGCCAAATTCAGACTTAAATTGAAGAAAGTAGGGAAAACCACTAGACCATTCAGGTATGACCTAAATCAAATGCCTTATGATTATACAGTGGAAGTGAGATATCGATTTAAGGGACTAGGTCTGATAGATAGAGTGCCTGATGAACTATGGATGGAGGTTCATGACATTGTACAGGAGACAGGGATGAAGACCATCCCCAAGGAAAAGAAATGCAAAAAAGCAAAATGGCTGTCTGGGGAGGCCTTACAAATAGCTGGGAAAGAAGAGAAGTGAAAAGCAAAGGAGAAAAGAAAAGATATAAGCATCTGAATGCAGAGTTCCAAAGAATAGCAAAAAGAGAAAAGAAAGCCCACCTCAGCGATCAAGGTAAAGAAATAGTGGAAAACAACTGAATGGGAAAGACTAGAGATCTCTTCAAGAAAAGTAGAGATACGAAGGGAACATTTCATGCAAAGCTGGGCTCGATAAAGGACAGAAATGGTATGGACCTAACAGAAGCAGAAGATATTAAGAGATGGCAAGAAAACACAGAAGAACTGTACAAAAAAAATTTTCACAACCCAGATAATCACGATGGTGTGATCACTGACCTAGAGCCAGACATCCTGGAATGTGAAGTCAAGTGGGCCTTAGAAAGTATCACTGTGAAAAAAAAAAAAAAAAAGTATCACTGTGAACAAAGCTAGTGGAGGTGATGGAATTCCAGTTGAGCTCTTTCAAATCCTAAAAGATGATGCTGTGAAAATTCTGCATTCAATACGCCAGCAAATTTGGAAAACTCAGCAGTGGCCACAGGACTGCAAAAGGTCAGATTTCATTCCAATCCAAAGAAAGGCAATGCCAAAGAATGCTCAAACTACCGCACAATTGCACTCATCTCACATGCTAGTAAAGTAATGCTCAAAATTCTCCGAACCAGGCTTCAGCAATATGTGAACAGTGAACTTCCTCATGTTTAAGCTGGTTTTAGAAAAGGCAGAGGAACCAGAGATCAAATTGCCAACATCTGCTGGATCTTGGAAAAAGCAAGAGAGTTCCAGAAAAACATCTGCTTTCTGCTTTATTGACTATGCCAAAGCCTTTGACTGTGTGGATCACAATAAACTGTGGAAAATTCTGAAAGAGATGGGAATACCAGACCACCTGATTTGCCTCTTGAGAAATTTGTATGCAGGTCAGGAAGCAACAGTTAGAACTGGACATGGAACAACAGACTGGTTCCAAATAGGAAAAGGAGTACATCAAGGCTGTATATTGTCACCCTGCTTATTTAACTTATATGCAGAGTACATCATGGAAACGCTGGACAGGAAGAAACAGAAGCTGGAATCAAGATTGCTGGGAGAAATAAAAAAACCTCAGATATGCAGATGACACCACCCTTATGGCAGAAAGTGAAGAGGAACTAAAAAGCCTCTTGATGAAAGTGAAAGAGGAAAGTGAGAAAGTTGGCTTAAAGCTCAACATTCAGAAAACGAAGATCATGGCATCCAGTCCCATCACTTCATGGGAAATAGATGGGAAAACAGTGGAAACAGTGTCAGACTTTATTTTTCTGGGCTCCAAAATCACTGCAGATGGTAACTGCAGCCATGAAATTAAAAGATTCTTACTCCTTGGAAGGAAAGTTATGACCAACTTAGATAGCATATTCAAAAGCAGAGACATTACTTTGCCAACAAAGGTCCGTCTAGTCAAGGCTATGGTTTTTCCTGTGGTCATGTATGGATGTGAGAGTTGGACTGTGAAGAAGGCTGAGCGCCGAAGAATTGATGCTTTTGAACTGTGGTGTTGGAGAAGACTCTTGAGAGTCCCTTGGATTGCAAGGAGATCCAACCAGTCCATTCTGAAGGAGATCAGCCCTGGGATTTCTTTGGAAGGAATGATGCTAAAGTACTTTGGCCACCTCATGTGAAGAGTTGACAAATTGGAAAAGACTCTGACGCTGGGAGGGATTGGGGGCAGGAGGAGAAGGGGACGACAGAGGATGAGATGGCTGGATGGCATCACTGACTCAATGGACGTGAGTCTGAGTGAACTCCGGGAGTTGGTGATGGAGATGGAGGCCTGGCTTGCTGTGATTCATGGGGTCGCAAAGAGTCGGACATGACTGAGTGTCTGAACTGAACTGAGGGACTGAACTGAACTGAACACGGGCTGGATTTAGGGCAATCATGCCCCTAAGATGACTTGATAAAGAGTGCAGTGAACACTGTCAAGAGGCTGATAAGTGACTATGATAGCCAAGTTACCAATCAAGATTCTCTGTTTTGAAAATGATAGACACGTTGTTAAAAGAGAAAAGTCACCAGTAACTCAGTTAAAGATATGGTTTTAATCAAAATGAGAAATAGCTGTGTGTACTTTCATGAAAATGCAAAAACAGTTAGTGTTAAAATTATAGAATGTATACCCCTTAACAACTAAGTGATCTTGGGAAAATTATACATCCTCTTAGAGCCTCAATTTTTCTTATTGGTAAAATCAAAATTATGGCAGTACTTATATTGAGAGAGATGATTAAATTCAAGCATGAAAATGCTTAGTTCAATGCTTAAATTATAAAATACAATCAATAAATGCTCATTCATATCAGTATCTCAGTTTGGGAAGAACTGTGACCCTTCTTTGGGTAGAGAAATAATTTCCTGCTTTTCTATATTGTTAATTATCCTTAAAGTAATCCAAACAGAGTATGATATAGCTATGTTTTTTCTATGCTGTCTTAAAAAGACATTTTAATAAAAGATAAAATATTAAAAATAAACAGGATTTTCTCTTTCAGCAAATAATAAAAGTACACAGATAAATGATAAATGTGCCTTTCAAAATAAACACATGCACACACAGGCACAGAAACACACACCTCTAAAGTGTGATCACATTCTTCCATACAAAAGATATTCCTTTTACTCTTAAATTTTTTCATTAAAATAATATGGCCTGTTCCTTTTCATTGGAATAGCACTAAATAAAAACAAATGAATATATATACCAAACATTATAGATTCTGCAATAGCTGGGGTTCATATTTTCTTAAAATATAACAAAATAAATTAAAATAAATACTAAATAATCAACCAAGGAGACATTTAAAAACAATTCACTTTTTAATGAGTATAAGCCCCAAATAATTTAAATTGGAAATACCACAAAGCTTCATAAATTTCAGTTCACTTCAGCCGCTCAGTTGTGTCTGACTATTTGCGACCCCATGAATCGCAGCACGCCAGGCCTCCCTATCCATCACCAACTCACAGAGTTCACTCAAACTCATGTGCATAGAGTCGGTGATGCCATCCAGCCAACTCATCTTCTGTCATCCCCTTCTCCTTCTACCCCCAGTCCCTCCCAGTATCAGTCTTTTCCAATCTGTCAACTCTTTGTATGAGGTGGCCAAAGTATTGAAGTTTCAGCCTCAACATGAGTCTTTCCAGTGAATACCCAGGACTGATCTCCTTTAGGATGGACTGTTTCGATCTCCTTGCAGTCCTAGGGACTCTAAAGAGTCTTCTCCAGCACCACAGTTCAAAAGCATCAATTCTTTGGTGCTCAGCTTTCTTCACAGTCCAACTCTCACATCCATACATGACCACTGGAAAAACCATAGCCTTGACTAGACAGATGTTTGTTGGCAAAGTAATATCTCTGCTTTTTAATACGCTGTCTAGGTTGGTCATAACTTTTCTTCCAAGGAGTAGGGTCTTTTAATTTCCTGGCTGCAATCACCATCTGCAGTGATTTTGGAGCCCAAAAAATAAAGTCTGACACTGTTTCTACTGTTTCCTCATCTATTTCACATATTTAGTTAGTTGTATATATTGATAATAGTTTTCTTTGCATGTGTGATTTAGAACAAATCCAAGGAATTCAACTTGTTACAGAATCCAAGGATTTAGAATCCAAGGAATATAACTTCTTACAGTAGGTTAGTTTCTTAGGTCTTTCTTCTACATTTTATTTATTAAACAACCTCCTACTGGGAATTTTCTCTAAATTATTATCCCATTGATGAGCAATATCTCTCAATATTCAGATAGAAATTCAATGAAATAATTTTCTGTCTTCCATGTCTGAGCTCAGTTGCCTTGAATAATGGACACTCATAGCCAAGCAACCTGCAATTATGCCAATAAAGCAAACATTTCCTATAATTATATTAACAGATATGTCTATTTTAAGGGTGCCTTTTAAATATTCACAATTTGATGATATATGCATGTGTGAATGTATAAAGATATATACAAATATATATATATATATATATATTCTGTCTGAATAAATATTACTTTAGAAAAAATAAAATAATGTTATTAAACAGCTCAAAAATAGATTTGTATTTTAAAATAAGGACCATCTCATAAGAGATCATCTCTCTTACATTTTTTACTGCATATATACTGTCATGGCAACTCTTTATTATGTGTTTTCTTTTCTACCAAACTCTAGCACATTGAAGAGAGAGATTGTGCTCTATCCAATGCTTGTGTTTGGTAAAGCATAGCTGATGGGCTTGTGGCTAAGTTAAAGTGTGTGTGTGAGTCACTCAGTTGTGCCCAACTCTTTGTGACCCTATGGACTATAGCCCACCAAGCTTCTCTACCAATGGGGCTTCTCCAGGCAAGAATACTTAGTGCATTGCCATTCCCTTTTCCAGGAGATCTTCCCAACCCAGGGATAGAACCGGGGTCTTCTGCATTACAGGAAGATTCTTTACCCATCTAAGTCACCAGGGAAGCTGGTGTCTAAGTTATGTGCCTATTTATTTTCACTCTAGTGCAATTAAAATAATTTGGGAGAGCTTCAAAGTAAAGCCATAAAAACAGATTTAGTATAGAGAGATTTTTATTTGTTTGTTTTAATTTAGGAAAGGAAGAAAATCAAACCAGAAAATATGTTAGAAAGCATTCATGAAAGTGCTCCTCTAAAATAGATAATGTGTTAATAAATATTTTGTTGTGTTTATTATTCCATAATAATTTAGAAACATATTGGTAAATGCACATCACACAAATTTTTCAAAAATGTTCTACTTATAATTGATTATAGTTGCTTATATCTTTAATAAGTTATTCACAGGTCATGCAGTGGTAAAGAATCCGCCTGCCAATTCAGGAGGCACAAGAGACACAGGTTCAATCCCTGGGCCAGGAAGACTCCTGGAATAGGAAATGGCAACCTACTTCAGAATTCCTGCCTAGAGGATTCTATGGATAGAGGAGTCCAGTGGGCTACAGTCCATGGGATCACAAATAATCAGACACAAAGGAGTAATTGGGCATACACACACACTAAAGTCAATTAATAATTTATTTTCTGACAATAATTAAATGGAATGGTGGAAAGTGATTAGTATTCTCAGTTTTCTGCTGAGCATACTTGATACAGAGCAAATGTTGCATGATTTTGACAAGTTACTGGTTAATGTATTCTTTTAGAGTTACACTTTTCTCAATTATCCATTTTTTTTTTCAAGCTAATGTAATGGCCTGGCTATTTTCAGCATTGCAGTGGTCATTTTGAAATGAAGATGTAGTAAGTTATATCCCTGTTCTGGCAAAAACCCTCCCACAAGTCCCCAGTTCACTCAGGGTCACTTCTGTGACCTACCTCTCCCTTCACTTCCTGGGCCTCAATCAATGGTCTCCTTTCTCTCTCTAATATGTTAATCATATTTCCAATTCATAGCTTTTACAATGTTTTCCCTATGCTTTCAATTTTTCTCCCTAATATATTTGAATCTTTCATTAATTCATCCAGTCTGAATTCATTCCTATCTGAAACAGTACCCCAGTCCACACCCATTATTTCATGCCATTAATCAGCTTTATTCTTCTTTATTCATAGCACTTATTACTACTAATATATTATACATTGACTTCTTTATGCTGTGTTTGCCCCAGTTAAATGTCAACTCCACAAGGACACTGATTTATTTCTCAGCTATATTTGCAGCACCTAAGAAAGTTCCTGGTATAAAATAGGTGCAAAATAAATATTTGCCAAATGGATTGAATGAATAAATAAATGAGAATGTAGTCATTAAGAACTTTACAGAGTTGTTACTTTAGAGAGATTACAAATCTCTGGATATCAGGCAGAGAGAAAATGAAATAGTGATAAATTTTGCCCATTTAATATTTTAATCAAGACAGACAATAAGAAAATTTTACTAGTTAATATCTGCTTCTAGGAATCTGATAATAGAGGCACAAGTTATTTCACAATTAGATGATAAACACAAAAGTTCTTTATCAAATACATTAAATTTTTAAAATACATTGTATAATTTCAGAGTCTTGATTCTTTCCTCCTCATTAAAAAAATAAGACACTGGATTATATACTTTTTATATGAATATCATTCTAATATCAAATAGAACTTCTTTCTTCCTATAGAAGTGAATGTAAAAGGAATTTTCTAATCATTACTGAAAACTAGAAAAGTGATCCTCTTGCCAAATATGTCAAGTTTGGTAGAATTTGATTAGGAAATATTTTGGTTGAAAAACCAGAGTATGTTGATCAATAATCATAAATTTCATACTTGAAAAATTAAAGGAAAAGGGAGAAAGAGATAGCTTTCTCTTTTGTCCTTCTCTCCCCATCTCTGCCTATGTCTCTGTCTCTGTCACTTTTTGCCTCTCTCTCTCTCATGCATGAACACACATTCAGACTCATCAACATATCTTAAATTTGTGGGAGGGCCACTGAAATCAATAGACAAACTCTGTTGAAACCTGTAGACAGCAGAAAACTGAAATGTTATCTAATGGGTAGACAGGCTTACAGGAGTAAAGGATGACCTGATGAGAGGAGGCAAACAGGAGTAAGAGAGGTAGCATGTCCCCAAAAACTGGTTTGAAAAGAGGGTCTCTGTTTATTGGATTGACATATTAAAGCAGCCAAAATTAGGTTGTGCCAGAATAAAAGTGAAATCTCGTGCCCCTCATTATCTACTTACAACTTTATCTCTGTCTACATAAATAGTGGTGTCTCTAGGAGGCTGAAAATCACAATGAATGTAATCTCCTTGCTTTTACTCTCATACTGAATAAAATGTGGAAGATTTTCAAAATCATTGAATTATTTGGCTTCTACTGTGAAATAAAGAGCTCTGTCTAGAAGTTTGAGCATGCAGAGACAACACAAAGACAGACAGATTAAAAAAAAAACAAAACTCTGTAGGTTTAATATTAGAAATAATTCATGATAATGTATTTCACAGTTGGTATTGACCTGGAATTGCTTTAAGCACTTTAGTTATTGATAAATGTGTTCATCTTCAAAACTGTTGATTAATTAAATGAATATTTTAAGTGCCAAAGTTTATGAATTGAAGTTTGTCTCTCTTTTTCATTTACACACATAAATATGGATGCATATGAAAAGATATAGACAGAGTTACAAGTATATAGGGAGGTTTTTGTTGTATTGACAAGAAATTATGCCAAGAAAATCATGTGAAACATTATAATTATGCTTAAATCATATTTAAAATGCTAATTAAAAAAGAAAAGCATGATTTTGGAAAGTATATGAATAGATAATCCATCCCTTCTTCCAAAAACTAACCCAGGTTACAGCAAAAGACAAAGACTTGAGGCAGATTTTCTACTATACAGATGACAAAATTAATGTAAAACAAGTTTTGTAGGTGGTCCATTGTCAAAGGAAAGAAAGATAATTCATATGTAATCAGTTTGGCTCCATATAAAACAACTCTAAATAAAAAAAAAAAAAGAATCACAAAGCTATATTCAAAACAAATACCCCCAAATCCGCAAAACAAAATAACTGCTATACAAAATTACAAAGCAATAAAAGAATGTTAAAAATCCTATCAATGAAGTTTTAAAGGCTATTTAATTGTTGGAAAATTACTATTGATACCAGAAAGAATCCTTAGAGGTTAAAACTGTAATTTTTGTATTATATTATCACAATAGCAACAACAGCAAAACTAGAGGCAAATTCTAAAAGTAAGATACTGAAACAAATCCTGAGAAAATATGAGAAACTAGGAGGATAGATATAATATATGAATATGCAATGAGGAAAATAAAATCGCTTGTGGAAAAGTTGAAATATTCAATGTTTATATTTAATAAAAAATAAATTTCTAACAACTGAAGAAGCTTCGATGCTTCAAGATAACAGGGCTCACAGAGTCCCAATCAGCTCTAAGCAAAACAAAGAAATAAGTAAATGCCAATGTATAGAAAAGCTGTGATACGTGAGTCTACCTTGGAAGTCAAAGAAAATCAGACAACTATTCAACAGTGTAAATCCAAGTTATCATACTTGCATTTTGTAGAATAAAATCTAAAAGAAAATAAAGCAGTATGCACATGTTTGTGAAGGAAAAGGTTATGATAATATAGTGTTCTGAGTAGCCTTTTAAAGTAAAAACTCATATGTTAAGTCGAAGGAAAAATATTTTCTGAATCTACATTTTGAATATTTTGCCTTATAACCCTCATTAAATTGACTTTATTAAAGGAACTGCAAATGGAGAAGGAAATGGCAACCCACTCCAGTGTTCTTGCTTGGAGAATCCCAGGGACGGGGGAGCCTGGTGGGCTGCCGTCTATGGGGTAACACAGAGTCGGACACGACTGAAATGACTTAGCAGCAGTAGCAGCAGCACAGGAAAAAGAAGAATCAAGATATATACCTCAAGAATAGATGTAAAATATGTTCAAATTTGAGACTAACAATACAACACAAAGGTAGTATAAAGGAAGAAGGGGCTAAAGCCTAATAAAATTTCTTCTTGTACATTGTTGGGAGATAACAAGAAGTCTCTTTATTATTTTATTATCTTTAAAACATGCCTATGGTTATAGATATACATACAAATACAGGCATATTTAGACATATATTCACAGATATTTAGTTTAATAGGTAACCAAAAATAATGCAGAAAAATTGTGCCTCACTCTAATCATGAGGTAAGATTTAAAACAAAGAAATATGCTAATAATAAAGAAAAACTTATAATTATAACAAATATGGAAAATTCCCAAAATAATAACACTTCAAGTTACAGAAAAAGGTGATTTTTAAAAATTTCATGTTTGAGATTATTATCTTGTTAGAAAACATCAACAATGGTAATCCAAAGAAAATAATAGACTAAATTCATTTATGAATATAAAAAGAAAATGATTATAAATATCTGCAAAATTAACTACTATTATAAAATAAAAATATATGAGTTTCAAGTAAAGTTCATTCTAAGAATATGTATTATGGTACATATTAATAATAATATGCAGAATTATATGATTTACTGGAGGGATAGCTTAAGGAATGAAAATGGATGCAGATCCAGAATATTGGAAATAAAAGCAAAAAATAAACAAATGGGACCTAATTAAACTTAAAAGCTTCTGCACAACAAAGGAAACTATTAGCAAGGTGAAAAGGCAGCCTTCAGAATGGGAGAAAATAATAGCAAATGAAGCAACGGACAAACAACTAATCTCAAAAATATACAAGCAACTCCTACAGCTCAACTCCAGAAAAATAAATGACCCAATCAAAAAAATGGGCCAAAGAACTAAATAGACATTTCTCCAAAGAAGACATACAGATGGCTAACAAACACATGAAAAGATGCTCAACATCACTCATTATCAGAGAAATGCAAATCAAAACCACTATGAGGTACCATTTCACACCAGTCAGAATGGCTGCGATCCAAAAGTCTACAAGCAATAAATGCTGGAGAGGGTGTGGAGAAAAGGGAACCCTCTTACACTGTTGGTGGGAATGCAAACTAGTACAGCCACTATGGAGAACAGTGTGGAGATTCCTTAAAAAACTGGAAATAGAACTGCCTTATGATCCAGCAATCCCACTGCTGGGCATACACACTGAGGAAACCAGAAGGGAAAGAGACACGTGTACCCCAATGTTCATCGCAGCACTGTTTATAATAGCCAGGACATGGAAGCAACCTAGATGCCCATCAGCAGATGAATGGATAAGAAAGCAGTGGTACATATACACAATGGAGTATTACTCAGCCATTAAAAAGAATACATTTGAATCAGTTCTAATGAGATGGATGAAACTGGAGCCTATTATACAGAGTGAAGTAAGCCAGAAGGACAAACACCAATACAGTATACTAACACATATATATGGAATTTAGGAAGATGATAACAATAACCCTGTGTACGAGACTGCAAAAGAGACACTGATGTATAGATCAGTCTTATGGACTCTGTGGGAGAGGGAGAGGGTGGGAAGATTTGGGAGAATGGCATTGACACATGTATAATATCATGTATGAAACGAGTCGCCAGTCCAGGTTCGATGCACAGTACTGGATGCTTGGGGCTGGTGCACTGGGACTACCCAGAGGGAGGAGGGAGGAGGGTTCAGGATGGGGAGCGCAGGTATACCTGTGGCGGATTCATTTCGATATTTGGCAAAACTAATACAATATTGTAAAGTTTAAAAATAAAATAAAATTTTTAAAAAAAGTTGAGCTCAGAAAAAATAAAAATATAATAATAAATACAAAACTGAAGCAAGTCAAAAAAATATATAATCTGGAATTGCATTTGATACAATTTGGTTTCTGAGAAAAACCAAGTTAAACTGGTAAATTAAGTTTAAAGTGGTAAATTAAGAGGTCTTAGAACTTAGATCAAATTTATCTGAAGCCAACAGTGTGGATAAACTAAACTAAACCTGACTTTTCAAACTCAATACCTATAAGTCAAGCAGGGAAATAAAATATATAAATCAGTCATTTAATAGATAAAGTTTGTAGAGAAATAAGAGGTTACATTACATATAAATAATGTTTATCAACTAAAGAGAATATTTATTTTATTTCACTTCATTTAAACATCTGGTGACCAAAAGATGCCTGTGGGATTGGGGGACAGCACTACCATTTATTTCAACTATACATTTCTCTGTTCTCTGGAATGTCTATTAGTAGTGTTAGATTTCCTAGCTGAATATGTCATGACTTTTGATATTTATTTAAAAATGTTCTTCCTTTTATATTCTGGGAAATTTCCTCAGTTTTGTCTTATAGCTCTTCTCTTGAGTTTTGTTTTGTTTTTTATTTCTAGAAGTCAAATTTTTACCTTTCAGTAACCTATTTTTACAAACTTCTCTCTGTCTCTTATCAATTGCATTCACATTACTTAGGGTGCTTTTGGTCCAAAGGTTTAAACCCTCCTTTCTAAACTCAAATTCGCATGTGTGATAACCAAGTGAAAGCCTGCAATCGAATATAAACTAAGAGACTTATTTCTATCTGCTCTATCCATAAACTACTATTAATCTTTCTACAGTGAATCCCAGACATCACTCAGTTCAGTTCAGACGCTCAGTCGTGGCCAACATTTTGTGACCCCATGGACTGCAGCACACCAGGTTTCCCTATCCTTCGCCAACTCCCAGAGCTTACTAAAACTCAGGTCCATCGAGTCGATGATGCCATCCAACCATCTTATCCTCTTTTGTCCCCTTCTCCTCCTGCCTTCAATTGTTCCCAGCATCATGGTCCTTTCCAATGAGTCAGTTTCCCCTTCAGTCAGTCTCTCCCATCAGGAAGCTTCCATAAGCCCCTTATCCTTACCCATCAGAGGGCAGACAGAATGAAAAGCACAATCACAGAAAACTAATCAAACTGATCATGTGGAACACAGCCTTGTCTAACTCAATGAAACTATGAGCCATGCCATGTAGGGCCACCCAAAAAAGATGAATCATGGTGGATAGTTCTGATAATACATGGCCCACTGGAGAAGGGAATGGCAAACCATTTCAGTATCCTTGCCTTGAGAACCTCATGAACAGTATGACCAGGCATCATAAGAGGAATTTATTCCTCTTCATGGTCCAGGCCTCTCAAGGAACCTGCAACTCTTCACTGATCTCTGCTTTCGGCTATATCCTATCCACTCCTTTTCACAGTCCTTCCATTTCTGCCTGCATACTAGAGCTCCAATAGGCACCATCAATCTGACATTTCATCTATAAGGTAGATAAACATTGACAATTCTTTCCAGGGAATTCAGTTCAAAACTGTACAGTTTGATTCTTTTTTGAGGTGGTTGGTTTTAGTTTTGATGGCATATTACTGAATATTCTTTTCTACCTGATAAATATATGACTGGATTCTTGACACAAATTCCAGTGCTCTCTAAACAAGAGAAATTTCCAAATGAAAGATCTCAGTTACCCTTTCTAAAATAAGGACTGAAGCAAAAAGGAAAGGGGTGAGGGGAAAATATCAGGAAAAGGAGAGGATCCTTGAACAATACAGAAGGACATTCGGAAACTTAAATGGATTTAAGTCTTTGTCTAGTGGAGACCAGAACAGAAGAAAGGAAGCAGGCACTCAGAGCCAGTGGTGACCAGGAGAAATACAACCAACCCTCCCAATGTCATCAAGATTCCAGAAAGAACAAAAGGGAGAACAGTTTTCCTATAGTATATAAAATGGGGTTTCACCAATTTTACGCGAACTTCAACAGATGGGGTTATCCAGGATGATGACTGTGTTAATACCAATAAACATTGCTCTTCATTCTCCCAACTCTCACATGTAATCAGAAACCTAACCTTGCATCTGAAATTTTGTGTTTCTTCTCTCATAGTTACATAGGGTGTTTTTTGCAATGCCAAATCTCACAACCAAACATCAAAATAAAACAACAAACAAAAAGAAAAGGAAAACCCTTCACTAATTTAATTGGTAGAGCTGTATAACACTCACACTGAAAAGCTATAAAGCAGTGGGCAAATACTGCTCTTTTTCTTCACATCCCCTACTGACACTGAGCCCCAGAATAGCCCTGGAAATACAGGCCTTATTGGCCAGCCAGATGTACCCATTGATAATCAGAATTATATTACTTCTCAATCTCTAAAATGTCATTTCAGATCCATCCACCTGAATGGAAAGAGGGAATATGCCACTGGCAAGGCTCAAACACTTCCACGGTCACCCTATGCACCCAGTCTCTGTACCCTTTGTCAGTAACTCTACTCATGAATTCCAGTTTTTTTTTCCTCTTATGTAATCATTCAGTTCAGTTCAGTCTCTCAGTCGTGTCTGACTCTTTGTGACCCCATGAATCGCAGCATGCCAGGCCTCCCTGTCCATCACCAACTCCCAGAGTTCATTCAAACTCATGGCCATCAAGTTGGTGATGCTATCCAGCCATTCTCATCCTCTGTCATCCCCTTCTCCCCCTGCCCACAATCCCTCCCAGCATAAACTGAAGCTTTCTGATTACAAATCCTTGACACCTGAAGACAAATTTCCTAAATACCCGAGTTTTGGTTACTTACGTATTGTGGATTTTGTGTTACATACTCTTAGAATGGGTTGCTCAGGTAGCACTACTGGTAAAGAACCCACCTGCCGATGCAGGAGACAAAAGAGACTTGGGTTTGATTCCTGGGTCAGGAAGATCCCCTGGAGGAGGGCATTACAATCCACTCCAGTATTCTTGCCAGGAAAATCCAACAGACAAAGGAGCCTGGCAAGCTTCAGTACATAGGTCACCAAAAGTCAGACATGACTGAAGTGACTTAGCCCATGCATGCTCTTAGAGTACTCTTCAAAATGCAAATGTGAGTACCACTATGCTCTAAACAAACAAACAAAAATGGCTATTAACCATTAAGGAAAGTGACTTGCTTGTCTCTACTCATGAAGGGCATATGCAGTATTATTCCCAATAGGAAAGTAGACAGGACAGTATTATCTGTTTCTTCTTGGAGTATCCCTCTCTCTGGCACCATATAAATCTGATCATCAATGGGCTCTAGTTAACATATAAAATGGTTCTATGTTATCTTCAGGATAAAAAAAAATTGTATTTCTTACCACTGTGGTCAGGATTCAGGAAGATCTTGCCCTGGGCATTACTCTGGGTTCATTGCTACACATTCCACCATCACCCTTTACTTCTCTTTCTCTGTGGTGTATTATTAATACTTGCATGGCTTAAACAGATTGTAATGTGTATTCTTACTTTAGTGCCATTCCTTTTCCTGCAATGAACTATAGCCTTATGAGCATTCTAATTCCAGGTCTTGTGATTCTTTATGTGAAAATGTACAAACAGTTCTCCAGCATTTATGGAAGGGAAACTGCTGCATCGTGAGACATAGAATCTTTATCTTTGGTAAATAGTTCTTAACTAATCTCCACTCTACTGTAACTTTCATAAGCTGTGTATAAGAGTTCTCATTTC
The DNA here is from genome assembly GCF_027580195.1 of Bos mutus. Lineage (NCBI taxonomy): Eukaryota > Metazoa > Chordata > Mammalia > Artiodactyla > Bovidae > Bos > Bos mutus. The sequence continues at coordinate 27,115,216 of NC_091617.1, forward strand.
TCTATATATTTTTAGACATCAAGACATGTGCCAATGTAATAGGTAAAATCATACCTAATTGTTACTTAATTTTCACTCTCTTGATTGCTATTGTGTTGGATCATCACTGCATAGATTTATAGTCCGTTTGTCTTTTACTCGGAATTTGCTGAAATGTTCTCCCAAGTTTCTGCATGCCTTACTCATTCTCATCTGTCAGTTATTAGCACAAATGGCACTGCTTTAGAAAAACTGCCTCTTAGATGTGACTTTCTGGTGGCTTTCCTTCTCTTTTTCCTAAAGCCAACTATAACACTGATCACAACCCAAACTGTCTAGTGTATTTTTCACTTATTGCCATCTGTTTTCCAAATCTTATATCAATGTATCTCCACATAGACATGTATCCTCTCTTTTTGTACTGTATTCCAGTGTCAAAAAGGACCTCATATGTTACCATATGTGTTAAATGAGTCTTTGTTTAATGAATGAATGGAATAATTAATCAATCACTCATAAAACAATTACATCCAATTGTAGAACATTTTCACCAGAATGTAATTTCCAGGAAAAGAAAGATTGTTCTATTCATTGCTGATTTAAAACAATGGCTGGAAGACAGTAGGTATTCAATACAAATCTGTGGAATTGAGTTATATTTTGGTTGCACAGAATTTGCTTTTGGTTGGCTACTGATTTTTATCCATATAACATATAGTCAGAATTGCTAAAGAAAATAAAAATAGAAACAGTGTTACTATTTTCAAATTAAGTTAAGGTAGCTATATCACTTATTTCCACACAGATAGATATACAAACTTCATTTCAGCAAAATGTAATTTGAGGGCTAATCTAAACCATGGTGATTTTAGCTAAACAAGAAAACATTGTGAGAGTTGGACTGTGAAGAAGGCTGAGCACCGAAGAATTGATGCTTTTGAACTGTGGTGTTGGAGAAGACGCTTGAGAGTCCCTTGGACTGTAAGGAGATCCAACCAGTCCATTCTGAAGGAGATCAGCCCTGGGATTTCTTTGGAGGGAGTGATGCTGAAGCTGAAACTCCAGTACTTTGGCCACCTCATGTGAAGAGTTGACTCATTGGAAAAGACTCTGATGCTGGGAGGGATTGGGGGCAGGAGGAGAAGGGGACGACAGAGGATGAGATGGCTGGATGGCATCATTGACTCGATGGACATGAGTCTGAGTGAACTCCGGGAGTTGGTGATGGACAGGGAGGCCTGGCATGCTGCGATTCATGGGGTTGCAAAGAGTAGGACACGACTGAGCAACTGAACTGTACTGAATTATGTTTTAGTGGACAATTGACCATGATTATGAAGAATCATGTCTAGAGCCTTCCTAGGCAATATGAAATTGCTCTGTAATTTTGGCAAGTACATAAAACAGTTCATTAATGAGTTGATACTTTGCAGGTAGCAATTATTGCCTTAGGTAAACGTTTAAATGTTTGCTTTCCTTATGCATCATGAAGGGGAAAGGTCTCGCAGTAAGTAAAAGAGATAATTATGTTTACATAAAGATTATAAAAGCCATATTTCTTTGAAAAACTGATTGAAATCCTAGCTAAAGATCAAAACCATATTCTACAAAGCACATCTAAATAATGTGTGATCAGACGATGGACGGAATTGTAATGCTACCAAATATCTACCTGTAGTTTAGCTTTTCCAAATATCACTCATTGTTATTTATTTTTTGAACAGTTACTTCATAACAATGAAAACTGATTATATTCCCTCCTTAGGCATGAAAGAGGAAGAGATCAATCTTTCATCATTACTTGTTTATGTTGGCTTGAGTATATAAATACTATTTTCTTATTGTCTGGCTAGGTTCAAGATCTGTTAAGCTGTGCACTTCTGCATAAACCAACCACTTGGCTACAGCTACCATAAGCACAAGAGGTCCTACTACGGAAGACCTTTTGAGGAATTGGAAAATAAACTTCATGGGACAAATGAAGTTACTCTGCTTGATTGACCTACACTGGGAAGCTGACTCCACTCTCTTCTTCCCTATGTATCTTGCATTCTCCTCCCAGGACAGCCCAGCAGCCTAAGAATGCCCTCAAGGTAATACAAAATGTTGCAAATGGGAACCTTCACAGAGAAATCTCCTTCAAATTTGTATTTCTGCTTCAGTCTCTCCAGCAAAGCACATATATTTCCAAACCCAAAGGCAAGAGGGAAAGAAGGTACTCTCTGCAAGGAGAAAGGAAACAGTAATTTACCAGTCAAAATAAGTGGAAACAGACCAGACAAAGATGGAAAAAAACCAGGCCATCAGTGCTTTGACTGTTCCTTTCTATGACTTTCTCCAGTGGTGCCATTTTATAATGCTAACACAAGGTAGATCAACAGCATACTTCAGAGTTTAGGTCTCTTCACTGTCCGATGCTTCCATATAAATAGGGTCTTCTGGAAGTGCTTAGGTCATGAGGGTTAAGCCTTCATGAATGGGGTTCAGTTCAGTTCAGTCACTCAGTCAGGTCTGACTCTTTGTGACCCCATGAATCGCAGCATGCCAGGGCCTTCCTGTCCATCACCAACTCCCGGAGTTCACTCAGACTCATGTCCATCGAGTCAATGATGCCATCCAGCCATCTCATCCTCTGTCGTCCCCTTCTCCTCCTGCCCCCAATCCCTCCCAGCATCAGAGTCTTTTCCAATGAGTCAACTCTTCACATGAGGTGGCCAAAGTACTGGAGTTTCAGCTTCAGCATCACTCCCTCCAAAGAAATCCCAGGGCTGATCTCCTTCAGAATGGACTGGTTGGATCTCCTTACAGTCCAAGGGACTCTCAAGCGTCTTCTCCAACACCACAGTTCAAAAGCATCAATTCTTCGGTGCTCAGCTTTCTTCACAGTCCAACTCTCACATCCATACATGAATACTGGAAAAACCATAGCCTTGACTAGAGGGACCTTTGTTGGCCAAGTAATGTCTCTGCTTTTCAATATGCTATCTAGGTTGGTCATAACTTTTCTTCCAAGGAGTAAACGTCTTTTAATTTCATGGCTGCAGTCACCATCTGCAGTGAATGGAATTAGTGCCCTCATAAAAGAAGCACCACAGAACCCCCAGCCCTTGCCACCATCTGAGGCAACTACAAGAAATATACTACCCAGAAGAGTGTCCTCACCCAGTCATGAAGACACCCTGACCTTGAATTCCTAGCCTTTGGAACTGTTAGAAATAAATTTATTTTGCTTAAAACCATACAATCTGTCCTATTTTGTTATAGCAGCCAGAACAGACCAAGAGTACTTACGTAAGAAATAGATTAGGGAGAAATAAGTGTTTTTTCAATTTCAATTGCCCTAAACTTCAGGGGTTGTAAATCCCCTTTTCAATCATATGATTAAGCTTGTATAGGATACTAAGTGGTTGACAAAAATGTATTAATGCAAATATTATCACTAGTGCAAAGTTTTAGATTAAACATTAAATCATTATATAATTGATTCAATAAGTTGCTTTATAGAAAAATGTGATCTTAATCTTCTCTATACTGAAGTTGAGTACTTGTGTAGAATTTTGTAGTCTTATTTATTTCTAGGTAAGTGTGTGGCAGGATGCTCTGAGAAATACATAGTTTACTGTATCTACATTTATATAACTACCTCTAAATGGTTAAATTCTCTTTGTAGACTGAAATCCTCTTTGAAACACACATTTCAGAGCTAAGATCTCTGGTTCAAGAAGTATGACATATGCTTACTCCTATGTGATGTTGTGATCAATATTGGCACCAGACTAAAACCTGGAAACAAAATGAAAGAAACATCTGACTTTAACTAGCATAATATTTAATGCGATTGTGGATAAAATATTTCTCCAAACAATAAGTGTCCTTGAATTGAAATTTTAAATAATGTTGTTAGATCAGAAGATTTAGTCATAAAACCTGCATACCCAGTTTCTGTTTAATCCATATTCAAATTTTTCCTGTATATGTAATTCTAAGCTAGTTAAGACATATCCAAAGCTGTGAAAACATTGGATAAATGGTTAAAATTAGATGAATTTCACATAAAATTTATACTTAATTAGAAACATCATCCACATACGATTGATGTCATCAAAATATTAATAGTCACATCAGGGAGATACGTATGCTGGAGACTTTACAAGCATTCTCTCTTCTTAAAATCCACTTATATGCACAAGCAAGTATCCTAAGACATAAAAATATGATGACACTGTGCCCATTCCCCCAAAGAGAGTTTCAGTAATGCTTTTTAGCCATTACAGATTTGTGTTACATGTTTGTATTAGGGCTATCCAGAGAAAAATCAATAGGGCATGTGTACACCTGTGTATCTGTATGTGTACGTATATATTTCTATCTCATATATATTCATATATACAATTATTTATAGAGTGTGTGTATGAGAGAGAGAGGAATAGAAATTTATTTTAAGTAATGGGCTCACATGTCTGTGATGATTGTAGAGGTGTGCAAGTCCAAAATTTACAGGATTGGCTAGCAGGCTGGAGACCTAGAAAAGAACAGAGCTTGCAGCTTGGGTTAAAAGACAGTCTGCTGATAGAATTCCCTCTTCCTTGAGAGACATCAGTCCTTTTTTCCTTTAAACCCTCAACTGATTGGATAAGGCACATCTATGTTATGGTGGATAATCTGATTTACTCAAAATCTACTGATTTAAATGTAATGTTACCTAAATTATTTCAGAGATATATTTACACCAATGTTTGACCACATATTTGAGTACTAAGGCCTACCCAATTTACACATAAAGATAAACATTACAAAACTGTAAAAGTGAGGTTTTAAAGTGAGATTTGAATTAATTTTGCTTTCTTCATTAGCCTTTTGACTAATCCTTTATAGTCATTTAATTCAAAATTAAATGAGTAATAGAGAGATTCAATTGGGAAAATGAGATATCTGGAATAAATACTACTGTTTTTATTATTATCACTAATTTTAATAATTGCTTGCTACATACTTCTGGTATAAGCACAGATTTCCAGGTGATATACTCAATGGCTTCCGGTGTCCTAGTATTCCAAAAGCTTGAGCCTAATAAATATCATTAGTAAATCAATTCTAATCAAATCTTGGAGAACTCTTATGAGCTCTAGGACAGTCTTCAAAAACCTACAGAAACACAAACAAAAGTCAGTCACTGTAATTGTTAAAAGCTTGCTGTGAATACAAAATGAAAGGTGTTTATCCAACACATGGATGAGTGTATGGCAGAAAATAAGCTCATAGTAAATGATACTGTAATTTTGATTAATATTTTATCTATTTGTAGAGAAGGCAATTAATAGAATAAAGATAAGAATCTGATCAATCTGTATAAGGCACTGTTTTTATCCTGTTTTTATTATCATTGTTTTGACATTACCAATGTCCTTACCCATTGTTTAAAATATCTTTACACCTTTCAAGGTCTTGAATGGAGGACTCACCAATATAATATCAAAATGTTTAAAATAAATGAACAAAGCAACAACATCACCAAAGAGCCCGATAGTCCTTTCAGGGAAAGAAATTAACTTCTGAACAATGTGTCCCAAATTCCATGGATGTCTTGCAATTATATATATTTCTTGTCATAATAGAGACTGATTCATAATAATACAGCCATGTAAAAGTCTAGCTTGTCAGTGTGATATGCCATCTAAGGGGAAAAAATAACTACTTAGGGAGAAATTGGTTAAAGAGCTCTTTAGGTTGACCTTTTGCTGATAAGTTGATGACGTTCTCATTAGCAGCAACCCTGCTGTTTGCCTTCAATAAAAGATAACATCCTGCTGTTAACACAATTTCCATTTTTATGATTTAATGACACAATTATATTAAAGATACTTTTTCAAATGGAGTAGGCTTTAAGTGAAGACAAAATGTTTTTAATAAATTTTTATTCTGCTTCCCTGCAAATGGAACTATATTTTTCACATTGTGTTATTATACAGGATAGGTCTGGTAAAAAGGTTGCCAATATTCAACTGACATTACATAACATGCTTATTACTAAAAAGAAGGATTTCCCTAGTGGCTCAGATGGTAAAGAGTCTGCCTGAAATGCAGGAGACCTGGGTTTGATCCCTGAGTCAGGAAGATCCCCTGGGGAAGGAAATGGCAACCCACTCCAGTATTCTTGCCTGGAAAATCCCACGGACAGAGGAGCCTGGTGACCTACAGTCCATGAGGTCACAAAAAGTTGGACACAATTGAACAACTAACACTTTCCTAGACCAAATGTGAATTCTCCCATTATTGAAGAGAACAAAAAGTGAAAGTTGCTTAGTTGTGTCTGACTCTTTGTGACCCCATGGACTATAGAGTCCTTGCAATTCTCCAGGACAGAATACTGGAGTGGGTAGCATTCCCTTCTCCAGGGGATCTTCACAACCCAAGGATCAAACCCAGGTCTACCGCAATGCAGGCGGATTCTTTACCAGCTGAGTCACCATTGAAGCCCAAAGAATAAGAACAATTTGTCACTAAATTCTCTATGATACATATTTTAACATTATTTGTTTCAAGTATAGCTAGCATTATTTCCCACAGAAGCACCAATTTAATTTCTTTCTGCTATTAAGTATACTGCACCTCATTTTTTTGAAACACAGGTGATTCTTTTACAACTAAATTAAATTGCAGTCATTGCAGGAGTATGGCCTTGAGATATCATTTCTGAAGGGAAGCATCCTATCATTGTGGAAAAATAAAGAACATGAAATCTGGCAGACCTGTGGTTAAATTTTGGCTTCTCCAGTTATTAGATATGTGTGACCTTGAACAAGCTATATCCTATCTTAGAACAATAATCATTGCCTCATTGCCTCATTAAGTAATGAACAGAAAATTAGATAATAAATATAAAGCACGTGACTCATGATAACTATTGCCAAAGCATAGACTCTTTAACTTGGGACATTTTTTAATGAAAAAAAGCTCCAAAAAGGAGTTTCTTTCATTATTGAGGCTTAGACCCTGACTTGTGAAAATTAAAGAATGTGAAAATTATGAAACATAATTTATTTTCTGTGGCAAGTACTCATTTATTTTTATTATGACCCAAATGTTTGTCTACAAAATACTATCAAGATACTTCTTAATTTTATTGGTAAATCTGTTTGTGAGAAAAAGACTCTTTTTTTAAGAAAATGAATAAAGGACAATATATAAACATTGATTGCATGTTTAAGAGCATCAGGCCCCTTCTAAGTGATTTGAAAATAAAATGGATGTCTTTATTGGCCTGCCTTCCCCACACACAGAAGCATGTGTATGCATACACACACACTTGTACCCCAAATTACATTGTCCCAAGTCTCTTGAGTTTACTGTGTTCATTCTTTGTTTTGATAGTACTAACTCCAACATATCAGTGCGGACATGAAGATTGAAACACCATATTGACATGTGACAGAATATATAGGAAATCTGGGAAAGAGTAGATAATCAGCAATAGCATCTAAAATAGAATCTTGGTATCAAATGGAAAAAGACCTGACTGTAAAGCTTCTCTTATAAATACAACATAAGTAAAGATAAAAGTCTCAACTAATGTATAGATGATAATAGTATCTAACATTTTTAAAGGCAGTTAAAACACTTGGAAGAACAGTCTTGTCTTAACCACAGGCAATCAAACTCATACTTCAGGCTCCAGATAGCTGATGTATACTTTAGATGCAATAACAATACAATACAATAACATCCAGAAGGGAACAGGAAATGCATTATTATAAAAAAGGATGCAGTTTGTTGGGAGATCAATAGGTAATTTTGTCTATTGACCCTTTCTCTTCTTTTCGCCTACAAGTTCATAAAGACAAACAGTTATATGCTAAGGCAGTAGCTTCAGAATTTTATTATTGTTGATCCCTCAATTCAGGCCTATATTTAGACATTCATCATATTATAACTAATGTATCTAAATAAACATTTTTTCTAAATTCTATGAATCATAAGAAGAAAATAAAGCCATCTTTAGGAATTCTTTTACTTTGTCAATTCTGATTTAACAAAATCACATTCTTAAGATTATGAAGGCTGACTTTATCATCAAATAAGTGAACACTGATATATTTTGATTTAAAATATATTTGGAAATTCTGATAAATTTAAAAATTTAAAAGGCCACAGGTAATTTTTATTCTTATAAGTTAATGCATGCTGTATGTACAGTCTAAAATACCTGTGTGACATCTGCAATACCACTTCTCTTATTAGGCACAGATCAGATCAGATCAGTCAATCAGTCGTGTCCGACTCTTTGCGACCCCATGAATCGCAGCATCCCAGACCTCCCTGCTGGGAGCGAGCTCCGCCCGTGGCAAAAGTCATGAGGAAGGAGGCTTGGCATACACAAAGGCGGGATCGAGCCTCAGGAGTTCCCCTGGAAATTCTCGAGCATCTACACCCCAAACGAGAGTCTGCCTACTTTCTGCTTTGTGCTTTCACCTACACCTCTGACTTTATGGGGGGCTGTCCCCCCACTACCTTTCTCTGAAAAAAGAGTTAGCTTACAGCTCCAGTTAATAATTCCTGGGTGTGACAATGTTTCAACCTACAAACACTTTTGGAAGTCCTCTAGCCTGCCTGAATAGGTTTTTCCGGCCACATGTGATTGCTCAGAGCCTCCCAACTGTGAGAGGCATGAGATGTTCTAAACTGTCTAAATACAGATTCCTTTGAGCAGTTAAAAGATTGATTAGAAATTGCATTGGTGAAGGAATTTTCACTTGTTGGGCCAATGTTTGCTGCTAAGTTTCCAAATCCCTTACCTGCTGTGTCCCTGGCAGTGTATTGATTAATATAATTGGTGTAAGTAGTAGCTTTAATGTTTGTAACCTGAGACCCTTGAGTTAATTCTTTTTCTTGTTATAGTCCACCACACCTTTGCTCTGTAGGAATGCAACTTTATCTAATGCTTTTGGAGGGTGGTGCTTGACTAATCACCTTTAGAGAAAAATAAGTTTTCTGAAGAAAGGGTCTTAAAATGTTAACAGGCCTCTGGGCCAGAAGATGATGCAAATCACCTAAACTTTTGCATATGATAAGTTTGCAGGAAGAAAGCCTGGCTTACTGCATGACTCTACCCCTTCCCCCATTATCCTCTATGCATAACTTAAGGTATAAAAACTACTTTGGAAAATAAAGTGCGGGCCTTGTTCACCGAAACTTGGTCTCGCCATGTCGTTCTTTCTCTCACCTTCTGGCTGAATTATTCAGCCTCTTTTCTCCACTAAATTTCCTCACTGAGCTATCCTTATTTCAGCCTCTTTTCTTCACTGAATTTTCCTACTGAGCTATCCTTATTCTATTACTCTTTATATCCTTAATTAACGTTTAATTAAGCAGTTGTTTCCTGATTTTCGCCGACGCCCTCCCCGCTTCGAATTCCCTGGATCCACCGGGGCTGGACCCCGGCACCTCCCTGTCCATCACCAACTCCCAGAGTTCACTCAGACTCACGTCCATCGAGTCAGTGATGCCATTCAGCCATCTCATCCTCTGTCGTCCCCTTCTCCTCCTGCCCCCAATCCCTCCCAGCATCAGAGTCTTTTCCAATGAGTCAACTCTTCTCAGGAGGTGGCCAAAGTACTGGAGTTTCAGCTTTAGCATCATTCCTTCCAAAGAAATCCCAGGGCTTCCCAGAGTCTTCTCCAACACCACAGTTCAAAAGCATCAATTCTTCGATGCTCAGCTTTCTTCATAGTCCAACTCTCACATCCATACATGACCACTGGAAAAACCATAGCCTTGACTAGACGGACCTTTGTTGGCAAAGTAATGTCTCTGCTTTTCAATATGCTATCTAGGTTGGTCATAACTTTCCTTCCAAGGAGTAAGCGTCTTTTAATTTCATGGCTGCAGTCACCATTTGTAGTGATTTTGGAGCCGAGAAAAATAAAGTCTGACACTGTTTCCACTGTTTCCCCATCTATTTCCCGTTAAGTGATGGGCCCAGATGCCATGATCTTCATTTTCTGAATGTTGAGCTTTAAGCCAACTTTTTCACTCTCCACTTTCACTTTCATCAAGAGGCTTTTGAGTTCCTCTTCACATTATGCCATAAGGGTGATGTCATCTGCATATCTGAGGTTATTGATATTTCTCCCGGCAATCTTGATTCCAGCTTGTGTTTCTTCCAGTCCAGCGTTTCTCATGATGTACTCTGCATATAAGTTAAATAAACAGGGTGACAATATACAGCCTTGATGTACTCCTTTTCCTATTTGGAACCAGTCTGTTGTTTCATGTCCAGTTCTAACTGTTGCTTCCTGACCTGCATACAAATTTCTCAAGAGGCAGATCAGGTGGTCTGGTATTCCCATCTCTTCCAGAATTTTCCACAGTTTATTGTGATCCACACAGTCAAAGGCTTTGGCATAGTCAATAAAGCAGAAATAGATGTTTTTCTGGAACTCTCTTGCTTTTTCCATGATCCAGCAGATGTTGGCAATTTTTTCCTCTGATTCCTCTGCCTTTTCTAAAACCAGCTTGAACATCAAAAGTTCACGGTTCACATATTGCTGAAGCCTGGCTTGGAGAATTTTGGCACAACCTTATTTAAATATCTATTTGATATTATTAGGCACAACCTTATTTAAATATCTATTTGAGGCCTTGAAACAGTGACTCAATCTTGGGATAAAACCAAAAACACATAATAATAAGGCAATATATAATGGAAGAGAGCAGGATGGTGGTCTGAGGAGGGCACTTTCAAGAAGAGTGTAAAAGGAAGGAATGAATGCAGCAGACAATCTGAGCCCACTTCACAGTTTGGCCAAAGATAGGCTGAGGGAGGCAGCACAAAGTTGATTTTGAAGTTGTTGTTTGTTCTTTTTAATTACTAAATCAAACATCATTGGCGGAAACCTCTTCAAAGGACTATAAAAATTAATTTAAGAATAAATAAATGCTATGTGGAATCATTATTTAATGCTGTTTCAGAAAATTAAATTCTATCAGGAAGAGTTGAAAATAATTATTTTTTTTAAGATTAAAAATAAATGGAAATGGCATATTAGATAAGAAATACAAAGTTAATGCCTTAGGAAACTTTCTATTAATTCAGGCTACTGCTGCTGCTGCTAAGCCACTTCAGTCGTGTCCGACTCTGTGTGACCCCAAAGACGTCAGCCCACGAGGCTCCCTGATCCCTGGGATTCTCCAGGCAAGAACACTGGAGTGGGTTGCCATTTCCTTCAGGCTACTAGAGACATGTAATAACCTTGTGTGGTGAACAAATTTTTTCAAAATATAGTACTTCTCAAAAAGTAGTTTTCAGTTGTTGGATGCTCTTTATTTCAATATAATTTATTATTTATTTAAATAAATAATCCTTCAAGTAATTATCTGTTAGATTTCCATTATTAATATAAAAATATTAAGAATCTACTTTAGAATAGAAGTTACAGAACACTTGGATAAACAATAGAAATCTTGGACAATTAAATTAAAATATATATTTGTGATTATTTTTTCTACTATTTACCAAATTAAGATAATTAAAATAACCTAAGAATATTATACCTCTCCATAATGGGAAGATTACCAACATTTCTCTTCTCAACTTCATCCTTCCAGTCTCCATATTACAGCAGCTCTATTCCAGGCAAGAGCAGCGGACAGGTTGGTTACCATCCTACTTTTTGGGTGGAATATCTCTCCCAGAAAGACGAGAATCTTGGACACCAATCACCTCTGTGACAACTTGCTCAAAGGGCATGAGCTGCATAACAGAAAGTGGAGAAGACCAGGGACCATTGCCCCCACCCAGTCAACTATGCATAAAGGAAGGCTGCCACTCTGATGAAGTGGGTTACTGTCCCTGCCCCCAGCTTTGGAGTAGGAACTGAAAAGATTATGCCAGATTTTGCTTTCTACAAAAGAAGTAAACTTATGTATAAGGAAACCACTAGAAAACTGAGCTTGAAAGTGCAGTTTAACAAGGGAGATTTTTAGGAGTTGTTATCTCTATGATAGCAACAAGCTAAATCATTGACCAATGAGAAGTTAAAAAGAGAGAACTAGGGAAAGGAACAGATAAGAAGAGCCCTAACTGTATTAAAACAAGCCTTTAAACTAGATTCAAAGGCTACTCCACAGAAGTCTGATTTAACTGGATCAGACTATGGAGTAATTTATGCCCAGGATGTTGACAAAAACACTGTAAGTATTCATTGGGCAAATGGTGGAGGCTAACAGCTGGGCAACAGACTGGTTCCAAATAGGAAAAGGAGGACGTCGAGGCTGTATATTGTCACCCTGTTTATTTAACTTATATGCAGAATACATCATGAGAAATGCTGGACTGGAAGAAACACAAGCTGGAATCAAGATTGCCAGGAGAAATATCAATAACCTCAGATATGCAGATGACACCACCCTTATGGCAGAAAGTGAAGAGGAACTCAAAAGCCTCTTAATGAAAGTGAAAGTGGAAAGTGAAAAAGTTGGCTTAAAGCTCAACATCCAGAAAACGAAGATCATGGCATCTGGTCCCATCACTTCATGGGAAATAGATGGGGAAACAGTGGAAACAATGTCAGACTTTATTTTTCTGGGCTCCAAAATCACTGTAGATGGTGACTGCAGCCATGAAATTAAAATACACTTACTCCTTGGAAGGAAAGTTATGTCCAATCTAGATAGCATATTCAAAAACAGAGACGTTACTTTGCCAACAAAGGTTCATCTAGTCAAGGCTATGGTTTTTCCTGTGGTCATGTATGGATGTGAGAGTTGGACTATGAAGAAGGCTCAGCGCTGAAGAATTGATGCTTTTGAACTGTGGTGTTGCAGAAGACTCTTGTGAGTCCCTTGGACTGCAAGAAGATCCAACCAGTCCATTCTGAAGGAGATCAGCCCTGGGATTTCTTTGGAAGAAATGATGCTAAAGCTGAAACTCCAGTACTCTGGCCACCTCATGCGAAGAGTTGACTCATTGGAAAAGACTCTGATGCTGGGAGGGATTGGGGGCAGGAGGAGAAGGGGACGACAGAGGATGAGATGGCTGGATGGCATCACTGGACGTGAGTTTGAGTGAACTCTGGGAGTTGGTGATGGACAGGGAGGCCTGGAGTGCTGCAGTTCATGGGGTCGCAAAGAGTCGTACACGACTGAGCGACTGAACTGAACAGCTGGGCAAAGTACCAACAGAGGTAGATGAGTTAGAACTTAACAGAAATATCAGGGGAAGAGGGAATCAAAGAGAGCCCTTTTAAACTACTTTTATCTCAGGATGACTGTGCATCTGCCCATTTTTGCACTCTCTAAGGAAAGAAATCAGATGCTATATATTGGGGGGGAAATAAATTTCACCTAAGTAGTCCAGCTGTATCACTAAAAAATACATAAAACACAATAATAACAAGCAACAGCAACAAACTCACAACCTGAAGTTGCTGTATAATCTACAATGTATATTTTTCAACAACATACTATGAGATATTCAAAGAAACAGAAAAGTGTATCCCACACAGGAAGAAAAACAGGCAATGGAAACTTCCCCTGAGAGGATAGTGGTGTCCATTTAGCAGACAAAACTTAAAATAGCTATTGTAAGTATATTCAAATAACCAGAGAAACTATGTTTCAAGAAGTAAGGAAAGTTATGATGACAATGTTTCCTCAAATCAAGAACCCCAATAAGGAGATTAAAATTGTAACAAAGCTACATGGACATTCTTGAGTTGAAAAGTAGAATAACTGAAAAGAAACAATTCACTACAGCAGCTCACCAGTAGTTGTGAGCTACCAGAAGAAAGAATCACCAATTTGAAGACATTGACAGTGATTATACAATCTGAAAGACACAGAGGAAAAAGAGGATAAAGAAAAATTAGCAAAACTTCAGAGAAATGTAAAATAGATTTAGGTACACAAACATACTCTTAAAGAGTGGCAGAGAAGAGGAGAGAGAAAGGTATAGAAAGAAATATGTGAACAAGTAATGCCTGAAAATGTCACAAATATGATTAAAAATGCTGCTCTATACAATTGAGATGCTCAAACAATTACAAACAGCATAAATGCAAAGAGGTTCTGTGGATCCAGCTATAGGATAAACAAAATATTGAAAGACAAAGAGAAAATCTTAAAAATAGGAAGAGAAAAACAATTTGTCATACAAGGGGACTAAAATAAGATTAAAAATTGGCTTCTCATCAGAAACACTGGAGGTGTTTCTGCAAAGAAAAGACATTTCAAAGTGCTGATAGGAAAAAACAAAATTAAACAACAAGAAAACCTGTTGTTAGCAGAATTTATAAGAAATACAAAAGAATAACAGGCAGTAATTTTAAATTCACATAACAATCCACAAAAATAGTGAATATCAGTAAAGGTAATTAGTTAGATAATTATAAAGGACATTAAGATTGCATATTTCTTTTCATTTTTCCTTCTGATTTAAAAAACAATTGTATACAACATAATAGAATTACTCAGCCATATAAAGGGATGCATTTGAGTCAGTGGTTTTGAGGTAGATGAATGTAGAGCCTATTACATAGAGTGAAGTAAGTCAACAAGAGAAAAATAAATATTGTATATTAACACATATATAGACTCTAGAAAACTGGTGCTGATGAACCTGTTTGTAGGTGTGCAATGGAGACTCAGGCATAGAAAACAGACTTATGGACATGGGGAGCGGGGTGGGTAGGAAGGAAAGGGTGGGATAATAGAGAGTAGCTATGGAAGCATATACACTAACATATGTAAAATAGATAGCCAGTGGGAATTTGTTGTATAACTCAGGGAACTCAAACTGGGTCTCTGTGATATCCTAGAGGGATGGGATGGGATGAGATGTGGGAGAGAGGCTCTAGAGGAAAGGGCCATATGTATACCTTTGACTGACCCATGTTGATGTATGACAGAAACAAACACAATATTATAGTTATCCTTTAGTTAAAAATAAGCTAATTATGGGAAGAAAGCAACTGTATAAAATAATAGGTATATAATCATATTATTCAGAGAAGGCAATGGCACCCCACTCCGGTACTCTTGCCTGGAAAATTCCATGGACGGAGGAGCCTGGTAGGCTGCAGTCTATGGGGTCACTTAGGCCTATGAAATATAGAGATTTAAAGTAGTTGATACTAATACAAAAGATATGGGTGGGAATAGAGCAGATTTGCAATAAGGAAATAACACTAAAAGATAGCTTGAGCCCATGGGAACAAATGAGAACCAGGAATTGTAAATAAGAAAATATATTAAAAATTATAAATATATACTGGCTCTCTCTTCTTTCAGTGCTTTTAAAAAAAATAAAATTATATAAATTATACACATATTATACTTATCTAATTTTAACCATGTATTTTAGGGTGTTAATATGTATGGGTAATAATACACATAACATTAAGAGAACAAAATGGGGAAGAGGAAATAGATGTTTACAGAAGTAATATTACTATAGTTCCCTAGAATTATTAGCATAAATATGAAGTAGATTCTGATAACTAAGGTGTTCATATTCTATAGAGCAACCATTAAGAATATTTTTTTAAAATACTTTAAAAGTCATTAAAGGAATTCAGATGTTACAATAGATTAACAGAAGTGAGACAGAAAAGACTATATATTGTATGACTTCATTAACACAAAATGTATAGATTAGGCAGATCTATATATTACAGAAAGTAGATTTGTTTTGCATAGGTCTTGTGGGAATGGACTTGAAGAATATGAGACACTTATGTGATATGAATTCCTTTTTGGGATGAATCAAATGTTTTAAAATTGTGGTAATTGTTGCACAACTCTGAAAGTATATAGCTGTTGAATTATAACTTCATGTGAATTATCTTTCACTAACACTATTAAAAAAGAAATATAATTAACATTTTTGTGTTCATAAGTCTTGCATTTTGCAACTTTCTCAAGTCTTGCTAATTCTGACTTCTGGAATGCAGAAACATAAAAAAGACCATTTGAGCTACATTAAAGAAACATGCACAATATAAAAACAAAATGTGACCTCCAGAGACATACTAAGATATGTTGGGTTTCAACACATAATATATATATATTTTTACTTTTTATACTTAAGAGAAGTAGCTTTCCAAATAGTATTTAACTTATTTATTCAAGATTAAGGAAATAAACATACATTAAATAATGAACACCAATCTTTGACTAAACATAAAATTTTCTAGCAGCTGCAGGAAAATATACAAGTGCATACCTTTTAAAGTTCTTCTATTGAGCCCATTTTTATTTGGGTGAAAGAACAGAAAACAAAAACTGTCAAAATTTCTAGACACCTCTCTTAAATTCTGCTGCAGTTGAAGTAATCTGGAGAAGCGGTTTACCAACTGTTAACAAATGGAGCTCTCACAAGCTAGCTGCAAATCATCTGTATATAGAGCTTTTTATGTTTCCTTTGGGGCTAACAAAGTTGAATACTATTGAGAGGTCAAGCAGAAATGAGTATTCCCAGACAAAGAGAGTTGGGAACAGTGTCAAATGCTTTTGACCACAGTGTGAGAAATAAAGAAGTGAGAAGTCATTAAATGCCTGCATGTAATCCCCTGATGGGACTATTTTTAGGGGGAAAAATAAATAAATGACTTTATGTATAAGGCTATTTGTCCCAGGTAATATAAAGCTCTTAAAATAATCCATCCTCCTATATATCAACTTTAAGAGTCCATTATTCTTCATGTGGGATTTCAATGGATTCTGCATATTCCTTTGTCATTTGTCAAAATATTTAGATAGATACAAATGAATCATAATAAAGGGGATTTTAATAATGCCAATGATTTAAATGTTATATGTCTTTCAAAGAAGTTAATTTTTTCTAGCTGAAAATTTCACATAGATTCTGCTGAGGATGGGTTAGAAATGATCATTGGGAGCCAACTGAATATCACAGTTTCTTTTGTTTAAATAATCAATGATATATCAAATGCATGTTTTTCTCTTTCCAAAGTTTCTTATCACTTACACCTCTACATCATAGACATAGATGGAGAAAACCATATTTAAAATTTTGGTATGTATCCATATGCAGTCAGTGCTTTCAACCCAGTAGGCTCCATGTAAAATTTCTAACCTACAGAAATGAAGAGAATAAATTCATGCTGCTGTTAACTATATCTATGGAAATTTGTTAAAATAACAATATGCAGGTGCAAGATTTTTTTCTTTTAGTAGGTTCAAGTGTAATCTCCCAACTGACGAGGTGCTCTGAAGAGATGGTACTCACTGCCTGAGTCCCCAAGATAAAGGAGTGTGTTATCTGGAATGGATCTCACATGTAATATAAAGAGTAGATGGTGGTCATGACAACTAAATTTGCATTCAACTTTTAACAAATAAGCTTTATCAATTTTAGTTTTCTTAATGCCTTTTAGATTTTAAATTTTCATTTCTGTCCAGTTTTGTTCACCTGTGAGGAAAGATTTAAACAGCTGCAATAAGCAAATTTCTAACATTAAAAACATTTTGGTAGCTCTAAATACATAGGAAAACCTTTTAAAATTTATCAGGAAAGATCATGACATGTTAAACATCACTGGACCTCCAACAAGCGAGGTAAGAAATGAGAATTTCTTTAGATTTCTTCAGATTCTCTGTGTCTAGTATGTAAACAAATATTTTAGGTCCATCAAGAAAGAAAAGTGTACTGGAAAGCATTCTGTTGACTGTACTGGTACAAGTTCTACAGAAGAAAAGAATCATTAGGATGAATATATATCTAGATATAGGAAGAGATCCATTTTAAAGAACTGGCTCATGCAATTGTGGATTCCTGACAAATTCAGAATTTGACAGGAAAGGCTTATAGACTGGAAACTCAAGGAAGAGTTGTAGTTGAGTCTAACCACGCTCTGCTGGATAATCCCCTCTTGCTCAGGAAAGTTCAGTCTTTTGTTCTATTCAGTCCTTCATCTTACTAGGTGAGATCCGCGCACATTACAGAGGGCAATCTATATTATTCAAAGTCCAACAATTTGAATATAAATCTGATCTAAAATTACTCTCACAGAAATATCCAGAATAATGTTTGACTGAATATCGAGACACTGTGGCCCAGGAAGGTGGACGCTTGAACCATCACAATGACAAAGAGTTACTTTACTGATGGTTCAAGAACAAAGAAATTAACAACTGTGGCTTATCGAATAGCCCTGACTGTCATCTGAGTGACAGTGCAATATTATCTATTGATTTTTACTTAATTTAGAAGTTCTCTTAGAACACACTTATTTCAAAATTTGTTAAGACACTTTTAAAAAGGAAATAAAATTCTACATCCAGATTTGCATAACCTGAAGATCACTGCATTGTTCTAAGACACATGATCTGAAGCATCGCTTTCAATAAAATTCGTACTTTTACCCTTTACTAGTTAGATTACTTTCCACGGTGTTAATTCTTTTTTGCAGTGCATTGTCCTTCTTAGGAGCAGTTGAAAGTGTACCAATTAATTACTTTTCTTTTCATTCTAGTTCACAATGAGTTTTTTTTTTATTTCTTTTCATAACCCCATGCTAATTTTCCACTTCAGTGAATGTAACGCAAAATGAATCAATCCCTTTCAAATAGGTAAAAAGTTAACCCAGTATTTCTTTTCCCATCAAAAGACACAACAGCTCTCTTAACTATTTTAATTCTTATATATTACAAATTTAAATTTAAATTTCAGCCAGTAACAAAGGTTAACACTCTTCTATCATTCCTGTTTATTTTAGGCCACTCTGTTATTTTAGTGATTGCATTATTTTAAATAAAGTTATTAAATGGTATTTCACTGCAGCAGTATTTCAATGACAAGATAAAGGGTATGGCTTGAATGACCAGTTATTGCCACCAAGGGCTTAACAGAGGCCAATTTTCTGGTGTGGTCACCATATAATACAGTGTTCTTCGCTCCCCCACTGACTATGTAGCAAATATGAAAATTTGATATTGTCCGGACCAGAAATATTATTTGTTCCCTCACTTATTCAAGACATTGAAAATATTGTCAGTTTGAATACTAAAGGAAAATATATACTTTCTTATAATCAGATTGCTTATGTTTGATACTAAATGCTTCTATCTCCTGAGATCAATAGACTTTGGAGACAGGATTTTCCTTCACAATGTTGATTTGTAAACATAAAATCAGACTGTGTTGAAAGACCTTTCATACAGATGGGGGTTAAACCTGCAAAGCTACTCATGTATTACCAGAGAGTATAAACTTCGTGGTTGTCAGAACATGTGTTTGCCAGATTACAAATCTTCCCTGTATAGAATCAGATGTCAGTTCCACATTTTTGTTCTTTGTCTTACTTTCTTTTTGGAGTGGGATGGAGAGGAGATCCAAGCTGATCATCCCTCCCCTCCAAAGGTAGTCCTTCTTCAGACTTGGTTTGATACAGTAGGCTAAGCAAGAATTACATAAAATGAATAAAAGAATAATGTAGACAAGAAATCCAAGTATAATTAAAATACCATATTTCAATAAAACTGAGAGCTATAGTATTGACCAACGACATTACTAGTGATAAGTTTAGAAGATTTGGAGAGCAATTTTGTATTATTTAAATCTAATGATCTATAAATAATAAAAATCTGATGGATTGGTAACTATAACAAGTTTAGAGATGTTTACCTATAGAAGAGAGTAATTTTCACACAAATCCTATGTAAGTGATGGCTCACTGTGTTTTTCTACTCTTTAATATTACTATATTGCTGTTATAAAATACAGGGCCAGTGTAGGACAGTTAGTAAACTGAGCAGAGATGGAGATGCAGTAAAGGAGTAAGAAGTAAGTGCAGTGATGACAAATCATTTCCCTGGTCCCCAGATGATAGAGAGTCTGCCTGTAATGCTGGAGACCCAGGGTTCAACCCCTTGGTCAGGAATATCCCCTGGAGAAGGGAATGGCATTCCATTCTCTAGTATTCTTGCCTGGAGAATGCCGTGGACTGGTGGTCTATAGTCCATGGGGTCACAATGAGCTGGACTCGACTAAGTGACTAACAGTTTCACTTTCTACAATGGAAACCCCAAGGCAGGATCTATCCTTAACAGTGATTGTAGAATACTATATGTGTAAAATAGAAAATAAGAATTACTGATACTTTCAAATGCTCATTGATTTAGTACAATAAATTTTGATAATTATTATGTGAATTATGTATGTGAATTAAAATATATTAATACAATTATATAAATGTGTTTATAAATTAGTTTTAAAAATAATTCAAATTATCTGTTATATAATCATAGTTGATAAGTGTTCATAATGGCATAGATTATAGACAGTCTAATTTCAAAATTATATTGGGTGATCACACAAGATTTATATATCCAGTAGTTACAAAAAGTTTAGTAGAGTCAGGATGCTGAGCAGAAAAGAATATTATCCAAAGAAAGTACAGATGGCAGGAAATGTTATAGGTTATATTGTCTCTCAAGAAAAAATTGTGCTGAAGTTCTAACCCCTGGTGCTTAAGAATATGACTTTATTTGGAAATAGGATCATTATCAATGTAATTACATAAGATAAGGTCATAATGCAGTAGTGTGTGCAGCTAAGATGCGTCTACTACTACTGCTACTACTACTATGTTGCTTCAGTCGTGTCCGACTCTGTGCAACCCCACAGATGGCAGCCCACTAGGCTTCCCCGTCCCTGGGATTCTCCAGGCAAGAAGACTGGAGTGGGTTGCCATTTCCTTCTCCAATGCAGGAAAGTGAAAAGTGAAAGTGAAGTCGCTCAGTCGTGTCCGACTCTAGCGACCCCATGGACTGCAGCCTACCAGGCTCCTCCGTCCATGGGATTTTCTAGGCAAAAGTACTGGAGTGGGGTGCCATTGCCTTCTCTGTAAGATGCGTCAGTCATGTCCAATTCTTTGAGTGGACTATAGCCCGCCAGTTCCTCTGTCCATGGAATTCTCCAGGCAAGTATACTGGAGTGGGTCTGCATGCCCTCCACCTAGGGAACTTCCCAACCCAAGGATCAAATCTGAGTCTTACATCTCCCTCATTGGCAAGCAGGTTGTTTACCACTCGTGCCACCTGGGAAGCCCCATAATGTAGGAGGGTGGTCTCCTAATCCTTATAAGGACACTATAAGGACAGTGTCCTTATAAAAAAGATGACCAAATGGCCACATGAAGACAGAGACACACAGTAAGAATGCCACGTGACAAGTGAAGCTGAAGTCAAGGAATGCAAATATCGCCAGCCAAGCACCAGAAACAAGGAAGATACAAGGAAGGATTTTCCTTAGAGGTGTCTAAGGAAGGACGGACCTTTGGACACTAGGAGTTCAGACCTCCAAACTCTGGAACTGTGAGTCAATGCATTTACATTGTTTTAAGCCATTCAGTTAGTGGTACTTTGTTTTGACAAGTGTAGGAAATTAATACAGAATCTAAAATGCTTTCTCCAGGGAGTGATTAGTTACTCATGAGAAAGTCTAGGTAAGTGAAGATTTTGTCACCATTCTGAAGAATGGTTTCCCTCCAAGCCCTACTTTATCTTCTGAAGGCAGAAGTGGTCTTGCTAAAAAGTAGTGTTACCTGCTGTGATATTCCTACTGGGATGAGAGAAAGAACAAAGGCTGAGGGAAATTCTGTGGTATATATAGTAAGAGAGAGAAGGGGAGAAATTTACATATATGTATAACATCTCTTTCTGTGTGTGTGTGTGTGTTTTGTGTAGATCCTTAGAACCTTGAGGCCCCAATCATGCAATGAGATTATAAGCACATAGGTAAAGAATACATCTTGCCAATCCATGTCCAATACTCTTACAAATGACTCCAAACATAGTTGCCATTCTTCTGTAACCATCTGAGAGACCAAAAGTATGAAGCATCTAGATGAGTAAATGAGCCATCAGCAACATGAGTGATAACAAATTGTTGTTTTGAGCCACTAAGTTTTGAAGGCAGTTGTTACATAGCAATAAATAATCTAAGAAGAAACTGATTGGTGAAACTGGATTGCTGCTATAAAAATGTTTTTAAATGAAAATGTGGGGTTGCCTTGGGAGCAAGCAGCAGGCAGATATTAGAAGGGCCTTAGGAAAATTGTTAGTGAATACTGAATGACAGGTAGGAATTTTATCTGAAGCTTGTTTTAAGAAAAAAAATGCTTTTTAGTAGGAAAAATTTATGATATTCATTTAAGTTCAGTTGCTCAATCATGTCCAACTCTTTGCAACCCCATGAACAGCAGCCAGGCCTCCCTGTCCATCACCAACTCCTGGAGCTTGCTCAAACTCATGTCCATCGAGTTGATGATGCCATCCAACCATCTCATTCTCTGTCATTCCCTTCTCTTGCCTTCAATCTTTCCCAGAATCAGGGTCTTTTCTAATGAGTCAGTTTTTCACATCAAGGAATGAATATAAAGCATTGCCATGTCTACCTACATAAGTAGACTATAGATGTCTTCTTTGCCTATATTGAATTATTCCTTCTGAATGGGAAAATAACAAAGATGCAGAATATGGAATTTAGGAAACATTATAGATTATCTGGCAGACCACTAACTGTGCTTTGCCTGTTATACTTTTCTGCTTTACTTTGTATATTCACAGTACCAACTGAACATTGCCAAACTTCCACTATGTGTGAAATAGAGATTATTCCAAATTCGGTCATGGAACTGCTATAGCTATTTTCCACAAAGAGTTTAGAGATGATATGCTAAATCTCTATGACAAAGATGTCTGAGCGTAGTTTTCACAGTCCAAACATTTGTTCAGCTGAGGCAATTCTATGAGTTAAACATGAATTGAGAATTTCCTCATATTTCAGGTAAAATACTGTTTTCAAAGAGTAAAGCATATATAGTTAGAGGAAAATATAGCTATGGAGATGTAGAAAATACACAGAAAAAAAATAGCGCTTAAATTATAACTATCTCATATAGTCTGCAGTGTTTTATAATGAAACTAGACTTGTATCATTATAAAATTAAAAATAAAAAGAACTTGTGGGTTGTTGTAAAAATGTGATGTTTTCTTACATATTCTTTTCTACCTAAGAATTATAAGTAGTTCAATAATCTATATGAGCATTGACACCCCTAAATTTCTTCATGCTCTATGACTATCTGGAAGATAACAGTCTATGTTTTTAATACCAAAAACTGAAGAAAAAAGGCAGACTTGAATTTTCACATAGGAAGAACATATACCTTATGTCTACTGATATATTAAAAAATCCAAATAATAAATATGAAAAAATAATTACTCTTTCATACATTCATAATGCCTTCCTTCTGAAATTATTTTTGAGGAAATAATTTATAAGACCTGATAAGAAGATGATTTACTCAGATAATATATCCTTTATTCCAGTTGGCTTTCTAATGACTACAGACATTTTCTTATTTCATAAGTCTGGAGGAATCTTGAAAGATCACTATCTTCATGCAGTTACTGATTTATTTATGTCAGCATTTGTTAAACAAATATTTATTTCTCACCTACAGTGCTCATAGCATGGTGTTATGTAATGACAGCAAAACAAAAATGAATCAGACATGGACTTGATCCCAAAGGAAGAGAACATTAGATGTTCCTTTTTTAAAAAATATAAATTTATTTATTTTAATTGGAGGTTAATTACTTTACAATATTGTATTGGTTTTGCCATACATCAACATGAATCCACCACAGGTATACATGTGTTCTTAAAAATATCCACAAACATAGATCAAATGAATTATATATATGAAATCCTACTAGATTTAGAAGGGAAAAATTCTTCGTAATGGGAAAATTGAGAGATGATTGGAAGAGAGATGGATAAATTTAATTAAAAAATCCTATTTGATGTGAATTTACCCAAGAAAAAAATTTGTCCACAGCCTATCATTTTTATCAAGCAATGTTTAGGCTTGGAAGGGAATTTGGCAAGAACATGCACACAAAATTCCCTCCACTGAGTTATCATGATGCAGCTGGTGTACAAATTAAAAATATATTTGCTGTATAATTTATAAATAAAAGCCTATAATTGAAGGAGTGAACAAATAGAGGTCGCCTGATAATAACTAAATAAAGAAAAATTACTGAAGATGGCAAAGAAAATAGCAGACAGTCTCATTACAAGTGGCATGTATGGTACTGACATATTAGCTTTTGATAGATTTGGGAGAACACACCTGTATTTTCTCTATATCTTATTAACAGATAACAAATTAAACAAAACTTTAGCCTTAATTATGGAAACTTTATAAGTGTGTTTTATTATTATTATTATTATCTTTAGAATAGTTTAAAATTGTATTGTAGTATTAAGGCAAGCATTCTTTAGCCAAACACATCTCATTGCTTCATTCCTAATTTTTTCCTTTAACATTTTTAATAGGGTTATTTAAGGTACATTTATATACAGATAGGGAAATGATATTTACTCTACTTTTTCAAAAGTATAATGCAATGTATATTACTCCAAATTTATAATTCTCCCTCCATGACAACCTACATAAGTTGATTTGAAATGAAAGGTAAAAGAAATATAAATGACTTCTTTTTCAGAACCTTAAAGAGGTGTAGCTGTCCTAGCTAGAGTAAATTATTATAAATTATTAATGCCAATCAAAGACATGATTTCCATCTCCTGATTAAATCTATACAAAAGGTCTTCAAACACACAGTTCAGCTGCCACCAAGAGACATATCAATCAAGAAAGACAATACAAGTGAGTGATAGGGCTGCAGGCAAAACACAATGGTTTGTGGATGGCCTTTCCCCTCTCATTCAAAGCCCTGTTATTAATCAGAAAATGGGAGTGACCATTTATTGCATGTTGCATTTACTTTTATTGAAACATTAAAATGTTTCAATATGAGCATTCTGTACCCTACAAACATTGAAACAACAAAGGAAAAACCTTCAAAGGCTTTTAAATATGTTTACTTAAGAAAAAATATTATAGGCTTATGCAAAGCATTCAATAAGTGTGGGTGGGTCAAAATTGCTTTAAAGTAAACAAACCAAAACCAAAAACAAAAACCCTGCCCCAAACCAAAAACTTAGATCACTTAATTAAGCAACAAAAAATGTCAAGCTTTTTTTCACATTTTCTAGACCAGTTTACACCTTTAAGTTGGTTGTCATGTCCAGTGGGACTTGATTTCCATCATTAAAGTAAAAAGACTTCAGGCAACAAGACAAAGGAAATCTGAAAAATACTGGCAGGAATGAATTCATAGCTCAAAGAAAAAACTGACTTTAGGAAGTTAAGCAAATACTGGCTCGATTCTTACTTGTAAATAATTTTGAGAAGTCATTACCCCTCAAACATATTTAAGTTTAACAGCATCTATACTTGAAAAGTTTTTGAATATATATTATGTAAAAAATTCAACCAGTTTTAGTGTAGTGAATTTTATATCCATTATGTATACATCCATTGTATAATCTCGATATTTAAAAACTTTATTTTAAGACAATATTTTATATCTCATTTTGAGAATGACTTAAAACTACCTTCAGAAAAACATTGCCAATGTAACAGTATGCAAAACACTTTAAAAATAATTATGAAATGGATAATTTCCATTGAAATTCATGATTACAAACTAATATTGCTTTTTAACCTAGATAGCATATTAAAAAGTAGAGACATTACTTTGCCAACAAAGGTCCGTCTAGTCAAGGCTATGGTTTTTGCAGTAGTCATGTATGGATGTGAGAGTTGGACTGTGAAGAAGGCTGAGCGCTGAAGAATTGATGCTTTTGAACTGTGGTGTAGGAGAAGACTCTTGAGAGTCCCTTGGACTGCAAGGAGATCCAACCAGTCCATTCTAAAGGAGATCAGTCCTGGGTATTCTTTGGAAGGAATGATGCTAAAGCTGAAACTCCAGTACTTTGGCTACCTCATGCGAAGAGTTGACTCATTGGAAAAGACTCTGACGCTGGGAGGGACTGGGGGCAGGAGAAGAAGGAGACGACAGAGGATGAGACAGCTGGATGGCATCACCAACTCGATGGACTTGAGTTTGAGTGAACGCCTCGAGTTGGTGATGGACAGGGAAGCCTGGCATGCAGCAATTCATGAGGTCGCAAAGAGTTGGACATGACTGAGCAACTGAACTGAACTGATTGCTTTTAAAAAGACAGACACTTTGTGATTTTTTTTTATGTATAACATATTAAGAGGTCTTAAGCAATATTTGTAAAATTACTTATCACATATATGAAATAAAAATCATACTACTACTAGGACTAGCTAGGAATTATATTAAGTATTTACTTATATTTATTTGTAATAATAGCACTTCAAGATAAATAATTTCTCACTTCATACATGAGATGCCTGTGGTACAATTATTTACATAGTCATACAGGTAGCTTGTTACTACAGTAATTTTTTAAAGTACCCATGAATCCATTTTAAACATTGAAGAGTTCATAGTGATTTATACAGAAATGTGAGAACAAACAATAAATGGAAATACTTCAGGTTCAGGAAATGCAATTACATTTTTCCTGAGAGTCAAAAAATGCCAACAACACCCTCATAGTATTTTGTGCTCTAAATGGCAACCCACTCCAGTACTCTTGCCTGGAAAACCCCAAGGACAGAGGAGCCTGGTAGGCTACAGTCCATGGGTTGAAAAGAGTTGGACATGACTGAGCGACTTCACTTTCTTTTCTTTCACTTTCCCCACCTACATTTTTTTGTAATTGGTCAGCAAGATGATCACAGTGAGAATAAGCCAATCCATCCACTACTGACCTATATAACTATTTTCACTTTTTTATTTTGTCCTGTATATAATAGAGAACACATGTTTAAAATATCACCAGTTTCACCATCCTTCAGTATCATTATTTTGGTACCTCTCTGAAACTACCATTTTTTTTTCTTCCAGAGTAACCACTAGGAAGTAGCACTAATGTGAACTTTCAGGTTTTATATGCCTAGAATACATATAAATTTTAAATAATGTGTGTGAGCATGCCCTTGTGTTTTGCACATCAGTTTTGAAAAGGTGGTTGTGGGTTTTCCACAGAATTACTGCCTTACAAATCAATATTTTAATTTATTTAAATTTTATTTTAAACTCTGAATTATTTATTATTTATTTTTATATAAAATGTTCTCACTACTAACTCTACTAGAGGCTTATACTAGAGTATACACTTAGTAAGAAGATGAATCTTAACCTCAGTTCAGTTCAGTCACTCAGTTGTGACCGACTCTTTGCGAACCCATGGACTGCAGCATGCCAGGCATCCCTGTTCATCACCAACTCCTGGAGTTTACCCAAACTCATGTCCATTGAGTCGGTGATGCCATCCAACCATCTCATTCTCTGTCATTCCCTTCTCCTCCCGCCTTTAATCTTTCCCAGCATCAGGGTCTTTTCAAATGAGTCAGCTCTTCACATCAGGTGGCCAAAGTATTGGAGTTTCAGCTTCAACATCAGTCCTTCCAATGAACACTCAGGACTGATTTCCTTTAGGATGACTGGATCTCCTTGCAGTTCAAGGGACGTTCGAGTCTTCTCCAACACCACAGTTCAAAGGCATCAATTCTTCGGGGCTCAGTTTTCTTTATAGACCAACTCTCCCATCCATACATGACCACTGGAAAAACAATAGCCTTGACTAGATGGACCTTTGTTGATAAAGTAATGTCTCTGCTTTTCAACATGCTGTCTAGGTTGGTCATAACTTTCCTTCCAAGGAGTAAGGGTCTTTTAATTCCATGGCTGCAATCACCAGCTGCAGTGATTTTGGAGCCCCCCCCCGCCCCCACCGCCAAATAAAGTCTGCCACTGTTTCCACTGTTAATCCATCTACTTGCCATGAAGTGATGGGACCAGATGCCATGATCTTAGTTTTCTGAATGTTGAATCTTAACCTACAGAGTTTTGAATTTCACCCTCCCAAACTATTTCAGTAGTAGACACAGGGTAGCAAAAATATTAGCTTATTATTAAATTACCAATTAGTCTTTAAAGAAATCTTGTAGCCAAAAGAGGTTTACCCTCTGTACCAGTTCCTTTGTATCAGTATTTTTCAGTGTCTTGGTTTAAATAGCCTTGGAGATCTGATGGGTTTTTATATGCATCACTTGTTATGTGTCTGTGTTGTATGCTCAGTTGCTCAGTCATGCCTGACTCTTTTGTGACCCCATGGACTGGAGCCCACCAGGCTCCTCTGTCCATGGGATTTCCCAGGCAAGAATACTGAAGTGGGTTGCCATTCTCTACTCCAGGGGATTTTCCTGACTCAGGGATAGAACCCATGTGTCCTGCACTGGCAGGCGGATTCTTTACAACTGTGTGATCATTTCTTGTACAGAAAAATATATTTACTCAACATTTTGTTTCAAAAAATAAGCATTAAAAGACATCACTCAGGATCTAAATTAGGCTACTGTGGTGGTTGTATGGTTATGAAATATTCCTTTCCCTTTCTTATAAGATAATTGCATGCATCATCTCATTGATGTCAAACTTGGTCACAAAATTCGGTCTATATTAAGACGCCAATTCTGAACAGATACTTTCACATCTGTTGCTTAGTACCTGCAAGTTTTCCTTTCTCTGAGCTATGATGCATACAATGACCCAGGCAGGGGCTATTTCTTTAGTTTTAGCTTCCAAATAGAGATGAGCCATAGCAGAACCACTACGTGAGAACCAGGAGCCACAAATCTTTTTTGTTGGAAGCCCTCAAGTTTTTGCGGTTGTTTGGGACCATCGCCTTAGCATAAAGTGACTGATAGAGTCAAAAGAAACATTTTATTTGAAAGTTGTTATTTTCCATAGTTGCATGAATTTTACATTATATTAATAACAAAATATCATTTGGTTACATTCACCAATACAACAATACATATTTGAGTGCCTACTACATATTAATACAAACAACTGGACTAAATATTTCTTTGGAAGGACTGATGCTAAAGCTGAAACTCCAGTACTTTGGCCACCTCATGCGAAGAGTTGACTCATTGGAAAAGACTCTGATGCTGGGAGGGATTGGGGGCAGGAGGAGAAGGGGACAACAGAGGATGAGATGGCTGGATGGCATCACTGACTCGATGGATGTGAGTCTGAGTGAACTCCAGGAGTTGGTGATGGACAGGGAGGCCTGGCGTGCTGCGATTCATGGGGTCGCAAAGAGTCGGACACGACTGAGCGACTGAACTGAACTGAACTGAACTGGACTAAATATTTAAATTATACAAAACCTGTAAACAAACAGGGTTGCATACAGGGCCTAACATTATGGTTTATGTGATAAAGAAGGAACACTAATTATAAAAAATGCTATGGGCAATTCATGATTCCTTGCCAAGTGAGGTCAGAAAAGGGAGAGTCCTTATGGATTGTAGAGTAAGCAACTATTACTGAACAACGTGGAAAGTCGTGCATGGGTGTTGAATTGTTTCATTTGTGTCCAGCTCTTTGCAATCCTCTGGACCGTAGCCTGACAGGCTCCGCTATCCATGGAATTCTCCAGGCAAGAAAACTGGGTTGGGTTGCCATGCTCTCCTCTAGGAGATCTTCCCAACCCAGAGACTGAACCCAGGTCTTTTATGTCCCCTGCATGGGTAGGTTGATTCTTTACCACTATCACCACCTGGGGTTTAAATTTTAGAGGGAGGCCTGGATAACAAAGTGAAGGATTCCCTGTTAGCTCAGCTGGTAAAGAATCTGCCTGCAATGCCAGGGTCAACTCCAGGGTCAATTCCTGGGTCAACTCCAATATTCTTGGGCTTCTCTTGTAGCTCAGCTGGTAAAGAATCCACCTGCAATGTGGGAGTCCTGGGTTCCATCCCTAGGTCAACAAAAGTGAAGAAAGGCACAGATACAAGCAAAAGGTATGATCAGAATTAAACTTAGGGTTTCTTTGGACCTGTAGTAGAATATAAGACTGAAAACTTGATCTTTTGGATCTTTGTTTCCCTAGATGTTCTACCACAGAACACTTTTCAACAGAATAAATATGCCCCATAATTAGGGTTCTATGCTCAAATTTGGATAGGAAATCCCCTAAGGAAACAATGACCACTTTTATTCATGCTGAGTTTCTCAAAGAATTCACTGCACTGATACACACTGTCAATCTCCACTATGAGATAAAATTTACAATTTTTCCTAAAATTAAATGGCCACAAAACAATTCTTTTACATCACATCTTTATTAATATTTGAAACACACTACTTGAAATTCAAGTCAGGAAACTATTGTGTCATAGCTGTCAATACCATATAAAGTAAGGGCAATTAACTCTCTACAGTATTGGATTGCATATTTTTCAAGTATGAGTAGTCTTTTTAAAAAACAAGTTTAATGAGCCCCCATAAAACAGTAACTGTACTAGGTGGGTGATTTAAAGCATTCACAGTTGAGTTGAAATTCCTGGCTTCAAATCCCAATTTCCTATTTACTTACAAGGCATGTGACTCTGTACAAATTATTTCACTTATTTTAATTTCATCTTCTAAGTTGCAGATTGAAGATAGCAATTCTATGTATCATTCTTGTGTGTGTATTTGCATGTCAAGGTGTCCATGTGTTTGAATGGGTGTATGTGTGGTTATGCATGGGTGTTTGAGAGAGGAATAAATTGAATTAGTCTATGGAAAGCTGACTGGCACAAAATTCAAAACATATTAGTGTGAGTTACTGAGAAATATGTGAAATTGCTCATATTAAAAATTGCCTAGTATTTGAAATTTATATTTCATTAACAGTATCACACACATTTGGAGAATAGTAATGCCTATTTGTAAAGCTCTGTATTTAGTGTACCCTCCACTTTTGGTGTATATGTGGATTTACAATTCTTTGTAACACTCTGTAGACTGGCTGCTCCAGGCACCACAGAATGACTGAAGACTTTTGAAGAGAAGAATGACAGAAAGAAAGGTGTATTTAAGAAGATAAATTTTGTGGAAAGAATGTAGAAAGGAACCAGGATATAAGAGAAAGTTGGCAACAAGATCAGTGTAAAGACTATACTATTCCTGAGGCGTCGTTGAGCATGTAAGCATTATTTCACTACAAAGTCAATAAATGATTTTGAGGCAAGAATTTTATCATATGCTTTTTAAAAAATGCTCAAATAGCTTCAGAATAATGGAATAAATAAAATGAAAGACAAGTCTATAAAGGAATACAAATGGAGAGATAGAAATTATGAAGTGTATGATTCTTGATATCTGAAACTAATGCTAAAACTATTTTTCACTAATAATAAAACTATTATTCACTGAGAGAGAATAAATTTATGAAAAGTTGTTCATAAAATAGCACCATTAATATTGATGCATGAATGTTGAAGAGACCTTATTGAAAATGGGCCTCCAGTTTTGCTTTGTATTGTATTCCAGACAATCTTCATTTTTCAACAAGGCCTAGTTCTAGCTACTAGAATTTCTTTTATTCTGAAATAAAATGTGGTGATATTTTGGTTCCTCTGTAGGTACATTATGCCCTCCAACTTGAAGTAACTCAAGAAAATTTATGGCTCATACACACAAGAGTTCCTAAAACAAATGCTATATTTAACTTTAGTAAGATTCATTGTTGGTAAAGACTGTTATTTTGATATAATGTAGATAATTAAAAACATGTTATCAAATAAAGTTGAATGCACTAAAATAACATATGGGCAGCAGATGTATTTATTTTTCATAATAAGAATTTAGGATAAAATTGTAATTCTTCCAAATATTTTATAATTTAAATTTAATTTAAAATTTATGATTATTAGTTCAACAAGTGTCTGCCAATACAAAAAGACTTCTCTTTCTTAGTGTTAGTCTTAATTTTCCTTCTTTTTTCAACAGAGAATACCCTGGAATTTAAATTATCTTAATAAGATGCAATTAAGATAGATTGCTTTATCTAATAAGTAACAAACCTAAGATTTACCAATACTACAATAAACATTATGTTGTCTCTTCTCTGAGAGGTTGTTAAAATTTCTACATTATTTATCTAAATTTTGTTTCTATGTATTCTGATTCCATTCCTAAATTCTGCAAAAATCAATACAAGTCAACCATAGACTTTTCTTTATTCCAAGATGAAAACTGGCATTGCACCAAGTCACCTGCTTTAGAAGATGCTTTGTGAAAATACAAAATAAATGCAGGTATGGTATACATAGGCTTGTTCACCTATTTTGTTCCAGACACTGACTCAAGCATTTGGTGTATGTTATCTTTTTCAAGGGTCAGAACAATTTTTGAGGTTGTTATTATCTAATTTCATAGATGAGGAAACTTAAGACTCAGGCATGTCTCACTTGCTAATGTCATTAAATAGTTGGTATGTGAAGCCAAGGTTCAAAGTGGAACCCATCATCAAACCTGGTTAGCTCTCCATAATAACATTATTCTCAAGAAAAATTGGTAGACATAGTGAGGAGTTTATAAACTTATGTCTTTGTCCTACCTTGTAAGAATTCACTATGTGCTGGAGAAGTAAGAAAAGGCAACAAACTAGAATCTCTCACGTGATAAACTGTGTAATCTGAATAAGAGGACTAGAGATAGATGTTTAAAGTGGTTTAGGGGAGTTTAATAAATGTAACAGTTGTTTCTTTTCATTTTCTTTTGCCTAAGTCTACACATTAAATAAAAATGTTCCTAGCTTTCAGGAAGCACTGTTTATAGATATTATTGATAAGAATTAATTGAATTTAATTGCCTAATAAAAAGAAACAGATAATCTTAGCAGCTGTAAGATCATTCTATGGACATTTACTTTTTATTGAGAAATCTCTCTGTTCCATCCTGGACTCCACACACATATAAACTATATCAGTTCAGTTCAGTCACTCAGTTGTGTCCAACTCTTTGCAACCCCATGAACTGCAGCACGCCAGGCCTCCCTGTCCATCACCAACTCCTGGACTCCACCCAAACCCATGTCCATTGAGTCGGTGATGCCATCCAACCATCTCATCCTCTGTCGTCCCCTTCTCTTCCTGCCCTCAATCTTTCCCAGCATCAAGATCTTTTCAAATGAGTCAGCTTTTTGTATCAGGTGGCCAAAGTATTGGAGTTTCAGCTTCAACATCAGTCCTACCAGTAAACACCCAGGACTGATATCCTTTAGGATGGACTGGTTGGATTTCCTTGCAGTCCAAGAGACTCTCAAGAGTCTTCTCCAACACCACAGTTCAAAAGCATCAATTCTTTGGCACTCAGTTTTCTTTATAGACCAACTCTCCCATCCATACATGACCACTGGAAAAACAATAGCCTTGACTAGATGGACCTTTGTTGATAAAGTAATGTCTCTGCTTTTCAACATGCTGTCTAGGTTGGTCATAACTTTCCTTCCAAGGAGTAAGTGTCTTTTAATTTTATGGTTGCAATCACCATCTGCAGTCATTTTGGAGCCCAGAAAAATAAAGCCAGCCACCTTTTCCACTGTTTCCCCATCTATTTGCCATGAAGTGATGGGACTGGATGCCATGATCTTAGTTTTCTGAATGTTGAGCTTTAAGACAACTTTTTCACTGTCCTCTTTCACTTTCATCAAGAGGCTCTTTAGTTCTATGGTGCATCACATATAATGGTGGTGGTTTAGTTGCTAAGTTGTGTCTGACTCTTGCAACCCCATGGACTATAGCCTTCCAGGCTCCTCTCTCCATGGGATTCTCCAGACAAGAATACTGGAGTGGTTTGCCATTTCCTTCTCCAGGGGCTCTTCCTGACCCATGAATCAAACCCGGGTCACCTGCATCCTGTACCCTGCATCGAACCTGGACTGGCAATTCATTTCTTATATGATATTATACATGTTTCAATGCCATTCTCCCAAATCATCCCACCCTCTCCCTCTCCCACAGAACCCAAAAGACTGTTCTATACATCAGTGTCTCTTTGGCTGTCTCGTATACAGGGTTATTGTTACCATCTTTCTAAATTCCATATATATGTGTTAGTATACTGTATTGGTGTTTTTCTTTCTGGCTTACTTCACTCTGTATAATAGGCTCCAGTTTCATCCACCTCATTAGAACTGATTCAAATGTATTCTTTTTAACGGCTGAGTAATACTCCATTGTGTATATGTACCACAGCTTTCTTATCCATTCATCTGCTGATGGACATCTAGGTTGCTTCTATGTCCTGGCTATTATAAACAGTGTTGTGATGAACATTGGGGTACACATGTCTCTTTCAATTCTGGTTTCCTCGGTTTGTATGCCCAGCAGTGGGATTGCTGGGTCATAATGCAGTTCTATTTCCAGTTTTTTAAGGAATCTCCACACTGTTCTCCATAGTGGCTGTACTAGTTTGCCTTCCCACCAACAACCAATTCCATTAAGGAGTTCTCCTTTCACTGACAAATTTAGGAACACTCTTGTCAAGGAAGGTAGCAATGTTTTTACTTCTAAAAATGACCAGTGTTTTCTGGAAGATGAGTTTCACAAAATTAATTTTTTTGAATATGGTTTTATCAAAGTCAGTTTGAAATTTTCTTTAATGCAAGAGACACATTATGCAATATTTTTAGTGTTGTAGTGTTAGGTAGTTAGAATAGTAAAAAGGAGTATAGAATGGCAGTGACTAAAGTACAAACAAGGGGAAAAACCCCACAAAAATAGAACAAAGGTAGGTCCAAAGTGAGAACCTCAAATAAAACAACAGCCCTCCTGGATAGCCCAATTTACATAGGGCAGGCTTGGGGAAGTAGAAAAAACATAAAAAGAGGAGCCAAAATTGAGCCCAGGGCTTCTCTTCTCTTTGCATCTTTTGGGTCCACCTGCCTTCATGCCTTAAGAATGTATTTTCCTTTGTTTGCTAAATAAAACTGAGCTGTAACACAGAACTGTAACACTGATCCATCCTTCGCTTCAAACTTATGTTGTGGTGAGCCAGAACCAAGGAAATTACAAACTCCCCCAATATCTATGGTGCCATGACTCAGATTTAACCTGGTTGAAACAACCTCGGCTCGGCCCCCATGAGGCAGAGGCCAAACTCAGCAGAAGCCCAAGTCAGCAAAAGCTCCTGCAGTGGAAGCTGAACATGAAGAAAACCAGTGCAGTGGAAGTGACAAGAAGCCCAGCATGCTGGAAACTGGGACAGCAAAAAAACAAAAACAAAAACTCAGCAGAAAGCTCACACAGCTCAGTTCCTGATTCCAGAAGACCTCCCATTGAGGTGGGAAGTCCTCACCCTTATGGGTGGAAGGACATATGGCTAACAAAATATTAATTCCTTTATAATCTCTTGTTTATTGTTCCTTGAGCCCCCCGTGAACAGATGAGCTGCAGTGGTGCAATTGAGGGTAGCTGTTGCCCAAGCGGGTGGGGGTTCTTCTGTCCTTGATCTTCTTGTGCCAAGGATCAGGCCAATGAAAACTGTGAGCACAGGTCAGGTATTTAGCAGATTTTACAGCAAGTTATGTAGCGGATTCTTTGGCACATTTTTCCCACTGCTTTTTCCTCCTGTCCTTCAACTCCTCTTTCCTGTGACTTGAGCCTGGCCAAAACCCATGGTGCCTGGCTTCAGGACCTAATGAAGCTCAGACTCTTGATGTCTCATTGCAAAAATTTAGTGAGAAACACAGCAATCAGTAAGAGGTGGATTTGTTCAGATTCAGAGAGAAGCATACTTCAAGAGTGCAGGCCATCACAGAGGGGAGTGGCCATGGAATTAACATTGTGGTTAGTTTTCTAGGGCTGGGTGATTTCATATGCTAATGAGTGGGAGGACCATTCTAACAACTGGGGAACCACCCACTCCTCTGTCTTTTGACAGTGCCTTGGAACTATCTTGGTACCTCTGGGTATATCATTTAGCTTGCAGATTGAAGATCAAGGTTTAGTTGAATTTGACTTGTCATCTTGGATCCATTTGATTTTAATTGGCTTATGCTATGCCCTTGGGCTATGTCATTCTTTCAAAAGTTATGCCCTGATCCCTTCCCTCCTGTTTCATGCTCTTCTCCTGAGCCCTGTCTAGGTCCACAATGTTGTGTTTACAATCTTCTTGAGGGACAACCAGAAAATAGCTGGCCCTTTGGGGGTGGGGGGCGGGGGGGCTGCTGCTGCTAAGCTGCTTGAGTCGTGT
Source organism: Bos mutus (assembly GCF_027580195.1). NCBI lineage: Eukaryota > Metazoa > Chordata > Mammalia > Artiodactyla > Bovidae > Bos > Bos mutus. Next base: position 27,151,264 of record NC_091617.1, read on the forward strand.
CGACTCTGTGCGACCCCATAGACAGCAGCCCACCAGGCTCCCCCGCCCCTGGGATTCTCCAGACAAGAACACTGGAGTGGGTTGCCATTTCCTTCTCCAATGCATGAAAGTGAAAAGTGAAAGGGAAGTCGCTCAGTCTTGTCCGACTCTTCACGACCCCATGGACTGCAGCCTACCAGGCTCCTCCATCCATGGGATTTTCTAGGCAAGAGTACTGGAGTGGGGTGTCATCGCCTTCTCTGGGGGCAAGGCGGGGAGGGGGACAGGGAATGCTGTATAATATCCAATCCTCTAGATATTCAGGACTTCATCTTCCATGTTTTCTAAAACATGGGCTGCAATAGCATCTCTCAGTGAACCTGCTAGGATGGGTGACAGGAATACAATGCTTGCTAGAAGCCCATCTGTTGGTGGCATCCCTTCAAGGGCAATTGGGCTTCCAGGGATAGTGTGTACCACTTTGAGAGTTAGCCCTGCAGGCCATTTGGGCCCAAACCCTTGCCACCCTTCTCTGAAAGTTACAAACATAGCCCCACATCAAATCTCCACTTCACTTTTATGGAACATCTGGTTTGTTGCCTCTTATCAACTTGTTCTTAAGCTACTTACTAACTCCTACAACCAGTACCCTGCCCCTTATAGGCAATACTGCTCCACCTCACATATTATTAAAATACTCTTAATGCTCTTAACAGGACCAGATAACCCACTCCTTTGTCATTACTTCTGTTATTACCTAGAGTGGGTCTAGGACAATGAAATATTTACCATTGGAGACACCCTAGGAAGTGAAAGACTAGGGGAGTAAATCAATGACTTACATTCCCTCAGTGAAATAGGAGGGTAAAGCTTATGGCTGTTTCCCCAAATTTCCAGTCTCAGGAAACAGACTTGTATTGCTTTCCATCATGATAGCTATTCCTATCCTCTGGTAGACAAACCAGAAAAGAGTTAAAATTACAACCCCTCAATCCTACTCAGTACTAGTCATGCTGGAGACCTGGGGGCACCCAACTCAAGCTTGGGGGTCCCAGGAGGTCTACCTGCCTTGACCTGCATAGGAATCTGGCCCTTGAAAGGTTGTCACGCCTCAACCTGTTTGGGGATCCGCCAGTCCAGAAGTCCCAGGAGGTTGACATGCCTTGACCTGCCCAGGGACCCAATTCTCAGGATGCCAACCTGACTCGACTTGCCTGGGGGATTCGATCGCCAGGAGGCTGTCATGCCTCAGCCTGCCTGGGGAACTGCACCCTGACCCAGGGATGCCTGGCTCTCAGGTTGCAACAGTACTTGGTAGGATAAGCTTCAAAAAGACTCACCCCTAAGGAAGTCCACCCGTGGAAATAGAAGGAGGCCTATTAGTTTTTTTTTTTTTCTTTTCCTCCCTGTCATCACTGTCTTTCCGATGGGGAATAACCAATCCACTTTCCGACAGATCCTCTTGAGATGCATCCTTGATAACTGGAAGCTATTCGATCTTTAAAATTCTTTTGTGCCACTGTGTGGCTACCATATCCTCTGGGGGACAAGAACACTGGCGTGAGGATGGGAGTTTAAATTACAGTACCATCCTGCAGCTAGACTTATTTTGAAAAAGACAAGGGAAATGGACAGAGATCCCCTATGTCCAACTTTTCTTCTGACTAAGAGATATGAAGGAACTCTGTCTTAAGTATGGGATTGCTGTAGGCCCTAAAATTGAGCTTACTAGGCAAATGGTGTTAGGCACAGAAAAGCAAAAGAAGGAAGCCCCCTTTGAAGGCTCACCCCTCATGGCTCCCAAGTTGCCTGGTGCGCCTTCCTTGTATCCAAACATGTCCCCATATCTAGGGACACCCCCTCCACAAAAGTCAACTCGAGTATGCCCCTTAGTTGAAACTGGAGGAGAATAAGAACCAACCTGGGTCCATAAGCCTTTCTCCCTCTTAAAACTAGTACAGATCAAACAAGACCTGGGAAGCTATACAGATGACCCAGGCAAATATATAGATACATTCCAACACATTACCTTGGCCTTTGACTTGACGTGGAAGGACATAATGGTCATATTTAACCAAACTTAATCTGACCCTGAGCACGCCAAGGTCTTAAAGGAAGCCCAAAGGTATGCTATGGGGCTTCACATGTCAACCCAGTAAGAAAAAGTGTGATCTCTTCCTCAGATCCTAATTGGAATTATAATGACCCTGAGCACATCTGGGAAGGGATAATTTTCTGATCTGTGTAAAGGCAGGACTAAAATCATCCCAGCAAAAAGTAATCAGCTATGCCCAGGTCTCAGCAATAGCTCAGGAGCCCAACAGGGACCCCATTGCCTTTCTGAAAAGGCTAAAAGAGTCCTTCCAAAAGTTTACCAATCTGGACTTAGACTCTTATGAGGGGTAGGTGATTTTAAAGGACAAATTCCTGTCCCAATGTGCATCAGACATTAGGATAAAGTTACAATAGCTACAGCAGCAGGACCCTGCTGCCTCTTTAGATGAGATGGTCCAGACAGCCACCAATACCATTTATCACAGAGAAGAGGGAAGCCAAGGCCCAGGAAAGGGAGAAAAGGAAAGATACAAAGCATGCCTAGATGCTGGCTGCCCTTCAGGGAAGCCCCATGACAAACCCTGAGTCCTTGAAGGACAAGGCATGAGGCAAATGCCTAATCTGTAGACAGGCGGGACATTGGGCCAAAGAGTGTCCAAACCATGACAAGTTTCCTAAAATGGTTTGCTAAAAATGTCATCAATTGGGACGTTGGGTGACACTCTGCCCTTGGTATCTAAGAGCCTCATGGTCAAATGCCAAGCCTTCCCTCACAATAGTTCAGCAGGACTGAAGCAGCCTGCTCCAGCCAGCCCACCTGTCTGAGATAACCATCACAGGCCTGGAGCCAAGGGTGCAATTGGATGTGGCAGGTAGGTCCAAGTATTTCTTGATTGACACAGGGGCTACCTACGCTATTCTGACCTCCTACTCTGGAGCCTTCTCCTCCCAAACCTGTACCATTTGGGTGCTACAGGGAAAACAATTACAAAAAGACTTACCTGAGCACTTCTTTGTTGCTGGAATGGACAAATATTTCCCCACCAATTTCTGGTGGTCCCTGAGTGTCCTACTCCCCTGTTGGGAAGAGATATACTCACTAAACTGGGAACTACCCTTGTGTTGGGAAGCTTTTCAGCCCCTAGAGCCCTAAAGCTTCTGGTTACTGCTGAGGAACCCATTACACCCTCTTAAATAGGAAAGAACCAAAAACTATTGGAGAACAAAATTAACCCCCAGGTGTGGGACCAGGGGACTCCTGGATGAGCCCACCAAGCTGAACTGGTCGTCATTGTCCTCAGAGATCCCACTTGGTTTCCATACCAGAAACAATATCCCCTCAGAAGAGAAGCTTGGGAAGGATACAGCCTCTAATAAATAAATTATTTGCCTGTGGGCTATTGGTCTCCAACAATTTGCCATGTAACATCCTGATCCTCCCTGTAAAGAAAAAGGACAGGACGTGGTGAATGATTCAAGATCTCCAGATCATAAATGAAGCTGTAGTTCCCCTCCATCCCACAGTACCCAATCCCTATGTAATCTTGAGAGAACCCGCCCCCCCCCTCCCCAGTGCCAAGTGTTTACAGTTCTGGATCTCAAAGATGCATTCTTTTTGCATATGACTAGCTAAAGAATCCCAATATCTTTTTGCCTTCGAGTGGGAGGCTCCAGAAGAAAAATACTAACAGATGACTTGGACAGTATTACATCAGAGGTTCAGATATAGCCTCCATTTATTTGGGCAGGCTCTTAGCTGAGATCTCCTAGATCTGGACCTGAGACCTAATGGGGAAAATTACAATACATAGATGACATACTAATCTACTCTCCAGATGAGAAAAATGCCCAACAACATTCAACTCAGGTTCTAAACTTTTTGGCAGAGAGGGGATATAAAGTCTCCCATGCTAAGGCACAGATGGTCGAGACAGGTCACTTACCTGGGAGTTCAGATTACACACAGGTCCAAGAGGCTGTCCTCTGATCAAGTACAAGGAATCCTCCAGTTGCCCTCTCCCATGACTCGAAAACAAATATAAGCTCTCCTGGGGCTAAATGGGTATTGCAGACCCTGGATACCCAACTATAGTCTAATTTCCCAGCCCTTATATGAAAGCTTGAAGGGACAGGATGATTCAATCCCACTAATGTGGGGACCTCCTCAAAAAAAGGCAGAGGCTATACTAAAACAAACTTTAACTCAAGTACCTGACTTGAGGTTGCCAGACCCAGAAAAAGCATTCCAACTTTATATACATGAAAAGGAAGGAATAGCTTTGGGAGTGTTGACTCAAAGATTGGAACCTGAGCCCCAGCCTGTAGCTTACTTATCCAAGAGGCTTGATCAAACCACCCAAGACTGGCCTCCCTGCATTCAAAATCTTGCAGTTATTGCAATCCTGATAGAAGATGCTTTAAAATTTTCTTTTTTGGGCAAGCTAACTATTTTTACCAGCCACTAAGTGAAACAACTCCTAAATGGGTGAGGCCATTTATGGATGTCTGATCAAAGAATCCTCAGATATCAAGTAGCACTAATGGAAAATCCAGGCCTCACTATATCCGCTTCTGAGGTTCTTAACCCTGCCACCCTCCTGCCTACCCCCAAGGGCTCTCTCCCCTTTCACTCTTTCCTAAAACGCTTGGACCACTAGACAAAACCCTGAGAGCAATTGTCAGAAGATCCTCTGACCAATCCTGAAGAAATCTGGTACACTGATGGAAGCAGCTTTGTCTTGGATGGAAAAAGAAGAGCTGGATAAGCAGTAGTCTCCAATTTTGAGACCATAGAGGCTAAACCTTTGCTACCAGGTACTTCAGCCCAATTAGCTGAGCTCATAGCCCTGACTCAAGCTTTAGAGTTGGGAAAAGGAAAAAGAGTAGCCATTTACACTGACTCCAAGTATACATTTCTGGTGCTACATGTACATGCTGCTATTTGGAAAGAGGCCACTTGACCAATATGGTGATAAAATCCTTAGGCTCTTGAAGGCAGTATATCTTCCCATTGAAGTTTCAGCCTTCCACTCTAAAGGGCACCAAAAAGGGAGCACAGAAGTGGCAAGAGGGAACTAAGAAGCAGATCAGGCAGCTAAGAGAACAGCATTACAGAACAATGATTTAATAGGGTTTGCCACCTTAGTTCGACAGACTAATTTGCCAGAAACTCCTTCATATACTGAAGGTGAGACTCTTAAAGCTATGAGTGAAGGCTTTCACGAAGATCATACCGGGTGGTTCCAAAAGGAGGGACTACTTTTTCTGCCTGGGAACCTCAATGAAAGTTGGTTAACTCCTTACATGCCATCCCTCATTTATGGGAGAAGGCCCTCCAAAGATTACTAGAAAAGTCCTTCAGAAGAACAGGACTCCAAATGACTCTAAGTCAAGTAGTCTCCTCTTGTTCCAATTGGCAATTAAATAACTTGAAGAACCCAGCTGTCCCAGCCCATCCAACGATGTGGGACCTACCCAGGAGAAGACTGGCAGATGGACTTCACTCAGATGCCAGTTTCTCAAGGGTATAAATACCTATTAGTCATGATAGATATATTCACAGGATGAATTGAAGTCTTTCCCACCCAGACTGAGAAGGCTGAGGAGGGGTTAAAAAAAGGAAAAATACAAAACAAACTGCTCCATGAAATCATTCTGAGATTTGGTCTACCTAGGTCATTACAAAGTGACAATGGGACACCATTTACTTCTAAGGTTACCCAAGGGGTCTCTAAAGCATTGGACATTACTCATTATTATCTTCACTGTGCCTTTGAGGCCTCAGTTTCAGGAAAAGTAGAAAGAGCCAACCAATTCTTAAAATCAGTAATAAAAAAGATAACCCAAAAGACCTCCTTGGGATGGAAGGAGGCTTTACCAATAGCTCTCCTCTGCACCTGTATTGCCTCTAAGGAACAGATTGGTCATTGGTCTTAGTCCATAAGAGATGCAATATGGGAACAATTTTGTTTATGTCAATGGCCTTTTCCTAGATTCAGAGGCTCAGATCCTCCAGTCTTATACCATGACCATTGGGCAATTCCAACAGGATGTAACACTTCTTGGGTATCAAACAAGACCCAAAAGATTCTAAAGAGTCACAACTATATGCTCCAGGGGCTCAAGTCCTAATTAAAGTCTGAAAAGATGGGTCCCCAAAAGCTCAACTCCAAGCCCACATGGAAGGGCCCCTACCCTGTAATACTTTCTACCCCCACAGCAGTCAAGTACCAAGACATGACTCCTGGATTCACTACTCACAAGTCAAGCCGTGGAAGAAAACAGAAGAGGACACTCAATACACCTTTGAGCCCCTGGGAGATCTCAGATACCTATTCAGAACTACAAATGAGTGCCATTCTAATGAACACCCCCAAAATCTAGTTTCTGGGGATAAGATTTCTCAAGATAGCTCTAAAGAGCCAACACATCTTTGCAGGGGTTATACTCCAAAATGGACAAGAGATAGATCTCCTGATCCCTGAACAAGGAGGGGTTTGAGCCATCTTGAATGAGATGTGTTGTTTCTGGGTAAATACCTCCTGCTGAATTTAAAAAATCTCACAGTCCTCAAGAAAAACTTTCAGATTCTACTGTATCTCAAAGAACAAAATGGAGAGTTCTTGGGGTGGCTACAATCTCTTTTGGGGTGGTCCTTCTCCTGGTGAGGGGAAATTTGCAGTTGGCTAATGCCCCTACTAATCTTTTTTGTCAATATATTGATGCTGCTTATGATTGCTCCATGTATTATCAATTGTCTAACCTGTTTTGTCTCTGCCCAGGTCAACAACATGCAGTGCTAGTTCAGCAAGGATATATAAAACTACAGCTGACCATGGAAAATATCACTCACCCTTAGATGGACATCACTATAAGAATTCTGAGGCTTGAGACTAGCAAGAGGGGAGGCCCAATGCCCCTTGCCATCCTAGTTCAGCAGGAAGTAGCCAGAGAGACCTCAAAGCCCGTATTCCCAAGAATCAGGCCTCCCATCTCTTGAGGGGGGAGTGTTAGGTAGTCAGAATAGGAAAAAAGGAGTCCAGAATAGCAGCAGCTAAAAGCAAAGAAGGAAAAAGCCCATGAAAATAGAACAAAGGAACGTCTGAGGACCAGAGTGAGAACCTCAAGTAAAACAAACAGCCCTCCTGGCTAGCCTAATTTACATAGGGCACGCTCAGGGGGAAGAGGAAAAAAAAAAATATATATATATATATGTGTAAAGAGAAGCCAAAATTGAACCAGGACTTCTCTTCTCTTCGCATCTTTTGGGTCGGCCTGTCCTCACACCTCAAGGCTTCAGTTTCCTTTGTTTGCCAAAAATATAACTTAGCTATAACACCAATCAGTCTGTCACTTTAAATTTTTGCTGTGGCGAGACAGAACCAAGGAAATGACAGACTCTCCCAACAGGAGTATAATAAAATAAATCATTTATATTTATTTAGGAAAAAATGTATTATTATTGCATGACTTCTTTAAAAGATATTTTTAAAGTATATTTTAGATGCCTAGGTATAGTAACCTTGCACACAGACTTTATTTTTTAAATCAAATTTTAGATGAAGTTATCTAAAATGAATGTACGGCTCATCCAATGTTACTCTAAGGTTGAGAAGTATTAAAGAAAAAATATTTGCTCAATGGCGGTGGGAGTGGTGGTGGGGTCTTCCTAAGCTTCTTTGTATTGATATTACAGTAAGATGTGTATGGAGCTCTTGCTCTATGCATTTCATTTCTAGGTTTTGTTATGTAGATTTAGATTTGCTCTGCAGCAGCAGCTGGAGGCTTTGCTTTTGCAGATACCTAAACTAGACACTCTTGACTTTAGAAGTAGTTATTGACTTTCTGCATCCTAGGCAGTTTCATATTGATCCTGAGGCAACTCAATTACCCAAACCTGGAAGAGGCAATGAATTTGAATAGTGTTCATGGTTTCTTTTATACATCTATTTTTCCTTTGTGGTGAAGGGCAAAATGAATCAACATGGGGATATTCTGGTACTTTTCTTGAAGGTAACAGAGAAGAACGGTAATAGAAAAATATCTTCAAAAATCTTTAAGATAAAGCATTCACTAGTCCAGTGTGGAGATTATTTATGAATACTTATTCTATTTAACTTTTATAGTGTAAGTGATTAAAGCATTTTTCTTTTTTAAAAGAATTCTAGATGACTTCAGTGTTAAACTTCAAATAGTTGAGATTTTAAGGAGAAACCAAAGTCTCTTTTTTCCAAAATTAATAGTAAGAAAAATGTTATATCCAGAGGAGAGGTGAGATATATTGCAGGACAATTGAATTACTTTTTATTGAGCCAGGAGTATGTGATTTCTTCTTTTTAATGTGGAACTATAGCCTTTCAGAGGTCTAAAGACATTAGAGAGAACTTTCTAATAAGAAGTGACTTGGTGACTCCACTAAACACTATCAATGTGATGGCTGGTAAATTATTTGACACTATGATTCAAGTAACTCCAGGGCTTCTGGAATCAATGTTGATAATTTCCACATCATCTCATATGGGTTGTTATGAAGAATAAATTAGATAATATACACAGTTGTCTTACCTCAGTGCCCAATCATACATGTTATTCACATGTTCAAATCCACTATTTAACAGGTAAGAGAGGTGCAAGAATGTTATATTACTTAATGAAGGTAACAAAGCTAACAAGCAGCAAAATGGACAAGAATACTACTTCTAGCATTTTGAAATTTATCATTATAAATTGACATATGCTTAGTTCTCATATTCATATATCTAGATAGTTTTCAAGTTAAGCACCATGCATATTTATTGAGCCTCTCTTCTGTTCAAAGCATTGGCTTAAACCCTGTGGGAGATGCATTCATAAATCAGCACTCTCATGAAGCTTATCATTTAATAGAAAAAAAAATAAGAATATAAGATGAGGATTGTAAAACAGGCACAACATTCTGTAAGAGGAAAGATCACTTCCAGTTAAAAGCAGTTGGAAAAGATTCCCTACATAAGTTGTTATTGAGATGTATTTTAAAAATAGGTTTATCATCTCCTTGACAAAAGCTTCTCATAACTTGTTGGGCTACTTGCACTTCCTTCTAAGAACAGGTTATGCTTACACTGCTGCACTTTCACTCATTGGATCCCTTATGCCTTTCTCTTGTTGCCACAAATATTTTATTTCATGCTAAAGATACAATTGCTCAAGAGTCTCAGTGTTTAAAAGCTACCATCACACCATGTTTTAAAAACATTAAAAACAACCTAGTAATAAAATTATGTGGTTTCAGAAGTTTTCCTGGTCTTTTGTTCAATTACACTTATTTTTGCACCATTATCATAAAAGCCACATACAAGAAACAACCTTTCCTTTATCTCTGATTACTGGTTTATAAGTACATATATATATATATTAGTCTTTATATATGAGCAACTCCATATTTCATTTAAAATAATTTTTAAAAAAAGGTTTGTTACAATGTCTGATTTACTTTTGTGTGTTGTTTTCTTAAAGTATAGTTCATTTGAAATGCTCTGTTACTTTCAAGTGTATAGCAAAGTGATTCAGTGACATATGTATATATATATTCTTTTTTAGATTTTTTTTTTCCCTGTATAGGTTATTACAAGATATTGAGTATAGTTCCCTGTGCTATACAGTAAGTCCTTGCTGGTTATCTATTTTATATATACAAGTGTGTATATCCAGAGAAGGCAATGGCACCCCACTCCAGTACTCTTGCCTGGAAAATCCCATGGGTGGAGGAGCCTGGTAGGCTGCAGTCCATGGGGTCGCGAAGAGTCCGACACGACTGAGCGACTTCACTTTTACTTTTCACTTTCGTGCATTGGAGAAGGAAATGGCAACCCACTCCAGTGTTCTTGCCTGGAGAATCCCAGGGATGGGGGAGCCTGGTGGGCTGCCGTCTATGGGGTCGCACAGAGTCGGACACGACTGAAGCGACTTAGCAGCAGCAGCAGCAGTGTGTGTATTGGAGCTTCCCTGGTGGCTCAGAGATTAAAACATCTGCCTGGAATGTAGGAGACCTGGGTTCGATCCCTAGGTCAGGAAGATCCCCTGGAGAAGGAGATAGCAACCCACTCCAGTACTCTTGCCTGGAGAACTCTATGGAGGGAGGAGCCTGGTAGGCTACAGTCCATGGGGTCACAAAGAGTCGGACACAACTGAACGACTTCATTTTCACTTTAGTGTGTATATATTAATCCCAAACTTCTAATTTATTTCTTTTTAATTGCTCTTTATAGCTTAACTCAGCTTTAACAATCTGTCCTACTCTCCATACCTGGTCTCACATATCTGAGGAATCCTTTCAGTTCTTTGAGATTCTCAACACACTGAATGATCATCACATGTTCCTTATACTAGAAAATGAGTGTTGAAAGGCTGAATCTGAATCCTTTACCTCTGATATGTAATAATTTTTTTTTTTAATGAAGCAATCAAATGGAGCTCTTTTATAAGATGGAGAATTTACCCTCTATAGCTGGAGTCCAAAAGAGATTTTGAAAATCAAGAATAAATAAGAAAATAATTTATATATTATTTTAAGAAAGGACATAGAAAAATACATAGAGTAGGTATTCTTCTGCAGCAGGGGAAAAATGAAGGCCAAAAAATATGAAGAAATCTAAAGTGTTAGTAAGGAATATGTTAAAATGGCTTGCTTACTTTAATTTTCTCATTTAATCATAACATTCCTGTTTGTTCAACAGACACAGGTGAATAGCAATATTGCTTGAATGTGTTTTATAAATATTAAAGCAAAAGCTGAGTAATAGTTATGGAGAGAAAAAATGTAAAAAATAAAACTCACTTTAAAAGGAAATAGCTAAAGAAGCTTTCAATAAAAGCTACAATGCCCTCTGGTGTGCATACATTTTAAAGCCAATCTAACACATAATTTTCATATATATTTTCTAAGCACTAATTGCAAAAAATATTCCATTAGCAAGTGCAACTGTTCACGCCATATTTGATTCCAAAAGACCCTAAATACTCATATAAAGATACTTAACGAATTGTTCAAATATAAATGCAAATCAGCTTAGTCTTTTTTGCTTGTGAATGAGGGTAGAAATTTCTGACTAAAATGCCGAAGCCTTAAGTTCTCCATGAGCTTGTCTGCAACTCATCACAGGATTATGAATAACCATGACTGGAGAACTATGCAGATTTCCTAATAGAAAAGCCATGAATTTTTTAACACCCAGGGGTTCAAATTATAATAAAGGGATAGCACCTGTCACTGGAGGCCAACTACAAGATCACCTTTGCAATCCCTGGAGCAATTAAATCGCCAATAAGTTAGCCTTTTGCTGGCAGTCTCCAAAGACACCAACATACCTATATATCTCAGAGGGCCACAGGTAGGACAATTGCCTTCAATTACACTTATTCATTTTGAAGTACTATTTTTCAAATATCAAAGCTTTATATTTTTTTCAAAGATGCTGAGGGTGATTTCCTGTATTTTATTAAATTGTTAGAGGAGAGATTACATGGTCCCTTCTAATATCACTGATAAGGTATGACCTTTCTATTTCAATAAAATATCACTCTATATAGTATGTATGCAGATGTAATTTCAGCATTACTGTTTTTGTAAAAATACTTCAATTCATCTTATGATAAACATTTACAGGAAAAATACAGAGAAAGATTATACTGGATGCTTTAGAGGAAATTTGCAGAGAATTTACTGATTATGTTTGTGCATCTGAGAAATGGTGGCCGTGCTTCCAGCCCCATTCTGAGAGATTACTCCTGCAGAGTCGCCTGTGTCTTCAACATCAACATGCTGACCACAACTTCTAACTCTAGGGATACATGGTGTAGGAGGAGCTCCCTGTGATGGAGACTGGTACCTGGCCTTTCACCCACTCACAGCAGTAAATGAAATAATGGGGAAAACAGAGGACAAAAATATAAGAATCCAGAAGTCAGCAGAAACCCTCAGGTGAAAGGGGGCGCAGTGAAACAAAAACACCAATTGTTAAAAGCCTCAAGGAAGAGCTCTGTAGTAAAGAGGGAAAGTCCCTTCTTCTAAGGAAAATTTCTACATTCTACTCAGTGAGTCCAGGCTCGGTGGCAATGCAGACAGTTTTCTCTTTGGCTTGTGTGCATGCTCAGTCAGCTTGCTATTCTCAATAAACTTACATTAACTGAGTTACCTTAGCAACTACCCTCCTTTATAGCCTAAAATGCCTCGTTAAAGCACTTTACTGTACTCTAGTGATTTCAGTATTTGCACATCATTTGTTTAATAGTGTTGTTTAAAGATGATCCATTACAAGGCAGGAGAAAAAAAATAAAAAGAGTTAAAATATAAGTAAATAAGTTCTTTGAGAGTATACAATTAATGACCATTTCACAGCATTCGATACTGAGAAAATAAAGTTTTAAAACCTACAGTGCTGGTAAATTTACTGAATAAATGCTGGAAGATTAGCAATTGGGAATTAATGATATTCCATACAAAAAATTAAGTTCCTCTAATAACCAGTCTCTATATTCAGTTCAGTTCAGTTCAGTCACTCAGTTGTGTCCCACTCTTTGCCACCCCATGAGTTGCAGCACGCCAGGCCTCCCTGTCCATCACCAACTCCCGGAGTTCACTCAAACTCACGTCCATTGAGTCTGTGATGCCATCCAGCCATCTCATCCTCTGTCGTCCCCTTCTCCTCTTGCCTCCTATCCCTCCCAGCATCAGAGTCTTTTCCAATGAGTCAACTCTTCACATGAGGTGGCCAAAGTACTGGAGTTTCAGCTTTAGCATCAGTCCTTCAAATGAACACCCAGGACTGATCTCCTTTAGGATGGACTGGTTGGATCTCCTTGCAGTCCAAGGGACTCTCAAGAGTCTTCTCAAACTCCACAATTCAAAAGAATCAATTCTTCAGCGCTCAGCTTTCTTCACAGTCCAACCCTCACATCAATACATGACCACTGGAAAAACCATAGCCTTGACTAGACAGACCTTTGTTAACAAAGTGATGTCTCTGCTTTTTAATATGCTGTCTAGGTTGGTCATAACTTTCCTTCCAAGGAGTAAGCATCTTTTAATTTCATGGCTGCAATCACCATCTGCAGTGATTTTGGAGCCCCCAAAAATACAATCTGACACTGTTTCCCCATCTATTTGCCATGAAGTGATGGGACCAGATGCCATGATCTTAGTTTTCCTACTGGAAATTGAAACATTACATAATGATATTCTACATGAAAAATATACATATCAGTAGAACACAGTGTAGAAAGAAGTATATAAATGTAAAAATCATTAGTGAATATAACAAAGCATAGCAGAAAAAGATCTTGAGGCCAAATTTGAAAAACTAAAGCTATGGATGAAGAAGCATAAGAGGAATAAAAGAACATGCCTTTCGAATAACCTGAGAAAGAAGTCTGCCAAGTTCCCATATACAAAAATGAAAATAAATAATTATGTAATTGTATATATAAATATATATATGGGGTAGTGAGGGTGGCTCAGACCGTAGAGAATCTGCCTGCAATGCAGGAAACCCAGGTTCAAACCCTGGGTTGGGAAGATCCCCTGGAGAAGGGAAAGGCAACCCACTCCACTCTTCTTGCCTGGAGAATTCCACGGACAGAGGAGTCTGGAAGGCTACAGTCCATCGGGTTGCAAAGAGTTGGACATGACTCAGCAACACACACACACATATTTTATTTAATTTCTGCCAAATCTATATAGACATTTACCTCCCTAAAATACAGACCAATAGGCACAAATTCCTCTGGCTATTACCTTGTTGGCTATTACCTCGTTAACTATTACCATACACGATAGCTATACTGCACTAACATTAAAGAATTGCCAAACCTTAAGAATATTAGTATAAGGTGAAGAAAAAGACCTAGAAAGAAATTACCAATAAAAAAAGAGTTGAACAATAAGTATTTTAAATTAACATTAACTCCACTCATTTAATTGTAATTTGGTGTGCAAGGCATTTCATTAATACTCAATTGTTAAAATGTAATGAATGTTCACATTCTATCATTTTACACTTTATATAGCAATTCTATGTTTTAAAAATAGAAGTGGAACTTTTTTATGCTAAGTTGTGAGAGGCTAGAGACTTTAAATAATTGCTCTGCTTAAAAAAAATGATCATTTAAAAGGAGAATAAAGTTTTTACTTAGAAAAAGAAAACCATATATGCAGGTGTGTGTTAATGTGTATGTGTTTATGCAACAATAAAAGTTTCACATTCAGTCACTGTTTAGTAGGAAATTGAAGATTTTTTCACCTAGAAATGATAGTTTCATTGAAAATGTTTAGCCATTATGTTTGAAAAACTTAAAGACATGCCTTGTCATGTATATTACCAATATTCCAGTCAGAATGAGGAGTGTACTTATATGTATATAAATTATATTGGTTTCAAAAAAGGCTATTTAGTGTAGAATTTCTTAACTTTCTAGGCCATTATAAATTCTTGGGTTTCCCCTGTGGCCCAGTGGCAAAGAATGCCCCTAGCAGGAAACCTGGGTTTGATCACTGGGTTGGATAAATCTCCTATAGAAGGAAATGGCAACCTACTCCAGTATTCTTGCCTGGTTAAGTTCACTGGTGACATAGACAGTAAAACGTCTGCCTACAAAGCAGGAGACCCGGGTTCAATCCCTGTGTCGGGAAGATCTCCTGGAGAAGAAAATGGCAATCCACTCCAGTATTCTTGCCTGGAAAACCCCATGGACGGAGGAGCCTGGTAGGCTACAGTCCATGGGGTTGCAGAGTCAGACACGACTGAGCGACTTCACTTTCAAGTTACATGGACAGAGGAGCTTGGCAGGCTACGGTCCATGGGTCGCAAAAGTTAGAAATGTCTGAGCAACTAAGCACACAAACGTAGATTGTCAACTCTATTATTCTCTTTATTCCTTATTTCTTCTAGGTTTGCTCTTGCATGCACATATAGTCTTTGCAAACATTCCATGTGTGTGTGTGTGTGTGTGTGTGCGCGCGCACCCGTGCGTGCACGTGCTCAGTTGTGTCCAGCTCTTTGAAGCCCTATAGACTAAAGCCTGCCAGGCTCCTCTGCTCATGGGATTTGCCAGGCAAGAATACTGGAGTAGGGTGCCATTAACTTATCCAAGAGATCTTCTTGACCAAGGAATCACATCTGTGTCTCTTGCATCTCCTGCATTGGCAGGTAGATTCTTTATGACTAGTGCAACCTGGGAAGCCTCATAAATTCCTAGGGATTCTACAAAAATGTCTTACTTCTGGGCTCTATTTTATATATATGGAACAATTATTTCCCAGGAAATTATTGTGATTCTTTATTATAGGCGACTGGAATGCAAAAGTAGGAAGTCAAGAAACACCTGGAGTAACAGGCAAATTTGGCCTTGGAATACAGAATTAAGCAGGGCAAAGACTAATAGAGTTTTGCCAAGAAAATGCACTGGTCATAACAAACACCCTCTTCCAACAACACAAGACAAGACTCTATACATGGACATCATCAGAAGGTCAACACCGAAATCAGATTGATTATATTCTTTGCAACCAAAGATGGAGAAGCTCTATACACTGAGCAAAAACAAGACCAGGAGCTGACTGTGGCTCAGACCATGAACTCCTTATTGCCAAATTCCGACTTAAATTGAAGAAAGTACGGAAAACCACTAGACCATTCAGGTCTGACCTAAATCAAATCCCTTATGATTATACACTGGAAGTGAGAAATAGATTTTCTATTTCTGATCTGATAGGTCTAGATCTGATAGAGTGCCTGATGAACTATGGAATGAGGTTCATGACATTGTACATGAGACAGGGATCAAGACTATCCCCATGGAAAAGAAATGCAAAAAAGCAAAATGGCTGTCTGGGGAGGGCTTACAAATAGCTGTGAAAAGAAAGAAGTGAAAACCAAAGGAGAAAAGGAAAGATATAAGCATCTGAATGCAGAGTTCCAAAGAAGAGCAAGAAGAGATAAGAAAGCCTTCTTCAGCAATCAATGCAAAAAAATAGAGGAAAACAACAGAATGGGAAAGACTAGGGATCTCTTCAAGAAAATCAGAGATACCAAAGGAACATTTCATGCAAAGATGGGCTCGATAAAGGACAGAAATGGTATGGACCTAACAGAAGCAGAAGATATTAAGAAGAGATGGCAAGAATACACAGAAGAACTGTACAAAAAAGATCTTCACGACCCAGATAATCACGATGGTGTGATCACTGACCTAGAGCCAGACATCCTGGAATGTGAAGTCAAGTGGGCCTGAGAAAGCATCCCTACGAACAAAGCTAGTGGAGGTGATGGAATTCCAGTTGAGCTATTCCAAATCCTGAAAGATGATGCTGTGAAAGTGCTGCACTCAATATGCCAGCAAATTTGGACAACTCAGCAATGGCCACAGGACGGGAAAATGTCAGTTTTCATTCCAATCCCAAAGAAAGGCAATGCCAAAGAATGCTCAAACTACCGCAGCACAATTGCACTCATCTCACACTCTAGTAAAGTAATGCTCAAAATTCTCCAAGCCAGGCTTCAGCAATATGTGAACTGTGAACTTCCTGATGTTCAAGCTGGTTTTAGAAAAGGCAGAGGAACCAGAGTTCAAATTGCCAACATCTGCTGGATCATGGAAAAAGCAAGAGAATTCCAGAGAAGCATCTATTTCTGCTTTATTGACTATGCCAAAGCCTTTGACTGTGTGGATCACAATAAACTGTTGGAAACTCTTCAAGAGATGGGAATACCAGACCATTTGACCTGCCTCTTGAGAAATCTGTATGCAGGTCAGGAAGCAACAGTTAGAACTGGACATGGAACAACAGACTGGTTCCAAATAGGAAAAGGAGTACGTCAAGGCTGTATATTGTCACCCTGTTTATTTAACTTCTATGCAGAGTACATCATGAGAAACGCTGGAGTGGAAGAAACACAAGCTGGAATCAAGATTGCCGGGAGAAATATCAATAACCTCAGATATGCAGGTGACACCACCCTTATGGCAGAAAGTGAAGAGGAACTAAAAAGCCTCTTGATGAAAGTGAAAGTGGAGAGTGAAAAAGTTGACTTAAAACTCAACATTCAGAAAACGAAGATCATGGCATCCAGTCCCATCACTTCATGGGAAATAGATGGGGAAACAGTGGAAACAGTGTCAGACTTTATTTTTCTGGGCTCCAAAATCAGTGCAGATTGTGACTGCAGCCATGAAATTAAAAGATGCTTACTCCTTGGAAGGAAAGTTATGACCAACCTAGATAGCATATTCAAAAGCAGAGATATTACTTTGCCAACAAAGGTTCGTCTAGCCAAGGCTATGGTTTTTCCTGTGGTCATGTATGGATGTGAGAGTTGGACTGTGAAGAAGGCTGAGTGCCAAAGAATTGATGCTTTTGAGCTGTGGTGTTGAAGAAGACTCTTGAGAGTCCCTTGGATTGCAAGGAGATCCAACCAGTCCATTCTGAAGGAACTCAGCTCTGGGATTTCTTTGGAAGGAATGATGCTAAAGCTGAAACTCCAGTACTTTGGCCACCTCATGAGAAGAGTTGACTCATTGGAAAAGACTCTGATGCTAGGAGGGATTGGGGGCAGAAGGAGAAGGGGACGACAGAGGATAAGATGGCTGAATGGCATCACTGACTCAATGGACGTGAGTCTGAGTGAACTCCAGGAGTTGGTGATGGACAGGGAGGCCTGGTGTGCTGCAATTCATGGGGTCTCAAAGAGTCGGACACGACTGAGCGACTGATCTGATCTGATCTCTGATTTATAATACTTTCCCCAGGTAAGTCATAAGCTCAGATAAGCTTAGGAAACTTTCTAAGGAATAGAAATACATAATGTTTTGTTTCTTTAATTTTAATAATTAGAAAGGTTTTAGATTTGAAGGGGACTATATTAATGGCACCCCACTCTAGTACTTTTGCCTGAAAAATCCCATGGACAGGGGAGCCTGTTAGGCTGCAGGCTATGGGGTCACTAGAGTCAGACACGACTGAGCAACTTCACTTTCACTTTTCACTTCCATGTACTGGAGAAGGAAATGGCAACCCACTCTAGTGTTCTTGCCTGGAGAATCCCAGGGACGGAATGCCTGGTGGGCTGCCGTCTATGGGATCACACAGAGTCGGACACGACTGAATTGACTTAGCATCAACAGCAGTATATTAAAGCATTGTTTCTTAAATTGACCTGCTCATTAAGAGTCACCTGGTAACTTTTTAAAGCAGATTTGGAAACTTTTGCAGATGTATCTGCTTAAGAAACTTTAGGAATCTTCATTTTTTTAAAGTTTCCTAGATTAAAACTTTGTTAGCACTGCCTGGTGATTTTCACGCCAAGGTTCTTTTGGAGAGATAAAGGAAAAAAAATGCTCTGGTAAACAAAGAATTAAATTTGCATTGCTTAGAAACCTAATGGTTTTTTTTTTTTTTTAATCTCACTCTTTTTTTTTTTTTTTACTATCTAATATGCTTTATCATTGTGCTTTTAATCTGTTTGCTACTCCATACTGCTATTAAAGTTATTTTTACAAAATACTAAGCACTTTTACTCATTCCCTTCTTAATAAATGTGTAGCCCAGAGTGTACACAAAGAAGCCCCCAAACCTCAGTTTTGGCTCTTTGATGTGTTCACACTTCCTTTCTTTCATTAAAGACATTAAATATCTACGATGTGCCACTCACAGTTCTGGCTTCTACATGTTGACTGGCAAATAAAGAGACCAAGTCTGTGTCATCATGGTGTTTTCTTTCTAGAGGCAGGAGACAGGAAATCAGGTAAACAATGCCAGTGTATGTTGATACAAAAATAGAGCATTATCTCTATGATTCACTGAATAGCAGTAGTCAAACCAATTATAGGTATAGCACCTGAGGTCCTTTGCATTTTAAAATGTCTTTAAATAGCTGATATTGGGGGTATATTAACTTCTGAAATTGAATGTAAAATTTTCTTCATGTATGCATGTTCAAAAATTTTTGAGGAGAGTGTCCATTGTTTTATCAGATTGATCAGGGGGTTACTGATCCCCCAAAAGTTTAAGGATTATAGAAGACATGACTTACAAATTCAAAATAGTTCAGCTCTTAGTCAAAGGTTGTATTAGTTGTATTATTATTATCAATAGCTGCTATAACAAATTGCCTAAAATCAGTGGCTTAAGATCACACAAATTTGTTCTCCTATAGTTATAGAGGCCACAAGTCTGAATTCTGTTTGGGCAAAAGTTAAGTGTCACTTGGGCCTTTCCTTCTCCAGGCTCCAGAAGGAATTTGTTTCCTTATTTTTTCTAGCTTCTAGAGAACTTTTTCAGAGAAGGCAATGGCACCCCACTCCAGTACTCTTGCCTGGAGAATCCCATGGACGCAGCAGCCTGGTAGGGTGCAGTCTGTGGGGTCGCTAAGAGTCAGACACAACTGAGCCACTTCATTTTCACTTTTCAGTTTCATACATTGGAGAAGGAAATGGCAACCCACTCCAGTGTTCTTGCCTGGAGAATCCCAGGGACGGGGGAGCCTGGTGGGCTGCCATCTATGGGGTTGCACAGAGTCAGACACGACTGAAGTGACTTAGCAGCAGCAGCAGCAGCAGAGACCTTCTTCATTCCTTGGCTTGTGGCTCCTTCCTCCAGCTTCAAAGCACATCACTTAAACCGTTTGTTTCCATCATCATTTCTCATATCTGATCTTCTGTTTCTACGTTATAAGGATTGGTGTTAATACATTAAGGGCATGCCTGAAAAATTTGAGGGTAAATTTTCTTATCTCAAGATTTGTAACTTAACTACTTCTTCAATGTCTTTTTTTGTTTGTTTGTTTTACCATGTAAGTAACACGTTAATTCTGGGGATTCAGATGTAAACATTTCAGGGGGTGGAGGATAATGGAAATATTTATGAATGGTTGTTGAGTTACTTGTAATCACTGACATCATAAATTCTAGGTTGTCTTCTCCTTGCAATGCTTATAACTATAAAGTCATCCAGTCCCTTCCTACTCAGGAGGTTATATAGCACAATGTAGTTTACATTAAGAATTGGCATATTTTTCTCTAAAGTAACTATTTTAGGTTTTACGTTGTAGCTATTCAACTCTCCTACTATATGAAAAAAGCAGCTCTAGGCAATATGGTAATAAATGAGGAGAGATATGTTTGAATAAAACTATTTACAAAACCAGGCGGGGAGGGGATTTGGCCCATAGTCCAGGCTTGGCCCCTGGTTTAGATAAGAGAAACCTAAAGAATGTATGAAGCATATATTTTATGTGAGGTTGTTTGGTAATAAGTTTGGAGCATATTGAATAACCTGGTGTTTGAACACATACTTTGGTTCAAGCGTCATTTCTCTCATGTATAAGCATTATAAAATTAGAGAACTTTATCTAAACAACTACTTATGTACAACAAACACATTTACTTAATTGGGTTATTTTTAAAAGTGAAGTCACTCAGTCGTGTCCGACTCTTTGTGACCCCATGGACTGGGGCCCACCAGGCTCCTCCATGCATCGAATTTTCTAGGCAAGAGTACTGGAGTGGGTTGCCATTTCCTTCTCCAGGAGATCTTCCTGACCCGGGGGTTGAACCTGAGTCTCCCGCTTTGCAGGCAGATGCTTTACCACCTGAGCCACCAGGGAATCCCACGGTTATTTTTAAGATGAGATCTTTAACTTGAAGGCTATGGCACTGAACTAGGCATGTATTTAGCACCTAATAAGTATTATTTTATATTATGTCCAGGCATAGATTATGGGATATTGACATTACTTCACTTGACTGTAGAGAGATGCCCATACACTTAATCAATAACAAATAGAATAAATGTATATTATTTTTATCATGGGTAGTTACTTATATTTTCAAAAGCCACAGTTAATATTTAGATATATGTTTGAGATTTTAAGTGAGTTTAAAACACTGATTAATGATTATAGAAAACACAATTTAAAAATAGACATATTTACTTATTCCTATTAGAGTGGTAAAAATAATTCATATTTCTGATTTAAGAATAATTCAAGTTGAAATGCATATTGTGCTTTCCTGATGGCTCAGACAATAAAGGATCTCTCTGCAATACAGGAGACGTAGCTTTGATCCCTGGGTTGGGGAGATCACCTGAAGAAGTGAATGGCAACCCATTCCAGTATTCTTGCCTGAAGAATCCCATGGACAAAGGAGCCTGTTGGGCTACAGTCCATGGGGTCACAAAGAGTCAGACACGACTGAATGACTAAAGTTAAAATCCGTATTCAGTTCAGTTCAGTTCAATCCCTCAGGCATGTCCGACTCTTTGCAATCCTATGAATCGCAGCACGCCAGGCCTCCCTGTCCATCACTAACTCCCGGACTTCACTCAGACTTACGTCCATTGAGTCAGTGATGCCATCCAACCATCTCATCCTTTGTCGTCCCCTTCTCCTCCTGCCCCCAATGCCTCCTAGCAGCAGAGTCGTTTCCAATGAGTCAACTCTTTGCATGAGGTGGCCAAAGTACTGGAGTTTCAGCTTGAGCATCATCCTTCCAAAGAAATCCCAGGGCTAATCTCCTTCAGAATGGATTGGTTAGATCTCCTTGCAGTCCAAGGAATTCTCAAGAGTCTTCTCCAACACCACAGTTCAAAAGCATCAATTCTTCCGTGCTCAGCTTTCTTCACAGTCCAACTATCACATCCATACATGACCACTGGAAAAACCATAGCCTTGACTAGACGGACCTTTGTTGGCAAAGTAATGTCTCTGCTTTTCAATATGCTATTTAGGTTGGTCATAACTTTTCTTCCAAGGAGTAAGCGTCTTTTAATTTCATGGCTGCAGTCACCATCTGCAGTGATTTTGGAGACCAAAAAAATACAGTCGGACACTGTTTCCACTGTTTCCCCATCTATTTCCCATGAAGTGATGGGACCAGATGCCGTGATCTTCATTTTCTGAATGTTGAGCTTTAAGCCAACTTTTTCACTCTCCACTTTCACTTTCATCAAGAGGCTTTTTAGTTCCTCTTCACTTTCTGCCATAAGGCTGGTGTCATCTGCATATCTGAAGTTATTGATATTTATCCTGGCAATCTTGATTCCAGCTTGTGCTTCTTTCAGCCCAGCGTTTCTCATGATGTACTCTGCATAGAAGTTAAATAAACAGGGTGACAGTATACAGCCTTGATGTACTCCTTTTCCTATTTGGAACCAGTCTGTTGTTCCATGTCCAGTTCTAACTGTTGCTTCCTGACCTGCATATATGTTTCTCAAGAGGCAGGTCAAGCGTGCTGGTATTCCCATCTCTTTCAGAATTTTCCACAGTTTATTGTGATCCACACAGTCAAAGGCTTTAGCATAGTCAATAAAGCAGAAATAGATGTTTTTCTGGAACTCTCTTGCTTTTTCGATGATCCAGTGAATATTGGCAATTTGATTTCTGGTTCCTCTGCCTTTTCTAAAACCAGCTTGAAAAACTGAAAGTTCATGGTTCACATATTGCTAAACCCTGGCTTGGAGAATTTTGAGCATTACTTTACTAGCGTGTGAGATGAGTGCAATCGTGTGGTAGTTTGAGCATTCTTTGGCATTGCCTTTCTTTGAGATTGGAATGAAAACTGACCTTTTCCAGTCCTGTGACCAGTGCTGAGTTTTTCAAACTTGCTGGCATATTGAGTGCAGCACTTTCACAGCATCATCTTTCAGGATTTGGAATAGCTCAACTGGAATTCCATCACCTCCACTAACTTTGTTCATAGGGATGCTTTCTAAGGCCCCCTTGACTTCACATTCCAGGATGTCTGACTCTAGGTGAGTGATCACACCGTTGTGATAATCTTGGTTGTGAAGATCTTTTTCGCACAGTTCTTCTGTGTATTCTTGCCATCTCTTCTTAATATCTTCTGCTTCTGTTAGGTCCATAGCATTTCTGTCCTTTATCAAGCGCATCTTTGCATGAAATATTCCCTTGGTACCTCTATTTTTCTTGAAGAGATCTCTAGTCTTTCCCATTCTGTTGTTTTCCTCTATTTCTTTGTATTGATCGCTGAAGAAGGCTTTCTTACCTCTCCTTGCTATTCTTTGGAACTCTGCATTCAGATGCTTATATCATTCCTTTTCTCCTTTGCTTTTCGTCTGCCTTCTTTTCACAGCTATTTGGAAGGCCTCCCCAGACAGCCATTTTGCTTTTTGGGATTTCTTTTCCATGAGGATGGTCTTGATCCCAGTCTCCTGTACAATGTCACGAACCTCATCCACAGTTCATCAGGCACTCTATCAATCAGATCTAGTCCCTTAAATCGATATCTCACTTCCACTGTATAATCATAAGGGATTTGATTTAGGTCAGACCTGAATGGTGTAGTGGTTTTCCCTACTCTCTTCACTTTCAGTCTGAATTTGGCAATAAGGAGTTCATGATCTGTGCCACAGTCAGCTCTCGGTCTTGTTTTTGCTGATGGTATAGAGCTTCTCCATCTTTGGCTGCAAAGAATATAATCGATCTGATTTCAGTGTTGACTATCTGGTGAGGTCCATGTGTAGGGTCTTCTCTTGTGTTGTTGGGAAAGGGTGTTTGTTATGACCAGTGCATTTTCTTGGCAAAACTCTATTAGTCTTTGCCCTGCTTCATTCCGTATTCCAAGGCCAAATTTGCCTGTTACTCCAGGTGTTTCTTGACTTCCTACTTTTGCATTCCAGTCGCCTATAATGAAAAAGACATCTTTTTTGGGTATTAGTTCTAAAAGGTCTTATAGGTCTTCACAGAACCGTTCAACTTCAGCTTCTTCAGCATTACTGGTTGGGGCATAGACTTGGATTACTGTGATATTGAATGATTTGCCTTAGAAACAAACAGAGATCATTCTGTCATTTTTGAGATTGCATCCAAGTACTGCATTTCGGATTCTTTTGTTGACCATGATGGCTACTCCATTTCTTCTAAGGGATTCCTTTCTGCAGTAGTAGATATAATGGTCCATATTAAACCTCCCAAATTTATACTTACATAATATTTTCACTATTCAAAAGTACCACTGACATTATGACAGGTGGACTTGGCAATCAACCAGAAGTCAAATTATGTCTCCATTTATGATTATAAAGCCTTCACAAACACTTTTCAATAAGGATTCAATTTGAACTTGACAATGTTGATTGGTGATTTGGTATTTTATTTTTTATTTTATTTATTTATTTATTTTTAATTTAAATTTATTTATTTTATTTGGATGCTAATTACTTTACAATATTGTATTGGTTTTGCCATACATCAACATGAATCTGCCACAGGGGTATTTTAATACATACTCTTTTCTAATTCAAAAACCACATTTTCCTTGTTTAAATTACAGCATTATTCATGTGAAAGTCCATTTCATATTTCATAGACTGCTGTTACTGCTGCTGCTAAGTCGCTTCAGTCATGTCCAACTCTGTGCAACCCCATAGATGGCAGCTCACCAGGCTCCCTCGTCCCTGGGATTCTCCAGGCAAGAACACTGGAGTGGGTTGCCATTTCCTTCTCCAATGCATGAAAGCGAAAAGTGAAAGTCAAGTTGCTCAGTCATGTAGGACTCCTAGCGACCCCATGGACTGCAGCACACCAGGCCCCTCTGTCCATGGGATTTTCCAGGCAAGAGTACTGGAGTGGGGTGCCATTGCCTTTTCCGATTTCATAGACTAGGAAATGGCAGTCCACTCTGGTATTCTTGCCAAGCTATAGTCCATTGGGTCACAAAGAGCCAGACGAAACCAAGCCTGAGTTCAAATGAAGTATAATATTGACAAAGCCCAACTGCTTTTCTAAGTTTATAATATGTATAAGCTAAGGAGAAAACATTTACTTTCATAATGATAATATATGAAATTACTTTGATGAAGCACTTCTTCAACATTTCCTGTAGAGACCTATTAATTCCAACTGTCTGATGTAAAAGTACTTGTTTCAGATATTAATCCTGATATATCACTGATAATGTTGAATAATGACTGATATATTTAGCTAGAAGTTTTACTTAATTTTGTGTGTCAGTTATTTTAATGTTATTAGCTATCATTAGTTCTAAACATGTAAAAACTCGTAAAGTATATTTTATTCTTTTATATTGATATTTTATTAATATTTGGTGCTATGGATACCAAAGAATTGAGTATGCATTGATCCTTTCCCTTAAATAAAAAAAGATTGTAATAACATAACAGAAAACATTTAAATTATATAATAGTTTTCATTCATTGTTCATCTACACCAAGTTCTAGAAACACAAAAATGAGAAAACAATATCTATCCATGGCAAAATTAGATTCTTAATAAAGAATGATTACCAATACTTAGAAAGTGTAGAGTTTTATGAAGATATTTTAGGACAGTTGCATAACCATTCATATATGATAAGAATAGGCATCTATGATGAGTATGATGATAAGAAACATTAGAAATGATAGATATTTGATATGAGAGTTGAAATATGGAATATATATATATAATAAAACATTATATACTATGAATATATATTGTGGTGTATATAAACATGAAAGAACTGCTGAGAGATTTCTGGCTTCTTTCATGAATGACATGGCATTTAAATTGTGACTTAGTGACAAACCAAAGTAAAAGAAAGAGATCTTCTAAAAAGAAGAGACAGATGAATCAAAGAGAGGAAAGTGAGGGGAAATGTGAGTCATGCTTGGGGAAAGGTGAATGGTTCAACTTTGTTTGAGTCAAGGCTCAGGTCATATGATATAGAGTTAGGATAGAGCTGATTAAAGGTGCTTCCTTAAAGAATCAGTGCTTCATTCAATAAGGAAAAGCAATTCTCATAGCTTCAGGGAGAGATATGACATAGAAAGTGATTCAGTTCAGTTCAGTTCAGTCGGTCAGTCATGTTCGACTCTTGCAACCCCATGAACCACAGCACCCCAGGCCTCCCTGTCCATCACCAACTCCCAGAGTTTACCCAAACTCATGTCCATTGAGTCAGTGATGCCATCCAATCACCTCATCCTCTGTTGTCCCCTTCTCCTCCTGCCCTCAAACTTTCCCAGCATCAGGTCTTCTCAATGAGTCAGCTCTTTGCATCAGGTGGCCAAAATACTGGAGTTTCAGCTTCAACATCAATCCTTCCAATGAATACCCAGGACTGATATCCTTTAGGATGGTCTGGTCCCATCTCCTTGCAGTCTAAGGGACTTTCAAGAGTCTTCACCAATGCTACAGTTCATATGCATCAATTCTTCCGCACAAAGCTGTCTTTATAGTCCAACTCTCAAATCCATACATGACCACTGGAAAAACCATAGCCTTGATTAGATGGACCTTTGTTGACAAAGTAATGTCTCTGCTTTTTAATATGCTGTCTAGGTTGGTCACAACTTTCCTTCCAAGGAGTAAGCGTCTTTTAATCTCATGGCTGCAATCACCATCTGCAGTGATTTTTGAGCCCCCCAAAATAAAGTCAGCCACTGTTTCCACTGTTTCCCCATCTATTTTCCATGAAGTGATGGGACCAGATGCCATGATCATAGTTTTCTGAATGTTGAGCTTTACACCAACTTTTTCACTCTCCTCTTTCACTTTCATCAAGAGGCTCTTTAGGCTAATAAAGTTTTGCCAAGAGAACCCACTGGCCATAGCAAACACCCTCTCCCAAAAACACAAGAGAAGACTCTACACATGGACATCACCAGATGGTCAACACCGAAATCAGATTGATTATATTCTTTGCAGCCAAAGATGGAGAAGCTATATACCATCAGCAAAAACAATACTGGGAGCTGACTGTGGCTCAGATCATGAACTCCTTATTGCCAAATTCCGACTTAAATTGAAGAAAGTAGGGAAACCACTAGACCATTCAGGTATGACCTAAATCAAATCCCTTATGATTATACAGTGGAAGTGAGAAATAGATTTAAGGGACTAGATCTGATAGATAGATTTGCCTGGTGGCGGCAGACTTCCTTGGTGGCTCAAAGAATAAAGCCTTTGCCTGCAATGCAAGAGACCCAGGTTTGATCCCTGGGTTGGGAAGATACTGTGGAGAAGGAAATGGCAACCCACTCCAGTACTCTTGCCTGGAAAATTCCATGGACGGAGGAGCCTGATAGGCTACAGTCCATGGGGTCGCAAAGAGTTGGATACGACTGAGTGACTTCATTTTCTGATAGATAGAGTGCCTGATGAACTATCTATCTATGACGGAGGTTCGTGACATTGTACAGGAGACAGGGATCAAGACCATCCCCATGGAAAAGAAATCCAAAAAAGCAAAATGGCTGTCTGGGGAGGCCTTCCAAATAGCTGTGAAAAGAAGGCAGACAAAAAGCAAAGCAGAAAAAGAATGATATAAGCATCTGAATGCAGAGTTCCAAAGAATAGCAAGGAGAGGTAAGAAAGCCTTCCTCAGCGATCAATGCAAAGAAATAGAGGAAAACAACAGAATGGGAAAGACTAGAGATCTCTTCAAGAAAATTAGAGATACCAAGGGAATGTTTCATGCAAAGATGCGCTTGATAAAGGACAAAAATGGTATGGACCTAACAGAAGCAGAATTTATTAAGAAGAGATGACAAGAATACACAGAAGAAATGTACAAAAAAAGATCTTCACGACCAAGATTATCATGATGGTATGATTACTCACCTAGAGCCAGACATCCTGGAATGTGAAGTCAAGTGGGCCTTAGAAAGCATCCCTATGAACAAAGCTAGTGGAGGTGATGGAATACCAGTTGAGCTCTTTCAAATTCTGAAAGATGATGCTGTGAAAGTGCTGCACTCAATATGCCAGCAAATTTGGAAAACTCAGCACTGATCACAGGACTAGAAAAAGTCAGTTTTCATCCCAGTCCCAAAGAAAGGCAATGTCAAAGAATGCTCAAACTACCACACAATTGCACTCATCTCACACGCTAGTAAAGTAATGCTCAAAATTCTCCAAACCAGGCTTCATCAATACATGAACCATTAACTTCCAGATGTTCAAGCTGGTTTTAGAAAAGGCAGAGGAACAAGAAGTCAGATTGCCAACATCCGCTGGATCATCAAAAAAGCAAGAGAGTTCCAGAAAAACATCTATTTCTGCTTTATTGACTATGCCAAAGCCTTTGACTGTGTGGATCACAATAAACTGTGGAAAATTCTGAAAGAGATGGGAATACCAGCACGCTTGACCTGCCTCTTGAGAAACATATATGCAGGTCAGGAAGCAACAGTTAGAACTGGACATGGAACAACAGACTGGTTCCAAATAGGAAAAGGAGTACATCAAGGCTGTATACTGTCACCCTGTTTATTTAACTTGTATGCAGAGTACATCATGAGAAACTCTGTGCTGGAAGAAGCACAAGCTGGAATCAAGATTGCCGGGAGAAATATCAGTAACCTCAGATATGCAGATGACACCACCCTTATGGCAGAAAGTGAAGAGGAACTAAAAACCCTCTTGATGAAAGTGAAAGAGGAAAGTGAGAAAGTTGGCTTAAAGCTCAACATTCAGAAAATGAAGATCATGGCATCTTGTCCCATCACTTCATGGGAAATAGATGGAGAAACAGTGGAAACAGTGTCAGACTTTATTTTTGGAGGCTCCAAAATCACTGCAGATGGTGACTGCAGCCATGAAATTAAAAGACACTTACTCCTTGGAAGGAAAGTTTTAACCAACCTAGATAGCATATTCAAAAGCAGAGACATTACTTTGCCAATAAGGTCCATCTAGTCAAGGCTATGGTTTTTTCCCATGGTCACATATGGATATGAGAGTTGGACTTTGAAGAAAGCTGAGCACCGAAGAATTGATGCTTTTGAACTGTGGTGTTGGAGAAGACTCTTGAGAATCCCTTGGACTGCAAGGAGATTCAAACAGTCCATTGTAAAGGAGATCAGTCCTGGGTGTTCATTGGAAGGACTGATGCTAAAACTGAAACTCCAGTACTTTGGCCACCTCATGCAAAGAGTTTACTCTTTGGAAAAGACTCTGATGCTGGGAGGGATTGGGAGCAGGAGGAGAAGGGGACAACAGAGGATGAGATGGCTGGGTGGCATCACCGACTCGATGGACATAAGTTTGAGTAAACTCCAGGAGTTAATGATGGACAGGGAGGCCTGGTATGCTGCAATCATGGGGTCACAAAGAGTCGGACACAACTGAGCGACTGAACTGTCTAAACTCACTTTCTGCCATAAGTGTGATGTTATCTGCATATCTAAGGTTATTGATATTTCTCCCGGCAGTCTCGATTCCAGCTTGTGCTTCTTCCAGCCCACCATTTCTCATGATGTTCTCTGCATATAAGTTAAATAAGCACAGTGACAATACACAGTGAGAGGTTAGTGCCTAGCAATACCATGTCATTTATTGGGTACTGGTGAAAACAGTGGTAGAGTATTTGGTGCTATATTAATGAATGGGAGAAGAAAAGATACACTAAATTGAATGTGATTGAGGTTTCTTTTTTTTTTTTTCTAATTTTATTTTATTTTTAAACTTTACATAATTGTATTAGTTTTGCCAAATATCAAAATGAATCCGCCACAGGTATACATGTGTTCCCCATCCCGAACCCTCCTT
The DNA here is from genome assembly GCF_027580195.1 of Bos mutus. Classification (NCBI taxonomy): domain Eukaryota; kingdom Metazoa; phylum Chordata; class Mammalia; order Artiodactyla; family Bovidae; genus Bos; species Bos mutus. The sequence goes on from NC_091617.1 coordinate 27,180,840, forward strand.
CCTCCTCCCTCCCCATACCATCCCTCTGGGTCGTCTCAGTGCATCAGCCCCAAGCATCCAGCATCGTGCATCAAACCTGGACTGGCAACTCGTTTCCTACATGATATTTTACATGTTTCATTGCCATTCTCCCAAATCTTCCCACCCTCTCCCTCTCCCACAGAGTCCATAAGACTGTTCTATACATCAGTGTCTCTTTTGCTGTCTCGTACACCGGGTTATTGTTACCATCTTTCTAAATTCCATATATATGCGTTAGTATACTGTATTTATGTTTTTCCTTCTGGCTTACTTCACTCTGTATAATAGGTTCCAGTTTCATCCACCTCATTAGAACTGATTCAAATGAATTCTTTTTAATGGCTGAGTAATACTCCATTGTGTATATGTACCACTGCTTTCTTATCCATTCATCTGCTGATGGACATCTAGGTTGCTTCCATGTCTTGGCTATTATAAACAGTGCTGCGATGAACATTGGGGTACACTTGTCTCTTTCCCTTCTGGTTTCCTCAGTGTGTATGCCCAGCAGTGGGGTTGCTGGATCATAAGGCAGTTCTATTTCCAGTTTTTTAAGGAATCTCCACACTGTTCTCCATAGTGGCTGTACTAGTTTGCATTCCCACCAACAGTGTAAGAGGGTTCCCTTTTCTCCACACCCTCTCCAGCATTTATTGCTTGTAGACTTTTGGATCGCAGCCATTCTGACTGGCGTGAAATGGTACCTCATAGTGGTTTTGATTTGCATTTCTCTGATAATGAGTGATGTTGAGCATCTTTTCATGTGTTTGTTAGCCATCTGTATGTCTTCTTTGGAGAAATGTCTATTTAGTTCTTTGGCCCATTTTTTGATTGGGTCGTTTATTTTTCTGGAGTTGAGCTGTAGGAGTTGCTTGTATATTTTTGAGATTAGTTGTTTGTCGGTTGCTTCATTTGCTATTATTTTCTCCCATTCTGAAGGCTGTCTTTTCACCTTGCTAATAGTTTCCTTTGATGTGATGATTGAGGTTTCTATTCTGCATTGAGCTATTAATAGACATAGGAAAACTTGGATGAGAAGGAGGGCAATAAGGCATAGAGCTAACTATAGAATTAAAAATCTACACTATTCTTCAAATATCTTGCTTTGTTAGTTCTTATCATTTATCAACTATCTTGACTGCACTTTGCTATTTTTTCCAAACTAAGTTATTTTACTCAATGACACAACTGTTTTTATTAAAACTTTCTGGTATTTTGTCCCACTTTTGCTACCATAAACAGCAGCTGGCTTGCTTCTGTCCCCACAGGTTTCCTTGTCATTCATCGCCCTCTGCTCTATTGATTAAATGACTTTTTGTGAATTTGCATTCAATCCAACACCTTTTCTAAAAGGTAGACCTAGACAAAAGATGGTGTTTCTGGGGCCAATTAGATTGTGGCACAGTGGATGCTTTGTTCAAAATCTATAATGATTGCAATAACTGAATCAATTGTGTAGCCATCTGCATTGATTGGTAAAACTGCTGACAATTCGAATTGAATGTCCTTTTGCATCAAAACCATTGCAAAAACCTCTATGATCAAAACAAACTTTGTTTTAAATAGAAGGCAAAAGAAAAATAAAAAACTCATCAGGGAAGAAAAGGTACAGTAACTCTGAATAAGAAAAATAGTACCATTATTTACCAACATCACTATGAGCAGTACACATCACTAAGTCTATGGTCCTGTTTAAGGAATTTGAATATAATATGCTTAAAATGAGAGTTTAAAAATATGAGGATAAAAATTAATAATAATTTCAGGTATTTAGAAACATAGAGCTCTACAGAAAATGTAGGATGAAATATATAGATATGACTTGTTAATTATGCAACATAAAATGTTTAATATTGAAGAAAATATTGCAGTTGTGTTTCTGTCTTTTTTTTTGCTTACAAATATGAAGCTAATGTTCTACCTAAAAACATGTATAAATATATGTATCAATTTTAATATCTAAAAATATAATATTTCTCTATGATACTGTTAAGTTCAAAACTAAATTTTCAGAAAGCTTGGGTTCATATAATGGTCCTTTTATTGTTTATGGTGAAATATCAATACATGTTTAAAATAATACTTTGGTTCATTAAATTTAATAAGTAAAAAGTGTTTTGTGAGCAGGAGGACTAGATCAATGGTATTCATTTGTATTCAAAATATGTTAACTTTTCACTATTCCAAAAATGATATCTACTTCTGGAAGTAGCAATGTGAGCTCAAAAATATGTGGTTATACCTTACAAGTTGCCATAAACATCTTTAAAATAACAAGGCAGGTCAATCAACAATATAAATTCTTTTCTTTGATTTTATTAACCCATCTCTATTTATGAAGGTAAATGATTCAAATACCAAATCTTTCATTTACTTTAAAATTTTTTCCAGTGTTTTGATTGACTTCTCAGCAACATTTCAGCCATATATTGGTGGAATAAATTAGCTACGTATTTAAATTATTTGCATGTCTCAGATTTCAGTGTCAAAAAATTCTATGTTTGAAAACTATCCAAAGTCATTTAGTGATCAATATTTTAATTTTAAGAAAATGAAAACCACAAATACTATTATAATGCTGTAATCATAACTGAGAAATAGAAGACACATTATTCTTAGCTTATAGAGTTTATTAAATTTAAAAAATTGAAACACTCAACATACCAAAACTTAGTGGAAATGAGTAAAATAAAATTTAGTATACAATATTATCCATTTAGTTACTGATTTCTACTTAAATCAGTGCATATTTTCTTTTCTCTATTTTTCTTAATAGAACTAAATTTAGTGAGCAATTTAAAAATTAAAACCTATACCCTTATGAGTGATTCTTATTGATATTTGGTAGAAACAAACACAATAAGATAAAGCAATTATCCTTCAATTAAAAATAAATAAATTTAAAAAAAACCTAAAAAATGTATATCCTAAGGAAATTTTCAATTGAGACTGTCTTCAGTAGAGATCTTTGTATTAATTTAATTTCTTAAAAATCAACTTTTTCTAGTTTAAATATATTATTTACTTTTACTTAATATTTAAATCTTAAAAGTAAAACACATTCAAGCATTTGTATTTCCATTATCAGATTATGTGTGTTAGTTGCTCAGTCCTGTCCAACTCTTTGTGACCCCATCGACTGTAGTCCGCCAGGCTCCTCTGTCCATGGGATTCTCCAGGCAAGAATACTGGAATGGGTTGCCATTTCCTTCTTCAGGGAATCTTCCCAGCCCAGGGATAGAATCCAGGTTTCCCACATTACTGGCAGATTATTTACTGTCTGAGCCACCAGGAAAGCCCATTGGATAATGTATGACTGTCTAAAAATAAATTTACTTTATTTAAAACTCATCTTTACTTTATTTAAACTCATGAGTATTAGAGGATGACTCCTCGTTGTTGCTAAAATTGACAGTGAGAAGGTCACAGCTTCTACATTTATTTATTCATCAAGTGATCTGTTATGAACAAAGAACATGAAATACACTAATTCATATTCTTCTGATGAATATGTTACACTGAGATTAATGAATAGATAAAACATCTTTTTTCAGTTAATATTTATTAAAATAACAGTCTCTATACTCACTGATTAAGGCACAATTTTATCACAAAAATAAATCAGGGCAAATTTCTTAACTCTAATAATTCACATAAGACTTTTGGTTGTCTTATCAATATCATTCACTTCTGTTCTTTATCAGATAGATAAAAATAAAAAAATAGCATAACAGAAAGTAGTTATTTAAAGCTGAAATAAATGCACAAATCTTTACCAAATTCCATACAAATTCAAAGTTTTTATTTTAGTGATTTGCTAAAAAGTCATTATTTGCGTTAAAAGCTCTATCCCTTTCCTTTAAAAATATTTTAAGGGAAGTGTGATATCAAACCATCAAAAATGATTTACATCCTCCAACCTCTCACTCTCACACATCCTCTCACTCTCAGTGTGCTGCACTGCTTCATTCATGTCCAACTCTTTGCAACCCCATGGGCTGTAGCCGGCCAGGCCTCTCTATCCGTGGGATTCTCCAGGCAAGACAGTGGAGCAGGTTGCCATGCCCTCCTCCAGGGAATCTTCCCAACCTAGGGATTGAACCCATGTCTCATACATCTCCTGCATTGGAACGTGGGTTCTTTATCACTAGCTCCACCTAGGAAGACTTACTATCATCTTTCTATCATCAGTAATTTATCTATTGATGACTACTTTTCTGTATGTATATTTATGTATCTATAGCTGCTTTTATCATAATATTTACTCTTATGTATGATTATTGATAGCAATCTTTGTAATTACATAGCATAGCTGACTGACAGACTTGCTTAATTAAAATTAATTTAATTTCCTGCTATCTCTGAAAAAAAAAAAAAAAAAATGTGCTTTTATCACCCAAAACAGAAACTGAAACGAGAAATATTTGAGGTGGAATTAATTACCAAAGAAATTAAAGTTTTATAAGTTAAAAACAAGAAAATAGCTTAAAACATATGTAAAAATTACATCTATTACCTATCTATCTTTCCATCATCTCAGTTAAAATTGAGCCAGTCATTCAGTTATGCTATATAATTACAAAGATTATTATCAATAAATCATACACAAGAGATAAATATTGTGACAATGAAATCAGCTATAGATACATAAATATACATACAGATAGATGATCATTGGTAGACAAATTACTGATGGTAGAAAGATGATAGCAAGATAGCTAGCTAGATAATACATAGGTTTTCACATATGTTTTAAACTATTAGATTGTTTATAATTTATGAGAGTTTAATTTTCTGTAGTAATTAATCCCACCTCAAATATTTTTCACTTGTTTCTGCTTTGGGAGATGAAAGCACATTCTTTTTCTTTTCTAAATAAACTGACAAAACAATACAGAATTATGGAAAAATGTACACAGGGAATTAGTTCAGGCTTTCTTCATAGCAGGAAATTGGTGCCCTCTACTGTCTATTTGTATTTTAGACTGTATTTTCCTGATATTTCTGAAAATATTAAAACTGTAAAAATTCAGCATTGTATCATGAAATGGCATGATATTATACATGTATATACTATATAATATATAAATTTTAATTTATATAGTTGACAATATTTTTCAATATTAAGACAGTACATATGAATGTTAGGACAAACGGAGGAGTTGGATGGATAGACTGTCAATTGTCTATTTGAATTTATACAATAATAAGAAAAAGAAAAAAAAGCACAAAACTTTTAAATGAATGAAAAAGCAAAGCAGTGTGTTTTAAATAATCATTAGAGTAACTTTTAAAATAATCCTTAATTTTTACTCTTATCAGCACTTACATATTAATGGCACAAGGAGTATTTTTTGAATTAGTAATTCATCAAAATAAGAAAAGAAATATTATCAGATCAGGTTATAATTGATCTTTTAATATTTTAAAAATATTTTTCCTAATATTTCCTGCACCTTTACAAAAATTTACAGAAATGTGTTAAATAAAACAATTGTGAATATTATACAATAGGTCATAAACATAATGAAAACATTTTCCTCATCATCTAATTTTCAGCTTTCACTGTTTACTCTCAGGTTTTCTATATCCTTCATATTATAGCATAAATTAGAAAATATAATGTCACTATGGGCTTCTTGGTGGCTCAGTGGTAAAGAATTCACCTGTAATGCAGGAGATGCATATTTGAACCCTAGGTTGAGAAGATATCCTGGAGAAGTGAATGTCATCCACTCCAGTATTCTCTGTCCCATGGACTTAGCACTAAATTTGGCAACTAAACAACAATGTCACTAAACACTCACATTTACAGAAAAAAAAATACAGAAGATATTTGCACACATATCAAATCATTTTCTAATTATAACTTTTTAATATATTTATATATTGATTCAATAGCTATTATCTATCTGTAAGCCAACTAACTCAGCTAAATTTAAGATTAAAACTGTGAGATAAGTAAGTATATTGGTTTCAGTGAGCAGTTATTACGATCATATAATTTACTTATACTACTGAAAATTCACCAGCCATTATATGTAAAAGATCAGAATACATTTTTAAATGTTTTATTCCAAAAGTTTAATTATTTTTCCGCCTAAATTACCCTTGTGTATGCTTAGTCGCTCATTTGTGTCCGACTCTTTGTGACCCCATGGACTGTAGCCCACCAGGCGTCTCTGTCCATGGGGATTCTCCAGGCAAGAATACTGGAGTCAGTTGTTTATGCCCCCTCCAGAGTATCTTCCCAACCCAGGGACTGAACCCAGGTTTCCCACATTGCAGGTGAATACCCTTACTCCATGTCAAAACTCAACAAAGACATATATTATTAAACACATATGGGTATTTACAGATGTGTATTTGCATATATAGATAAACAGACAGACAGATAGAAACATTGTGCAGTAGTGTGAACATTCCTTGGCATTGCCTTTCTTTGGGATTGGAAAGAAAACTGACCTTTTCCAGTCCTGTGACCACTGCTGACTTTCCCAAATTTGCTGGTATGTTCAGTGCAGCACTTTCACAACATCATCTTTTAGGATTTGAAATAGCTCAGCTGTATGTCCATCACCTGCACTAGCTTTGTTCATGGTGATGCTTCCTAAGGCCCACTTGATTTCACATTCCAGGATGTCTGGCTCTAGGCGAGTGATCACAGCATCCTGGTTATCTGGGTCATTAAGCTCTTTTTTGTACATTTCTTCTGTGTATTCTTGCCACCTCATTGGACGTGGGACAACAGACTGGTTCCAAATTGAGAAAGGAGTACATCAGGCTGTATATTGTCACCCTGTTTATTTAACTTATATGCAGAGTACATTATGAGAAAAGCTGGGCTGGAAGAAGCACAAGCTGGAATCAAGATTGCTGGGGAAAATATCAATAACCTCAGATATGCAGATGACACCACTCTTATGGCAGAAAGTAAAGAGCATCTAAAGAACCTCTTGATAAAAATTGAAAGAGGAGAGTGGAAAAGCTGGCTTCAAAATCAACATTCAAAAAACAAAGATCATGGCATCCAGTCCCATCACTTCATGGCAAATAGATGGGGAAACAATGGAAACAGTGACAGACTTTATTTTCTTCGGCTCCAAAATCACTGCAGATGGTGTCTGCAGCCATGAAATTAAAAGACACTTGCTCCTTGAAAGAAAAGCTATGACAAACCTAGACAGCATATTACAGAGACATTACTTTGCCAGGAAAGGTCCGTATAGTCAAAGCTATGGTTTTTCCAGTAGTCATGTATGGATGTGACAATAAAGAAGGCTGAGTGCTGAAGAATTGGTGCTTTTTAACTGCGGTGTTGGAGGAAACACTTGACAGTCCCTTGGACTGCAAGGAGATCCAACCAGTCCATCCTAAAGGAAATCTGTCCTGAATATTCATTGGAAGGACTGATGCTGAAGCTGAAACTCCACTACTTTAGCCACCTGTTACGAAGAGCTGACTCATTAGAAAAGACCCTGTTGCTGAGAAAGATTGAAGGCAGGAGGAGAAGGGGACGACAGAGGATGAGATGGTTGGATGGCATCACTAACTTAACCGACGTGAGTTTGAGCAAGCTCCATTAGTCAGTGAATGACAGGGAAGCCTGGAGTGCTGCAGTCCATTGGATTGCAAAGAGTTGGACTCAAATGAACGACTGAACAACGACAAGACAGAGAGATAGATAGATATACAGGCAGACAGACTGATATCAATTTAAAAGGACGTTGCACAAATCCTTGTCAAGTGGTCCTAAAAATCATTATAGGTGACTGCCTCAATATCTCGTGATGCTACCAAACCCAGAATTGTCCAAACCATATTTATTTTCCTATCTCAACACAAAGCCTATATATATATAAGCCTATATATATGTGTGTGTATATATATACAAGCTAATATAAAGTCTATATTTATGTGTGTATATACATATATATTTAGAGAGACAGAGATAGAAATTATTCTTGAATATAACCTCTGACAAGTTTATACCCATTATCTTATAAAAATCTATAAGGAAGTGTAATCTTCAAAAACATTGAGTCACTATGCTCTAGCACAATATTTAAATAAACTATATACTTCAATTTAAAAAGGAAATCAGAAATTCAAAATAAAATATTAGCATAGTATTAATTCCATAGAATTAAATAATATGTACCTTCTTCCACTGTTATATTTATGTACAATTTAGAAAGAAATATTCTCTTCCCACTACTGAAAAAAACATTTTGCCACATTTTTAAATTATTAAACATAACATATATTTTTGATCATTTATTCACTTTTGAGGTGTTTTTTCTAAAACATTTTTCTCCAAACTGCAAAGAAACTATGTTCAAATATAACCATACCTCTCTTCTTTTTTAAAATGTCCAAAGAAAATGTCCTCAATATCACTACCCATTTATTTTGATGTATCTTGAGGTACATTGCTATTTGGAACCAGGCTGTTGTTCCATGTCCAGTTCTAACTGTTGCTTCCTGACCTGCACACAGGTTTCTCAAGAGGCAGATCAGGTGGTCTGGTATTCCCATCTCTTTCAGAATTTTCCACAGTTTATTGTGATCTACACAGTAAAAGGTTTCAGCATAGTCAATAAAGCAGAAGTAGATGTTTTTCTGGAACTCTCTTGCTTTTTCGATGATCCAGCGGATGTTGGCAATTTGATCTCTGGTTCCTCTGCCTTTTCTAAAACCAGCTTGAACATCACGAAGTTCACGGTTCATGTATTGCTGAAACTTGGCTTGGAAAATTTTGAGTATTACTTTTACTAGCGTGTGAGATAAGTGCAATTGTGCAATAGTTTGAGCATTCTTTGACATTGCCTTTCTCTGGGATTGGAACGAAAATTGACCTTTTTTAGTCCTGTGGCCACTGCTAAGATTTCCAAACTTGCTGGCATATTGAGTGAAGCACTTTCACAGCATCATCTTTCAGGATTTGAAATAGCTCAACTGGAATTCTATCACCTCCACTAGCTTTGTTCTTAGTGATGCTTTCTAAGACCCTCTTGACTTCATATTCCAGGGTATCTGGCTCTAGGTGAGTGATCACACCATCGTGATTATCTTGGTCGTGAAGATCTTTTTTGTACAGTTTTTCTGTGTATTCTTGCCACCTCTTCTCAATATCTTCTGCTTCTGTTAGTTCCATAACATTTCTGTCCTTTATCAAGAGCATCTTTGCATGAAATGTTCCCTTGGTATGTCTAAGTTTCTTGAAGATATCTCTAGTCTTTCCCGAATATCAATAACCTCAGATATGCAGATGACACCACCCTTATGGCAGAAAGTGAAGAGGAACTAAAAAGCCTCTTGATGAAAGTGAAAGACGAGAGTGAAAAAGTTGGCTTAAAGCTCAACATTCAGAAAACGAAGATCATGGCATCCGGTCCCATCACTTCATGGGAAATAGATGGGGAAACAGTACAAACATTGTCACACTTTATATTTGGGGGCTCCAAAATCACTGCAGATGGTGACTGCAGCTGTAAAATTAAAAGACACTTACTCCTTGGAAGGAAAGTTATGACCAACCTAGATAGCATATTCAAAAGCAGAGACATTGCTTTGCCAACAAAGGTCCATCTAGTCAAGGCTATGGTTTTCCGATAGTCATGTATGGATGTGAGAGTTGGACTGTGAAGAAAGCTGAGCGCTGAAGAATTGATGCTTTTGAACTGTGGTGTTGGAGAAGACTTTTGAGAGTCCCTTGGACTGCAAGGAGATCCAACCAGTCCATTCTGAAGGAGATCAGCCCTGGGATTTCTTTGGAAGGAATGATGCTAAAGCTGAAACTCCAATACTTTGGCCACCTCATGCGAAGAGTTGATTCATTGGAAAAGACCCTGATGCTGGGAGGGATTGGGCGCAGGAGAAGAAGGGCACGACAGAGGATGAGATGGCTGGATGGCATCACCAATTCGATGGACGTGAGTTTGAGCAAACTCCAGGAATTGGTGATGGACAGTGAGGCCTGGCGTGCTGCGATTCATATGGTCGCAAAGAGTCAGACACAACTGAGCAACTGAACTAAACTGAACTGAACTGAGGTATATTAGACCCACTATCCTGATTTGAAAGTAAATAATTCATATATAAGTTATAGACACTGAATTAAGTTCCTTTTTAAATTTATCACACACCTTTTATCGTTTCTTATTTATACTTTGTTGCTTGAATATTAATTGTAAAAAAGCAGGAAAAGGGATAATTATATTGTCCATTTCTAACGAATTATTTCATTAAAACCAAGCAAGGATTCTTCAAGGAAATAATGTCTTAATGTAGCAGCTCTGGCATGTAATTGTTACTTTCTATGGAATAGGAGCCTGATGTAGAATACGATTTAAATTCTTTCACATATTTTCTTAAAAAAAATCAATATATAATGACTTAAAGTACATTAGGTTTCACATAGAAAAGGAATAAGAATTTTTGCTTAATATGTCTGCTCAAGAATCTCATACATGCACTATTATTTCTGAATATAATTGGCATAACTTATAGTCTTCCCTCTCAAGTCTTACCTTTAACCTGTCTTCTGACTATCAACAGTCTTGTGTTAGTGTCTGGTGGTCAAAATACTACCTATGAATCGCTATCACTCAAAAGGCATAATCGTGTAATCACAATAAGAGAGAGAGGCAGTGGCATTGGGAAACAGAATGTCTCTCTTTACGTATTATACAAATGCAGAATGAAAAGAAAGGACCTTCTGAGTAACTGTTAATACAACCACCTCAGTGCAGCATCCCAGTGCTCTGGTCCTATCTCCTTATTCACTCCCTCCACTCTTATCTGCATTCTCAGTGCCCTGAAATTAACTAGCTGTGCTCAGAAAGTCTACCACAGATCCCACATTTGGAGAATTATGGTAAATTTTATATACAATCTTGACATTCATAGCAATATAGTGACACAGTTAAGGGTCAGACTATCTGCTTTAGAATCTCTATTTCTAATTTTTACTATTAATAACTATGGACCTTTATTTAAATTTCACCAAGCCTCAATTTTCATCTTTGCACATTTAGGACTTGCTCTGTTATTCAATAAAGTATTTTATGTTAAGTTCCAGACTCAATAAAATACTCAATATGTATTAGCTATCATTAGTTATTGTTCTTATTAGCTTTTCAGTTAACAACTTAACAGGAAAATAATAGTTGTTTTGATTGAGGATATTATTTAAATTGCAAATATGTGGTAGAATATAAGAACTTTCTGAAATATCAGATGTGAGAAACTTGAAAGTGGAAGAAGGCCAGAACATATTCCAAATTTATTGACAGGTTTGGTGTTGATAACATTAAAGGAAATAGTTGAAGTAGGCTTGTGTTTTGGGACAGAAGCAAAATGAATGTGGTTGGTTTGTACTATTTTGGGCTTGACAGCACCATGAGACATTAAGATAGTTGTCAGCGACTGAGCGACTTCACTTTTACTTTTCACTTTCATGCATTGGAGAAGGAAATGGCAACCCACTCCAGTGTTCTTGCCTGGAGAATCCCAGGGACGGGGGAGCCTGGTGAGCTGCCGTCTATGGGGTCGCACAGAGTCGGACACAACTGAAGCGACTTAGCAGCAGCAGCAGTAGCAGTGATGAATATGGGGAATACTCGATTTGTTCAGGTGTCCTTTTAAGTTGATAGTAAGAGAATTCCCTATGGTATGTAAATTGCTTTCTTTTTTCACATAGACAATATTTTTTTACTTGAATTTTCTTACCTCTTTCTCCAAACTTTTTTTTAATGAATTTTAAGTGGTTATGTTAAAGAAAATACCCTATTCTATTTAAGTCCCCGGAATTTGATCAGGGACTTTTTTTATAGGGAATTCTAGAGTCCTTCAGGTTTAAACACTTACAACTGTTATTATCTGATACTATATAACTATACTGTTCTATAACCGGGATGTTGAGAAATGAAACATCACTTCATCTTCATTATATGTCACAATTTGTCCTCAAGGCTCTGGAGTATTACTGTTTGAACCCAGAAAAAAAAAATCTTCTGTGAATACATAACCTTTTTCAGGTTCTAACAAAAATGTTCAACACATTAGGTCTTAAAACACTTACTCATTCATTATATAATGAAAACACAACGATGTTTCTGGATCTCTGACATGCTCTGGTTAAACAATGCTAAACAAAACACATTGTCAACACTCCCTGCTGATATAGAATTAACCTTAAGAGGCAAAACCAATGTTAAATAATAATGCTAAAATTAATGTATTTATTCCCTCAGTTTACTCAACAGATACTTATTTATTCATCTCATCCAGTACATATTTATTTGGTTCCTGTTCCAGATACTGCTGTAGAGATGTAAATAAACAGAAAATCCCTACTTATGGGAGTTCAAATTCTATTATAAAAGACAATAACATAGGGAGCTCAGCTCTGTGCTCTGTGATGACCTTCATGGGTGGGATGAAGGAGAGAGGAAGGGAGCTTCCAATGGGAGCTATATGTGCATACATATGTGCGTACATATAACTGTATCACTTCATTGTACAGCAGAAATTAATGCAGCATTTTAAAGCAAGTATACTCCAATAAACAAAAGGCAATAACAATAAACAAATAAATAAAGTACGTTGAATGAAAAATAAAGAGTATTTTGAAAGAAAAGAGAATAACAAGGAGAATTTACTCAATGGGGAAAGAAACCAGTCTATTTTTTCCATTAACATTCAGACTATGAATTCTTGCTAAGCATTATTTTTCATTTTATCTCTATGACTATAATTTTAAAAATACATAGAAGTTCAATACCCTTTGATACTATGGAGAACTGGGTGGGCTTAACACAATAAATAGACATTTGAGTGCAACACAGCTAGGTATACGTGTGTGTTAGTCACTCGATCATGTCCAACTCTTTGCAAACCCATGGATGGTAGACCACCAGGCTCCTCTGTCCATGGAATTCTTCAGGCAAGAATACTGGAATGGGTTGCTGTTATCTCAATAATTTCAAAAATTAAGGATCTTTTAAAAATGCATTCTTCACTTTCATATGCAAAACAGAATGAGAAATTGAACTATCTCTTTCATAAGACATATTTTCAGATTCCTTCCTTTATTTTCAATATTTTGTCACATTTTCTTTTATTTTCTAGTAATATCTCTAGAATTTTAATTTATCCATCATGTGGTTTTAAAATAAAATCTGCCTTAAGTAATAATGATACAATTTCTATATCACACTTTGTTTCTATAAATATACATAAAGGCCAACTCTATCCCTGATATTTAGTAAGTTTTGGAAGTATAAAGAAAATCATATTTTGTCCATATCATTCATTATGCCAAAGTGTAGTGTAGGAAAATGTTTTCCAAAGCACTGCCTCTAAGGTCATGAACTTACACCATAGAAAGATCCAAACTGATGAACCAGTGTTAAATGTAGTGCATGAGTGCATCCCCAGTCATGTCCACTCTTTGCAACTCTGTGGACTGTAGCCCACCAGGCCTCTCTGTCCATGGATTTCCCAGGCAAGAATATTGGAGGGTGTTTCCATTTCCTCCTCTAGGAGAGCTCCCCAACTCAGGGATTGGGCCCATGTCTATTGTGTCTCCTTCACTGGCAGGTGGATATTTACTAATGAGCCACCTGGAAGGCCCCTGCTTAATGTAGTAAAATTAACTAATTCATGCAGTAAAAAGGCATAGTCTATATAAGAAGCTATGAAAATTACATTGAAAATGTGGCATTACTGAAACTCCAAAAAATAATGAAACTGAAAGAAAGGTATAATATGATATGGGAAGATAGGACATTTGAAATTTTTACTTTATTTTATGGATTTGGTAAAAGCTCACCAACTGCATTAGCATATCTGGTTTCAACTTTGGGGTTCACCACATATTTCTGGGCATTGTTATTAACCCCTTAATTTTTTAAAGTTTGTATGGGCATTTAGCATAATGTATGCAGAGTATATCATGCGAAATGCCAGGCTGGATGAGGCACAAGCTGGAATCAAGACTGCCGGGAGAAATATCAATAACCTCCGATATGCAGATGACACCATCCTTATAGCAGGAAGTGAAGAAGAACTAAATAGCCTCTTGATGAAAGTGAAAGTGGAGAGTGAAAAAGTTGGCTTAAAGCTCAACATTCAGAAGACTAAGATCATGGCATCTGGTCCCATCACTTCATGGCAAATAGATGAGGAAACAATGGAAACAGTGGCAAATTTTAATTTTTTGGGCTCCAAAATCACTGCAGATGGTGACTGCAGCCATGAAATTAAAAGACACTTGCTCCTTGGAAGAAAAGCTATGGCCAACCTGGACAACATATTAAAAAGCAGAGATAATACTATACTGACAAAGGTCCATCCAGTCAAACTATTATTTTTCCAGCAGTCATGTATGGATGTGAGAGTTGGACTCTGAAGAAAGCTGAGCGCTGAAGAATTGATGCTTTTGAGAGTCCTTTGGACTACAAGGAGATCCAACCAGTAAATTCTAAAGGAAATCAGTCCTGAATATTTGTTGGAAGGACTAATGTTGAAGCTGAAGCTCCAATACTTTGGCTACCCGATGTGAAGAACTGACTCATTGGAGAACACCCTGATGCTGGGAAAGATTGAGGGTGGGAGGAGAAGGGGATGACGGAGGATGAGATGTTTGGATGGCATCACTGACTCAATGGACATAAATTTGAATAACTCCGGTATTTGGTGATGGACAGGGAAACCTGGCATGCTGCAGTCCATGGGCTTGCAAAGAGTTGGACATGACTGAGTGACTGAACTGAACTGAACTGAAGAGTAATCTACAGATCATGCAGTGCATGAAAATCATGTTGTTTAAAAATCAGAACACAATTATTGTTAGCTTTACAAAGTATCACAGTGCTTTAGGGACAAAATTTTTGATAAAGTACCTTTTGATACAAGGATCCATAGAGTAAAGTAGGATTAGTTGTAATAAAAGGAGGATGGAGGGGGGAAAATGCATCAGATTCTGCTGCATTCCGTCTGCATCAGACGGTGACTGCTTAAAAATACTTGATAATAACAGAAAAACCGTGAAGAGGGAATGGGTATACATTAGGGGGAAGTTACAAGGGATATAGGAGTTTATTTTGCATGAAACAAGGCATTCATAAATAGGTTGCCACATATCTGGAAAAATGCTAATTCTAAATATTTGACTCATTGTATTTAATGACTAAAACTGCAAGGAGAAATTATATAAATTTTGCAGAGCATTTACAAATAATATTCCCTTGTAAATAATTATGTTTCTAAGGTAGTTTGTTTTCTTTATTTCTTTCAGTCAACACTCTTTGCTAAATGCTCCTTCATGACTTGAAAGACAGTTTTCTTAGCTTACTGCAGAAATGTTATGCTACAGCTGATATAAGAGGACAGTGTAGTACACTAGTGTTCCCCATAAAAATTAATTTGAACTTTTAAATGTAAATTAAAAATTTAAATAACTTTCTTAATATTAATGATTCTAATATTATGAGGTTATATTCAGTATATTTAATTGACTGTAGGTTCAATATTATTGCTTATAATTTCTCCTTTACATAATTTTCCATTCTTATTTTTGTTTCTGTTTAACATTGGACTAAACATTAGTGACAAATTTATTCCAATGACATTGTCATTGTATCATGATTTTTAGTTTTCTGGAAAGTATCTTTAAGAACCTAGTCAGAACAAATCCCTATTCTTGCTGTGCCAGAGTTAAATATTCAAAATCTGTCCCCCACTTCCCATAATAATAGAAGTTGAAGAAACTGGCAGACTGTTTTTCTTTACTTTAAATTTAACAAAATAAGGTTAATTGTTAACAATTAAACAAGGAGATGGGGTGAAAAGTAGCAATAATATAAACCCTGGTAGAGATTGTCAATTTAACAAATGGTTTGTAAATTACAAAGTCTTTTATTATCAAATATATCCACCCTACCTCCTGTGGAATGCTGTTAGAAAGCAGTTGTCTTTGAGTGTTTGCCCTGTTAGTGTCATTCTCTGGGGGAGGGGGGGGAATTTTTTTTCCATAATTAAGACCCCAAAATAAAATTTTCCTCAGACAGTTCTTTTTGAAAATAAACATATATTGAAAGAATTGCATGAGAACATAATGTGAAGAGTTGACTTACTGGAAAAGACCCTGATGCTGTGAAGATGGATATGAGTTTGAGCAATATCTGGGAGATAGTGAAGGACAGGGAAGCTGGACATGCTGCAGTTCATGGGGTCGCAAAGAGTCAGACACAACTTAGCGACTAAACAACAACAAATTCAAGATGCAACAATGAGACTGAAGTGTTCAACAGAGAGGAAGAATTTGAGAATGAGAATGCTAATTAACGTCTTCTAAATTTGCATGTTCTGAAAGATCAGCTCAAAGTGTTATTACTTGCAGAATTCTGATTGCCTAGTCTTGGCATCACCACTGTCATTCGTACACAAATGGCCTAGGAAAATGGCATACCTATTGCCCATGTGACTCTTGTGTGTACTGGTCTCCATTAGTCAGACCATTGGTGTAACTGAGATAACGACCCCCTGCATGATCAGCTGCTGCATGGCAAAACTTACCTAATGTTTTTAATTTCACAAATCAAGTCAAGCAATGCTGAAAGAAAATAAAAAATATTATTTAAAAGACAATTTAAGGAGGGTGGGATATATGATAGTAGTCAGGCGAGTGTTTACTCCTTGGTTCTGTCTCGTCACAACAAAGATTTGGAGTGATGGACATTAAAGCCCTTGGCGTGTCACAGCTCTCAGGTCTTGGACAGACCGTGTTATAGCTCTCAGGTCTCAAATAGACCGTATTATAGCTCTTAGACAAATGAGTGTTACAGCTCCGAGTTATAGCTCTATTTTATTTAGATAATAGCAGGAAAATCTATCCTCAAGGCATGAGGGCATGTCGACCCAAAGACGTGAAGAGAAGAGTGCCCCAGCACATGGGAGAGAGAGAGGGAGACCCCCAACCCTTTGGCTCCTCTTTTTATATGTCTTTTCATCTCCGTAGGCCTGCCCTACGTAAGTTGGGCTAGCCAGGAGTGTTGTTTATTCTACCTGAAGTCCTCACTCCGGTCCTCAGATCTTCCTTTGTTGTATTTTCGTGGGCTTTTCCCTTCCTTATCTTTTCAGATCAGTTCAGTCGCTCAGTCGTGTCCGACTCTTTGCGACCCCATTAATCACAGCACGCCAGGCCTCCCTGTCCATCACCAACTCTCGGAGTTCACTCAGACTCACGCCCATCGAGTCAGTGATGCCATCCAGCCATCTCATCCTCTGTCGTCCCCTTCTCCTCCTGCGCCCAATCCCTCCCAGCATCAGAGTCTTTTCCAATAAGTCAACTCTTCGCAGGAGGTGGCCAAAGTACTGGAGTTTCAGCTTTAGCATCATTCCTTCCAAAGAAATCCCAGGGCTAATCTCCTTCAGAATGGACTGGCTGGATCTCCTTGCAGTCCAAGGGACTCTCAAGAGTCTTCTCCAACACCACAGCTCAAAAGCATCAATTATTCGGCGCTCAGCCTTCTTCACAGTCCAACTCTCACATCCATACATGACCACAGGAAAAACCATAGCCTTGACTAGATGAAACTTTGTTGGCAAAGTAATGTCTTTGCTTTTGAATATGCTATCTAGGTTGGTCATAACTTTCCTTCCAAGGAGTAAACGTCTTTTAATTTCATGGCTGCAGTCACCATCTGTAGTGATTTTGGAGCCCAGAAAAATAAAGCCAGCCACTGTTTCCACTGTTTCCCCATCTATTCCCCTGGAAGTGATGGGACCAGATGCCATGATCTTCATTTTCTGAATGTTGAGTTTTAAGCCAAATTTTTCACTATCCTCTTTCACCTTCATCAAGAGGCTTTTTAGTTCCTCTTCACTTTCTGCCATAAGGGTGGTATCATCTGCATATCTGAGATTATTGATATTTCTCCTGGCAATCTTGATTTCAGCTTGTGCTTCTTCCAGCCCAGTGTTTCTCATGATGTACTCTGCATAGAAGTTAAATAAACAGGGTGATAACATACAGCCTTGATGTACTCCTTTTCCTATTTGGAACCAGTCTGTTGTTCCATGTCCAGTTCTAGCTGTTGCTTCCTGACCTGCATACAAATTTCTCAAGAGGCAGGTCAGGTGGTCTGGTATTCCCATCTCTTTCAGAATTTTCCATAGTTTATTGTGATCCAAGGCTTTGGCATAGTCAATAAAGCAGAAATAGATGTTTTTCTGAAATTCTCACCATTCTGGACTCCTTTTTCCTATTCTAACTACCTAACGATAGGATTAAAGAGTCCTAGTGATCCCTTCTGGGCCCAAGTTTTGCTAAATATCTGTATCCTTATGTCTATATCCATTTATCTATACACAGATGCTCATAAACATCTACTGCACCTTTCTGAGCATCAGTTTCTACAAAGTAAAAAGTATATTGTAATTGCTTTCCAGCCCACATCCTATATGAGGTCACATTAGCTAAAATATATAACAATATTATTCAAAAGTAATGTTTTATCTCTGGAGACATTTGCTTCAAGTTCTACAAAAAAGAAATTATCAATCATTGTGGATATGTTGTAGGCATATTTTCTTATTAAGAATAGGAAATAAACAATTTCTCAAACCATGCATTTTTTTCATTCATGCATTCATTCATTCTTTACTAAATAATTAGTGAGTGACTTCAGTGCTTTAGAGAGTGTGATTGGTCCTGGATACAGAAAAAGCCTGTGTCCCCATGGAATTTACACTCTACTGGCAGAGAGAGACAATAAATAGTCACTAGTGTCAGGGGAGTGTGTAATTTCCTTGGTTCTGTCTCATCACAACAAAAATTTGAAGCCACAGATGGATCAGCATTACAGCCTTCAGACAGACCAGTGCTACAGCCCTTGGATGGACCAGTGTTACAGCTCTGTGTTGCAGCCCAGTTTTATTTAGAAAGTAAAGGAAAATACATCCTCCAGGTGTGAGGGCGGGCCAACCCAAAGACTCAAAGAAAAGAAAAGCCCCTGGCTCAATTTTGGCTCCTCTTTTTATATGCTTTTTCTCCTCCTCCTTGGCCTGCCCTATGTAAATTGAGCTAGCCAGGAGTGCTGTTTGTCTTACCTGAGGTCCTCACTCTGGTCCTCGGGCCTTCCTTTGTTCTATTTTTCTGGGCTTTTCCCTTCCTTGCCTTTTAGCCACTGTCTCTAGACACCTTTGTCCTATTCTAACTACATAACATTCCCCCCTCAATAAATGGAAGGCCAAATTTTTTGGGAATAGGGGCTTTGAGGTCTTTCTGGCTACTTTCTGCTGAACTGGGACAGTGAAAGGCATAGGGTCTCCCCCTAATGCTGGTCTCAAGCCTCAGAATTCTTATAGCAGTGTCCATCTAAGTGTGAGTGATGTTTTCTGTGGTCGGCTGTAGTTTTGTATATCCTGGTTGAACTGGCACTGTATGTTGTAGCTTGTTGACTGGGCAGAGACAAAATGGGTTAGACAATTGATAGTACATGGAGCAATCATAAACAGCATCAATATGGTGATAACAAGGATTAGTAGGGGCATTAGCCAATTCCAAATTTCCCATCGCCAAAAGAAGGATCCCCCAAAGAGATTGTAGCCACCCCAAGAAATCTCCAGCACATTCTTTGAGATACAGTAGGATCAAGAATGCTTTTCTTGAGGACTATGAGACTTTTTAAACTTATCTGGAGGTATTTACCCAGAAACAACATGTCTCATTCAAGATGGCTCAAGCCCCTCCTTGTTCAGGGATCAGGAGATCAATCTCTTGTCCATTTTGGAGTATAACCCCTGCAAAGATGTGTTGGCTCTTTAGAGCTATCTTGAGAAATCTTATCCCCAGAAACTAAATTTCGGGGGGGTGTTCATTAGAATGGCACTCATTTGTAGTTCTGAATAGGTATCTGAGATCTCCCAGGGGCTCAAAGGTGTATTGAGTGTCCTCTTCTGTTTTCTTCCACGGCTTGACTTGTGAGTAGTGAATCCAGGAGTCATATCCTGGTACCTTGACTGCTGTGGGGGTAGAAAGTATTACAGGGTAGAGGCCCTTCCATGTGGGCTTGGAGTTGAGCCTGTGGGGACCCATCTTTTCAGACTTTAATTAGGACTTGAGCCCCTGGAGCATATAGTGGTGACTCCTTAGAATCTTTTAGGTCCTGGTTGACACTCAACAAGTGTATATCTTGTCGGAATTGCCCAATGGACATGGTATAAGACTGGAGGGTCTGAGCCTCTGGATCTAAGAAGAGGCCATTGACATAAACAAAATGTCTCCCATACAGCATCTTATATGGACTAAGACCAACTGGTTCCTTAGGGGCAATACAGGTGCAGAGGAGAGCTATTGGTAAAGCCTCCTTCCATCCCAGGGAGGTCTTCTGGGTTACCTTTTTTGTCACTGATTTTAAGAATTGGTTGGCTCTTTCTACTTTTCCTGAAGACTGAGGCCTCCAGGCACAATGGAGACAATGTGTTATGCCCAATGCTTTCGAGACCCCTTGGTTGACCTTAGAAGTAAATGGTGTCCCCTTGTCACTTTGTAATGACCTAGGCAGACCAAATCTTGGAATGATTTCGTGGAGCAGTTTTTTTTACCACCTCCTCAGGCTTCTCAGTCTGGGTGGGAAGGCCTTCAATCCATCCTGTGAATGTATCTATCATGACTAATAGGTATTTATACCCTTGAGAAACTGGCATCTGGGTGAAGCCCATCTGCCAGTCCTCTCCTGGGTAGGTCCCACATCGTTGGATGGGCTGGGACAGCTGGAGTCTTCAAGATCCTTGGGGGCTGTTTAATTGACAACTGGAACAAGAGGAGACCACTAGCCTTAGAGTCCTTTGGAGGCCTGTTTCTCTGAAGGACCTTTCTAGTAATCTTTAGAGGGCCTTCTCCCATAAATGAGTGGTGGCATGTAAGGAGTTAGCCAACTTTCATTGGCGGTTCCCAGGCAGAAAAAGGAGGCCCTCCTTTTGGAACCACCCTGTAGGATCTTCTTGAAAGCCTTCACTCTTCGCTTTAAGAGTCTCACCTTCAGTGTATGAAGGAGTTTCTGGCAAATTAGTCTGTCGAACTAAGGTGGCAACCCCTATTAAATCATTGTTCTGTAATGCTGTTCTCTTAGCTGCCTGATAGGCTGCTTGGTTCCCTCGTGCCACTTCCATGCTCCCTTTTTGGTGTCCTTTAAAATGGGTGACTGAAACCTTATCAGGCAGATGAACTGCCTCCAAGAGCCTAAGGATTTTATCATATTTGATTGGGGATGCATGGGTAGTCAAGTGGCCTCATTCTTTCCAAATAGCAGCATGTGGAAAGGCATATTTAGAGTCAGTGTAAATGGCTACTCTTTTTCCTTTTCCCAACTCAAAAGCTCAAGTCAGGGCTATGGGCTCAGCTAACTGGGCTGAAGTACCTGGTGGCAAAGATTTAGCCTCTATGGTCTCAAAATTGAAGACTAATGCTTATTCAGCTCTTTTTCCACCAAGACAAAGCTGCTTCAGTCAGTGTACCAGATTTCTTCAGGATTGGTCAGAAGATCTTCCGACAGTCCCTCTCAGGGTTTTGTCTAGTGGTCCAAGATTTTTAGGCAAGAGTGAAAGGGGATAGACAGGAGGGTGGCATGGTTAAGAACTTCACAAGGAGATATAGTGAGGCCTGGATTTTCCATCAGCACTACTTGATAAGGACATATTGAGAGAAATACAAGTTTTAAATGAATGGAAAGAAGTGCAATTTTTTTTTTTAAATGTTGAGTAACAGCAATTAGATGCATCTATATAATGCTTTTATTTTATTAAACAAATAAACTATCAAAAATTTTAAACATATAACAACAGTTAGGTATAAGTGAATTTAAAAGTCAGGTGATTAAAATAATGACCTCTTAAATACAAAGTTGCTATTAAATGATTCATTTTTCCTTTAACAAATAATAGAAACATGGAATTTTAAAATATTAGAGAAACAGAGTTTTCTAAAGAAAATGTTGGTATTTCAATGTTAGCAAACAATAAATTAGATCTGATTTAAGGATAAACAAATAATAAAGATTTCCTTTCACGTGCAACTTGGCAAAAACAGCATACACATTGCATGAAAGAAACTATATTGATTCAATCCCTATTTCTTTTCATATAAATAAATTTTGTACTTGGGATAAAATTTTTGGAATTGGTAAATAAAAAATAAATTTAATATTAATATTTTTCTGAAACTGTGAGTTAGAGTATGAGAGTGTGTGTGTGTGTATACCAATCACACACACACACACAATGTAGAGTTGCAAATAATCTGTATTCATTCAAATGCCTATGCTGACTTTCTTCAGTAAACTGTATGGCTGAGTTTCCAATAACTCTGTGAGGAATAGGCAGTTCTAGATGCAGTGCTTTCATAACTGACTATTGCTATGCTCAGTTTCACCTGATGGAGAAGTCTATTAGAACAATTTTAAACCCTTCAAAGCATTCACTGGCCTTTGTTATTGTTATTATTATTATTATTGTGGTCTCTTAGATTGTAACCAAGTATGGACCAGAATACATTACATCGATGTATAAAGTCAAAGCTTTAATTCTTTTTCAGAAACTTTTCCTGTAACAGCATCTCGATAAATTAAGTGGGTCACATGAATTCTTAAGAGAATTTTCACTATTAAATGATAAAAAGCATATAGGTCTATGCCCTAGGACACAATTGCAAAATTTAGATAAACTTTAGCCTCACATTTCAACATTCTTGCATGAAAGAGAATATCAGGAAAAACACTTCTGTTTTGATATGGTCTTACTGCTGAATTCCATGGTTGGTTTAAATTGATGTCTCAGTTCAGTTCAGTGCTCAGTCGTGTCCGACTCTTTGTGACCCCGTGAATCGGAGCATGCCAGGCCTCCGTGTCCATCAGCAACTGCCGGAGTTCACCCAGACTCACGTCCATCGAGTCCGTGATGCCATCCAGCCATCTCATCCTCTGTCATCCCCTTCTTCTCCTGCCCCCAATCCCTCCCAGCATCAGAGTCTTTTCCAATGAATCAACTCTTCGCATGAGGTGGCCAAAGTACTGGAGTTTCAGCTTTAGCATCATTCCTTCCAAAGAAATCCCAGTTTATTGTTGTTCAAAAAGTACCAAATAGAGAAACAATAATAGCACTGCTATTTTGTCACCCTGCTTATTTCACTTATATGCAGAGTACATCATGCGACATACTGGGCTGGATGAAGCACAATCTGGAATCAACATTGCTGGGAGAAAATATCAATAACCTCAGATATGCAGATGACACCACACTTATGGCAGAAAGTGAAGAAGAACTAAAGAGCTTCTTGATGAAAGTGAAAGCGGAGAGTGAAAAAGTTGACTTAAAGCTCAATATTCAGAAAACCAAGATCATGGCATCTAGTCCCATCACTTCATGACAAATAGATGGGGAAACAATGGAAATAGTGACAGACTATTTTGGGGGGCTCCAAAATCACTGCAGATGGTGATTGCAGCCATGAAATTAAAAGACACTTGCTCCTTGGAGGAAAAGTTATGACCAACCTAGACAGCATATTAAAAAGCAGAGACATTACTTTGCAAACAGAGGTTCATCTAGTCAAAGCTATGGTTTTTCCAGTAGTCATGTATGAATCTTTCCCAGCATGTGAGAGTTGGACTATAAGGAAAGCTGAGCACTGAAGAATTGGTGCTTTTGAGCTGTGGTATTGGAGAAGACTCTTGAGAGTCCCTTGGACAGCAAGGAAATCCAAGCAGTCCATCCTAAAGGAGATCAATCCTGAATATTCATTGGAAGGTCTGATGCTGAAGCTGAAACTCCAGTACTTTGGCCACCCGATGAGAAGAACTGACTCATTTGAAAAGACTTTGATGCTGGGAAAGATGGAAGGCAGGGGGAGAGGGAGATGACAGAGAATGAGATGGTTGAATGGCATCACTGACTCAATGGACATAAGTTTGAGTAGGCTCCAGGAGATGGTGAATGACAGGGAAGCCTGGTGTGCTGCAGTCCATGGGGTCACAAAGAGTCAGACACTACTGAGCAACTGAACTGACTGACTGACTAATAGTACAGCTGAAATTTATCATTGTTTTTGCTGATACTCTGAAGAGTTATGCTATAAGTCTTAAATGAATAATTTGACTTTTGTACAAAAAACTTAATTAAATTAACATCGTGTTAAAATTGTTTTTAGCACTTCTACCTAAACATTTGCATTGAATGCCATCAAAATTTTCACATTTTCACTCTTCTATATTTTCTGAAGGATATGTCTGAAGGGTCAGTTGAATCTGTGTTCCAAAATGAGTAGATCTTAAAAGACTTAAGTAAAAAATCTTGGCTTTGCTTTAAAATACTTAGACCTTCCACTTTTGTGCATAAAATACAACTAAACTTTTTGTTGTTATTGTTATTAACATCATGTAATATTCAAAAGCTAATTCAAGCAGTGATTAAAAATAATTATAACAGTGTGTGTGTATGTTCAGTCATTCAGTCGTGTCCTACTCTTTGTGGCTCCATGTATTGTAGCCCGCCAGCTCCTCTGTCCATGGGATTTTTTGAGGAAAGAATACTAGAGTGGGCTGCCATTTCCTACTCCGGAGAATCTTTCTGACCCCAGGATTGAACCCATGTCTCTGGCCACTCATGCATTAGCATGCAGATTCTTTACCACTAGCACCATCTAGGAAGCCCAATTAGAACTGTGGTATTATCAATTGTGAGGCTTCCGTGGTGGCTCAGTAGTACGGAATCTGCCTGCAATGCAGGAGACATAGGTTCGATCCCTGGGTCAGGAAGATCCCCTGGAGGAGGAAATGGCAACTTGTTACAGTGTTCCTGCCTGGGAAAGCCCTTGGACAGAGGAGCCTGACAGGCTACAGTCCATGGGGTGGTAAAGAGTTGGACACAACTTAGCAACTAAACAACAACATTATCTATCGCATTTGTCAGAAACAGTACATTGTCAAGATGCCAGTGGACTCAATATTCTTGTTAATGACAATCCTTTCTCCCCACCCTAATGGTAGCCACTTTTCTGGCTTTATGAATGTCACTGGTTGTTTTTTGTTTGTTTCTTAATTAGCAATCATATTTCTATTTCTAAATAGTAGCATGCAATAGTGTTTGTCTTGGGAACTCTATATAAATGAACATATATGGATATGCTGGGGGGGGTTGTTCCGTTTAATACCAAGCTTTTATGATATCACATTTTGTTTTATGTAATTAGAGTATATTCATATTTATTATGAATAGTATTTGAAACTTTAATTGTATAGAAAAAATAATAACTTGGTCTGTCTTATGACTACTGTATATTCACTTTTACTTTTAAAAATCTATTTGGAATTCTATAATACCTACCATATAATAATAGAAATTAAGCAAGGGATGGGAATTCCTGATAGCTCAGTCAGTAAAGAATCTGCCGGCAGTGTAGGAGCCCCAGCTTCAATCCCTGCCAGGGTCAGAAAGATTCCCTGGATAAGGAAATGACAACCCACTCCAGTATTCTTGCCTGGAAAAATCCCATGGACAGAGGAGCCTAGTGGGCTACTGTCCATGGGGTCACAAGAGTCCAATATGACTTAGCAACTAAGCCACCACCACAACCAGGGGATGGAAAGCTGAAAAATACCAGAAAGAAGACCAAATTTAGTTAATAACCATGAAAAGCATCTGTTTCCCATAGATCTGGGAAAACAAATCCAGATGATGTTGTGATATACGAACTGGGAAGGTTGAAGAGGGACCCTGGAGGGTTAGAAATCAACTTTCCAGAAGGGTTGTAGGCTTGGAGGTGGGGCTTACAGAGCAGGACCCAGGCATCCCTCTATGTGGCAGTACTGTAGAGCTGCTGCTGGTGCCTCTGGGGAGTCTAGAGGACTTGTTTCACTAGAGTAGAAAGAAGCTGGACACTGTGACAGACTATTGCTGTCAGGGAGAAGGGGTTTTGCTCAGTTAATGACAGCAGGGACAGAAAACACAAGGGAGAAGCAAGTTTTCTTCAATTCTTTCAGCCTTCCAATCTCACTCTATGCCCTCTACTGACAGACCATAATAGGGAATTCCCTGGTAACTCACAGTGCAGGAGACCCAGGTTCAATCACTGGGTTGGGAAAATCCCCTAGAAAAGGAAATAGCAGTACACTCCAGTATTCTTGCCTGGAAAATCCCATGGAAAGAGGAGTCTGGTGGGCTACAGTCCATGAGGTCCAAAGCCAAATGACAAAGAAGAGATATCATTTTTAGACCTTAGTGCTAGCATGACAAAGTAGAGGAAGACATATCTGGATCTTGGAAATCATGGTTTAATAACACATCAAAATTTTAATTGTACGATTATGCTTGGGGTGCTCAACTAACATGAGGCTGAGGATGACTCAGTTGATAGAGACTGAGACCATATTTTTTTAGTTCCTCTTCACTTTCTGCCATAAGGGTGGTGTCATCTGCATATCTGAGGTTATTGATATTTCTCCCAGCAATCTTGATTCCAGCTTATGTTTCTTCCAGTCCAGCGTTTCTCATGATGTACTCTGCATAGAATTTAAATAAACAGGGTGACAATATATAGCCTTGACATACTCCTTTTCCTATTTGGAACCAGTCTGTTGTTCCATGTCCAGTTCTAGCTGTTGCTTCCTGACCTGCATACAAATTTCTCAAGAGGCAGATCAGGTGGTCTGGTATTCCCATCTCTTTCAGAATTTTCCACAGTTTATTTTGATCCACACAGTCAAAGGCTTTTGCATAGTCAATAAAGCAGAAATAGATGTTTTTCTGGAACTCTCTTGCTTTTTCCATGATCCAGCGGATGTTGGCAATTTGATCCCTGGTTCCTCTGCCTTTTCTAAAACCAGCTTAAACATCAGTAAGTTCACGGTGCACATATTGCAAAAGCCTCTTGATGAAGGTGAAAGTGGAGAGTGAAACAGTTGGCTTAAAGCTCAACATTCAGAAAATGAAGATCATGGCATCCAGTCCCATCACTTCATGGGAAATAGATGGGGAGACAGTATAAACAGTGTCAGACTTTATTTTTGGAGGCTCCAAAATCACTGCAGATGGTGACTGCAGCCATGAAATTAAAAGATGCTTACTCCTTGGAAGGAAAGTTATGACCAACCTGGATAGCATATTCAAAAGCAGAGACTACTTTGCCAACAAAGGTTTGTCTAGTCAAGGATATGGTTTTTCCTGTGGTCATGTATGGATGTGATAGTTGGACTGTGAAGAAGGCTGAGTGCCTAAGAATTGATGCTTTAGAACTGTGGTGTTGGAGAAGACTCTTGAGAGTCCCTTGGACTGCAAGGAGATCCAACCAGTCCATTCTGAAGGAGATCAGCCCTGGGATTTCTTTGGAAGGAATGATGCTAAAACTGAAACTCCAGTACTTTGGCCACCTCATGTGAAGAGTTGACTCATTGGAAAAGACTCTGATGCTGGGAGGGATTGGGGGCAGGAGGAGAAGGGGACGACAGAGGATGAGATGGCTGGATGGCATCACTGACTCTACGGACATGGGTCTGAGTGAATTCTGGGAGTTGGTGATGGACAGGGAGGTCTGGCGTGCTGTGATTCATGGGGTTGCAAAGAGTCGGACACGACTGAGCAACTGATCTAATCTGATCTGATCTGAGACCATGATCATTCACAAAAATAAATTTGAACTATGAAAATATTGGTACATAATGATAGAGTGTAAAGTTTAAAATATGAACAATGTAATAAACATACTTCCAACAGGTAGATTTTTCAGTTCTTTTATGTAGTAGCTCCAAAGAATTTAATCGAAGAATTTAAGTTTTTTGTTTGTTTGTTTGTTTTTTTTGCCTAACCTTAAAGCTTTTTTATTTGGTATTGAGATGTTGTGGTACTTTCAGGAGAACAGCAAAAGCTCAGCCATACATATACATGTATCCATTCTCCCTAAATCCCCTCCCATCCAGACTGCCACATAATATTGAGCAGAGTTTCCTGTGCTACACATTAGGTCCTTGTTGTTTATCCATTTTATATATAGCAGTGTATATATGACCTTTCTCAAATCTCTACCTATCTCTTCCCCCTAGCAACATAAGTTTGTTTTCTAAGTCTTTGAGTCTCACTAGACTATGGCTCAGATCATGAACTCCTTATTGCCAATTCAGATATATTGAAGAAAGTGGGGAAAACCACTAGGCCATTCAGGTATGATCTAAATCAAATCCCTTATGATTATACAGTGAAGTGAGAAATAGATTTAAGGAACTAGATCTGATATACAGAGTGCCTGATGAACTATGGATGAAGGTTTGTGACATTGTACAGGAGACAAGAATCAAGACCATTCTCAAGTAAAAGAAATACAAAAAAGCAAAATGGCTGTCTGAGGAGGCCTTACAAATAGCTGTGAAAAGAAAGAAGTGAAAACCAAAGGAGAAAAGGAAAGATGTATCCATTTGGATGCAGAGTTCCAAAGAACAGCAAGGAGACATAAGAAAGCCTTCCTCAGTGATCAATGCAAAGAAATAGAGGAAAACAATAGAATAGGAAAGACTAGAGATCTCTTTAAGAAAATTAGAGATACCAAGGGAGCATTTCATGCAAATATGGGCTTGATAAAGGACAGAAATGGTATGGACCTAACAGAAGCAGAAGATATTAGTAAGAGGTGGCAAGAATACACAGAATTATGCAAAAAAATCATCACAACCCAGATAATCATGATGGTGTGATCACTCACCTAGAGCCAGACATGCTGGAGTGTGAAGTCAAGTGAGCCTTAGAAAGCATCACTATGAACAAAGCTAGTGGAGGTTATGGAATTCCATTTGAGCTATTTCAAATCCTGAAAGATGATGCTATGAAAGTGCTGCACTCTATATGTCAGCAAATTTGGAAAACTCAGCAGTGGCCACAGGACTAAAAAAGGTCAGTTTTCATTCCAAATCCAAAGAAAGGCTGTGCCAAAGAATGCTCAAACTACCACACTTGCTCTCATCACACACACTAATAAAGTAATACTCAAAATTCTCCAAGCCAGGCTTCAGCAATACATGAACCATGAACTTCCAGATGTTCAAGCTGGTTTTAGAAAAGGCAGAGGAACCAAAGATCAAATTGCCAACATTCGTTGTATCA
The DNA here is from genome assembly GCF_027580195.1 of Bos mutus. Classification (NCBI taxonomy): domain Eukaryota; kingdom Metazoa; phylum Chordata; class Mammalia; order Artiodactyla; family Bovidae; genus Bos; species Bos mutus. Next base: position 27,210,012 of record NC_091617.1, read on the forward strand.
TTGAAAAAGGAAAAGAGTTCCAGAATAACACCTATTTATGCTTTATTGACTGTGTCAAAGCCTTTGACTGTGTGGATTACAATGAACTGTGTAAAATTTTGAAAGAGATAGAAATACCAGATCACCTGACCTACCTCTTGAGAAACCTGTATGCAGTCAGGAGGCAACAGTTAGAACTGGACATGAAACAACAGACTGGTTCCAAATAGGAAAAGGAGTATGTCAAGGCTGTATATTTTCACCCTGCTGATTTAACATATATACGGAGTACATCATGAGAAATGTTGGGCTGGAAGAAGCACAAGCTGGAATCAAGATTGCTGGGAGAAATGTCAATAACCTCAGATATGCAGATGATACCACCCTTTGGCAGAAAGTGAGAAGAACTAAAGAGCCTCTTGATGAAAGTGAAAGAGGAGAGTGAAAAAGTTGGCTTAAAGCTCAACATTCAGAAAACTAAGATCATGGCATCTTGTACCATCAGTTCATGACAGATGGGGAAACGGTGGAAACAGTGGCTGACTTTACTTTTGGGGGTTCCAAAATCACTGCAGATGGTGATTGCAACCATGAAATTAAAAGATGCTTACTCCTTGAAAGGAAAGTTATGACCAACCTATTACAAGGCAGAGACATTATTTTGTCAACAAAGGTCCGTCTAGTCAAGGCTATGGTTTTTCCAGTAGTCATGTATGGATGTGAAAACTGGACTATAAAGAGGGCTGAGTGAAGAAAAATTGATGCTTTTGAACTGTGGTGTTGGAGAAGACTCTTGAAAGGCCCTTTTTAAAAAAATTTATTTATTTTAATAGGAGGCTAATTACTTTACAATATTGCAGTGGTTTTTGCCATACATTGACATGAATCAGCCATGGGTGTACATGTGTTCCCCATTCTGTACCCCCCTCCCACCTCCCTCCCCATCCCATCCCTCTGGGTCATCCCAGTGCACCAGCCCTGAGCACCCCGTCTCATGCATTGAACCTGGACTGGAGATCTCTTTCACATATGATAATGTATATGTTTCAGTGCTATTCTTTAAGAGTCCTTTGGACTTCAAGCAGATTCAATCAGTCCATCCTAAGGGAAATAGGTCCTGGGTGTTCACTGGAAGGACTGATATTCAAGCTAAAACTCCAGTATTTTGGCCATCTGATGCAAAGAGCTGACTTATTTGAAAAGACCCTGATGTTGGGAAAGATTGAAGGCAGGAGAAGGGGACAACAGAGATTGTGATGGTTAGATGGCATCACCGACTCAATGGACATGAGTTTGGGAAAAATCCGGGGAGCTGGTGATGGACCCGGAGGCCTAGCGTACTGTGGTTCATGGGGTTGCAAAGAGTTGGACACGACTGAGCCGGCTGAACTGAATTGAACTGAACTGATATTGGGCTTTATAAATTCTTGTGTGACTAGTGAAGAGTAAATTTTATATAATTAATTGATTTTAATTTATACCTTAATTCATATAAAAATAATTGTATTTGAATAAGCAAACTTCATATATGGAGTTTTTGAGATCATGTGAAATAGTAAGAAATAATTCCACCTTCTATATGAGTCAGAGTCCTAGAGAGAGTAAAATATTTTCTTTTTTTTTTTTTCCCTAGAAGATGCTTCCAGATGTTTCTTTGCTTATGTGGAGAAACTTTCCCTAGAGTTTTCTTTTATACTTGTCTGAAAAGAAATTTTTAATTTTTTGAAGATAAGCTTAGCAGTTGTCATAGCATTCCCACATGAAAGAAGTACCAGAACTTCTTGTAAAGTTAGTAGTTATAAGCCATCCTGTGCAGAGCTGTTTACTGAGGAGATGAGCCAGTTTTAATAGGGTCCAAGAAGCTGTCCCCAAGAAATGACTGAGATCCTTTTCTTGTTATTACTGCGAACTGATGAGTTAAGATGGTTCCAACAAATCAGTGTTAGAAAGAAAGATTCAAAAAATTCCAAAATGGATCATACCAAGAAAGAAGATTGTCTACACTGACTTTAGACACAATTCCAAGATTAGAGGTTTATAGGGAAGAGCTAATTCTAGTCCGCATGTGAGCTGAGGTGGAGCTCAACGTCCTTGTATGCTGTCTTTGAATTTGTGGTTTGGGAATATATGCTGAGCATGAGTGTGTAAATTAAGACTTCCATTGTTGGGTACCCTGAGGCCTGAGCAAGGTGAAGCAGAGCGAGAGTGAGTCTGAAGTTGTGAATGACCTGTTTTCAAGAGCAGAGAATGAGAGCAATATAAATGGTTTTGATGTTCTTTAGTAAAAATCAGGATTCTATATGTTGATAAAAGTTTACTCTCCCTATTTGGAAATTATAAACTGGACTAACACTATTGTCAAAGGAAGTTCTAGTATTTTGCAACAATTTTAGAGTGTAAGGATTCTTAATAAGATTATATGGTAAGGACCGCATAATTAATATGAATCATAAGAGAGAGAATTATATTTGGACGTCAATCTAATAAAATATGTCCTAACAACTAATATACATGTGGGTCTCATACTAATTTTGGCATTACAAGTTTTGCTGGTTGTGGTTACCTAAAAAATAATTTCTTTATTTTCCAAGAATGTGAGTAGATACATGGAGGTTAAAAGTTTGGCAAAGAATCAAATACCTAGTCAGGGGCAGACGTGCACTGAAAAAATAAAGCTGATATCATCTACAATTTATTCTAGAACAGTCACTCCAGACTTAATATATTCAGTAGAAGCATATAGTTTAAAACTGCCATTCAGCACCATCACTCTTCAACATCAAAATAAAAGAGGGATGATGTAATACCAACTTAGTATTTTATGTGCATTAAAGTGAGGGCAAACATCTCATTTATCTTCTGATATTACAAATGTTTAGTACATAGAAAGTAATCAATAAAGATTTGTGGAAAGAAGGAAGGAAGAGAAGGGAAAAGAAAAGGAAGGTCAAGTTGCACCTTTATCACTATCACTTCAGGATCAATTCACAAACCAAAAAAAAAAAAAAAGTGTAACTAAGAACTGCCCCCTGAGTTTACACCGAACTGGAAACATTAAATCCTTATGCTAAATATCGTGTGCACCTAATTTCATTTTAGAACTACTTATCACCTTTATTACACATTGAGTAGCTGAAGAAATTGTACTAAAGGCATATATCATAAAGGAAAAGGCTAATATACTTCATTATATGAAAACTGAAAATTTTGTTCATAAAATTTTAATTACCATAGAATAAAATTAAAGATGTAAATAACAAACTGAACAACAATAGTTGTGAGAAACACAACAGATAACAAGATAAAGCCTTCATATATAAAAAACTTTTTCAATGAATTCAGAGATAAAGGAAACAAAGGAAGAAGGGTGTGGGATAAATAGATATATGTAACAGGTAAAATTTCAGGACTTGTAAAGATAGCCACGATATGCTATGTTAAAAAAGAGATTATTAAACAGTACATAAAACACCATAAACATGTATAGACTCACAATGATCTCTGGAAAGATTAAATATAAAGACTAGATAAGTAAACATAAAAGGCTGTAATATTTTATGATGATGAATATTATCTCTTTCTCTTTCCACCTCCTCTCTTAGTAAGTCTTTCTTTACTGGTTAAAAAAAAAAAAGTAATAACAAGGAAAGCTTAGGGAAGAAAAATAACTGACAATGAAGGACATTTAGAATGTAGCCATTTATTTGAATCTAATTCATACTTATAACTCAAAGAATGGAATAGACATAAAGAAGAAGAGCTATATATTAGAGAAACATCATGCTCTATTACAACAGATAGAGTATCAAATAAAACTAGACTCAAAATATATTTTTGTGCTGCCTAACTGTATAGATATTAATATGTCACCTATAGGATTGCAGCCATGAAATTAAAAGACACTTAGTCCTTGGGAGAATAGTTATGACCAACCTAGATAGCATATTAAAAAGCAGAGATATTACTTTGCCAACAAAGGCCCGTCTAGTCAAGGCTATGTTTTTTCCAGTGGTCATGTATGGATATGAGAGTTGGACTGTGAAGAAAGCTGAGTGCTGAAGAATTGCTGCTTTTGAACTGTGGTGTTGGAGAAGACTCTTGAGAGTCCCTTGGACTGCAAGGAGATCCAACCAGTCCATCCTAAAGGAGATCAGTCCTGGGTGTTCATTGGAAGGACTGATGCTGAGTCTGAAATTCCAATACTCTGGCCACCTCATGCGAAGAGTTAACTCATTGGAAAAGACTCTGATGCTGGGAGGGATTGGGGGCAGGAGGAGAAGGTGATGACAGAGGATGAGATGGCTGGATGGCATCACTGACTCGATGGATGTGGGTTTGAGTGAACTCTGGGAGTTGGTGATGGACAGGGAGGCCTGGCGTGCTGTGATTAATGGGGTCACAAAGAGTCGGACACAACTGAGCAACTGAACTGAACTGATAGGTCCTCTTATCAAGTGTCGCTATAGTCTAAGCTTTGGCATTTGTGTGTGGTGGAAGGGGGAGAGTTGAGGGTTAGAGATGGTTTAGTCGATACTTGTGCTTTTTTTTTTTTTTTCCTGTTCTTTACATTTATTGTGCTAAATTAAAGTTGTTTTTATTTTTTAAAATTATACTTGTTCTGGTCTCTGTTATCTATAAGAATTTCACTATATGGCAGTAAAATCTAACCACTATTTCCTTGATGACTTAATTAGTCTTCACCTTTTCTGTTACTGTTATCTGTTGTTTAAAATATCTTTTCAGATTAAAAAGTAGAAAAATGGTTGCAAAATATTCTCAGGTTTTCATCTTCTACATTTCCCCCTACTACAAATGAAATCTATTCTCCTTCATGGTAAGAAACCAGACTGTCCCTGGTTTAAACAGAGAAATTATTTCCCAGAAGCAACTTTAAGTTAATCTTAGCAACTTCAAAATGTCCAGAGGGATGGTATGGGGAGGGAGGAGGAAGGAGGGTTCAGGATGGGGAACACCTGTATACCTGTGGCGGATTCATGTTGATATATGGCAAAACCAATACAATATTGTAAAGTTACAAAATAAAATTAAATTAAATTTTAAAAAAAATGTCCTCTAGTAAAGAAGAAAATAGGGCTTCTCTGATGGCTTAGTGGTAGAATATCCTTGCAATGCAGGAGATGCAGGTTCTATCCTAGGGTCAGGAAGGTCCCCTGGAGAAGAAAATGGCAACCCACTTCAGTATTATTGCCTGGGAAATCCCATGGAGAGAGGTTGACTAGTCCATGGTTGACTACAGTCCATAGGGTTGCAAAGGAGTTGGATACAACTTAGTGACTAAACATCAATAACAAAGCAGAAAATAATGTATATCTTTTAGGGTAAAAGGATTAAATAAGATATTGCATGTAGTGTACACATCCAAGTGCCTGGTACATAGTGCTGTTTAGTTAATTGTTGTCATATATGAATGACTTTAATAATTTTATAATAATCAATTCATGTCCTTGAGGATTAACAAAAAGTGCTATATTTAAATTTATATTTTGGGGAAAATAATAGACTGTTTTAGTCTATTATTCCTTAGCTAAGGTAATGCCTAAATTCCTCAAAGAAAACTAATCATGTGGTCTTTTACTAAAAGAATCCTAAGTTTCCTTTGCATTTTAGGTTCTACAATTTCATAATTACTTTGAATCACCAAGACTTTGATATATTTTGAGATATGTTTAATGATTATATATATGCTATGCTATGCTAAGTCACTTCAGTCGTGTCCGACTCTGTGTGACCCCATAGACAGCAGCCCACCAGGCTCCCCCATCCCTGGGATTCTCCAGGCAAGAACACTGGAGTGGGTTGCCATTTCCTTCTCCAATACATGAAAGTGAAAAGTGAAAGTGAAGTTGCTCAGTCGTGTCTGACTCTTAGAGACCCCGTGGACTACAGCCTACCAGGCTCCTCCATCCATGGGATTTTCCAGGCAAGAGTACTGGAGTGGGGTGCCATTGCTTTCTCCGGTTTTTTATATATATATATATATATATATATATATATATATATGTATATTTATTATGATCCAAGTTTCACCAGTAGCTCAGCAGTAAAGGATCTGCCTGCAATACAAGAGATGCAGGACACACATCTCTGGGCTGAGAAGATCCCCTGGAGGAGGGCATGGCAATCCACTCCAGTATTTCCACCTGGAGAACCCCAGGGTCAGAAGAGTCTGGTGGACCACAGTTCAAGGGGTCCCAAAGAGTCAGACATGACTAAAGTGACTGAGTGTGCAGGAATATTGATCCAAAATGCACCATCTATATATGGCTAGGCTGTGTAACTATACTATTCATAACCATTTGTAAATGGCTGGTACACAAATGCATTCTGTAATAAACGCCAATGAGGTAAATCTTTTCAATGATATTCCAGTTGATGTTAAAGTAAAAAAGACAAAACACTAATAAATGAGTTTCATTTTTTGGGATAATACTTGGTCTCAAATCATCAGTTCACTTCAGTCGCTCAGTCATGTTTGACTTTTTTCAACCCCATGGACTGCAGCACGCCAGACCTCCCTGTCCATCACCAACTCTCGGAGTTTACTCAAACTCATGTCCATTGAGTCGGTGATGCCATCCAAACATCTCATTCTTTGTCTTCCCCTTCTCCTTCTGCCTTCAATCTTAACCAGCATCAGGGTCTTTTCTAATGAGTCAGTCTTTCAAATCAGGTGGCCAAAGTATTGAAGTTTCATCTTTAGCATCAGTCCTTCCAATGAATATTCAGGACTGATGTCCTTTAGGATGGACTGGTTGGATCTCCTTGCTGTCCAAGGGATTCTCAAGAGTCTTCTCCAACACCACAGTTCAAAAGCATCAATTCTTTGGCATTCAGCTTTCTTTATAGTCCAACTCTCATATCCATACATAACTACTGGAAAAACCATAGCTCAAATCATAAAACCTAATACATTTTCTTAACTATACTTAGACTTTATAGCATGCACATTTTACCTTATTTTATTCAATAGAATTTCTGCTAAAGTTTATAGCTTGAAATAAGAGCCTCTTGATATTTCCTCCTGAGATAAAGAGAGCCACAAATTCTTTGCCTTTTTCTCCCCCCAGGAAAAAAATGACCTTCTTCCCATCTTTGAATTTGGACAACATGTAACTATTGTGTTCAGTGGTGTGATAAAAGACACTACATTTGCTTGGGGCTAGACTTTGAAAGGACTTCAAGATTCTGCAATGATATCTTAGAACCCTAATCTGTCATGTATAAAACAAAATGGAGAAATGTGGTGATGGCACTGAAAGGGAAAAGTGCCCTGTTGAGTCCAATCTTGCAGCCATGTCCAACAAAGTGTTAAGCAGATACATGAGGGAAGAAACCAGCATGGAAATTGATTGTTCATTCTCAAACACTCCAGTTTATGATACATAAGTCAGACACAAACTTTCTAGCCAAGCCTTCTCTGACTTTCTATCTCAAAAATGATGATCACATGTGTTCAAACCCATTGACTGTGCAACAGCAATAGTGAACCCTGAAGCAAACCATGAACTTTGTGTGGCTATGATGTGTCAACATGCGTTCATCAATTCAACAAATGTACCCCTCTAATGGGAGAAGTTGATAAAGGGAGGAAGCTGTGCATGTGTGGAAGCAGAGGGTATATGAATATACACAAGCAGTGTGTGTTTCTTTTTTTCAATTCTGCTGTGAATCCAGTTGTGCTAAAAATAAAGCCTTAATTTAAAAAATTAGGAGAAAAATAAAACTTTTCCAAAACCAAATGTCGAAAATTTGCATGATTTAAAGACAGTTTATTCTTGTTAAAATTTATTAAGGAATTACATTTGGAGAAGAAAAATTAAGTAGGAATATGGTTTTGAAATAAAGGGAATTTTTGAATATTTGAAGCCTTTTTAAATCTGAAACCTGAAATGCACAAATTACTTTGAACACCCAGAATATTATTCTTATAATGAAATACAAAAATTACATGTATAAAATTAGATATAATGAGCTTATCTAGTTTACTTGTATATATGTACTCATACAACTGGTAAGTCAAATCAAAAATACAAATTGTTATCAAATAAACCTATAAAATATATAACCTTGCAAGTAATGCCAATGTTGTAGTTCCCAAGCTGTGTGTGGACTCTAGCTTGAGAAACTGTTTCAACTAATTCATTTGGTTTACAAGGTTAAAGTATTGTTATTATGTAATCTTTTTCCAATATGCAAAATCTAAGCTTTTATAATGCTAATTATAAATTAACATGAAAACAGAAATGCTTCCAGACAGTGAACTATATATATAGGACAAAATGTCTCATCAAAATATTTCTTTTATTCCCTTGTAACTGATAAGGTACCTGTAGTTGCTAAAGGCAGATGTTTTATTACCATATTACAATGCATGTAAATGGACTGTCAAAAAACAGAGTTTGAGAAAGTAGTCCATAGAGAAGTGACTCTTCTTGATTGTAAAAGTCAGCAGAGATCCATAGATGTCTGACCACTTTGATGAGAATAGGGTGGGTTTGGGGACAGAGAAACAATGAAAAAATGCAATTTATTAATCTGAAAGGCTGTTACTACCCTGGCAAGTAAATTAATATCTCTGGGTAGTTGAATTTCACATGAAATTTTCACGTGAAAAATTGTATTTTCAAAGCATTGGGAAATTCAAAGTCTAAAAATTGTGTATGAAAAATTACCCTTCTATGATTTTGTTAGGATACATTCCCCTAATGAGTAATGAAGTAGAACTGTTTCCATCAAATCTTTTCAATCTTAAATAATACAAAGATCATAATATAAGTTTAACTATATTATCAATATGACTAAGGATCATAATCATACAATCTCTTG